>NC_090923.1:868961229-869586229 GCF_040938575.1 Ambystoma mexicanum | reverse complement strand
ACGTCTTTATTCATTATCCTATTAATTATAGGTACAACCTTTTCATAGCCCATTGGTACCTCCTTCTCAATAAGCCCTCTCGTCAACTGTGCTTCCTACAGCACTCAGACAAACCTGCACGCATCATTCAGTCAGCATTCCCCCATCAGCAACCTCTCCCACAAGCACCCGACCACTCAGGTACAGTAAACCACAGATACGCTCTGGCGACTGGACCAGATGATCATTGGAACATGAAGAACCACAACGGCACCACAAATGGAGGTGGAGGACGTTTGGCGGCCATATCTGTCGGCTTAACATTCCAGTTGACATGAACTATCCAGAATGTGAAGAAAGGTCTGGTCCATTGCATCCTAGGGCACTGTTATGAATTTGCAGTGCTTTTGTGTTGCCTGTGATGCGGTTGTGACTGCTTTCCGGAACCCTTGATGTAAAAATCACTCTCATCCTGAAGCATTATAATTCCAGAATATCATGCTATGGCAATAGCTGGCACACGTGTGAGAGCTCACTGAACATCCAATTGAACTGATCTTTGAGTACATGTGACATTTTAGAGAGTTATATCTTATGCAGTATGTCATTAGTGAAAGGGAAAAGAACTGCAAGGGAGGGACTATTCTGCAGACAGCATTACTCTCTACAATTAATTTAATTGGATGCTCTGTACGTGTACCTTTGTTATGTCATGGCCTTGTCACAACATATCACATTGTTACTATTTGTAGACAAAATCTAAGACCACACCACCGAAATCATAAGAATAACACCGTTTCCAACATGGCGCTAATTACAATAGGCAGTTTGAGAAATGCTCTCTCGCAATTGCACAGCATGTATTTGATCAGATGGTACCCAACATCAGCTATAGAAGTTTCTGCCTAGTACAATTGTACTGCTCACATTACATTTCACCCCAAAAATGTGTTATGAGGTCCTAATACAAGTCGGGATAAGGGAGCCATAATAGCCGATATACACACTCCAGGACCAGTTAGTCCCATTTCACTTCTGTTTGCTGAGGCTTTGAGGCTTTGACGCAGTACTTGAGCGCATAATTTTCTTTTTCTGATACCTAATTCTGCCCATACATCATTAAACAGAATGGACACATGATCCTACTCATGTTTTGTATGTATTCATTTTGCACCAGGGCCGGTTTCCCCAGAGCGCTACTCTAGGCATATCTGAGACTCTTCCATTCAACCATCATGGTTGTTCACCATGGCAGCCACCCTATGCATGCTGAACCCAGGCAGGGCGCCATCACAGTAGCTCCCATCCCACAGATTAGGTGATAACCTTGCTTTTCTTTTCACTTTAATATCCTCTCGAGGCACTTTCTTTGCTTTTGAAGGCTTTGAGTGCTAACCATTTTCAGACTCACTGGGTGCGGAGTGTCCTTATTGACTGTACACGTGACCCGAGCTCATCTCGCGACACTACCCACAGGTATGTGGTTTGCCAATGAATACAAATATAAGACTGCAACATTTGGAATGAAAAAAAAAAAAAACAGAGGTAAGAACAACGTGATTTTGGTACAAGCTATGTTTCTACGGCGAGCAGACCGTCCAAATGCCAACTGTGAAACCATTGCGGAATATCATGAATTAATTTTGACATAGAAATTGCTTAAATGACTGACTTCTAACATACGATGCTCCACGCTGAGTTAAAAAAAGGCTAGGTTGGGTTAAAAAAAAGCCTAAGCAGCACGTTCACCCCGTGCAAAGATCCATTCATGCTAAATCCCATGGATTCGCAGAGAACCTGCACAAAGCAGAGGAACGTTCCAAGCAATGTCTGGCAGCCACGTCTCGTGGAGTGTGTAGAGTGGCAGCTAACTTACACTGCCGGAATAGGCGGGAGGTTGAGAAAAGTGATTGGACTGCGCTGCATTCAGGGAAGCGAAGGAAAGGACAGTTTACAATGTGACTATGATGCAGCGTCTGACAGAAAGCCGGGCTGCTAAGTCCACCAGGACTGATGGTTCCTGACGGCAGGAGTGTATAAACAGAACCGTACATCACGGGAAATTCAGCGCGCCATTTTGTAGAACAGCTTCATTTCTCTTGCTGGTTCGATGTGAAATGGTATCAGGCAGGGTATTTATTAGAGGGAAGACTGGGCCGTAACCATGCGTCATGTACACACGCTACTGAACTCTAGACTCTGCCAGATACACTAGTGATGGGAGCAAATAGGCATTACACAGCATTACAGCATGCTTTCTTCTCTGTAGACAATAAGAAAGTGTCGAATGCAGGCTCTAACCGTGCAATGTTTCTTCTTTGTTCCGCTGGTCTGATGAAAAGAAAGCTGGAAAGTGCTGAGGTAATAATTTGCCTCACACTCATATATTGATATAGTGGCAAAGCACCCACTGTGAAAATCAATTAATGTAACCAGTAAGCGTAAACATTTCCGCAAAGCAAACATAAATAACTAGCTGTCACGCACGTGCAGCTGCCACATCCCTGAGAAATGGACCCTACAAATTATAGCAAAGTGGAAAGGCAGCATAAAATAAACGCACTTCATGCATCACTATTCGAGTTACAACATGGATACAAACAAAAAAGTTAAATCACAATGCATTGCCCTTGAAATACACCTGAAATATCTTCTGACACCACTTTTGTAGTTGTATATGTTTATTTAAGTATAGGATTAATAACCCACCAGTGACATCATAAACAGCTTCATAACTGATGCTTTCCTGTGCATCATTCCTACAACCAATGCATTCTAACATTCTAGTACACTGGCTTCCCAGTACATTCTACATTCCATCCCTATAGCCCATCTGTACATATGAATAACAATGTAAAGCAGAACACCATTGAATTACTAATGACTTACACAATAAAATACTACAACACCCTTGTCATTGTAGGGCTCAATGCCTATTCTATTATTTGCGTATCAGCATACAAGTGCGAAGTATAACGAAAAGTAAAATGAAACAATGTTGACATACATTGTCCTCAAGTGCAGTTGGTTTTTAATAATTCATAAGATGCAGATTACCCTGCATAACTGTTACTATTCATCAGTGAATAACATTCAAATTAAAGAAAGCACCAACATAGTAAAATCACACTCATTTAAATCTAAATTACCACATAAGCGTAGTAAATAGTACTTGTAAAATCTTCACACGTAATCAGTTATTATTCATGGTACTAAGAGTCCATGCACCACCTGCTGCCAATTTCCACCCTGCACGTTTACCGACAGAGAAACGTCCCGGGGACTACTGATTACGTGGTATGGGCTATATAAATGTGGCCAGTCCAACGAAACGATCTACCAACATCTATTGATAACAAGTCTCGCTTCGCTCGGGCCTGTAACTCAGCCCAGGGGCATTACCTAATCCGCGAACCTGTCCGTCCATCAGGGTTTTTTCCTTTAATAATATAAAAATTAGCCACAATCCAAATTGATTCTGTGCAGACCTGAGGGGTATTGCGAACGGACAACCCCTGTATCAGGCCATTGTGGGGAAATCAAACCCGTTCAAGTGTCAGTACTGCGTGGCCGCTCTGCAATACATCGTAGGAGAAGAGATGGCGGAGGAGGACATTCCTTGGCCCCAACACATTGACATCAGCATTCCTTTTGCTCCAGGGATCTTCCTGGGAACCATAGACTGACTTGAAGTATTAGTTGGGTGTTTCATTCTGCAAATACCACCAGTAGTGATAAACGAGTGCGCTGCCAGCCATGCTGCTCAGCAGCGGCATGGATGCACTCTGATTTGAATTCCACTTCACTGCCAGTGGTATGGAAGACCTACCTAGTGATAAATTCCACGTATCATTATTTTTCGACTGCTGACAAAAATTCACCACTTGCAGGAAAACTGGCAATTAAATACCACCTTCCAAACCAAGTATATTTATTTTAGGGCTAGAGACTGTTCATGCAGGAAAAATAACGTCCCTATTATTAAAAGTTTGTTGGGTGGTTGTACACTACATAGAATTTATTGTGGCAGCTGATACCTGGTCAGCCAATTTGTAAGTCTAGGTCACAGCAAGTCTTACATTTTGGTTGTAATCACCACCATTTTAGAGGTCATATTAGGCTTCGCTGAGGATGGCAATTGATACTGCTTTCCGACTCATGCTAATTTGACAGTGAAGCGGCAGTAAGCCTTCATAATGTTTTTCCAGGCTTGGTGGTCATTAGCCATTCTGGAATAGGGTTTAGTCTACAAGCAGCAGGCTTTTATCACTTGAATTATTGCAACAAGGTCCTCAGCTTCTTCTGAGTCGTTCTGAGAGGTCTTGTGAGAAGAAAATTCCCTATGCACTAACACTGGTGTGCCAGTAGAGGGCACACTAGAGAAGCATGATTGAGAAAACGGCAGTGTAACTGAGGGGTGCAGGAAAAGAGCAGATGTAAACTTTCAACATCTCTTACAAACCCTTTCTTGAAGAAAGGTAGAATGATTTGTTCTAACAAAGCCTATTATAAAATACAGCTGTTTGTTATTGAGCCTGAGATTAAGGTTACAGCATTTGGGCCACATCAAGAGTTTTGGCGGTGCAGTAAAACGTGTGGTAAAGTAAAATAATCTGTGGATTTACCGCACGGAATTGCAGCTCATAGTAAATTCACAAAAATACCCAAGGAGTCATATGTCGTCCATAATTAGGGATTTACACCACCATACATAGCACTCGTAATCCTGTGGTCAAACAATGGGAATGACTGGCGGTAACAGTAATCCTGTGGTAAAACAATGGGAATGACTGGCGGTAACAGTAAATGCTTCTGGTAGTAAATCGGCAGTACCTTGTGGGGATTTTTGGAGGAATTAACGCAAGTGGCAATTTTGCCTTAATTCATCCCGTTTTTTGGCATTAATGTAGTGGGAATACCACAAGGGTGGCAGCAGTGTGCGATATAAGCCACAATAACATAAGATCACATAACATAACATAACAAGGCAGGTGTCCTGGGGCAGCTCTACTCTGCATTAACATCCATTACAGCCCCTTCATTACCAAACCGCCATGCTCTTAATGAGCCCGAGTCTTAATCCACCAACATGTTCAACTCTCTGGGAAACATCCTGTGTGAGCCAAAACCAACTTTAACATTCTGTATTTACACGTTTTGGAAAAAAGAGACCACATTTTTGTGTGTGTATCAATCTGTATAATGCACATCCAGGTCACTCACCCTCTCCATTTGGAAATGGGATGCCTTTAAACCTAAAAGCTCCCCAACTGCAAGACTGAAATCAATGTGGGAAGGTATGTGGGGTTTATTTAGGGGGAACGTCCCTCCTAGGTGGCCATTAAAGTGCTGAGGCAATCTTGTTACTAATTTAGGATATGCCTACCGGAAACCCTAAGTGCTCGTGGCCAAAAGGAGCTCAGGAAAGGGGTAAGCATTCCCATGGCCAATGCATTGTTGCCTTGCACTTTTTCCATGTTTAGATAGATGGCAGGGGCCGCAGCACTGGTTTCGGCATCCTGTACTCTCTGGAGGGGCCATGCTTTTCTATTTTAGGGTTTAGTGTGTTTAGCTATAAGAACACAGATGATCGATGATGCTTGCACCGATGTGTACCCTGCAGTGGAGTTAGGTGGGGGGTTGGGGGAGGGGGTTACAAGAAGTTAACAGGTCTTTGACTCCTCAGCACATGGGGGTTTAGTTACCATTAATGGGGGCACACAGCTGCGGCCCGTTTTAACTTGAGATCCTGAAGCCCTGTTGACTTGCTCCTAGGTGGGGGCTGAGTTGTGGGGGAATCCAGGGGCTGAGAGGTTCAGGGGTCCAGAGGAAGGTGAAGCCTTCTAGTTCCTTTGTGTCGTGCACCAATAACCTCGGCTCTGGCTTTCATCGCGCATTGGTTGCATGGAATTTGCAGAAGGAAATGACAGGAACATGCTCTGAGTTCTAGCGAGAACATTAATGGGCGAGTCCGCAGGCTCCAGGGCAAGCAGAGCATAGGAATACAGTCCCGACTCCTGCATTATGCATTCCGGGCACTGCTCTGGATGTGCACGCCATGAACCTTGCCCGCAGGGATGTTTAACTACGCGCAGACAGTCTGGTGCACGAGAAGGGAAGTAGCTGAACCGAGACGAGGTTACTTTTGTTTTTTTTTTGTACAGAAATAGAAGTGCCTGCATAGGGCAGTAATAAGGGCGCGTGCGGCAGGAATTCGGGTTCATGCAGGGAGATGTCCGAGACTTACAATGAAGACGATATTGAGGGGATATCGTGTCGCTGGGAACCCAGGAATTTGTTTGCTGACAATGCTCTATTACCACAAATGTAGACACATGAACACGCAGAGAATTCTATCCCGCTGTATTGTACAGAGCAATTCCCCTGTTGCATAAGTAGCCCTTGCTGATCTGCTCACTTCATCCTTCATAAGTCAAGGTTATTTATTCTATTGCCAAGGTAGCTCGGTAGGTAAATGCACACTTTACAAGTCACTGCAGCACAGGATACCAGACAACACCATACCATGCCATACTAAACCATGCCACACCTTACCATAGCACATAATACAAAAGCACTTGGACTCCCAGTTCAGGACTTGCTCATTTTGCTGTTAAAATGGAGCCATCAAAACACACATTTAGCTTGAGGTCCAAAATCCAAATAATTACAGGTAGTGCGTACAATTATATTTCACGCTAGAAAATGCTGACAATAGATTTCATTAGTGTCATGCATGAGGCCCCTACAGCACAAACCTCTTCCCCTCATTGCCTGGCTGGTTTGTGACCACACTTAACACACATTCCCCAATAGCAGCAGGTGTCTAGAGGGTTATGAAATTAGCTCTATATGCAATATAGAGATACTCTGGCACTCATAAAGGAAAACAACCAAGTCTTTTTACATATATTCACTACATTCAATAGCAATCAGAAATAGGTATTGCACATTACACAAGGTTAGAACAAATAGCTCCAGTAATCCTCAATTGTGTGTTATACACTTAGTGCAACAACAATATGAAAAGCTATGAATCTTAGAAATTGGTCATAAAACCTTTATGCATGGATACAGTTTTTAAATATGCAGTCCACAATAGGAGATGATTACCAGGCAATGGCTAAACAATTAGCTGTCCTTTATCGATATTGTCCACTCTCATATTTTCGCACTGCGTTTTGGAACCGGGTCCATCTTCAGCCGAAATGTGGACAACCTTCCTCTAATTGAAGAGTTAGGGCCTAACATGACCACCACTAGCCTGGTCCGCTCCTCCTATTCTCGAAGAATTCCAAGTGCGACATTGTAGACTGTTCCCATACTTGTAAAACATAATGGGCTTGTACAAGTATGGAAAAGGTTGTGTGTTTCCCCTGGCTCGGGATTAGCCCAGATCCCCTGTAGAATGATGTTTACCATTTGAATTCCAATACATGTTTTTTACACGGTAGTGCAACCCTACCCTCTCCCCCTCTTGTTCAGTTTTGGCTAGGGGGTTATGACCCGCTACGGGCATGTCTACTGTTCTGTTTGGCCACATCAAATGACTCCCCACTCACCGAAACCGCTGGTTCTCGGATTTGGATGTCAGAGCCAACGGGAAATAAACTGACCAATGCCATGGACTCAAAAGTCAATTTTTAGTCAGGAAGTAGTGTCTAAATTTCATTTGACGGCGGATCCAGTATTTCAAAAAGGATCCTACTACATTTCAAGAAAGGAGTTCAGGGATCGGGGTGGGCGAGAGAATATTGTGGCTGGGCGGAAAGGGACAGAGATTCTATAAACACAATTGTACAAAATGGTGCATTGTGCTGTGTTTAACTGCCCATCTGTCCATAGGATAGAGTTGGAAAGTATACATTTGTAGTAGTGCCTTGAATACAAAATATTTTTTTAAAAGCAGAAAGCAACATGTTGTGAAGAAGCTGGAGTCTCTATGAGCATTCTAGGGCAGAGGTGAGGAAGCCGAGTGCGGCTTGTGCCAGCCAGGGCCAAGTGGCTCACTCTAACTCAATTTTCAAGCCGCTGCCTGGGCAAAACACAAGCCAAGCCTTGCCTGCTTGGATGAAAAGTAAAGGATTTTCTTTTTTTATCTTGCCACAGTTTGGCTCTGAAACCTCACAACATTAAGACTACCAGCGCAATGGTCCCCAACTCTGCATGAATGTCGCTGGTGCAATCCTTGTTAATCCCGCCCTTTTTAAATAAATGCAACGTCTGGCTGGCTACTCCATCTCCATCTGTCCCACAAAAATAGAATGAAATCGCAAAAAACGTTGCCTTTTTAACCCTTGGCCCAGCCTGCCACCAGCCGCACTTATTTTGAGTCATTCTCCCAGCCCTCGACCGCGGTCTTTGTGAGAAGACCTGACCGTTCCACTCATTCCTACCTTTCCGCCTTCAGAAGACCCCCCCCCACATATCGTTCTCGAAACATTGCAGCTGCCTCAGCTGTCTCTGCCTATACGTCTAATGTCCTGGCTGCGTCCCCGATGTGCCATGCTCTGTTGGGTCCCAGCTAGGTTTGCACTTTATAAATCCCATGCATAGGTACATACAACTGTGCAGCCGGCAACATGTGCATGGTTCCAATCAGTGCCCGGGACCAGATCATTGGATCATTTGAGTGACCATTCGCCAAGATAAAAGCCACTAATAGATGGCTATGGTTAGTGTTTACAACTACAACAGGCACACGTGTGAGGCTTTCCTAAACAAATGCCCTCAACATCTCCTGGTAGCTACCCACATCTGTGTCTTACATGAAGACAAACATGCTCCTGTGTTTTCTTCATTCAACGAGCTCTGCAAGTCTGACCCCAAAAAAGTTTTTGGGGACCTTTACACTTTCTTGATATCATGCATGATAGCAATCTTCACAGATGTGCCAAACACTGATTATAAGCAGGTGAACGTATCACACAGTTTATTTACATAGCTCCCAGCTCACCTGCACTTGGTGTGGTGCTGCATAACCTGCACTCAATTCACACTTATGACAAGCCCCCTACCCCTTCTTAGATTTCAGCGAGCGCTCAGACACAAAAACAATAACATTGGATTATACCTGCCTTGGAGCATCGGTTGGCTGCACTCTGTTACATATCTAATAAGGGTCAAGCCAGACTATGCAGGTACGGAAGAGTATTCATTTTCCACCCTATAATTTCAATTCCTGTATTTTCTTGCCATGCCTTTTCTCTAAAAAGTCACATAAATCAATTGAATGTTGAGTTTGCATGACTTCTTGACATTGCCAGTCGACTCGGAAAGAATTTCCTTAGAGGCCATTTAGAAATTACATGTATCAGGCTAGTCGCCCAGGCTGACCCACTCATCCCAGCACTGGCCTCAAGACAAAGATCATTATCCAAGTATTCTGAAGTCCAAGAAAGGTATCATGTTGGAGAACCTCCCACTGTGCGTTGAGAGCCGAATCCTATGGATTGATATCAGAAAGGATAGAGGCACAGAACACATGGTATGGTAATGTGTGTTAATTTCCATAATGTCCCTTTGCAGAATGCATATGCAACATTAATATTTGCACAGTTGCAAGAAAGTGTGCAACAGTATCGTTTTAGCACAATTATAATAATACATATGTTTTTGACAGTGTGCATCTGGGTTGAAGCATGTAACACAGGAAGCATTAGGTGGGTGTAGACATCAGAGATGAATCCTTGTGTGATGTGTAGTTTTCAAGGCCTGGCATATCCCCTGGCATATCCCCTTGGTGACCTATCAAGCTCGGGATGGTAGCTCGGCAATCCCCTATGTGCGGTAAGTATATTAATATATCACCCATACTTAAACATCAGACTCCAGTTAGTTATCCTGTGCCTACCCTAGTGTATGATCCCTTGCCTTGACTTTATTTGGTGTGACATATGGCCCTGTTATGATACATTTCGGAGGATACGATTTATGCGCACCCGGGAGAGGGCGGTCAGCCAATCAGGTGCCTGGAAACACAGGTGAGAATTCCCTCGGTCCAGACCATCTTCACCCAGCGACCTGAGCCTTTTACACTGGGGCAATATCTTGTTTTTGTTGCTGGAATCTTCCTGTTCTCCCACCCTGCCCCCACCTTTACCCACTGTCCCACAATACATCCCACACCTCTTCCCACAGCCGCCCCGCCCCCTTCCCTGTAACGTAATGAGATCTATGTATAAAGGGTGGCAGCATGGTGAACCCTCAGTGTGCTTATGGAAAGGTAGAGAAGCACAGATTCCTTCAATTTACAGGAGAAGCTGCAACTGGATGTGTCACAGTAGTGCAGCTTTACATCTCTAGTGAATCCTTGGGATGCTACTTCACAGATCTGCCTGTATGTGTTGTTGTGTGCATAATATAGGATTGATACTGCATGCAACAATTTGTGTCTTTAAAAATGGACTTTATATTGAAAGGTGAATATTTATTTCAAACTATTATTTGCTTGGTTAAGCAGCATTTATACATTGCAACATTCACCATTTCCAAGGATTCTTGCTGCTGACGGCTGCCACAAATGTGGGGGTTGCTTCTCCAGGGATCAGGAAAGATTTCCTCAGGCTGGTGGGGGCAGTGGGGCTACCTCCCGAACACCCCAGCATATGTGTGAGTACGTCTTTGACACAGAGGCTTTGAGACCTTCAGCAAAATCTAGGGGCCATTGTTAGCCTGGGTGTTTAGAAACCATGAACGGACAGGGGCGCACATGCCCTTCCAGTTACCCCCTAGGCCACAGATGACCGGGTTCCATAGACAGGAAAGCTGGGAGGAAACACGGGCATGCTTAAATGAAGGTAGACTTGTAACTGCTCCTCTGCAAGCAAGGTCCTGTAAGTGCTTGAGGACAGCTAGGAGCTTTATGGCGATTCTTATAGGGTCTCAAATCAATAGGTCGTTTTATAACAAAAAACGCGATTTAGAAAGACTGCTAGGTGACCTCACGGAGAAGTCTTTCTAAATCGCACTGTCATGCACCTACCGCACACGAGTGCGCGGAAGAGCTGACAGCCACGTCAGGATCCGGAAGCACCGTCAAGGGAGACCGGGTAAGTGTTTTTGTGTGTGTGTTGTATGTTTGTTTATGTTTGGGTTGGGGGAGTCATGAGTGGGGAGGGAGTCGGAGGGGCTGAGGGAGGGGTGATAGGAGGGGTGCACCCCCCAGTTTTCAATTTAATAGTACCAGAGAGGGAGCCGGGAGTGAGAGCAGGAGTGGCGGGTTGTGACGGGGTGGGGCTGGGGGTGTGGGGCGAGGGAATGCCACTTTTTCACTTTTTGTAGGTCGCTTAAAATCGGCTGAAAAAAATCAGTCTTTTTGTTAGGCAACATTAAAAAAATTGAAATTATGACATGGAACCGCTTGTGTGTGTGATCGGTTTCCTCTTGGGCGAAGGCTGGACTCTTATGGGAGTTGATCTGTAACATTTAGTTGTTTATACCCACTCACCCTGGGCTGCAGTTTCCTTGTCTTGTTAAAAGAAGGCAGAAGTGTGATGTATGGTCCAACAGCGGTATAGCGTCTGACTGTCAGCTTAGCTGTGCAGGTTCACTTTGAGCATTTTCGTGTCTTGATTAGCTGATTACTGCTTCCCTCCATTATTGATTGATGTGGGTTTCTTGGAGTGCTGCATTCCGACTTCCATCTGCTTCAAAGAGTTTCCTGCTCTTGTTGATGGCGTTAATGTAGACAGGTTGTGCCTCATATTGGTAAGTCAACATATTTGCCTTAATTGACAATGACCTACACTGGCGACTGGTTATGTATTCTGTTTGTATTCTCTTTGTCTCTAATCAAATCTATTATTACTATGAGACATGCTATTGTTTGGTTCCATTGGCCTGCAACAATACCACGAGACCTTGGAAAGCAACATGACATAATGTGAAGCGACATAACAAAACATGGCAGGATATAACATGACTTAACAGGTTTGTACAACAAAACGTTGAGAAGAGACAACAAGTACCTTAAAATCAAAATCACCATTTGGAAGAGAGAATAAAAAAAAAGAATAAAAAAGAACACAAGGGTGGAAAAGGGTTAGGCATAGATGTGATGGGGGTTTCATTTTCGAATAGCCTGAATATGTTTCCATTGTTTCAAGTTGTATACCTAAGCCTGAACTTTCACCTGTTAGCTGGGTGGCGCAGAAGCAAGGCTTTTCTATAATGCACCAGCCGTTGAGGTTCCAGTGGAACCACAGAGTAACATGCTTCCATGCAGAAAAGCCTTACTGCTCTTTTCATCTTCTACCAGAGGTGTTGATCAAATCGTCCTTTATCTTTTTTGCCCTTCCCCACCAAGTGATAAGGAGTGGCTGAATAGTGGTAATAAGATCTCTGGAAACCCCCAAAATGAATGACATAGAGATGACCAGGCCGCCGTGGTAGGAACTTTCCAAAGGAGTCAAAAATGCCAGCACTACATTACTGAAGTAAGATTTTCCTGATGTATGTATTTATTTATTAGCATTTGTAGAGCGCCCAGCAGCCCTTAGGAATCGTGACGCTGTTACAGAGAAGAGACTTGCTGGTTACAAGGAGGTGGAGAGCATATTGGTTACAGTTTAGCTAAGTGGTTACACGGTAGCTTCGCTTGCGGTTACAGGAAATGGTATACATGGTGGTTGCAGAGTTTACAGTGGATATTAGTTACATGTTTAGCTAATCTTAGAGCAGTAAGTGTTGAGAACATAATGATGTGAATTTACAAAGGAAACATGGGAGGCTCATATGGCATGACTTGCACAGGCCCAATTTTAAACCATCAAATAAATAAATAAACCATCTTAAGAACAGTATCAGATGCGCCTCTAGTAGCATGGTTCCAAATGCAGCATAACATAACGCTGGGACCGTGTTCACTGGTTGTTTGGGCATGTGCCATGCAGTGTGCCCATAAAGAGTCGTGGGTTAGCAGCTTCAGCTCTGGGCTAGAGGAGGTGCAGATTGTGTCAAGATTGGCATATAAGCTTGGTCAGAAAGCCATAGAGATGGGGGCACCCACTCCCAGCTACCACTTCTGATCCTGGTGAGGAGGCCCTCACCAAGACCTCAGATGCCACGCCCCCTACCAGGTGGCCTAGGAAGTTGACTTTGTGGCAGTGATGGCATATGCCAGATATGGGTAGAAGTTCACCAGCGCTCTTTGTAGCTACTTCAGAAATACAAACATTCCCTTGGACTCACAACGGGTGCAAACGTCATCAGGGATATTTTTATACATGCCCATATTTGTAAAAGGTAAGACTGCGCTTTAGCCTCAAGAATAATTTGCATTCATTGAGCCATTTGGCTTGGCTCGTGTGCTGTCAATGCTTGCACTTCCCCTATTCATGCATTATTAATTACAGCTAGATTTACATGGGAAATAATTGCTAATTCACACACCGAGCAGACATTTAGAAAACCAGATACTTGACTGACCCTCCTCCTTTTCAAAAGCTGGACTGTCAAAAAACAAATAAAGCCTCAGAATAAAAAGTGCGTCATACCGCCGTCTCAGGACTCGGCGCGCGGAGCCGCTGGAGCAGTGAGATGTGGCCTTCTCTGGATTTACTTTCCACATTGCCTGTATACTCTGTTGGTTTTAAAGCCCTAATCCAAATGTAAAAAGCATATGTGAATTTGGATTTTCTGATAACATCTTTCCATTTATGCCTGTTTTCTGCTCTTAGGGGGAAGCATGTGCATTCAAGAAACCGCGTTAAAGGTACAGCACAGTAACAATATCCAGGCACTAGTACACCATTAGGGGCGTTGTGATAGCTAGGGTCGTTCGCAGTGCCTAATGTGCAAGAAAATAGGTGCCAGGGCCCAACTATTTTCTAGCACGCTTGTGACACGGCAGGCAATACGTTTCCCGCCATTGCTGCCACCACCCACAGCTGCTCCCCACAATGCTGCCACATTTGCGGTTAAACTACAGCTCGCACCTGCTTATTGGGGTTGATGGATGCTCTGGCGATCAATACTTCTTAATCAATCTGAGTCTGAGACAAGTGCTGGGGCTCAGAAATAAGTGCCGGGGCTGAGCTCCTACCTCCTCTGCCCGTGACAAAACGAAGGGGATGGGTGTTACCTTTTCACGGACTCCGGGTTTCCGTTCTGGCTGCAGTGTTTTATTACTCCGTAGAGATGAACCCAGAGTGCCATCCAGCTCTCCCCAACTTAAGGAGACAGTGGGCAGTGTGGGTGAACTGGGGGGCATGCTAGTGGGACCGTGCCCAAGTACTCACCACATCTGACGAGCATGGAGGTGAAGAGGCAGCACCAGGCAACTCCACTTCCAGGCATCAGCCCAGCTGCTGGTATCTCTGGAAGCCGTATACAGGCCGGGTGAGCTCTCACCATTGCACCCACACGCATGATCCCCCGGGCATTGTGAGAGGACATATGCTGGGTCAGACATTTCTAGAAATGGGGCCACCCAGACTCATTGGCGGCCATCTTTGGTGAGCCCCAGGAAGAAAGTGATAAACTTATATGCATTGTTCACCGGAAGATGAGTAGATTAGAGGATGTCTAATTTATACCCAGCCCACCTGAGCTCATCTATGCGCTGCAATGTTACCCCTACCCTCTAACAATGGCACCAGATACCTGGGTGGCTTGTGTTGAGCTCAAACGTGGGCCTGTGCTTTAATTAATAGCAACCATCCTCATAAACATGTCTATTTTAATAATCCCACAAATCGCATGGCACTGTTTCCAACCACGGTGTAATCTTCCTGCTGCGGACCTGATTCGTTAACAGGCCACTCTCTCAAAGACGTCATGAGGCACTCTCTCAGGAACAGCAGTTGGACCAGACCACTCTCTCCTCTCCTGTGCCACCCGCATGAAGGCACGGCCAGAGGAGGGAGCCAGGAAGGCCATCTAAACTGACCACCCCCTGCCAAGCTAAACCCTAAAGCATCTACTTCCCAATACCTTGAAATAACCCCCCCCACCCCCTGATGCTTGTGACTTATTATACGCCACCTTAATCGTCATAGTCTTGTGCTTAGAAACTGGTCTCCGGTATTAAGCGTGTTATAAAAGAACAATTATAATTATAATTATATTGATGAAACAGTAATACATACATACACAGAATCTACTTAACTCTATCTATCTATCTATCCATCTATCTATCTATCTATCTATCTATCTATCTATCTATCTATCTATCTATCTATCTATCTATCTATTTATCTATCTATCCATCCATCCATCCATCCATCCATCCATCCATCCATCCATCTATCTATCTATCTATCTATCTATCTATCTATCTATCTATCTATCTATCTATCTATCTATCTATCTATCTATCCATCCATCCATCCATCCATCCATCTATCTATCTATCTATCTAGCTAGCTATCTATCTACAAACACACCTATATATAACATATATCACATCCAATACATACAATAATTATCTATATACATACGTGGGGGTGACTGCTGCAGTCAGCCACCCTAACCTAGATATCTTCTTCTTTTCGGGGCTTTAGCACCCCAATCCTCAGTACCTTGATGGTTGTTTTTGAAGGTTCAGATCCTGCACCTCCCTGCTTCTTGAGGAGGGTTGTCGCATCCCAGGTGCTTTCCTGTCCGTGGTAACACCCTATGGTCTCGTAGGGTGCTGCTTTCACCATTGGGAGACCATGAGATATGCTCGTTTATGGTGCCCCATGCTCTCGTGGGGTGCCACACACAGTGACTGGTGCAGCGCCCGGCCGTAGCTTCACTCTTCCATCAGGGAAGTAGGCTCTAGGGCCCGACCACTGACTCTGACAGTGCACCTGAGCTGCGTTGATGAATGTGAGCAGATCTAATGGGTGGATCGCTCCTGCTATACGTGGCTCCAGCCTGCCCGGTCTGGCCCCCGGGTGGGCCATATGGTTCCCATGCCGTGCCATTTGGTGTCTGGCCAATCCGCAAGCAGGCCAGTCGGCAGGCATGACGTCACATGGTATGCCATCCCCCTGTGGCCTAAGGCTGCTCTGCCTTCCAGCCCACCCATCTGGCTCTCGGGCTGGCCCTGATGCCTCATAGGCTGCTCCTGGTCCGCGGCCAGGCTGTACACACGATCTAGGCACCAATTTCCTGGGCACGCCTGACTGGCCCTGGGGAAGGCTGACAGCCTCCCAGGCCGTGTTGGTGCCCAGGCTGCACCGGCATACATCCTGGGGCTAGTACTTCCCGCCGGGCCAATCCTACCATATGCAGCCTGACTTATTTAGTCCACAGAGCCCTGGGCCATCGCAGCCTCAAACACCCCTACCCCCTCCCTGGGCCTCTGTGAACTTATTCCAGAAACTCCTGCGTCCTTCTCACACTCTATGACTGTTATTTCTAATATTTTATTTCAAAGTTCTACCCCTATATGTCCAAGTAGTAGCCTGTCCATTGCTGTTGTCCCCAATATTCCAAGATGCCCCTCGGGCTGGAGTGCACAACAATCGGCCCTGTGGGCCAAATGCGGCCCTCCACCCTGCAATATGCGGCCCGCCAAGAGTGTTAACATTTGTAATGAAATACGGCCCATTTCAAACAGTCAGCCGCAATTCATTACATAAGTAAACAAAAGTAAACAAACAGTTTGCACATTGCTGGGGTCAAGCATACATGACAGAAGTCTGGTCTACACAGACATCATGCAGTTAGAAGCCAGCTCTGTACTCAGGTCCAACTGAAGATGTGTGGGGACCCATTTCAATATCATGGTTGCCTCCCCCTTGCTTGGAGCAGAAAGCTGTTTTAGGCACCCATGAGGGGTATACATTATAATGGAGATAAAGATAAGGTTAACAGCCGCCAATTATCACGAGGTGGCGAGCAAGCTGGGAGCTCAAACACTGAATGCCCGTTTATTAGCTACGAATCCTTCTTTGTAAGCGATTGGCTGATGTGGAGGAACCAGTATTCAAAGGCAGCGAGGTGATAACACTTCTTTTTCATCCAATGGAAGTGACAGCTTGTATTGCGAGCACTGCAAAGCACACACTGTAAGCCCCAGAATTAAAGTAATATATAAAGAAATATATTGCCTTGTTATTCGACTGCTGACTGGCAATATTGGGGCAGTTGCTGGGGCCCCCGTGAGGCTCAATGCCCCTTTGATTTGAAAGGCCCTGATGCTGTCCCTGTCTGTACTGCTAAAGGATCTTCACCCTTGTGACACATGGGGCCTCATTACAAGTTTGCCGGTCAGGGAACTATGGTACCGGTAAGCTTGCCGGTACAGTAGTTCCCGTACCGGCAAACTACGAGTTGTGCTTGCTGTGCCTTTCTGCCTGCCAGGTCTGACTTGGTGGGCAGAGTGGCACCAGCGAGCACAGCATGTCGGATGCACCGGCATCATTCTGAATGATGCCAGTGATTGAAGAGAGTGGAAGTTGTGTGGTGGTCATGCAAAGCCGACCAGCCACACAGCACACTGAAGAAGGCCAACTGGGCAGCTCCTGTAAAGCAGCACAGCCCAGGAGGGCATGCATGAACCGCGGCAGACCTGCCACATGTTGAAGATCTCTCACAGGAGTAAATGGAGGATTGTAAGGGGGTGCGGTGCGCACCCAGAGATAGGTGAGAGCAATTCCTGGAGTGTTGCTTACAGCGGGTGGCTGGGCCGTACCACTGCCCTTCATGCAAAATGCTCACAGACTCCCTCAGCGTAGCAATGTGTGTGTGAGAGAGGAGAGAAAAGGGACAATAATGTGAGAGTGGAGAAAGTGGGGAAGTAAGTGAGATACAAAAAAGGATGACAAAGGGATAGGGAGAGTTAAGGAGAACTGAGTGAGAGAGGTAAGATAGAGATGAAGAAGACAAAAACATAGAAGAGAATGAGTGGGTGGTGGAGACAATGGCAGGGAGAGATCGAAAGAGAGAGACAGAAATAGTAACATAGGGAGGGAAAGAAAGAGAGGAAGCGCGAGAGAAAGAGAGACAGAAATATTGACATATGGAGAGAATGAGGAAGAGGGGAGAGAAAGACAGAGCAGGAGCAATAGAAATAGTAACATTCGGGCAGAGAAAGAAAGACAGAAATAGCAACAGAGAGGGCGAGACACAGAGAAAGAGAACAAGGAAGATATAGACAGAAAAAAGAGGTAGAAATAGTTATGTAGGGAATGAGAGAGAAATAGAGGAAGAGGGGAGAGAATGAAACAGAGACAGAAATAGTAACATAGGGAGAGAAAGAGAGGAAGAGGGGAGAGAAAGAAAGACAGAAAGAGACAGAAATAGTAACATAGAGAGCAAAAGAGAGGAAGAGGGGCAAGCAAGAGAGAGAGAGGGACCCACGGAGAGAGACAGGGAGTCCTGTTCTTCCTTGTTCCAGTACTTTCTCTCTGAAGCCCCCCGTCTTCATAAACAGGACACTTTTTCCATTTCTTTTTCATTTTCCTTGCTTCGTCTCCTTGCTCATGCGGTCGATCACTGATCCACACCACACATTAGAAGTCCTGCCTACTGTGTGCAGCTTGGAAGGTATATTTGGCCCTCCACAAAAACCAGTTGTGCACCCCTGCCTTAGGGTGAGGGTGAATGGTGCAGTCCATATCCATCTGAGGGAGAAAGGTTTGCCAAAATAAAACACCAAGCACATTCTTTACACATTAAATAAAGTACTTTCTTTCCCCCATGCCCATACCTTTATTTATTCATCTTCTTTCCCTCAGGGATTTGAGCAATGCAACCCTCCTAGCCGGGTCCTAATTGGGCCACATGTTACAATTGCCTGCTGCCAGCAGATGATAACAAGACTGCACAGATAAGGGTCCTCAGCTAGTTGGGAGGGCAGGAGGTGGGGAGCCAGTGCCACTTTAGGCAGAGAAGATGGCTTACTGAAGAAATGTCCTGCCACCCTGCAAGTTAGGCTGGCCTATCAACTGAGAGAGAGTGTGAGAGAGAGAAAGAGAGCAAGAGGGAGAGAGACAAAGAGAAAGAGCGACAGGTAGAAAGTTTGGTTGCATGTTTTATACGAGTATTCATGGATTTACGTATATGTTTGTGGAGAAAGGGCATTCTCATATCATATATCAGTTAACGGACTTCTTTATAATTGTCAACCTAAGTTTTTGTTTCCCATCAAAGATGGCCTACTTGACATGAAAGAGCAGGTTTGAGCATTGCTTGGTCCTTATCACATGAAGGTTTATGAATAACCTTGACGCCTCTGTACATGGTGAGCTGATATCTATATGGGCACATACATGTCACATGCCGGCAGCTTTGAACACGACACAAATACCATAAGAAATTACCAAAATAATATTGACATGCATTCAGAAAATATGTTTTTGCCTAACATGCAGATATTCTGGAGCCAGTTAACAGAAACTTTGCACGAATAAAAGTACAATATTGCACCCTATGAATACTAGGCAAACATGATTTATGGCAATTGAGTCCATGTACTTCCATGGAACAGTAAAGTGTCTGTAATATGACCCCACATCTGGTATATATCTGCTGTGTTAATTTTATTATATTCATATTTCTTTGGCCGCATTAAACAGTTTAATATAATTTGTCTGGCATGACAAAGGTTTGGTGGTTAATGCATCCCTCCACATTAAGGGTGCCCAATATAAGACTTATGTTTACCTTTTTTGTTTTCTCAATGATGGCTGAAGCATCCTATTTCTGACATTCTTACAGCAGGACTGTTGGTGATCAGTGAACATATTTGCTTATTACAGCTGTAAGAAGAAGAATCTGGAAGGTGTGGTAGGTTGGAAGAAGGGGTCAGGCTTTTGAAGGACATTTCCAAATTAATATTCTTGAAATGATGAGAGAATGGCCTAGTTTTCCCTATTCTTAAGGGGTTTCCCTACCTGTCTGAAGGACCTAAAGGTGCTCGTCTGTCATCAGGAAGTCCCAAAGAAAGAAATGTCCTCCATCCAAATCTAGTTCTACCCTGACCCTACCACCAAGAAACAGTTCCAGGAGATTGGCTCAATTCTCCTGATATACCAGTCTTTTCCGATGGCTTCTTCATATCAATGTCTTTATTCTGGTTGTTATTTATCTACCAGAATCTTCAGTAATAGTTTCTATTTATCTCTTGAATTAACTTCTGTAATTCCCCTACAACAATTCTTGTATTTGATATTCTCTTTAACAAAGTATTTAGGCCAACCTTCCTCGTGATACTTTCTCATTTGTTGGTTGGAGGTTTTAGACCTCCCACAGTCTATTGATCCAGGTTCTCTCAGAATTTGTTGTGGTTTCAGCCACACTTGATATTGCCCCACTTATGGATTCTCTCTTTATCACCACTTGCTGTACTTGACAGACCTGTCTGTCCTCCTCTGTTAGCAGACTTTATATTACAGTTTCCTGTCTTTGCAGTTTGTTGCTAATATCATATTTTAACTTTATTAGGTTCTGGTTTGGAACCTTCATACACTTCACATCCAGGATTATTCAATTCCCTCCTTCTCAGCTTTGTACAGTTCCAATTACGTAGGTTTATATTACATAACTGTTTGTGAGTACCGGGATGAGTTCCTCTTCTTGTCTTCAATTTCCCAGATGACCTCCCATTCTCCCCGTTGCCTCTCTGCAGAATGGGAACTTTGCAGCCTCTTACATTTGCTCTGGTGCTCTTCTCTGCTACTGGTTTTCTCTTCATCGCACTATCGTCTCTGTGGGTCCTTATGCCATATGCAGAGTGGGCAATTGGGAAGCTGTTCGCGTTCCCAATGACTCTTTTATTGTACATGCTCATTGGTCTCCTCTTCTTGGCTTCTCTTCAACCGTACACATGCTTTGCCGCTACGAAACAGTTCACGCTTCCAGTTACCTTCTCGGATAGTCTCGGTGTGTTTGGTTGGGCACTCTGCCCACCAGGATAAAGACGTGGTTTTGCCATCACCTGCAGCAGGACTCTGCTTTCCTGAAGTAGAATGGTTTGCCTGTTGTTGGATGCTATGAGTCTCCAGCGTCTCACTCAGGCATTCAGCTGCTCTTCAAAAGTCATGGGCTCTGCTGTTCTCTGGTCCGCCTCCTCCAGGTGTGCTCATGTCAAGGTGCTTGCCCGGCATAGGATACTCTCTGCTTCTCCAATTCCCTCCACTTGTGTCCCAGTTAAGTATGCATGACCTCCTAAAGAGATATTCTCATTTTCTTTCTTCATGCTGGTAGAATCCAGCATTACCTTCAGCCAAACATGTATATGGTACATTAGTCTTTGTAGCAATTAGTCCCTTGTATGCTACTAGGCTGTGGGGCTTAGGGCGTTCCTCATAAGAAAAGGGCGTCCTTGTTCCTTGTGGAGTGGACCCACCTCTCTAAACTCAAAGGGGAGGCTCCGACTTGGGGAGAAGGGACGAGTACCTTAGATTCATCACAAATGATGGAGTGAATGAGTGTTTATGGGCTTAGCTGGATTTACCTGTGTTCCAACAACGCCATGTTCAGAGGTTTGCAGAATGAGTGTTTCACATTGCCTCTGTGAGGGTGTGAATGCCCTGACTTTTAAAAACATAATTATTACATAAAATGATGCTGGTAATTCTGTTGCTGAATGGAGGGTCTGTTAATCAGATCCTTTTTAATAAATGTTCCATTCAAAAACTGTATTGCACACATATGCCTTTGCTGAGACAGCCTAGAGGCTTCGTCAGCCCACGCTCTCTATTGGCACAGGGTATGCTCAAAAGTCAAATGCACATCTGTGACAGCTGCTGAGGCACAAAGTTCCTGCAGGCAGAGGTGGGGTTTTAATCTTCAGCACTTCGCCCTGAAAAATAATAATTGTATTCATTACTCAATCTAGTGGCATGTACATTTTTAATTATAAACCATGCCTAGCTGTGGCATAGTGACGGGCTAAGAGTACACACCTATATTCCACAGTAATTGTATATCACATTAGTGTCAGCTCTGTGAACATGGCCCAGCTATGGCAGAATTGATGTATATTAGTGTGCAGTCTGGCAGTCTCCACAACTACCATGTGGAATTATGGACAGAAAGCTGCTTCTTTGAACCCCATGAATTAAAAGAAATACCTTTGTTCAGTGCAAATGAATCCCTAAGGAGGTCTCATGGGAACTGGTGCCTCAAAGGCAATGCTGACATAACAAATGCCACTCTCACACAGACCACTGGAGCTGATTTGAAGCAAGCAGGAATGGGAAGGGAACAGGGTTAGAATAGCCATGAGGCAAAGGTGGGCAGGGTATAGGGTTCTACAATCTTGATTTCTGCCAGGACTCACTTCCTCTCGCCCCCTATTTCCTACAGGCAAAACATTCTGGGTGTGATGTCATAAGGCAAAAGGCACTTGCTAGAAAAGCCACGATGGGACCTCCTACAACAGACTTGCTTTGGGCAATTCCCTATCAAGTTTTGCTTTTATAAGGAGATGGGCACTTTGTAAGGAGATGGGAATAATAATGAGAAGAATTCAATGGGCATCTGTTGGGGATACGGTCAATCCTGAATTCCTCTACCAAAGAATTAAAGAAAGAAGGCAACTAAGGCAGAGGAGTGAACTGTCCCCTGCACGTCCATAGGGAACAGTGGGGGTGAGCTGCTGCCTCTCTGCTGGCTGCACTGTGTATGGAAATGTATACCACAAAACTAAGGATGCACATGGACATTTCACATTTGAAAATACATATACAAATTGCTTTCTTTGCAAACAAATTGAAAGAAACAAATGCAAGAATATATTGTGATGTCAGCAGCCCATCTACTGCAAAAGTGTATTTGATCACAATAAGTGACAAGGCCAAAAAACAATAATTCTAGTTACTTGAAAGTATACAACAATCTTTATTAAATGTAGAACAGTCAATCTGGGATGAAAAAACACAGAATTGTATAAAAAAGTGAAATTAAGGCCTGTATTTGTTCTGCTTTCTTCATTATAGGACGAAGAATTAGTCTTAAATGTTGAAGCCCTCAGAGACTAAGGGCCTCATTATGAGGTGGGCGGAATGGGTATAATGGCGCCGGTAATCGTGCCGGTAAACCCATTCTGCCCTATTACGAGGTTCCCTTGCAGGACCCGATCTGAACGTCTGGTCAGACCAGACGTCCTTTGCGGGTCCTGCAAGGGGACCAGGGAGCTAATAACGGGTCTGTTATTAACGAGCCCATTATCAGCTCCCTCCCCATTCCCATTGAGCCCTATGGGAATGGGGATGGGTTTTTGAATGAGGAATTACCGGGTCCTCCAAGGTTGTAATGGCCCGGTAATTCCTCATTCAAGGAACCCGGACCCGGACCCGAGTTTGGAGGCAGCCATGCCCTTATTACCTCCAAACTCCTAATGAGTGTTATTCATTGTCAACAGAAGCCTGGTTGCAAACATGTTGTAATGATACCCTTGATTAAAGAACACATTATAATGTGATAAGGTGGACAAGAATGGGAATTTATGTCACATGTGTGCATAAAATCAACAACTTAGGCTAAAAAGCAAAGCTGCATTTTCTCTGACCCCCAGCAACAGCAAATGAAAAGAAATGAAAGCAAGTCCTTGGGGCTGAGCTATAATTATTATGACAGTCTTGATTCAGCAACAGATCAGATGCTCCATTTGTTCTAAAAAAATCAGGCCTGGGTAGTAAAACATGTGACAGCTTCTTTTTCATTAATAAAATACAGAAACAGAGGGGAACTGCTGAGCAACAAGAAAGCGGAAGGCTTTTTCCATTGACTAGAGCACTCCTGTCAATCCTACTATTGCACCGTTACCTCCTACTCACAACAAACAACATTTAGACATGCAGCACCATGGTGTGAGGCGACCCTTCCTGAATGGGTGTGCTCCTTTGATACCTGGGCCCAGTGCTGCTGCCTGCTGTGCAGCAGTCTTTGGGAAGGGGGTAACCGGCCATTATAAAGAGAATCAAAGAGAGGCTGGGTCCTCTAGGTTACTTTCCTGCCAGGTGGCAGTATTCACCCATTTGACCCTTAATACACATTCCCTTCCACAGCAAAGCTTACTCGCAGGAGCTGACACATGTGCCGTATCAATTAGTTTGTGGTGATCAGGATCATAAGTTTTCCCCTGCACCATGCCTAAACTCAGGTATGTCTTATTCTTAGAGATTACCCTGCCACCAACATGGGGCACTCATGATCGTTGTAGCTTGAGTTCGGGGGTATATTTTAAATGTCACCCCTGTGCTGTAGTGACATATCTGTCACTGAAGTGGTCGAGTGGGCAACTGAGGACCTTTGATCTTGCTCTGTGCCATGAGTAGAGCTGCTGCTTCAGATCAGGCTACTGATGCAGTAGGGCACACGGGCACTATGCGTTCAGCATGGAGTTGTGCCAAAGAGGGATCTGGTTATTAGATTACCCCTTTGGAGAAGGAATCACCCGCATCATTTTAGGTACTAAAAATAGAAAAGTCAGGGCTTTGCACCCTTACCAGACAGCAATTCCTCACTGTCTGTAACTCACAATGCACACAGACTTCGTGATGACAAAGAGAGCAGGGTGCTCCAAAAAAGAGGGGTAAATGTACACCTTCTCAAAGCAGGCCTCCAAACCTGGACCACAAGCCGAAGGGGACTTGGGGACCATGGAACAAAGGGTAGATCAGGACACTTCGAATATACAACTGCTGCTAAATAACATGCAGTCCAGTTTTGCTTCGGTGAACACGAAGCTCGATGATATCACAGCAAACATTAATACTTTATGTGTAGAAACGTGGCAAAGAAACAGCGGTGATAACAGAAGCGGAAAGTAGGATCGGAACAGTAGAGGATGACTTATCCATCATAAAAATCCAGTATCACAAAACTGACAACTGACATGAACTGCATAATAGCGAAATGTGAAGACTTGGAGTCAAGATCCCGGGGCAATAATGTCTGCGTAGTTGGCATCCTATAAAATGTTGGCAGTGGTCAAGCGGAGGACTTTGCAGATAAATTATTGTTAGAGCTGCTGAAGCCCCTAGTGCAGTATGCACACTTCATGGTCAGCAGGCACCACGTAGTCTTGCCCCTTGACCAAAAACAGGTGCGCCACTGATGCCGATCATAGACAGAATCTTCAGTTATAGAGATCGGGAAAAAATACTGTGACTTGCCAGAGAAAAAGGTGACCTGTGCTACAAGCCCAACAAAATTTAAATGTATCCACATTTCTCAGCGGCAGTACAGACTGAATGCAAAATATTTGTAGGTGTAAAAAAGTTATTGCGTGAGAGATTCATAGTATACGCAATGCTGCTTCTGGCCGTGTTAAGATTCCTCATCAAGGGCAAGATATACTTCTTCATAATCCTTGAGGAAACCGCAGCCTTCATAGAGTTCAATGATCTGGAGCAGCTGTTACTGCCGGATAGGCTGCCAATGGACTCCGCTGACATAATACCTCCTTGGATTTGAGCAATCTTCTTTAAAGCAATCCTTTATCATTGCTGCTCTGTTCTCCTCTCCCTGTTTGCCAATGAACTCTAGCTGGCTAGTAAATTTTGCTATAAACATCCTGATGTTAACTTCAAAGGTGTTGGTGTGCTGGACTGTGCATAGCCCCTCCCATGAATGCTTGCTGGTTATTTTTGGTTTTGGTTTTATTGTGGCTATTGTTGAGGGCTGAAGCTGCCATGGTTTGATTGGCAGCAAGGGTGGGGGCGGGGTCAAGAATCAGAGGTAATGTTAAAAAGGCTTGGTCACTCACTGTACTAACACATGCTGACAACAGGAGAGCAGTAACTAATGCGCTTACGGTCAGAACCACACTAATGATACTTACTGTAATCTATGATGCCACAAGCTGACATAGTTGTGTTGAGCTGGAACATTAGGGGATAAAGGAACCTAGTGAAAGCCACAAAACTCCTGGTCCATATCAATAGACACAGAGCAAATGTATTGTCCCTCTAGGAGATGCATGCAACATCCACTGTCAATTGCGCTTTTGCCCAATCCTGGGGGAACGCACACTACTATAATACTACTCTACACAATCAGGTGGAGTCCTAGCATTAAAGAGGATACACTGAAGGAAAGGGTTCGGAGGATGAACCGGGATTTAACAAACTTTACCCACGAGAAGGCTTTTGCTTATACACAAGGGAATTATTCACAAACTGGACAAAATGATCCCCCTACTGGAGGAATCAAAAAAGTAACATTTAAGAATACTTCCTTCAGCTCAAGTGATGGCAGCCTCAGCGGAGACACTTATCCTAACCGAGGACGATCTAACAGACGCCCCCATGGAAAACGAAATTATAGAGGCAGGAACATGCTGAATCGTGGCAACCAACATAACCGGGGCAATATGCAACAACAACCTTTTTTAGAGAGGGGCCAGGACGAATGGGGCTTCGAACCACGAGTGACACGAAGCATGCAAGCATTGTGGTAAATCTTTCAGATTACACACCTACACCAACGGAGTGTAGAGTACTGGAAAAAGGAATGGGATTCGTATCTACGAATTATCACGACAGATTTACTTTTCGCCAGGAATTTGCCCAGTTTATGCGTAAGATCCACTTGTTCCAATACTTCCAAGGAACAGCTTATGAACCTGAAGAATCCGACTCAGGTCTATAAAACAAGATAGCTTTTTGTGTACCTACCCAAGCACAGAGCGCTGTGGGATGTATTTGCCCTACCTCAAAACTGTGCAGTACTGACATGGAAAACATCATGATGGCCAGAGCTTCCCAGAAAATGCACAGGGAAATGCATGAAGAATAGGCTGCCACTCAATTTTGCCGATGTTATGGGCACAGAAGGACACTGCCTAAAACCACCATTGGACTACCCATACAGTAGTCTGAAACCATTGGGAATGGCAATGCTGATTGCCAAAAGCAAACCCATAACTGTTGGGAATTCATTTTCTTAAATCCCAAAAAGGGGTGCAGTACCAGTACTCACCACTATCCAGAAGCCGGCGTTTTAAAACAACACCAGATTTTACTTTTTGTAGAAAACTGAATAAATGAACCCAAAACATGCCAAAGAAAGACATTTCAAGAGGTGGATCCAATGTAAAGTTATATTCTGAAGTGACTTGAAGGTTTATAACAAGACTGGCTGAGCTGTGGATTTCAGCAGTTTACGTAAATTTGAACTGAAAGACACTACAAATCTAAATGTTTAAAAGAAATGAGTGACCTACTTTGAGTGTCACATAGGTTGCAATTGTTTAAATGTCATAGTTTTAAACTTAGAACCAGCATCCTAGCTGCATATGTAAAAAAAATGTCTTGACTTAAACTGGGGAACAGAAATGACATGTAGCTAAAAACTGGCTTAAAGAGATTCCAATTTTGCCTGGCAACTACCCCCATCAGGAGTGAAACTTGAGTCACAGCTGTGTTCCCAGGCCTATCCGCCTTTTGCTGGCCACACTAAGGATATGCCATCTCTCTGATAAATGAATTAAGGGGAGCCCCCACAGAATACAGGAGCTCTGAACAAAGCCCTGTCCTGACCCAGGCAGATGGTTTATTGCAGATGTCGTAAATGTAGCTTCCTCCTGGAAGTAAAGGGGAGGAGCACTGCCTGTGAGAGCAAGCTGGCTTGGCAGAACTGGAAAAACCAGAAATTCAACCTTGTGCTGGGGTGAAACCACACCCCTTTGGGGCCAGAACATAACTCTAAAAAGATGAATAACTCATAGTACGGACATGTGAAAATTTTATAAATGATACCATAATTCTTGTGATTTTTCTGCCCACATTTGAAGACGTGTTAGGACCCGGTGGCATGTTCAGGGGGGTTTTAGCGGAAAAGAGGATATTACTCAAAATGTGTGCATGTGAAAAATCTGACACTTCATCAACTAATGTCCATACTCCTTGCGCACATGTGTGTAAATTTGGGTTAATGTCCGATATTGCAAACCAGTTAAAAAGTGCAAAATATTGCCATTTCTGAATGCAAGCCCCCAGGAAGAGCAGAGTTGGAACAGGGGATACCTCCTGTGATATGTGATGGGTGCATGTAATTTCAAACCACTGTGTAGCTATGAAATATGTATTTGGTTCAAATCTAGATTTGTGTGCAAGTTGACAGGAGGAGTGGACTTTCTGCCGGCTGTAAAATGACATCACTCTGACACAACTTAGCTCCCCCAATCAGGGGAGAAATGAAAGCTTGGCCAATGATAAGTGGAGAGGGGCTGGCTAGTGATGCTGCTCACACACACCCATTTTCAAAACACATAAAAGCAGAGAGACAGGACAGATAGGGACCTTCAAATCCATTTGCAGCTGGAAGCTCTGCCGGAAAATCCATACTTTACCTCCCTCAACCTTCAGAGAGCCAACATAGAGACTTCAAATCTATCAAATTTCCAGAACCAGAGAGAGAGCAGAGCTGACCCAGACCACTGTTAGCAGAACCAGAGAGAGCTGACCCAGATCACCGTGAAGTGCAGAGACCAGAGTCCAGTCTAAAACCTGACCAGATCCGTGGCGAGGCCCATTTAACTCAAGAATATAGTGTGAGTACCTAGAAAACTGTGCAGAACCAATCTCTTAGTTAAAATAATATAATCCAAGCTATTTTAATCTAAGTAGAACTGCCTCCTAACTGTCACCTGTCATTTGTAAAGCTGTCACTTGTCATTTTCTAGTTGCAAGCTGCACTTGTCTTTTTGAACTTTAAAATTTCAAATCTGAAAAACGACCTTTATTTAATCGCTCATATCTCCGTGACCGTTTGTGCTAGAGACTTGCAGTAACTTACTTCAGAAAGCTTAGAATCGTCGCTTTCCTACGAACCTAGAACCACATTCCTACCCCCTATAGTTTTGCCGTAATCGTGAAAAACGCACTCGCGAATTTTGCCGCGATTTGCAAATTTCTCCACGTGTGAAAACAGAAGCTTCTTGCTTTCATTTGCCAAAAATTCGTTTAACCTACCAATTACTCCTAGATCCTTGCTAAAGTGAGCCTGGACTAATATTAACTTGATTTCACTCACCCTGAACCTCTTAGAGGGAATTAAAAGCATTTTAGCATATTTTTTTTTCTACATTGCCAGCACATTTAAAAGCATTTGGGCCTGTGTTTTCAACGTCTGTAGTCTAAGTTGCTGGGTGAACTGAATCACATTTGATTGCATTTCTGAGAACTGTGTGCCTTCCTTCCATTTCCTTGCATAGCATAAAAGGGGGAGGGGATTGCCAGAGAAAAGTGATTATATTGTTTTGGTGAAATCATATTGAGTATTTTCTGTATTGCATTTTCATTCCACATTGCATCCATTTATAACCATAAAAGTATTGTTGCTATCTTATCCATTTCATGTCAACTCCTTAGTGATTATAAAGAAGTGTGCTAGTGCCAGATTCTCTGTTGTTAATCTTTATCATATCAGATTAAGTGTGCTATTCAATTATTAATTTATTATAAAGCGTGATATATATATATATTGTTTAATTTATCAAATAAACCTTTAACTTGCAAAACAGAACTACTTCTTGGCTCAGTGGGGTCAGGAGGATTCCAAGAGAGGGGTGTTATATAGGGGTAGTCATCCAGAACGCATGAACTGGACATAAAGATATATCAATAAGGGTTTTCATTCAGTATTATAGACTAGGCTTTGACTTAGCTGTAGTGTTGAATTGAATCCTCTTACAGCGCGGGGGCAAAAACCTATGAAAATTGCGTCCTACATGATTTGGGTAAATTAGAACTCAACCTAACCAATAGGAATACATACAACAACACCAGTAAGAAAGAAGATGAAGCAATGAAAAATCTCCTCAATAACGAAAGGATAGTCATCCGCAAGGCAGATAAAGGTGGAGCTATTGTCCTATTGAACCGTGAAGATTATATAATTGAGTGCAATAGACAACTCCTTGATCTGAGTAGCTATAAACATCTTGACCAAGATCCGACTTCGACTCTACAGAGTTTAATCATCAATAAAGTAGACAAAGCAGAACAAAGAGGATGGATTACCAAGAAAGAGGCTGACTTCCTCAAAAGGGATAAACCACGCATACCACCATTTTATACACTCCCTAAAATACACAAATCTATGATTAAACCACCGGGCCGCCCAATTGTTTCAGGGGTCAGTTCTGTACTAGAACCCCTGTTGAAGTTTGTGGATACCTTTCTCCAACCTATGGTCCGCAAAATGGCATCCTATGTTCAGGACACCACACAGATAATCAAGGAAATGGAAGAACTACCTTTTGATCCTGACACTGAAATTTTATTAGGGCTAGATGTGGTAGCGTTATATACAAGTATCCCGCAGAGGGCATCCATAGATATGTTGGAAGAAAAACTCCTTTCTGATCATGTAGTTGGTACCACACCAATCTCTTTCATTTTATGGTGCACGGAAATGAGCCTAGTGGAAAACTATTTTCACTTTAATGGTGAATTTTTCCAACAAATACACGGTACGGCTATGGGAGCTACCGTAGCGCCGAGTGTAGCAAATCTATATATGGAATCTTTCGAAATCAGCAAAATTATGCACATATCCAACCCTTTTTTCAAATATATACGCACTTGGCGTAGGTACATTGATGATATTCTCATCATATGGCACGGCCCTAAAATAGCCCTTGAAGAGTTCCTTGTCTGGATCAATACCAAAGACAGATATCTCAAATTCACATCGAACTACGGCACCATGAAATTGGAATTCTTAGACATTACAATCATGGTAGACCCCATGAAGAAATGCATTTTTGTTAAGCCGTACAACAAACCGACAGACAGAAACTCGCTGCTACATTATAGTAGCTCACACCCAAAACATGTAAGAGATAACCTCCTGTTGGGTCAATTCCTGAGGTTGAAAAGGAACAGTTCCAAAAAAGATGACTTTACTGAAGAATCAGGCAAGTTGCAGGCCAAACTACTCCAAAGAGGCTACCCGAGAAAAATAATTCGAAAAGCACTCAAACGAGCCAAAAACAACAATCGGGAGTCCTTATTGGAATATAAAGAACATTCTAAAACTAAGGAGGATCCAAAAATAATCTTCGTCGATACCTTCAGCAACATGTCGAATGACATCAAGAAAATTATTCTGAAAAACTGGCCAATCTTGGAAAAAGGAGAAATACCAGTGCCCAGACCTGTAGTTGCCTTCAAACGCAGCAAAAATCTGAAAGAACAAGTCACCAGGAATGATGTGCTGCTAAGACCTCGACCTATAAAGAGCCTGACCCAGTTATGGGGTCTTCCTAAAGTTGTGGGACACCACCCATGTGGACAATGCGTATATTGTAAATACACAACCAAGAGCACTGAAGTCGGCATAGGTCTGAAATTCAAATGGCAACAAAAACTATATACTAATTGTAATTCTGTCATGGTAATCTATGCAATCTGGTGCCCATGCGGGAAAGTATATATTGGAAAAACAGACCGTAAAGCGAAACTCTGCATTGGGGAACATAAAAGCTGCCTCAAAAACCGTACTTAAAATGCCCCTATGGTAGAACATTGGGTGGAATATCAGCACACATTGGAAGATTTGAAATGGACAATATTGTACAAATTGACACCCAGTATGGACATCAACAGGGATAGAACGATCCTTCTAAGAAAAGAACAACAACTTATTTTCCTAACCGATAGCTCTAGGACTGGCCTCAATGAGAAATTAGATTGTAATTCGTAATCTTAGAACTCCATACAATATACAATACATCAGTATAATGCATCAATTAACATGGACTCATTAACATCATGCGCGGATCATACCCAATTAGTGTTTCCTAGAGAGGCATGCTTCCGAGCCACGGCATCGGCGTGGAGGAACAGGGATAAGAGAAACAAATGATGGACAACATTCCACTACGAAAAATCAGCTGACGTTATGTGCGTCCGTTTGAAGGACGTTCCAAACATGGGTCACATGCTACGTTCGACCACTCAGCACTATTTATAAGTCAGGTGACTTAAAGTACCGTTCAGCTACGGCATTGCAAGCACCGACGGCGGGCACTAGAGGACATGAACACCACGGTAAGATCCTACTCGGATGGGAACCTGTATTGCTATCAACGCAACTCTGAACCGTCTCTGACACTTTTTTCTCCACTTTAACCCGATAAAAAATTCGATGAACCGTTACGGTCACTCCTTTAACTGGGCACAGAACTCGATGAGCTATAACAACTAATAGATTCGAGTTTGCTAGGATGTTGGAATTCTGACTCTGTCCATTTTCGTGCGGGTGTTGATTCACACACTTTTACAGCATGACATGTGAACACACAACCGGGACTTTCCTTTTGGTACTGGGGATCTTTTTCAACTTCACAATGTTCCAACGCAGCTGTGTTTTCACTTTTACACAGGCGCTGGATCAATAATTGTATGACTCCTAGAAGCCATTATTAGACAATAGAACACCGTGGGGTACCCATCCAGAGTCCGGTCCATCATTAACTGAGGGAGAAGCAAGGACACCAACACGACAACAAACACAAGTGAACTGCGCCATCCAAAATGCGTTGTCAAATGCATGAGGAATGGTAAGCAGAAGTCTTCTTTAACGGTTTACATTTATGTGAACTACACGAGATGTGCGTGTAACTAGAGGCATTATGCCTTGTCCCTGCACCCTTTCCTTTGGCAGAATGCCCAGCGGTGCCCTGCTCAACGTTGGATGTTAGACACACGGACCCAAAGCCAGAAGTATTCGGAAGATCACATGTCGCTATTCTTCATGAACCTTCTCTAACGACGTAAGTGGCGAATGGTATACTAAGCTGTAATCTACCGTGGCAACCAGGTTTTCCAGCCATTTGGTTTGCCTTACCCTGCTTTTTCTAAATTAGCACTCTGGGAAGTTCATTTATCCCGCACAGTACTACCATCTATGAGACTGTTTGGACTTTTAGCCTATTCTTTCTCTTTTCTTCTTTTTTCTTTTGTGTATGCAATCACCTATGAGAGGTGTCACCGCTATCAGTCCACGCAAAGCAATTTACCAACCAGTAAATGTAGGTTTATTGCCCGTTCGACCAATATTAGTAAAATAAGGTCGATTTTTTTAACGCTTATTCTACTCTATTTATAAAGGATGAATAAATAGGGTATTCTTGATTCTTACCCTGAGTTGTTCCTTTTGTAGGTATGGGGTCCCAGTTCTGAGGTCAAGTCCCAAACGAATTTTAGACCATTCAAAGGACCAGAAAAAGTTTTGGACACTCTATCCGCATGGAAATGTGCATGTGGCCTTTATAATTGTTATTTGGCTCTCTAGCTAATTTTTCTCGTTTCACTTCACAGTAATCAAATTGTGGTAGTTACTAGAAGAAATGACCCTAATTAAAGTTTTTACGTTATTTCTAATTGTTTTGAGTTGTTGAGATTTTTAATTATTGATTGACATCTCAGGTATTGGGACCCCAATCATTAAAGGGAACATAAATAGCCTCTTGGCACTTGTTTGTTTGCTGCTCTAGGCTTCGCCTAAAATTATTGAGGATGTGCTAAGCAGAGGGCTAAAAATCCTCTTACCTCTCCTAAGTTGTTCTTTGGAGTCCTAGCATTAGTCTATAAGCCAATACCATTCACGCTCATACACACAAAGATAGACTTAATGGGCAGATATGTCTTGGGCACCCGATGCTGAACAATATGGAAATGCTGTTAGTGAACATGTATGAACTCAACATAGATGACCCAGGGTTGGATAAACATTCATAGAGTTGTGCCAGGCATGCCCTACCATCCCAGTGGTCTGGGACTGAGACGTGAATGTGATGCTGCATCTCCAACTGGATGGCTCTGGCGCTGCCCACGGATCAATGTCTAAAGCGGCGTTTGCAATATTGCCTGGGCAGCCTTACTTAGGAGATGACTTCTCAATACGTGGCGGGTCCTTCACCATGCAGAACGAGCCTTTGTATAATACTTATCGGTACATGACATGTATTCTAGAATTTACATGCTCTTGATCACGACCTCACTGTTACACATAGTGCAATCAACAGACATTCTCCCCTGAAGATTCGTGGATCACTCACCAGAGCTCCTCAGTCTGATCCTTGCTCCCTGGAGTGTGACACACCACTGTTGGAAATTCAAGCTTTTGGCACTACAAGATAGTGTTACATTCCAGGCTGCATGAGGATGTACAGCTCTCTTTGGGATGGATATAGAGTCTGTTGACAGTGTGGCCACTGTGTGGCAGATATTCAAGGTATACTCGCTCAACCCCAACAAGAAGCTGTTACCTGACATCAAACTGTCCCTGGATACATTCCTAGCCAACGCCGACATAGAAGAGAATTATGTGGCCAGGCCAGCAGTGGACAGACACCACGGCAAGGGCTACTGACCTGGCAGGCACCTGCCACAGCTTCTCTGACATGAACATTGTAGGTAATAGGGGCATCCCAGTGATACATAATCAGGTAGGTGACGTGATACATGGACTGGAGGGGATAAGCACTGTATTTCGTGAGTTTTACTCCACGCTATGTGCATTTCAAGATTTGAAAATTACTGTAGAAATAGATGTGTTTCTTGTTTCTTGAGGAGCTTCCCATTACCGAGTTGTCAGGCTCAACTAGAGATCTATTGGAGTGGTTCATAACTGTGAATGAAATAACTAAAACCATTAGAGACTTGCGGACTAGGAAATCTCTGGGAACGGAGGGACTGGATGATGAATTTTATAAAGCATTTAGGACTGTACTAACACAACATTTGAAGTGACTTTGAGTGGAGTCGATAGGCTTGGGAGTGCTCCCAATGACGGTAAGGTAGTTTTGCTCCAAATTGATATATCTCCTACAGACTGTAGCTCATATCGACCGCTGCATTAAATTTATACCGATGCTAAGACTTTTGCACAGGTTTTGCCAACTTGCTTACTGCTATTTATGCCACACATGGTACATCAGGATAAGGCAGGCTTTGTCCCTGGTTGCTCAATTTCATTAAATACATGCAGACCCTTTAACATCATGGCCCAGAATAGATTCTGAGATGCATGCAATAGCAGCAGTGTCAGTTGACCCCCAGAAGTCCTTTGACATGATTCTCCTGGCAATTCCTATTCACGGTGCTGCAAAAGTGTGGGTTGAGCCCTCAGTCCATTCTGTATGTGCGACCTCTTTACACTCAGCCACCGGCCAGGGTCTGTACAAATCTCCAGCTGGCCAGAGGTACCAGACCAGCATGCCAGCATGCCTCTTTGCTTTCGTCATGCAATAATTGGCAGACTTGATTAGATTGAAGCATGCTGGCAGGGGCTTGCGTCTGACTGGAGTACCCAAAGTCATCTCCCCATATGCCGATGGCGTCTTATCATATATATGGAACCCTAGTGTCAGCATCAACCTGGTCCTTGAGGACGTAATCAGAAAGGGCGCATTCTCTGGCCTACGTTTTAATCAATCTAAGTCAGACATATTTCAACTCACAGATATTACAACTCCTACTCAAGACAGGGCCCTGTTGAAAAGGTCCAACGAACAAATAAAATACTTGGGAGTCCAAGCCAGAAAGACCCAACGATCATTGTTAGACAAGAACTATGGGGCCTATTGCACACATGTTGTCTAAAACCACATAAATGGCAGCGGATTCCTTTGTCGGTGCTGGGTGTTGGATCACATTGATCAAAATTATAATACTACCAAAACTGGTGTATATATTTCAAAACGTACCCATCTGGTCTGTCTGACAAGGGCAATTTTCATACACTACATAAAGAGCTGAGTCAGTTGCAGTGAGGAAATAATTACAGTATCTGACCGCCCCGTATCACAAGGGTGGTTTTAAATCTCCAGATTGTGAGTTTTACTGGAAAGCTGGCCAAGGACAGTACGCATCCTGCTGGTTTGGCTCATCGCACCCACCCCCTTATGTGAGGGTTGAGCAGCTGGCAGCAGTGGAGGTTGAAATGTGCACATTGCTTGTTACCGATAGACACGAAGATGCCTGCAAATTCAATGCACTCAAGGTTACACTTTTTGCAAGGCGTTTCAAATAATACATTCAGGATCATCGTACAGTAAATACCTACCACACTGGCATTCACCCAGCATACATCTTACTATGAATGGGTCAAACCAAAATAGCTTGCAGGGCCCAAAATCCAACATGCTTGGTGACATGTATACAAATAGTCTTTTTCTTACACTGGAGGTTGCTGAGAACATTGACTCCCCTATATAGAATGCATGTTCATATAATAAGAGCAGCGTTTAAGGCAAAGTGGGCCACCTTCCCAACCGAGCCAAAGGAGGATCCTCTCCTCGCCTATTTTGTAGACCCCTTTGGGTGCTGACATCTGGTTACAACACTGTATAGACTAATGCAGGATTCCATGGAGGTGCCACTAACCAAACTTCACAGCATATGGGCAGTTGACCTAGTGGCTGAGATATCTGATAGGAAAGTGCAAACTAACGAGTGGTGTGTCACTGAATTCGAGGTTTCGGAAACTGCAATTCAAGATACTGCGCAGGTTGCACTATATACCATCTAAGATTAAGTGCTTTTCTGGGAAAATAGTGGAAAATGTCCCAGGTGCGATGCGGAAGAGACTGAATACATGTGCATGCTATGGAGTTGCCCTAGGCTGCACTCCTACTGGAGTAATGTATGTACAACACTCATGGATATCATGGGTATGCTAGTGGAGCAAATTCCAATGATTTGTTTGTTTGGGGGTGACACCTAAACTGTCAGGTCTGATACATAGGTTTGTAACCCTGGGACTTCTGCTAGCAAAGCATTGCATACTTATATCCTGCATACATAGGTCACCTCCCATGGTAGAAGATTGGCTAAGGGATCTCACCTGGGCCAACAACATTGAAGAACTCTATGTCGCCATGATGCCAAAGATATCAAAACTTAAAGACATCTGGGTGTACTTTTGGAATTATTTGTTACAAAAGCCTGCCTTATAGATACTGGTGTCATTATGCCTATAACCTAATTGATGCAAATTTGTCATTGCAAATACCTTGCATGTGCATTTAATGCAGCTGATTTTCATGAAGCACTACAATGTACACTATTCATATTTAAGTCTGCTATTGGCCAGAATCATGTACTAACTCGCCAATGTTGTTGAGGTTCCCCCTGCTTGTTTTGGGAAATGTGCGGAGATACTTTATACTTAGTATTGTAAAATGTGACCAAGCAGACAAAATAAAAAACAAATAAAAAATAAATACAGAAATATATTCTGAAACCTGGGCCCACAGTGGACTTGAACAAGTTATCAGGAACTCTCATCAAACAGGCTTTCGATTAAGGGATGCCATTCATGTTGGCAGTAAAATCAAGCCTGGCATCTGTTATAGCCAGTTTTTGTAATCACTCAAGGGGCAGAGAGCTGTGTCAACATTTTGCTCTGAGCAAACAAACTTCAAAGAACTAACAGTACTGCCATGAAAACCAGACATCAAAGGGGTCATAAAAGCTCAGGCCCCAAGGGTCAAATGAATGGCATCGTTTGGCCTGTTGCCAGGACTAGGAATGGAGATGCGATTTAATAGTTTATTAAATCCATCACATGGAAATTAAAATAGTGCATCTTTGAATTTTACATGAGATCATATTTTCCTGAATATCTTTTGACAGGAGTATTGAAGCAACTTTAAAAAATAATTGTTCACTATCAGAAACTATCAGCTGAATGTAAAACAATATTTTTATGGGGTAGATATTGTTGTGCAGTAAAATTGTACGTCAGTGGTTCACATATTCTAGCTTCTGTTATTCTGAGATGGGAATAGAATCTTTGAGTGAAAGTATCAGAGGATAAAAAGCAAATATCTGTCATACACACAGATCATATGTGATGCCAAGATGAGACTTGCATTATTGGATTCACCTGAGTGAGAGTAATCCTGTAAACTAATTAGCAACTTAATTTCATGTGTAGAACATCATATTTTAGGAAATCTCAATTGTTCAATGAACAAATATCCAAGATGACATCACATCAGATGTGAGGTAATCTGGGTTTAGACTATACCCAATGGTTACAAAGGGGATGATTTAGTGTGATGCCACTTTTGGAACACTGTCCAATCACATAGAATGTGCCATTAAAATACACACCTCTAAAGGGATTGGTCTTTAACATATACACAATTTAAACCCCTACATTTCAGGGCTGACTGACTGAATGACTGGCTGGAAGATGAGGATAGAAAGAAAAATGGACAAGAACAGAAATGAGACTAGAATAGCTTGCTTTCCCTTGAAATCATTTTGGATTGCTGGCAGACAACTGTGAGAGCAGTTTATCAGGGCTTCTAGTGTTCAGGAGAAAATATAAAGACCATAGATATAAACCTATCCACGTTAACTCCTTGTCCATATCTTGTTATTAGTGTGCTTTCAGCTGCACCTGAGGCCTGGCCTCAGAAAGAAGAACAGGCCCCAGCTCTCAATACCAGTAAAATAAGATGGCAGAAGAACATCCAGGGAACAGTCTGGGAAGATGTAGTTCCTCATTAAAACATGGATGTAGGGGTAAGCTGAGAAAAGCAATGCTCTCTTCAGGACCTGCAGTGACAATGAAATGTGGTTCAGTGGCTAACTTGCTGACCTTATAGCCTAAGGGTCTGTGTTCTAATCCTGGATTCAGCACGTGTATCAACCCTTGTGTGATCCTTGTCAAACACCTTTTTGTCATTGCGCCTAAACTGCAAATACAGTAAAAGGCTGCGTTATCAGACCTCACTGGAAAACCAATAATGTCAGATAATGGAATATTCAAGATAACTGAATGTTAGTGATGTGGGCCGCAGAAACACAGCAAAATGGCATTTTGCTCTGTTTCACCCTCACTCTACCATCTATACACTCATTTAACCATCCTAGTGTATTACAATGTAAACAAGTGAAAATAATGTTACATAGACTATTGTCCCAGATAGGCTTCACTCCTCCCTCTGCAACTTGGTTTCTGTAAACAGGCCTCAACAATATCAAGCATACAATGTACAGCTCCTCATGCTTGTGCTAAAATAAAGTTCTCAGTGAAGTGATCCACTGCTCCTTTGAGCTGGTCCACGCTATAGCAAATACCACCAATAAAAACAGATACATTTGTGGGTATTGGGCCCTGCGTAACGCCTTGGAGTGATACTCTAATTAAAGCAGGTAGGCAGCTAATGATGTATGCTTCCTTTTGCTGCTGCCTGAATCAGCATTCATAGAGAACCTGCATGCCATTAGGAAAACATGCTTTCTTAAATTGGCAAGTCTGAGTCACTGTCTGCCAGCATTTCACAGCTTTGGCGATACCACCATCTTAGTTCCTACAGCAAAATTAGAGGTCATTAGTCTCTGAATAATTTAGTGTTGCGCCAGAGAATCAGCTGCTTTGGAAAAGAATACATACTTGAATGCAGGGCTTTTTTTGGGCTGGGGATGACAGGGGCTCAGCCATGGCTGTCTTTAAAAACTGAGCTTGAATTTGGGCTTGGCTAGGGATCCTTGAACGGACTTCCCCCAAAGTGGCTTCCAAGCATGCTTAAGTAAATGAAGCGATTCTGAGGGACAATACTGCTGATCGCCAGCAAATGTTACCATCAGTCATCTTTAGAAACACATCCTCAGTAACAGACATATTGAATTAGATCATTTATATTCTAACACTAAAGGGAAACAAAGTAAAATATAGGGAATATTTTATTTGATTTTTGCAACTTACTATCTTGAAGCCTTGTTATGAGATATTTTTTTTTAAATGAATAAGTAAGAATAATTTCCTTCCGAAGAACTTAGGGATTGGAATGTGTTATGAGATATGTTGATGTGATGTCAGCTTTATATTTTAATATATTTCTTTGAGTGGATTTTTTAATACACATTAATTTTATTTAACAGACCTTAGTATCTCAATTTTACCCCCTTTCATTACAAGTACGAACGAGGGGCTGTCTTTTGGGACACTCCTTTACGTTCATTGGCCAGGCAGGCTTTAAAGGTTTCTTGGAGAGTGGAATTCTGAAGTCGTTCTAGAGGCTTTTTGGGTCCTGCCCCAAATACTGCTTTTTGACATTTGTCAGGGGTCCAGCTATTTCTTTTGCCACTTAAAGCACTGGCTAAAGGGAGAACCTTTAGGCAGAAGGCAGAAGTTATAGCCCATACACAGGGTCTGGGCAATAACTGAAAGAGTTTTTAGGGAAGCACTTTTTAATGCAGATAGCACAGTGTGACAGAGGGCTTCTGCATATCCCATATAAACCTAGCTGCCTAATTGTTTGTCATTACCCTTTTGTCTGTCTCTCAAAATGTTGCCTTCTCTCATCTCTTATTCTGCTTCTCTTGGTGGGCTCTGAGGCCCATGGGCATGTAGCACCTTACTGAGAATTAAAATAAATAAAATCAATGCACTGGGTCAGGGAATGAGTATGTTGAACCACTGAAGCTGTTTTGTGTGATGATTTAAAAAGCAGCAGAGCAGCACCTCATGTCAGTGGCCATATGTCTCAAATGAAAACGGATGTGCTCAGATCTTGCTGCTGTTCGTATGTCTAGAACAGTGGTATGCAAACACTTTTATGCAATTTTTATGCTGACCCACCTTTCGTAAAAATAGTGTTTCCCCCCTCCCCCATGCCACACCTGCTTATATTTTCTATTAAAAGCAGCCGACATACTCCCTTTTTGAAGAGACTTGTGCCCCCTGGACATCCTCCGGGCCCCCATTGGGGTCTAGCCCCACATTTGAAGACCACTGTGCGAGAAGAACATCATGCTTTTATTCTGGTTAAAGGTGTCAGTTTCAGCTGTTAGGACTAGGGGAGTTAGGAAGTTGCTGTTGGTTGTTAATTATCTGGATGGTACTGATGATCAATATGCTAATGCAATACGCTTGAATTTATCTGTATACGCAGGTGCAGGATTGAATAATCGCTTAATAAAAACAGTTACACAAAATTTGACTTCTTGAGGCCAGGTTACAGCGGGCCATCTCTGATTTCAACAAACTGCTTATTATTTATAGTTATTTTAAGAATAAAATGATTGCAACATTGGAACAGGGTGTGTTCTCAGACTCTCAACCGAGGCAACAGTGTAATGGAGAAACTGCAAAAGGTGCCAATAGGCAGACATTTTGTTTGATTGATGCAGGGCGCAGGGTACAGCGAGATATAGAACATGAGGTGCATACACAAGTTGATATTATACAATCTCCAGGGTCTGTTTCACAACGATAAGTCTTGCAAGTATACATTATGCAAATGAGCAACAGGATGGGGATACTCTTTCAGGCAAAAAAAGTCTGTCATTTCACACAAAAACCTTGAGAGTTAAGTAGTGATTTATGAAAACATTTATGGAGTCCCAACTTCAAAAGCTTATGATAAGTGTGGGCCACGACAGAACATGGACTTAATTTATGGCAATGCTTTTCTTCCACATTCTCGCCCTGATCAGTTCCGTCAATCAGCCAGGAATGCACTGGTAGCAATGCTTCAGACAGTGTTTGCTTCTATATTGATTTTTGATTTTTTTTAAACTTCGAAGGTGCCTAGAATAATGTAATTCCTAGGCACATTGTATGAGTATATAATAAAAAATATTCAGCTGAAAAATCTGTGTTACTTGCAGCTTTTAGTATGAGTAGATCCATGGAATAACCAGAAAACAAAGTAAAACTGCATATGAGCCCTAGAATCCGCATCAAGGACAAACGATCCTGCACACCACCCCAACAAAGCACTCCCAGCAGAAACCCATCAGACAAACCTTTAGGTCCTTCAAGAACTTCCCAGTGGAAGCCCTCATGGAAAACCTTCTCAGCCTCCACCTCACATGGACCGAGCACCCCCAACCAAACTGTGACTCGCTACTGGAAGCACTCAGCACCAGCCTCCGAGACTCCATGGACCAACACATGCCTCTGAAACAAAACACCTGCAAATTGAAACCGTGAGCACCTTGGTACATGCAATAACTCATTCTCAGCAAAAGAGTAATCAGGAAACAAGAGAAAACCTAGTGCCGCTCCAGGACTGCATCTGGCCTGGAGCTCCTCAAGGAACTCTAAACAACCCGCTGACAACTAATCCACACAGCTAAGGCCTCCTACTATCAGAACAACATAGCAGAAGATGACAACAAAAGAAGAGCTTATTACTAAGTGGTCAAGGACTGCATCAAGCCGCTACCCGACTCTGCCATACAACACTCCAGCGAAAAATCCACTGCTATCAACACCTTCTTCATCGACATAATCATCAACATTTGCCAACACATAGAAACCAGCTCTTCATCCACAGACCCTCCTCAGGTCCATACTCGTGAAATATCCACAACCTGGACAACATTCAAGACACTCTCTATAGAGGATCTGGTAGGAACACTGGCCTCCTTCAAAGCCACATTGTATGCAGGCAACATCTTCCCGGAATCCACCCTCAAGACCCTCCCTGCATAAGCTCTCCTTCCCTACATAGAGATCATCAACAGCTCCCTAACTCAAGGCAACTTCACATTGACAGTTAAGACAGAACAAATCCTCCCTCTTCTAAAGAAACCCATCTGGATCCCGACAACCTTGGTAACAATCATCCCATCACCCATATTCCTTTCCAAGGTAATATCATCTAGAAAGCAGTAGCCAAGCAACTGCAGCAACACATTGACATCAACAATCTCCTCCAAATCTACCAATCCAGGTTCAGACCCAGATGCATCATGGAGACGGCAACCATACAGGTGGTTGATGACGCCCTCAACATCCTTGACGATAGCCACACCAACCTCCTGGTCCTATTCATCTCTTGCCCGCATTTGACACAGTACACCCGCAGGCGCTCACAGACTCCCTACATCGGCATATGGGGATCAGCAACTTTGTCCTACACTAGTTCAAGTCCTACCTTGTCAACCACAACAGGTTTGTTCAGATGGACTCCTCTAGAAAACGCTACCCATCAACTGTGGAGTCCCGCAGGGGTCCATCCTCTCCCCAGTGATCTTCAATTTATACATGGAGTCGCTGGGAATCCTCCTAGCCACACACAACATACACATGCACCAATACACCAACGACACACAGCTATACCTCAAGATAGACTCTATTAAGGACATCCACAGGCTCAGAACCTGCCTATCCCTGATCCAGTCTTGGATGTCGAGCTCATACATGAAGCTCAACCTTTTCAAGACCGAATTCCGACGCCTCGCCATCACAAAACACCCAGGTATACAGACCTAGCTATTAATCATGAACCTTGAGGGCTTTATACCCAATCTCAGCTCCTTCGCCAAGTCTCTCGGGTTCCACATCGACAAACACCACTCCTTCAAGACACACGTAGCTAATAAGAAAACTCAGACTGCTTGGTGTCAGCTCTGCCTACTACAGAAGGTCAAGCCTATGCCACCTGGGTGAGGGCAATGCCCTCCTTGAAGGCCTCCCATCGGGCTCTCTTGTGCTATGGGAAGTGTCCTGCACATGGATGCACGTCTCATCAACGGGTCTACACAGATACAACCACATCCCCCTGGCCCTCATCGACCTTCACTGGCTCCCACTGCATGTATGAATATCCTTCAAGTCTTGCTGCATCATCTATAGGGCAGTTGCCCTCAAGTCACCCAGCTACCTCGCAGAGAAATTCAGCATCTCTGGCGGATAGCGCACCACCAGAAGCCAGGACACGTGCAGACTTGAGATCCACTGTTGCAAAAAGCAAAGGACCAGAAAACAAGCCTTCTCTGCCTATGCCCCAAAACTATAGACACCCTCCTCTTCAGCATCAGACTCGCTCCTACAATTCAGAAAAGACCCACCACTTCAAGGAGTCTCTCATCCTCAACACCTAGCCCATCACATGTGCCATGCCATCTGACTCGCTTATAGCCGTTCACCCCACTCCTTCCCACCTGTCTGTTCAGCTGTAACCCTCCTCTGTGCCTCTCTGTATCCTACACCCATTGCATATCTGTTCTGTTGTTACCTCTGAAAAGTGCTACTTTGTGTATCTGTATTGTTGTATACCTCTGTAAAGTGCTCTATTGCTTCTCGAAGCGAGGTCCACGCTCAATAAATATTATAATAATAATAATAATACAAATTACAAATAATAAAAATCCTCACAGTGGTTTTACATCCTCATGTAAGTGGCTGCTTAGTTAGAGAAGAGTTCCCAAAACCTGTGGATTAACTACATGCCTCTTACAAATCGTATATGTGTGTGAGTGTGTGCGTGTGTGCGCGGGCACACACAAACACGCGATATTTCAATAGGCCATTGCTCGTGCACAGAACCCTAAACCCTTACATAGTAGCTTCAGGTGGACTTCAGTCTGTGCAGTGAACGAAGCAGTCAGTGTTAGTACATTAGTAACAAAATGGAATTGCAGATATAAAGAGCAAACTCAATAATGCGTTCATTTGCAGACACACAGAGAGGCTCTCTGGCATGAAGGAGTACATTAGCAATCCATTAACAGCATCACCCTAATTATTTTACTTGGAATCTAACCTTTCTCTCCGCTCTCATTCACACAGAACATACCAGCCCTGCTGCTGCCTTTCATTCGGGGCTCTCAGCCCTTGTACTGCAAGCTTCGAACAAGTGTTTGCAAAAAATTAGTGTCAAATGCAGGTCTTTTGCTAGCAGGCTCTTTCATAAGTTGTATTCACATTCAAATTGAATATGCCCCTATATGCATGGCTGTGCAGATGCACAAAGGCTTGCGGAAGCTAATACCCGCCATCTTTGTATTCGTCAATGTTATTGGGGCTACATTCTAGAGGGATAGGCGACTGTGTAGGGACGGCTCATGATAAGAATTGAAGGTAAGAGGATCCCACTCCCTATTTTTGGAAGCTGAGAATAAAATAACTTTTAAAGAAATTAAATAGTAGTTCTTAATTCAGAAGGGCATATTTCTAGGAAAGTAAACATATATTTTAATTTGAAAAAAGTCAATTTTCTTCGAATCGAAAAGTCTTTTGTGACTAGAAATTCAGGTAAATGAAAATACTATTTCTGATCAAATAGTCTCTTTTTGCATCTGGCAGCAATATGGCAGAGGCATTCTTTGTGGAAGGTGCTGCCGAGTCCACTGGTCTGAACAGATCAACTGACTGTGATCAAGAGCCAGGCTCATGTGCCCTTATGCTCCCAATTGTTGGTTCTCGTGAGTACTGGCCACATTTTATGGAGTAAAATATGCAGGCATATGTTTCCTCTTTTGAGGCTTGAGTGTATTGACATTAGTGACCAAACTAACCCTGTGAATATATTGTTTATGAATCGATGGGACTTTACTACCCTCATGGTGAGTTAACGTGTGTATCAATCTGACCTCATGGAAATATGTTGTTAATGTTATCCAGCGGTAAGATTGCATACTCAGTAGTTTGACAAAGCTTACATCATGGATAGTAAGCATACTCAATATTGGGATCTGGCTGGCCTCATGGAGTGTGTACCTATTACAGTGCAAAAATTCCATAATTGCCTGGTGACAGGCATATCTCATTAAAGTCACATGTTTGCCTCAAGGGGAGATTGAGATATCAGGAAAAAGACACAGCTATGTTCATCGGCCTATCTCTTTTTTTAGACGACTTGGCTCAACCTATGTTCACTGTTTAAAGGATAGTTCCGGGACTTTTTTTTTATTGTCCCTACGGGTCGGCCATGTGTTTGTAAGCATAAATCGGTAGATCGTAGGAAACTTTCCTATGGACCTTACCCGACTTTTCGCCCATTATCGCACTCGAAATCAGCCTCCATTTTGTGATAATCCTATCATTCCGCCGCATCGACCTGGCTCACCTGCCTTTGCGGCACTAAATCAAATCCCCCGCCCCTGAGCCTGACATCAGCAGACGCGTACTGCCCATTTCAAGCACGTCTCGTGTCAACAATCGCTGCGCCTCAGCTATTGACGTGTTGCCATGGAAATGGCAGGACGCCTCTTTCCCCAATAAGTATAAACAGACCGTTTCACAACACACAGCAGCAGATTTTCGATTCCATTCCTCTCTCTGTGTTACTTTGAGTATTCTGTGACTCGTTTCAGTGCTCTGGTCAGCTACCTTCGCCGCTTGTAGCCCGTGTGAACACCTGTACCATCTCTGTAAATTATTTTACTATCTTTACCGCACAATGGCCACAATAATGCCGTATATGTACGAGCCCGAGTACACCGAGGAAGAACTACTGGAAAGTCAAGCACGCGAAAACGATGGGGATTCGGACGGCAGTTGGGAGGACCAGTCAACGGATGAAGAGCCTGGACCATGTCGCATGGACGGCGTCTCCACCTGGTGCACGTGCAATCGGTGCGAGCTAATGCCAACTGAGGAGGAGAACTGCTGCTGCCGTGAAAATTCCGGGTGCTTGGCCTACATTTCGGAAAGCGAGCAAAGTCTGCAGGAAGGCGAGCAAAGTCCGCAATGCATCACCGAGCTGCCAGAGTTCAGGGAAGCCTGCCTCTCACGGACCGTGTTGAGGATGATGATGGTGCTTATGCACGAACTTCGCGGCACTGTTCGTCCGCGTAATCCGAGTAACGAGTAAGTATACTCTGTTTGTGATGTCAGTGATGCCACCACTATTTCATGGTCGTCTCCCACATATAAAATTACATTTACATATCATTCGAACGCATGTAAATTTGTTCCATATAGTGCATTTTCTAGATATAATTTTTTTCTAAGAAAAATGACATGTGTTACCTGAATCGACATTGATAAGAAAGTTTGGTCAGTTTAATACAGTTTGCATCTTTTTTTTTCACAGGTGGTACAGGCTGGTGGCCTATCGTTGCTTCACTTGGTGGCTTCACGGGAGGCTCGGACACCGCGTTCGGAGAGTAATACCTGCCTGTGCGGTACTTGCCATTAGACAACATTTCCCCAGTGACAGTGGACAATACCGCGGATTTTCCCTCGATGTGCTGCAACCTCAACTTTACAATGTGTAATGTTTATTATTTATGTTTAATTAAAATCTAAAATAAAGCCCAACATATATTTTAACAATGGTTGTTTTGATTTTTTAAATGAATCTAGTGTATATTCTCCTGGGAGGGTGAGGTATTTATAAACTCACCCCCCTGCATTCCATGTAGTAGATCCTGCAGCCATCCTCTTACATTCAGTTAGATGGCCTCTCCTTGGTGAGGCCCTGCGGCAAACGGGTCTTGTCTGCACGACCACCGCCCCGATCCACCCCCCGCCCTATCAAAGGCAGTTCGCACCGGGGTACTTGTGCTGGCAAGTGGAGCTGTCAGGGAGCGATAAAGGCCAAGAGGTGCCAAAGACCATGTACACTTCAAAGTGGTCTATAGAGCATGGGTTGTTGTTCCCATGTCTACCTCCAGACCCCGTGTCTCCTGCCAAGCATCCCCCCTCACGCTGGACGGCCCCCTGCAATCCACATAAGTGTGTCTCCATTCACGAGTCTTCCTGTGTCTTGTCTGCACGACCACCGCCCCGATCCACCCCCCGCCCTATCAAAGGCAGTTCGCACCGGGGTACTTGTGCTGGCAAGTGGAGCTGTCAGGGAGCGATAAAGGCCAAGAGGTGCCAAAGACCATGTACACTTCAAAGTGGTCTATAGAGCATGGGTTGTTGTTCCCATGTCTACCTCCAGACCCCGTGTCTCCTGCCAAGCATCCCCCCTCACGCTGGACGGCCCCCTGCAATCCACATAAGTGTGTCTCCATTCACGAGTCTTCCTGTGTCTTGTCTGCACGACCACCGCCCCGATCCACCCCCCGCCCTATCAAAGGCAGTTCGCACCGGGGTACTTGTGCTGGCAAGTGGAGCTGTCAGGGAGCGATAAAGGCCAAGAGGTGCCAAAGACCATGTACACTTCAAAGTGGTCTATAGAGCATGGGTTGTTGTTCCCATGTCTACCTCCAGACCCCGTGTCTCCTGCCAAGCATCCCCGCTCACGCTGGACGGCCCCCTGCAGACCGCATAATGCCACGACATATACACGTCATTCATTCACAAACACACCCCTGTTTCGAATTCTTTATAACCCACTTCATATTTCTAATGAGAACTTCTTTGCGCTTTGCTAGTCAACCCGTGAAGGTGCTGGTTATCTGCTCTTCGTCTCTGTGAACTTCCGTGACCACTTTGAGCAAACTCGTCAGTTTGCAACCTGTGAACTGCTCCCTGTTCTACGACAAGAAACTACTCTGATCCCTGCATCTAACTGTTTGTTCGTCAAGGTAAGTCCATGTACCATAATCATTTTGCGTCCAATTTTTTAATTTATATGTATTTGCTAGTAGTCATCAAATTGCATCCATGTTTTCTTTTCGTTCACGACAGTACATGCAAGGAACTAGTCACATGTTCTGAGTTTAGTCAAATTACTTTTTCTATTTTTTGAAAGTTATTGAAATACTTATCCGCATGTGAATAACATGTATAGTTCCAAGAACCAAAACGGACCTTGCATTGAACCTTTTATGTGTCATTTAATGTTTTAACACATTGGTATTCATAGAGAATTGTTGATCTTTACTTTTCAGAACTTTCCATAATGCCTGCCTGTTCCATTGGCGGTTGCCCTTCGAAGACCCATAACAAATCTGAAGGTACTATAATGCATGTTTTCCCTAAGACAATAGATCAGATAAGAGAATGGGTCCGATATTGCGGATATCCAGCCTCTGAGATAGAAAGTAGAGTCCTAGAAGTCTTTGCGGACAAGAGGGGTGATCGATACCGCATCTGCAGCAGGCACTTTAGCCCAGACATGTACTCCACATCATTGCTAATAAGGACGAAAACACCGCGAGCGAGGCGAAAATTGCTCTCAACCGCTATTCCCACTCTATTCGTCCACATCCCTCCACTGGTGAGTCAAGTTTACGTATTTATCTCTCGGCATTGCGGTAGTGTGTAGCATTAGCTAACAATAATTTCCCATTTATGTATCCACTCAATATGAAGGCTGAAGATTCTCCATCCGTGTCGTTATTGCAGTCATCAGCCACTTCAAGCGCCTATCGGGTAATCTTACTTAGCTATTCTGACACTGACTTGTTTTAGGCATGTAAATCAATAGTTTTAATTGATCGTGTAATTATTTTACCTAATGGTACACCACAGTACTCGTCCTCTAGTCTTTGTTTTCAGTTATAATTATTGTTATCCAAAATAATGCAAGTACTGTCTTTCAGGGAGATGCTGAGGAGTCCAACGCATTGACGACAACCGTAGATGTCACTCAGATGCTCGAGGTACGTTTCCGGACAGTTCCATCGATGGAGATCATCAGATCTTGCATTCTTGTAGCGTGATTGTTACACACAATGTTTCTTTCGTTTTTAGCCATTGGTATGTCCTTCTGTCGTCGCCCTCCTATGTGTCTTCTTTTTTCAATATTGTGTTCATTACTAATGAAAGTCCTATGTTTCAGGGAGTCGATGGAGCATTAGTCCAAGAGGAAGGGGGAGCATGCAGTTACGGGTCGGCGCAACAGCTTGCAGAAGTGTGCACCGCAGTTACAGCGTCCCTTGATGTTCTTATGCATTTCGAGGTATGGATACTGACAGATCAATCATGCGAGATCAAATGACGTGATTACATCCGCTATACTTCCTTCTTTATTAACGCAAGTACTATGTTTCAGGGAGCTGACGGAGCTTCTTCAACAAGAACATCACCCCTAGTAGTTGATGCAGATCTCTGGGTGGTGACACTTCCAACGATGGAGCAAATCGAATCATATTTGGATATCCATTATTTATTTTAGACAACTGATCATTTGTGCAGGTCTATTTAGATGAGCCGTTGACGCCTGCAGAAAGTTTATGTTCTTTTAAACAAAATAGAAAACCATACTAATGCAATTACTGTGTTTCAGGGAGTTGCTGAAGCGTCATCTTCAATAATATCATCAATGGAAGTCTATGGGGAGCCCGAGGTATGGATCTTGACAGTTCAATCTAACTAGATCAACAATGCGTGAACTATTGTCGTTTGAATGTTCTACACAATGCGTTCATTCGTGTTTTGCTATTGAGATGTACGTATGGGTATTGGTCCCCAAGTACATTTTGTGTTTTCAATATTATTATACATACTAATGAAAGTTCTATGTTTCAGCGAGTCGATGGAGCCTCAGTGAGTGATGGATGTGCTTATCATGAAAGTATAGTCGTTGCAGCGCGAGAGGAAGTGGAGACATGCACACACGAGTCGGAGCAACAGCGTCCAGATGTTGAAGTTCGAGGAAAGAAAGTTTCAAAGAAAAGAAAGCAAAAGAAGGTTAGTGTCCTGTTCACTATATTATGTTGTCTTTCACTGTCAATAGTTCAATACTGTAAATTGTGTTTAAACTGAACATCCCTTTTCTAATCTGTCCTCTAGTTGCGAGTGGGTGTAAGAACTAGATCTACACAGACAGTGAAGCGAACGAGAGATGTTGCTTGTCAAACCTTTTGGCAGGGACTTGAGACTGGAGATGCATCGTGCCAATGGGAAGAATATGAAGTGATTGACAACGGAGCTATACCACCACCAGCCATTGATAGTGAATGTCCTCCTGGTAGTTTGGATGCAGTCGTAGATCAATTCACAGAATCCACACCCGCAAAAAATAAGAGCACGCGAAAGTTGAAGACATTGTTTTTTTCTCCCATCTCCGGACAAGGAACAGATGTTGCAATGGAAGAGAATGAAGTGGACGACAATGAAACACCATCAATATCACTCAGCATAGCGGAAGACGATATCAGAGATTGTACCTTTCATGCGAGTGACATGTCCTCAACGTTACAGGCCGAACCAGCTGGGATGCAGAGTGACAGTATAAGGAAAGAGGCCAAATTCATTGTATTCGATAGCTGTTTGATGGATATTATTATGATGATGAAATGTGGGCATTGGGTTGGTGGGGAAGTATGTGGGGAGCCATTGATTAATGTGACTCGTGCAATTCGAGGCACTAACCTTAAAATACATGCCACCTGTACACAATATCATCCGTTCGCATGGTCTGCACAACCCATGCTGGGGCAACTGCCAGCAGGCAATCTACTTTGTGCAGCGGCCGCACTTTTTAGTGGTTCAAGTTTTAAAAAGTTACAGTATTTCTTTCAGTTTGTGGGAATCCATTTCATTGCGAAAAGTCAGTTCTACAAATACCAAACCGATTATCTATTTCCAGCCATCAGCGAAGCTTGGAGAATGGAAAAAATGTCAATGGAAAGTACATTCGCGGGCAAACGCTTCAGGCTAGCCGGTGATGGACAATGCGACAGTCCAGGATTTTCAGCCAAGTACTGCACCTACCACTTTCAGGACATGGAAAGTAAGAAAATTGTGAGTTCGGTGGTCGTGCAGGTGTCACAAAGTACATCCTCAGTGGCCATGGAGAAAGTTGGCTTTGTAGCATCATTGCAAGAACTACAATCGCGGGGAATGGTGATCGACCTGATAGCCACGGACAGACACGTTTCAATTGCCAAGACAATGAGAGAACAGTACAAAAATATAAATCACCAATTTGACGTTTGGCATCTTGCAAAATCAATCAATAAAAAATTGACGGCTGCAGGAAAAAAAAAAGATATGCAAGGTATTTCACAGTGGTCCAAGTCAATCAGCAACCATCTTTGGTGGAGCTCAAAAACATGTGAAGGGTCGTTGGAAATTCTACTGGAAAAATGGCGGTCAGTAATGTTGCACTGTAGCAACGTACATCGATGGTCGACAAATGAGCATTTCCACAAATGTGAACATGGCCATTTGTCCACAGAGGAGGCACGGAAGAAGAAGTGGTTGATTCCTTCATCACCCACTCACAAGGCCATTGAAAAGATTGTATTTGATAAAACTATAACAAGAGATTTGAGGGGACTCACGGAATTCTGCCACACAGGAGATTTGGAGGTGTTCCACAATATGTGCCTAAAGTACAGGCCCAAAAGATTGCATTTTGGCATGGAAGGCATGATAAATCGGACTCTTCTAGCGGTCTTGGCACATAACCATAATGTTGGCCGTCAACAAAGTAGGACGACCGGAACTTTAGGGACGCTTCGCTACAATAAGGCCTTCACTAAAAGAAGTAAACAATGGGTGATCAAACCAGTGTTTGAGGATATGCAATATGAGTTTATTGAGAGACTTATCGTAGATGTCCTCGATAGGCACATACATGGAGTGGTGAACGAACCTATGCAGGGGACAACTGCATTGCCACCCAACATTGCCTCTGTTCCATGTCCACCTAAAGCAGAGCTCATTGAGAAATACACATCACGGTTTAAATGATTGTAATTCGATTGTCTGTTCTCTCGAGTCTCCTCATGTTGCAGGCCCATTGCAATTAAACCAAACAGTAATATAAATCATTTTTACAAAAATTATAGAATGTTTCCGTATTACAAACACATGGCCGACCCATAGGGACAATAAAAAAAAAGGCACGCAGACAAGATGCCCTTACACTAACTGGAGCTAACTAGAAATGTGTGCTCGCTCAAAGTGAAGGTCAGCTGCTTTGATGTTTTGCTCGGGTGGCGGAACGGCCCACGACTCAATATAAGGTTCTATTGTGATTTGACCTTGACAGGCCGGGACCATCCTGAAAGACTAAGAAAAGATAATGAATAAAATTTCAGAAACTAAACGATGAGCCACGTTCATTAGAAGAAGTAACGTCGGCAAAGAAGGAGTGGTGTTTCGGGTCTGCCCTACACAGAGACACAATGGAAAATGCAAATATAATGTAAGTAACTTTTGATGAGTTTATACCGCAATTTCATTACTATACAGTGGCTTTAAAGACGGGTTCAGTTGTACTTGTTCGTTCTATGTGGCATAGTGTTTTCTACCGCGCACTATCTGGAGGAGAAACATCTGCTTTTACTGAAGCACCTCAAAACCTTCCTCTTTGCTTCTGCTTTGTCTCTCCCTCTCCCCTGCTACAACTGGTCCACTGTCTGCGACCTCGGTCCTGGGCCCTTCCACTCTCCACCTGCACTGCCTCCCTGTCAACCCCTGCACTGGGGGACTGTCTCAGTATCCTACAGCCCCCCCTTCCCAGCACTTGTTCTGCACTTACCTTGCACTTGCCACCAGCTGGCCCTATTTATTTATTATTTTATGCTACTTACCTTGTACTCCACTCCCCCCCCCTCCATGCCTCGCCACGCCTTTAAACACTTGTGTACACCCAGTAGCGCTGTCCTCGCTATGAAATGAATAATTTTAATAAGGATCTGATGGTGAGACTAATTTCATTTTTTATGTTTTTAGGTACATCATTCACTACTGTCTGTGTCACGAGTACCAGACACCGGCGGACGGCTTCTACAGCCGCCAGTTGCTTCTCCGCGTGAACAACGTTACCACCCTGACCATTTTATGGGACGATCGCCAAGTACAAGTATGCCCTTACGCGGTACTAACGGTTAGATGCAACATACCTACCGTTGTGGTGGCCTAGTGCCTCGTTGTTGGAACAGCCATGCGATTATCAGTGCGACAGAAGAGCTTATTTTTATCGTAAACCAACACCCTGTGTACTGCACACGAACATCGCTTCCCTCAAGACGAACTAATTTGGATCGAGAGCAAAGAAAAATGCAAATCGCTGAATATTCTCTAAACATTTGATGTCCAATAAACGTACTTTGCCAAATGTACAATCTTGCCGTTTGCTTTTAAACCACGGTTTCACATTCCGAATTGTGGTGCTGTATTGTGAGATGCTCTAAGACCCTGTGTACAGCAAAGGACCATCGCGTTCCTCAATACGAACTTTTTGGAACATGAGCAAATAAAAATGCAAATCGCTGAATATTCTCTAAACATTTGATGTCAAATAAATGTACTTTACCACATTTACAATCTTGCGGTTTGATTTCAAAGTACAGTTTCATATTCCGAATTGTGGTGCGCTGTATTGTGAGCTGATCTGTGTTGATTTCCGGGGTCTGTGTGGAGTCGCGTAGAAGACGCCTGGGCGCGTTTGCCTACGCAGCTCAGTCACGTCACGGATAGAGGCGGGGAATATGAATGTTTTGATAAAGTCTGTTTCAGAGGCGGGGGATTTGATTTAGTGCCGCAAAGGCAGGTGAGCCAGGTCGATGCGGCGGAATGATAGGATTATCACAAAATGGAGGCTGATTTCGAGTGCGATAATGGGCGAAAAGTCGGGTAAGGTCCATAGGAAAGTTTCCTACGATCTACCGATTTATGCTTACAAACACATGGCCGACCCGTAGGGACAATAAAAAAAAAGTCCCGGAACTATCCTTTAATGTGACCTAACACACTTTGTGGATTCATGTTATACTCATTAATGTGACCCGATCGACCTTGACAGAAGCTGTGGAGTTGTTGGTGTGATCTAGGTACACTTGTAGAGGGATTGTATACTCATCGAAGTGATCTTGAAACTTTTGATCTTCAACATGTTAATGTGAGCTGAGACACCTTGTGGTCTGATTTCCGCTTATTTTGTTACACTCGTAAATTGCCCAGAGTGGAGTGCTTATGTTTGCACTTATGTGCAAATAGGTCCCCTTGGGGCAATTGTCATTTACAGTAGGGCGTGCAAATGAGAAGCGTAAAGAGATGGTGGGTGCCTCTTCCCACTTCTCTATTTGCACTCTGTAGAGCAAATAGAGTAAACGCGGCCTGCCACGTATGCATGGCAGATGGTGTTTACATTGTTTTTATGCCAGCATGAAAAACCAATTTGTTTTTGAAGGCGGAAGGCAAACGGGAGGCAGGAATGTAACTCAACGTTCCGCCGTTCGCCGTCTGCCTTCAAAAGCAATGAAAATTCCCCCCCCCTCCAAGTGTGAAAGTAGGCGGTAAAACAGGTGTAACTGTGCTACGCCTGTCTTTAGCCCCTCCAGTGACTCTCTGGGGGAATCCAAAATTAGCTCCACCCACACCAAAGGAGGAGGGTCACCACTGGTGGAAGTCGGGTTCGACGTGGCTCCCACCGGCCTCACCCTGATGGAACAGAATTGATCCCCAGATTGTCTTTTCTTCAGAGCCAGATTTAGGGCAAGCTTTTCAAGGAGGTCCTGAATATGATGGTGTCAACCTGCCTTTGAGTATTGTGCGATCCTGTAAATAAGTCATTTGGAGGTTTGGCGAGAATGTGTCTGAATTGTCCAAGTCATCTCAGAAATTAGCCAACTCTCAACTTTCTCCTTGATGCCATTCTTGAGAGTTAACCATGTCAGAAGGCACTACTGGCCCAAAATGTAAATCACAAGCTATCTTTATATCACAAATGTAAGTACATAGTGGTTTACCACAGGCAACTTCTTTAGCCATGGTTAAAATTCAATTCAGCATAATCCTGCATGCTGGATATATTCTGGTTTTGATGGTTAGGTATGGGCCATTATAGGCCTAAACTGCATGCATAACCTCCTTTTCTCAAATTAATCTTTCAACTCAAACTCTGGCACACCTTAGCATATAGAATCTTACGTATGGAACCTGTCAGACTCCCTCAACTGTGATTTTGCCCTGATGAAGGTGCGCTACTTTTTTAACTGGTTATAGTGCAGCATCAAACATGTCGTTCGACAGCTCTGTACCTAGAATTGTGGATCCAGGATGGAGGGGATCCCTCATGTAAGCATGTTTGCTGATAATCTTTAATGATGATAGTTATTTTATTAATATGTATGTATGTTTTTGAACTTGTGAATTTTGTTGCTTTTTTGCATATGTATATTCGAATAAAGTGTTTTGATTGATTGATGATTCTTCATGACGCATCTACTCAATAGTGCACTGATATGTATGTTGTTAAGATATGTTATTTTATATCATATTATGTGACATTTGTACAACAACTGTCATTGTTATTTATTGCGCTGAGCCCTTCAGATTGTCTGGGCTTTCATCAAACTGTAGTCTGAACAAACATGATAAGCAATACTTTGCATTGCAGGCTACAGGCATAGCATAATATTATACACATACTATTGCCTACAAAGGACAGTTTCTGATAGCTGAGTAGTACTGCTCTATTTATCAGCTTGACGTGTTTTGTGATTTGCTGTGTGGCTGCTGACTTGGGCCAAATTTGGCGTGGGACTTAGCAAGCTAATATGGGTTGCAATACTAAGAGGTGGCATGAACAACATGTATAAACAAGACTATCTATCCCTAGAGCAACTGACTGCAGTTGAGGGCACTGGAATACTTTACATTTTATTTTTGTTTATTGAATATTTATAAGGCGCATATACAACAAATTGTGTTTCCAGGTGCCACAAATCAAAAAGGGGGCGGGAACAGGGGAATAAATACAATAATAAACGGTCCTATTAGGCCTTGTGACAAGTGCAGTAATAAAAGTGCAAAAAGAGGAGGGGGAGCGAGGAGGAACTGCAAACTGTGCAGAGTGGGTGGGAAGGAGGTTCCCAAGGGCTGGGAAGTGATGAGGGGAGATCAGATGAGTAAGTTCAGAGATGCCGGAGGTGAGGTCACCGACTAAATGCAAGGACGTGCGAGGACCAGACTCGGAAGGGAAGCTGGTCAGGAGAGGGGTGGGCGTAGTGCTGATGGAGGAAGTGCTGGTAAGGACTGGTAAGGGAGGGCCTGGTAGCCTGTAAGATTCATGAGGGGCCAGGCCACTAGTCGAAGCAGCAGAAGTGGAATTAGCTGGGAAGGGAGAGGAGGAAAGAGGTAGAGAAAAGCAGGGTCTTGAGAAGTTTCTGTAACTTAAGGAGGTCCGGCTCAAGTCTAATAGGGGCAGGGAGGCTATTCCAGAAGGAGGACCCTGCCAAAGAAAGAGATCTACCTCCTATTCTCTGCTTCGAAAAATAAAAAACATCTGACTTGCAGAGAGTTGGAGCTAGAAAACCGAAGAGCTCTAGTTAGACATAGTAGTGTCCCAGGCCCCAGAAAGCCTTATGGGCGATGCAGAGGGTCTTGAATTTGATCCTTGTAGCAATCTGGATCAATACATGCACACTATATGCAGGTTTAGTAACATTACATGCACTCTACATGCACATATGGTAAACATTACATGCAAATTACACGCACATTCACTCAATGTTGTATTTTAAACAGTATGATACAATAATCTGAATATAAAAGGCAAACAGTATGTTGCAGGGTAAGGATATTATATTATATTGTACATTCAATATTGCAAATGAATGACTATTTTTGTCAAAAGTGGAGTGAACAATGTGTATACATGCAACTTCCTAGCCCAATGGCAGCTGGCTAACATTGACGGGCCCACAATACGTTAGATGCACATTACATTGCACACAACATGCACATTGTATGAACATTGCATGAACATTGCATGCAGTTTGTTTAATTGGTATAATACTGGGGTCTCAACATACAAGGTAAACAGGTATTTTGTCTTCTGTAATGGCCTCAGAATTTACAAAGCAACCAGAAGAAAGAGAAATTCTACCCACCATCCTATCAAACTATTGATTTCCATTGTTTGTCAAAAAAATAATTTGCTCAAAACATTGCAAGCACTCGATTTGTAAGCAGGGAATTTAAGAACTTCTTCTTCCAAAGCCTTAAATGAAACTGGACTATGAGATGCAGAATATATTCTGGGACCTTTATTTCTGCGGATACAGCACAGGCAGGGACATCATTTCACCAAAATGACAGCCTAGCGAAGTGACATCACATGACCCTTGACCTCTAATGACATCACCAGATGTGATTTCATTTGACCCCATCCCAAAGTGACACCATAGATAGCGATGGAATATGACCTTTCACCTCTTGACAAAAAAGGAAGTGGCATCACATAGCACTGTTCCTAAGTACACAACGAAAAATATGGTTGCAATATCAATGTTATGTGATACACTTTTCATACAAGAATGGATCACCAAATGTATTGTTAATATCAGTGTGTATAGGCCCATATTACCAAATTACTGTTAATGCAAACAGACATCCAAGGCCAAATGATAATGATGTGTTATTATATAGCCATTACGCTTCAGCGCTTTATATAGAACAAATATACATACAATATCACCCAATCTTTGTTGGTACTCATTTATCAACCTCAGATGCATAAAAGTCTGAGGTGGTCTTGCCAGGATTTGAGCCTGCAACCTGCAGATCACACACACATTGCTGCAGCGGGCACTCAACCCACTGAGCTATCTCACTTGCTATAGCTATTTTACCGGCTATTGTAAAATGAGCAATTACATGTCTGAATGTTCTCAAAGTCAGAAAGCAAATTACACTCTATAGTGGATACCATTAAATGGGTAACTAAGATTTAACAGCGGGCCAGTTCATCTGCAGTGCTGGTGCAAAATTGGCCACATGTCAAGCCTGCGTGTATCTACTTTTCAGGCTTCAAAGGCTGACAAAATACATACCATTGGGAGGGTTCATAACAGTGTATTAAAGAATTTAGAGTAGCGCAGGGAAAGCAGCACACTCACACGGCATCCTGTACTCTGGGCACTCGTTACCTCATACATACAAACAAACATCGTGAACAGCATGCCATTGAGATATGAAAGATAGACACATTGCAACAAAGCATTCATTGTGGCACAATGAAATCGAGGGTCACTTTATGTGCTATGATCGAACATTTCCACACCGTACACAAGCTTTTAGGCACAAGGACTTTGCCAAGTGACGAGGAAACCAAGATGGAATCCCTTGTGATATGATATGATATGAAATGACATTTATAACACGCCTGTACACAAGTGTTTCTAGGCACGACAGGACAAGGAGTGGGAACAAAAGGAGGATAAAACAACATTCTTGCTAGGCCTTGTGTCATTTAGATCATGCACGTGAGGGGAAGATGGTGGGGAGAAGTGCCAGGCGGGATGGGACGGAAGAAGTGCAGGTAACTCAATATGTGCAGCCAGAGGGTGGCTCATAACTGCAGAGAGAAGGGACTGTAGGGTTGCAGATACAGACCCTTAAGTGCTGGGGGAGCCCAGATTCAGTGTGGGGGCAACTGGACATGCTGGGGACTGGGCACAAGTTCAGAGGGTAGCCAGGTGATCAGTGCATGGAGCAGTCAGGAATATCAGCAGGGGAGAGGAAGAGAGAAAGCTGAAGCGAAAAGGAAGGTCTTGAGTCACTTCCGGAAACCATAGGTGTTCAGCTCAAGTTTGAGACAGGGAGAGAGGCTATTTCAGAGGGAGGCCCCTGCCAAGGAGAGAGATCTGCACCCCACTCTCTGCTTGGAGAAGTGCCTGACTCTCCGAGAGTTGGAGGTGGATGAGCGGAGAGCTCGAGAAGGATGATGTTTAGGAAGAGAAAGTTGGAGGTAGTGTGGTGCCAGGCCCCAGAAAGCCTTGCAGATGATACAAAGGGTCTTGAACTTGATCCTCACAATCCAGTGAAGAGATTTCTGAGCTGGAGAGATACGATCCCTGGGCTTGAGGCCAAGGACAGGTCTTGTAGTCCTATTCTGGATGAGTTGTAAAGGTCGAAGAGTAGAGACAGGCAAATGTAGAAAGAGGCTTTTGCAGTAGTCCAGCCTAGAGAGGACCAGGGCTCTGGAGACAGTGCGCTTCTGGGAGAAAGTGAGACAAGGAAGAATACCTCTGAGGAGGTTCAACTGATAGCGTGACTTGTTAGAGATATCGGAGATGTGAGGAGAGAAGGAGCGGGTGGAGTCGAAGATGACCTCAAGGTTCTAAGACTCACAGGAAGAGAGCCCACAGTGGGCGGCCAGAGAAAGAGAGAAAAGGAGGGAGCAGGTGACCCGATGAGGAGGATGTCAGTCTTACTGGCAGTAAGGCAGAGATCATTGGTGGCACACCATTCCTGAATTGCGGCCAGACAGTCTGGTATGAGAGAAGGAGCAGAGGGGGCTGAGGGTAGCCTGAAAGAGAGCTGGGTGTCATCTGCATAACACTGAAAATTGGAGCAGAAAGTAGCAATGATGTGGGCAAGAGGTGCCAGGTAGTGGTAGAAAAGCCAGGGAGAAAGGTTACACCCCTGGGGAACATCACAGGTAGAGAGAGAGATAGAGGAGAGGAAATACCCCTGTTGGACATGGGAGGGTTGGATAGTGAGAAAGGAGGTTAACCAGGCCAGGGCCTGATCAGTGACACCCAGGTTGTCATGGAGGTGGTTGAGCAGGATGGTATGGTTGCCCATGTCAAAAGCAGAGGATATATCGAGGAGAATGAGGACAGAAGGAATATTAGAGTCAATATTAGAGAGCAGGTCTTCACAGGTGTTCAGGAGAGCAGTTTCCATGCTTCTGGCAGGTCTGAAGACAAAATGGTGGTCGTGGAGACAACCAGCAGACTCAGTATGCAGATTAAGCTGGGGAATTCGTCAGCTTTTCCCAGAGTTTGCCCAGAAAAGGAGTTATGGAGATCGGGCGATGGTTAGCCGGAGAGGAATGATCGGCAGAGGACTTCTTTAGAAGGGGGTGCACAAGGGAGTGCTTAAGGGGGGAGGGGAAGGTTCCAAATGCGTGATTGCAGAAATCGTCCAAGGCTGGAGCAAGGGGGCCAATGTGGTCCTTGATGGTTCTGGAGGGGACTTTCATAGATCGAACTTGTCTAGAAACATTGTCAGGGGTGAACAAGGGAAAAGAGAAGGAGAAACGGCTACAGACAAGTCAGGAGTGGCAGTAGTGGTAGAGGAGGAGGAAGAGGAGATAGAGGAGGAGAGGGTGGTCAGGATGTCCTGAGTTTTAGTGGTGAAATGAGAAGCCAAGGCCGTGCAGAGGGCCTGGGAGGGAACGGGAGAGGTAGAGACTGCAACAGGATTGGCCAGCTACTTGCTGATTTTTAAATGTTTGGCCGAGTTTTTAGATGTTGCAGAGATGTAGGCTTGGATATAGGCTCTCTTCCTAGAGACAGCAGAACATCTGTACTGCCATTGGAGCAGGCAGCAGGCCAGTTTGTCAGAGGGTGCACCTACCTGATGCCCTCCACTTCCTCTCAGCTGCCATACACTTGCGTTTAACGGTGGTGAGTTCGGAATTGTACCAAGAGTTGCACTTGGTTGTGGGCTTCCAACGGATCCTCATGACAGGGGTAATGACATCCAGAGTGTTAGAGATAGAGATATGAAGGTTGGAGAGGAATGTGTCAGGGTGTGAGTCAGCCAAAGGTGCAGGAGGAGGAGAGAAATTAGCTGAGAAAAGCTTAAATGACATGCTTTATGAGTCGGATGAGCGAGAAGGTAGGTGGCAGTGCTGGAGTCAACTTCACCTGAGGGGTAGAGAGAGAAAGGCGGGAGGAAAGGAGAAAGTGGTCACTCCAAGAGAGAGGAGTGGTGAGAGGGTTAGAGAGGGGGAGGTCTGAGGAGATCAGAACATCCAGCGTGTGCCCTGCAGAGTGAGTCAGACCAGAGGGAAGAATAGAGAGAGGGAGAGTCACAGAGGTTGCAAAAGAGTAGCATCCAGGTGGATGTTCAGGTCTACGAGGAGGTGAAGCTGATAGGTAGAGGCAAGGAGAGAGGAGGAAAGCTCAGCCCACTCAAAGAGGAAGAGGGCAACCTGTCCAGGCGGCCTGTAGATAGTGGCAACAGTAAGAGAGAGGCCAGGAGAGATAGAGAGCCTGCAGACCAGGCATTCAAAGGAGGAATGGTCCTGCATTGGAACGGCAGAAGCAGGGATCCACTCTGGGAAAATCAAGGCTACACCCCTGCTAGGACGGTTGGTTCGGAGAGGATCTTGTAGCCATCGGGAAAGAGAGTGTCAAAACTCGCAACAGAGCTGGCAATGAACCAAGTCTCTCTGAGACCGAGTACATCCAAATCAAGCTCTTCCAGGAGACGGCAGATGTCAGAGGAATGTTTGAAAGCTGAACGAGAGTTGAGAGTAGTTTGCCATATTTGAATGACTTCCTTGGAGTAATACAGGCCAGAGGTATGCCCTGCGGAAGTGTTGGATGTGTCCGAGTATGGGCCGTGGAGGAAGAAAGAGAAGGCAGGGTAGTCAGAGGGGAAGAAGAGAGTGCAAGAGAGGTGGCATAGGAAGGAGGCAACAGGGTGGCCAGAGAAGCTGCAGAGCATGCCGGTGAGGTGGCAGAGGAAGGAGCGGCAGAGGATCTGGAGAAGGGTAAGTAGGGATAGCAGGAGAAGAAAGGAAGTTGATAGGGTGCGCAAAGTGTCTATCAAAAAGGAGGAGATTGGCCTTGAGGGCCCTGGACCAAGATGGTGTCATTTAAGTGGACATTAATGATGGTCTTAGAAGAGTGGATGGGGGCCAGGAGGGCCTCCCACTGGGTGCCAACATAAATGGAAGAAGATGAAAAAGGAGAGAGAACAGAGAGTATGTGGGGTCCATAGGCCTGGTGAGGGAACAACAAAGAAAATGTCGTTAAGGGTCTGTCTGGAGGAAGCACTGGTGGAGGTATCAGTGATATGGAGGCTTGCGTTGGAGACCAGGATGTCCCTTTTGAGCTTCTTCCTGCCAGACTTAGTGAGGGGAATAGAATAGTCGATAGAAATGCAGTTAGAGAAGATAGGTGAGACAGAGAGCACCATAGAGGGTACAAGGAAGGAAGAGGGGGGAAGGGAGAGGGGAGCCCAAGCCAGGGGGGTGGGTAGCACTGGGGGGGGTGGGGTCAGACAGGAGGAAGTCACAAGAGGGGGACACAAAACAGAGGGGATTACAACAAAGAACAACAACACTGGACCTGCGAAATCAGATGCAATACAGAACCATCAACAAATCACAAAACACAACAGTGAACCTAGAAGTAAAGAATTCCAGCAATGCAATGTAATGCCAAACCCGTAGCGAACAACACAATGTCAAAACCGTAGAGAACAACTCAAAGTCAATACCATCAATAAGGCACAATACCCAACAAGGAACCTAGAAATAAAGAATGCAGGCAATGCAATTTAATGTCAAAACTGTAGAGCACAACACACTGTCAATACAGTACAAACAATAGGTCGGAGAAGGGAAGGGGCTAAGATGCGAGAGGAAGGTAGGGAATGCTGGGGGTGGGGAACATGGTCAGGGTGTGGAGACCTACGTGCGAGAGTGTGCATGTGGCTTGAGAGGCAGGGGGTGAATGCAGCCTAAGTCATGAGGGAGCGCACATGGCCAAGTTGCGAGGCAGCGCACAGGGTCTAAGTTGTGCTGCGGCCCGATGCAAGGGAGCACACACCGCTAGAGAAGCAAGGGGTACTCGTTGCCTAAGTTGTGAGGGAGTGCACCTGACCTACATTGCAAGGGAGCGCATGCAGCCTAAATTGCAAGGTAGTGCACACATCCTGAATTGAGGCACGGCCTGATGCGACACACACACGCGACTTGAGAAGCAGGGAGCACACGCAACCTAACTTGCGAAGGAGCGTAAGTATGCAGGGGAGAAGCGAGTGTGTGGGGGGTGCAAGGAACGGTTGGAGGGGGAACATGTATGCAAGAGTAAGAAGGGGCACATGGTCTGGGTGTTGCGAGGAATATAACAAAGCTAAATCTCCCAACAACTTCTTACCTTGTGGTCACATACAGGAGGATGAGGTCGTCCGTGCTCACAATCTGCGCTGCTACCCCATCGCTGCCAAACACCTGCATCACTCAACACTGTGGCCTTGTCCTGCGAGGGCTTTGCTGCAGAGAGTCCGAACCTCAGTTCTTAAAGGCTTAGAAGCATGGATGTAGCGATGCGTGCTAGGTGTAATCAGGGGCCATCTCCTGTGGACCTGCGTCGCTCAACACCTCTGCCCTGCCCTGCGAGGGCTTTGCCACAGTGGGTCTGAACCTCAGTTCTTAATGGCTCGGAAGCGTGGAAGTAGCGATGCGTGCTACATATAATCAGGCAGCTTCTCCTGTGCACCTGTGTCACTCAGCACTGCTGTGTTGCCCTGCGAGGGCTTTGCTGCAGAGGGTCCGAACCTCAGTTCTTAAAGGCTCGGAAGCGTGGACATAAAAATGCATGCTACCCGTAATCGGGCAGCGTCTCCTGAGTAACTGCGTTGCTCAACACTGCAGGGTGTCCGGTCAAAGGATCGACACTAAAAGGATCGAATGCAATAGGGTCGAGTCAATAGGACCGAAAACAAAAGGGTCTAATTTTTTTTTTAAATGTATTTTTTTTTTTCGTTTGGTAAAAAAAAAGTGGTTTTTAGAGCAAAAACAGGGTTTGGGGGCGGACCCCCCAAAAAAAATTCAACCTTTTGAGTCGATCCTTTGACCTAAAACCACACTGCAGCCTTGTCCTGCAAGGGCTTTTGATGATCGTAATGCACCACATTAGCTAGACCGACTCTTCTATCTCGCCTTGACTACGAAAATGCACTCCTAGCAGGAGCCAGTAAACAAAGCATGCATAAATTCCAAAACAACACTATCAGAACTACCAAACAAAAAATTAGATCTGATCACATCAGTGAAGCCAGACGCGAAATCCATTGGCTAAAAATGGAAGAATGCATACCATTCAAATCACTTACTCTGACACACAAGTGCTTGTTTGGAAAAGCCCCTGCTTATTTGAAAAACAAAATCACGGCCTACAAACCCAACCAAACTCTTAGATCAGAAACCCTTGGGCCAACAACAAGTTCACCATACAAAAAAGAACACGGTCTGGGAAGATCCTTCCCTAACCGTGCTGCAGCAAATTGGAAAAAGCTCTCTCTTGACCTTAGGCTGGAGACCAACCACCTTGCCTTCCGAAAGAGGTTGAAAACCTCTTTAAATAAAATATCGCACCTAATGCTTTAGGTTAGGTGGTCAGTCAAAATATCGAAAAAAAATCTCGACTAACAATAAGGTCGAATTTCTCTTTTTTTAATTATATATTTATTTTGGGGTCCGGGATAAAAAAAAAATAAAAAACGTCAAAAAAAAAATTCGACTTTTTTTCGAGATTTTTTTTTCGAGATTTTTTTTTTTCGAGATTATGACCATAAACCTTTAGGTTAACTCACTCTTCTGCCACATGGTACTGTTATTTGTGCTTGTCCTGTGCCCGTTGTTTGTCCTCCCCATTCGTCTTTGTCTTTCTGCATGCACCCTGATGCCTGCGGGCTTCGGCGGAATACAAATAAACAAATAAATAAAAATAAAAATAAATAAATATCAGAGACAACAGCAGAAAAAAACATGCTATTACTGCAACTTGCGAAAAGCAAAATCCATAGTCCGAAATAGATGCTTATTCTACTCTAAATGCTTTTTGGAAGTTTTTGTCTGCATTGTGAATTTGAAGTGTTTAGGAACAGACTAAATCAGTGACTCATCCCCTGAAGTGTGCCTGAAATAAACCTTTAACGAGTCTAGCAATTATTGTATAGAATTCCAGAAAGACACATTATTTGTTATTACTATTCTTTCTTATTTATGGTCATTGCTCACAGTTTTACACTTGTGGAACCCCCTGTTTTCTTAAGAGGCATGCACAATAAAGCCAGCTACTTCAGAAACAAAGAGTTACATGGTGCTGGCAACAGCCCAGGAGCTTCAATTAAACAAAACATTTTTTTTTGTAGGTGCATTAAGGGAGATCTGCGGGGTAGCAAGGGAGCCTCAGGGGTCACAGGTGCGAGCCCTATTGACCCCATAATAAAGTCACTGAGCACAGTGCACTTTTTGTCTAGAGTTAACCTTGTGGATTTCTCTTCAGCATGAGGTAATGCATTATTTGGCCCTTTAGGGGAATTTCAAGAGGGTGAGGAAAATGTGATATGGGCATACAGTCATGTGAGGGAGCGTACACTGTGTGAAGCAAAGTGAATTATGTGTTGACATCAGTAATGATGGAGAATAATCCATCCTCGGACATATATTGTTATGTTATGATATGTTATAGTCATTTATAGAGTGCATGTACACCCAAGGGCATCTTGGTGCTGGGACAGTAACAGAATGAACCAAGGATCAGGCAGCCTAGAACAGAACGGTTTTAAGTAATCGCTAAAACTAGAGATGATTCTCAACCCTTCGTAGAGCGACAGGGAGGTCATTCCAGAGCTTTCTGGCTACTACTGAAAAGGCATGGCCTCTTACCCAAGATCGCTGACATTTTTGAATGACCTCAAAATTGGCGACACCAGTTCAGGGTCCGACTTGGGGTATAGGGCAGAAATGTATCCTGTAGAAATTCCGCTACTTGCCCGTTATATGCCTGGTGGACTAAACAGATCAATTTAAATCGAATCCTTTCCATCACCAGGAGTCAGTGCAGATAGTGTAGAACTGGGCTCATAGGATTATGGATATGTTTGGTTATTTATAACGCACTTAATAGTCGGATGTTTCTAAGCATGGACTGGGGGATCGAACCTGTGTTGCTCTGTGTCGTCTTGTTTCCAAGGTGAGCGCATTGCCCCTGAGCTATCTTCCCGAAACACCATAGGGCAATAGAGTGGGGTACCCTGGTTACCATATTCGGCAGACGCTGCAGCCAACAGATAAGCCCCTTAGGCTGTGGGTGTAGTGCCACTGGTAGAAATGGTAAGATCTTATGGAGCACCTTCAGGGACTAAACCCCATTTTACACACCACCCCTCCTGGGAAGCCATGGAAAGTGAAGAAGAGAGACAGACACCAAGATTCTTTACCACCGATACTGGGATGGGAAAAGGCCCCAGCACAGATGACCAAACAGAAGAACCCCAAGGAGAGGTGTGAGAATAGGAACCTACCACCAGAACCTCTGTCTTGTCCATGTTCAGCTTCAGCCAGTTGCCGTCCATCCAGCCATTCACTGCCTGCAGGCACTCACACAGCCGCCTCACCATCTCAGTCTGGTCAAGGTCTAAGATGACCAAGATCTGAGTGTCGCCAGCATTGGCACAGCACCGGAAGCTGTGAGAGCGGATGAGGGCAACCAAAGGCTGAACGAAGGACAGCACAGGGGCAATGCGCTGGTCTTGGAAGCAATACCACACAGAGCAACAGAGGTTCGCATCCCAGATCTGCGCTTAGAAACCGAACTCAGGTACGGTATTAGGGGCATTATAAAAAACAATTAAATAAATAAATACATAAATAGATGTTAAACGACATTGGGGACAGGGTGGAACCCTTTGGGACACCACAGAAAATAGAATGTTGGACTGAAAGAAAAGGAGGGAGAGACAAAGACTGACCCCGGTCCGCCAGGAACGAGGCAAACCAAGCCAAGACTGGCCCAGAGAAGCCAGCCAGTGCCAGGTGGAATGACAGGATAGCGTGGTCAATGCTATCAAATGACGTAGATAAGTTAAGCCGTATCAGGGCACCCAATCCACCTGTCTACCAACATGGCCAGCTCTTCAAGCACTGACAGAACCCTGCCTAGAAGGATCAAGACCAATCAATCTCTCCAGAAAAGCAGAAAGAAGAGGAGCTAGGCCCCAGCAACAGAGTTATCATCGTGATTAGGAGCATTAGATTTGATATGGTCACAAATATTTGCTGCTTTAGAAACCAAGGCCTCTGCCAAGGAGTCGCATACATTTTGTGAAGGAGCAACCCTCTGCGTAACATAAGCTGAGGAGGTAAAAGATTTAACTACCTCAAACAATTCCTTTTATAACATTACCAGTACCGAGGGAGGCAATTGTATTCTTGGGAATTAGGCCCTTTGCAGTCTCTGTATGGTGTTAGTCATCATGCAATGTGGGACATTTATGACTGTTATCCATTTCTGCATAATACATTAGAGTGTGTGCTAGGACATGTTAAAGCATCTTCACTGAATTAGCCAACAGCATTTTAGGGTATAAAGGGTCTCATTGTGAGGATGGTGGAATTACTGCCTCAGAATGGGAGCTACTTCCTGTAGATTCTGAGGCAGTGTTATTACCTATGCTGGAGTACAATAGGATTGTATTGAGGTTTGAGGGAATTACAGCTGGTATTAAATCTGCTTTAAGTAAAGCCTAGGGGTCGTTATAGCAGATAGTGTGCTAGTATTAAATCTGCCAGTGGAAATTGCTAACTTTTTTGGAGGTATAGTGGAGAAAAAATCTCCAGCCAAGTCCTGGAGGTATTTCCTCCACTTTCCTTCCAAACTCAGAATATAGCAGTCCAGCATAAGTGCAAGTAAGTCTGTAACAACCGTTAGTAAAATTAGGCCCTTGGTCCTGTGTTCTGGCATGTGTTTTGGGTAAATGGACTTTTCATGGCAAACTATGACATGCATTGAGGTATCTTGTCATGTGATGGTGTCCCTAATATATCAGGCTCTGTTAGTCATATGAGCTGAAATTGAATATTAGATGGCTCCGGCTACCATTGGAGATTGGAGTCTTTGGCTGCAACTAGGTAATGTGTTATATAGAGAACAGTACATGACACTGCATCAAATATAGGATGGCAACTCTTGTGCATGCTGTCATAGTACGGAAACAGAAGTAGGACCAAATACCATTACTATGGTAACATCTAATATATAAATAACATAGAATGGCGTCCGCCATCTTAGGAACCCGACGCGTGATGCAGTAAAATTGAAATTTTAAGGTAAGCCCTAGGGGTCTGCTCAGCCCACACAATAACGCACCAATCAACAAAGGGTCCGCGTTCCAAACTTCGGTTGATATCTTCACCCGTAAGAGTTCTTTAATGTCAATGCACACAATGATAGAATGTGATATTACTTGGGTTACAACTTGAAAACCGTTCAGATCGCAGTGCCGTGCGGAAACGCTACGTTGAATGGGAGCCAGTTTAGATTTCTTGAAGGGAAACATATGTTAATGTTAGGCGAAATACGTACTAGAGGAATTTGTACACATGAATGCATGTTTGAATAGAATAATAAGGTATGAATACAGCGCAGTGACCCAGATGTTTTACTTCGGTTCCCATAGAAATCGTTTGGAGTCTGATGGGACTCAGCCATCTATCACGTTATTTGTAGCTGATAAATCAGTGGATGGGTAAGCTAGATTTACCCATTTGGGATTTTTTCGAATAAGTGAATCAATGCAATTTCGTGATTTCGATCATGGACTCAAATACTTTTATTTTTTCTTTTCTGTTTTCCTTATATTTTCAACTACCCCTCACTCCCACCTCCACACTCCTCCAATTGATTTTTCGACTTCTGACTGGTATGTGTCATCTATTTTTGGTTTTGTTTACAAATGGGTCTGTGCATTTAATTAATGTTGCTTATGGTTATAAATTAATGCCTAAATTTGTCATGCATCTTTATTTTATATGTTTATTTTTTAATTTAATTTTTGTTTTGGGGAATTTGCGAAACATATGAATTCAATATGCTTTGTGTTTCTTTGTACTTGTAATGTTTATAACTTTCTATTTGCTAAATCTCTAATTTTATGTTGTATCATTAATATCTAGTAAATAGACATTGCCCTGATCTGAGGAAGGCACTAGGAGTGTGCCGAAACACGTGTAATCAATAAGGGCCATCAACAAATAAAATTTTACGACCAAGTGTCCAAAACTGTGAAATTCAATTGTGGCGCAAGTAAGAGACGTGTGCAGTCCCCGAGTCTTGTGCATGGTAGCCTGCCCTTGAGCAAGTGATGGATGTATCCAGTCATAAAAGTCTGCAAGTGCTATTAAATAAAGCCATATCTGTTGGTTTTGTTGATGGTTGTTATTGCATGTATGTCTCCAATTATTATCAGAAAGAGCTAATTCTATTTTTTTATGATCTTTTTACTTATGCATTTGTTCAATCAATCTGTGAAATGTATGGACGCAACTCTATCCAGCTCATCTAACACCCTTACTTATCTGATTTGTGCTGAGATGCGCGATAGTAATGCAATTTCCAGTTAAAAATTTCCCATTTTAGTCTCAGGTAACTTGAAATTGATGTCACTTTGGCTATAACTTCATTAGTGCAACCAAAGAATTTTCAGGGTCTCATGCAAAAATAACAAAATCATTAGGGTACAGGGACGTCCTTTCCCTATATAATAAGTATAAGGGGGTCTATGACCTTGAAATGCTTGATCCTCAGAAGTCCAGTTTTAATACGCATTGCAAGTGAACTCACAGAGAGAGGCAACCCCGGATAGTCTGTTTGATACGTATACATTCTTGTGACACTGTTCCATTTTCCAAAACTCTAGCAAGGGATGTCATTTCACCAAAATGTCTGGGGTAGTGGAAGTGAAATCACACACCCAATTGCATCACATGACATTTAACCCCGGTGTTAGCACCAAAAGTGACAGACAGGTATAAAAACAAACAAAAGCTTACTTTTCATGAAATAGGAAACCAGTTCTAAAGCAGACATAAGACTTTTTTTAGATAGCAACAACATTTTAAGAATGGAGCTGCTATAATATGACATGGAGGGTGTCACATTATGACAGGGGTAGACACAGTAGAACCAACGTAAGCCCGAGACACTTCCATGAATGTCCTACTTTAGCCTCTTATCACAGTTTATTGGCAAGTTATACCACTGTTTGCTGCACATGTCAGGTCTGGTAATCATATCTTCTCAGCTATTTATCCTTAAATGTGTATACCACAACATTGGGTAATGTATTGGCTACGGGTTACCTTTCTTATTAACATAACACTTATTATTGCAGTGCTTAGAAGCAGCAGGGACATGTCATGGCACACTAGTAAACCTGATAATAGTAGTGCTATATCTTTTTTTAAAGGACATGTGAGGTTGGTGGGCAGCAATTCTCATAAATGTTTCAATTTAACTGTACAATTAATTTTGCAGCATATTGTCTCCCAATTAGATAGTTTAGGGTGTTTAAATATTATGGCTCTTTTCTATTCCTTCTGCAAAATGTGCTGTAAAATTTGGCATGGGTACAGCTCGCTTGCGTCACTCAGTGTGAGAATCTCTGCCCCTGTAGCTAAAATCACAAGCTACCACCCAGTAATATATGCAGAGATATACAATATACAAATGTAGTTCAATTGACCTTTCCATTTTGAAGAAATGGGTATTTGCCTTTCAAAAAAAGTAATCAACAGTGGAAAAATTACCTTAGAGGCGAGATTTTCCAATAACTATGCCGGCTAAGTATAAAAGGTGCCCACCTTTTAAACCCAACAATTTGTAGTGAAATATTCCATGGACGACAAAATCCTAATACGAAACAAGTGCTTGTGGTCTTGTGGGTAAGCGCCTGCACTGGAAACATAACAACCTGGGGTGAAATGCTAGTAGATGAACACTTGAGCATTCAAACCTGTTTTAATGCTGGTTGCATTTGCCCATTGAAAAAGTAGATGGACGCTGTACACCCACATGTATCCTTGACCCTGAAAATCGGCACAGGGCCAGACCCAGAGAAAACAACCTCTCCAGTCCAGGATTTCAACCTCTCTTGCCACATCCTGGGCATATAGTCATCACTCGCTTGCCCGCTCATCCCCTTCTCACCCCCACGTTTGGCTTTCACCAATACTCTGTTTTATAAAGAAAACATGAAAAGTAAACATCCCACACACATGGCAGAAAAACTGGTTCTGTTCACAATGCAGTACTTCAAACTCCTCTCTCTGCAGCAGTGCAGTGGCTGAGGTTGTTCTCAAAGGCATGCTTCTCCACTGGCCTTTTCCAGACACTGAGTGACCCTGAGAGGTTTGCGTTGGCAGGGGAGACCTTTAAGAGGCTGCAAGCTGTGCCAACTCCCCAGCTCTTAGATCAACCAGAGAAACTCAGCTCAATAAGTAGTGGGCACAGGGTTGCCATGCGGCACAATATCGAGCAACAGTGTGCCCTACAGCTTAATATGATACCCTTTTGCCCACACCTTGTTCCCAATAAACCTGTAAGGATATTTGGCGTGTTACAGTACACAGTACAGCAATACTGCACAAGTAGCACAATTTTTTTGCAGCACCACCACCACAAGGGTGCGGTGCATTGCTATATGGGTTAGCAGATTAACAAGGAAAGACAGACTATTCAGTAAAAAACGATTTTAACATATAAGATGCAAATCTATTTTTACAGTTAAAAGCACACGTGTTCATTTAAAAATGCACACTATTTTTCACCTGAAATGCCTATATTGCTAGAGACACATTTGAAAATTAACAGCTAACCTATTAACCATTAACCTGACTAATAAAACCTTATTTTAATATAACCCACTAATAAAATGTGTTCTCTACTGCAGAATTAGGCATACTCTGAAAACCATTTAAATGAGTGTGCAGATTTTTCTCTTCTCTTCTCTGCCTGATTCTCCGTGTTGTTGTGCACAGTAACTGCAGGAAGGAGGAAGTCAGATTTGCAACAATTGCAAATGTATAAGCGAAGCTATTGTTGAAGAGTAGGAGGATGAGAGATGATGGATTTCATTGGGACACGTCATAAAGAGGGCTGAGAGGAAAGTTTTAGTGGGCAGTATCAGGGAAAAAGACAGGCAGACATCTTTCTGCACTACTGGGGAGAAGACCTGGCTGTGGGGTCCTGACTGAATGCAGATTCCTGTGTCCTGCTGCAGTCGACATTGGGGAGAGCTGAAAGAAAAACCTTTCCACTGGCTGAGGCAGTCCTATCTGAAAAAGCTGAGAATTCCAGGCAATGACCCCGGCTTGAGAAGGCAAGCGTTCCTTTTTGCTGGAGTTAATCCAAGAGAGCCACATTCACAAAGAGAAGCCTCTGAACAGATAAGGTAATTACATAACTGGGGGAGCTGTGTGTGTGCACGAAAATATGCAGTCAGTGTAGAAAAAATGAAAGTCCCGTGCGTGTCTTAATCAAGTGCTAATGTTGCAATTTGAGTTCTGTTCTCCGCCACTCTATTTGCAGTGTGTCATAGAAAATGCTTTGATTGTGCCATTTTATTGCTGTAAAGAATGAGATCGTGTTAAATACAACTTTTATAATACAGAAAAATATTTGAAAACAGACGGATGGTGTACTTACTGTTTATCATTACAATGCTGATGATGTGGGGAGATTTTTAAACAGTGCAATGGTCATTTTAAGACAGATGTGTGCATGTCAGAATCAGTATGAATAATTGTGAGTGACTGTAGTATAACTTGTTGGAGGTACATGAGCCAACGGGAAGAGAGACTCTCTGAACATAGCTCCCTACCGTATGTAAGGTAGTGGAAATTACCACAAGACTACAACATATAGCTCTCTGTCGTAAATAAGTCAGTGAGTTTGCCCATGGTGGCGCACCAACACTATCACTGGAAAATGTGGTATCCCTAGAATGCAGGTCTGAGGTCTCTCTAGTGATCACACGAAAAATCTAAGCGAAGATAAGGGATTCTGGACATTGGGGCCACAAATAAAACAAGGGAATTATGCTCACCAAAATACCACCAACCACGTATACCAAATATGCAGGTCTGGGTGCTGAAATAATGCATGTCCATTGTATTATTGTTGCACATGGCCAAATCTGAATACAAAGAGTGATTATTGCTAAGTTATTTTTGGCGGTAATAAAATACCGTCAGGCCCCAAATCTCCACAAAATACCCTACAAACCCAAGATATACCCCATGCACACAAAATACTACAATACACACAGTGCCCCAATACACACATCAAATATGGGCAAAATGTCATCACACATTACCTCAATACATACGACCCCAAGATTCTCAATCCATCCACACTAAAAAAAAAAACAATAAATAAACTTTCACCAGCACACACAATACTCAAACAAATCAAGGATGCAAACATCCAATATATGCAGACTACCCCACAGCACTCACTACCCCATAGGCCCACTACCTCACTATCCCATTACACAAATCTCAAAACACAGTTCCACATGTATGTATTCAGGCACCCCTGCGATGTCAACTATGCGGAAATAAACTGCATGTTTTGGTTTATTTTGGGGTTTTGGACAACTAAGCTTTTTGGGCACGATTGAATACTGTATTAGCCAATTATTGGAATAAGTTGATGTTCTTATATGCTTTACATATATACAGAATAGCATGTTATACATAAGCACTAATCACGTTATGGATAACCTGAATGCACTTTACATATGAACCATGCACTTTAATGGGAAGTGCGCCTTGGGAGGCAGGAGTATGCAGACTGCCCAAAGAATGTAGGTCTATTACTATGATCCCGAGTTAACTATTTAACCAAGCCAATCCGCTGCATGCTTTATGACCAGATCTGAACAGATGTAGGGGAAGCAAATATTGCCTGTTATGAAGGGCGAAGGTCACCAGGGGAGCACAAGCTTTGTAGAATGTGTTAGAAATCCATTAACTTTATATAACCCCATAAGACATCGAATGAGCATCTGCCTTAGACATACTGTAAACCAAAAATGTAAAGAATTATAAATAATCTTTGTGCAATCACATGTTCGTATTACACGCACTCACATTTAATCGGTAATGTATTAAATGTTATCATAGGGAGCACACCCTGCCCCCATACTCAGCAACACCCATGGGTCTCACCTCGGTCCCATCTGCGGTCTCACTCTCCCTGCACAGCGGCCATTCCGCAATGCCAAGAGAAGCCGTCTCTTTGCTTGTGCTGCTTCTTTGTGGGTGCCGTCTCTCTCTTCACATGTACAGATCCCCTCTGCTGGTGCAGTCTCTAAGGGTGAATTTTCTACACCAGTGTTGCTTATTTAAGGAGCCTGTGTGAACGAGAATGCAGTTTGAGGGCGAAGGTGCTGTCACTCAGGTGGTACAGCCTCACATCAGGATGTCTCTCCACGGGCATGCCACGATGCAGTCTACATACCAATGATTTTTCAAAAGGGGTGTAGTCTGCAAGGTGTGACTGGCTCTTGTTAAGTGGTGTCTCTCTGGGGGCTGATTCCCTCCATGGCTGTCGAATTTCTACGTTGGTTCATTCTCCCCTGAGTGTTGTCTGTTTTACGAGAAGTGTCTGCCAGTCTCTGAATGCTTCTTGCCTCGTGCTCACACCCTGGGAGCGGACTCTCGCCCTCACACAGGAAGTAGAAGCACCGTGAAAGGCCAGCAGAGAACAGAGCAGAACACATTTGTGAGAACTCAGCCCAGGGAGTCAGGAGCAGGAGTGCGGAGAACCAACCTCACTCGTAGCCCCTGCAGACAAATAAGGACCAGGCTGAGCTTTTTCTGCTGTCTCGGAATTCGGTTTAAAAAAAGAAATGAGAAAAAATAAAATAACCTGTTTACATTTTTTTAAATATGGTTCACATAGGCCATACCCTGGGTTGCATCTGTGACCCATAGCGACCCACAAATGACATGACTCTGGCTTTTGCCTTGTTATATGAGACATAATTAAAAGTACATTGAGATCTCTGGCAATGATATATGTTACCTTATATCTGTTGGGGTGCTCCTTAAATTCATCAAAGTATTTAGTTAGATCAAATGTCTTGCCATATGCTAATGACATAGTTATTTATTTATTTATTTGTTTATTACATTTATGTAACTGTTAAGTAGTCAGCTGGAGACAAACAAGGTTTTTCTTTCAAAATTGTTTATTTTCACAACTAACACTTCACAGGTCATTGAATTCAGACAAACTGATGACGGTTCCTTTCACCTCGCAGGCATTTTTTGCTGCGACTTGCTTTACTTGCAATTCAGTGGTTATGCTTTCATAAGTCCCAAATAGTCTCTTATATTTCCCCGGCACGTATAGGCTTTCACCCCTCAACCTGCTCACCTGCCGGGCCAACAAAATAAAATAAAATAGCAATTGTCCACAATTCACACCTCGTAATACTTTTCCTCCGGTTGCCGCTTTTCTTCTCTGGAATGCTGTCTTGATCCTCGGACCTGGTACAGGGTCAATCTATGGGTTTCCCGCTTCTTCCTAGTAAGCCCACTCGTACACTCTGCTGGTCTCACTCCAATCGGGTGCGGCGCCCATCGCCACGCGCTGTTCCTGCAACAGAAAACCCCTCTGAGTCTCTTGGAGTTGCTTTTAACCCTTGCCCCGCTCCTCCCCCATAATCAGCCTTGGGTCTTCCCAGCAACGGTTTTATCACACCTGACCCTGATTCCCCACCTCCTCCCTGCTCCGCCCGCTGTGGGTTAACCCTGTACTTCGTGTCTGTTCTGGTGGGTCTGATACGATAAGGAACCCCAGTTTTCCCCTTCCTTAGTTTCCTTTCTTTTCCCATCGGTGGGCCCCCTCCCTGATGCGGTATTCCGTGGGGCATTCTGGGATCTGTAGTCTTTTTCCTGTTTTCCTTTCCCTTAAAGGCCAGCATTGGCACCCGGCTGGATCTCTTCCACAACCCCCTCCTTTCTCCTGTGATCCAGGGAGGACGCTACTGCTTCCACATCACAGTAACACCCAAAGCAAGAGATATCACAGCGTTTGAACAGAGGGCACAAGGAAAGTGATCACATTTAAACAGTGTGGCATTATTCGTACTTGTTGAACAACCAAGTTTTCATTAGTTTTCTGAAAGTCTGGTAGGAACGCTCATTTCTGATGTTGGGTGGGAGAGAGTTCCAGAGGGAGTGTGAAGTAACGCAAAATATCGCGCCACCTGCTCTTTTTCTTTTGAAACAAGGAGTGAGCAAGGTGAGACTGGAAGAAGAAGGTAAGGGATGCACATAGGGTTTTGGGTGAGGCTGTTGTTTATGTAAAGGGGCACTTCTTTCTGGACACAAGGGTGTGAGATAGCCAGCATGATAACTTTGATGTAGGCTTTAATGGGGAACCAGTGAACATCAAGCCTAGAAGATTAAATGTGGTCTGAATGACTCAGACCCAAGGCTGCACAAAGGGCTTTGTTTTGCAAAAGTCTGAGTTTGGCAATGTTCTTTGCAGATGTACCCATGAATAGGACATTGCAATAATCCAATTTGCTGTTTATGAGTGCTCGTGCAAGTGTCAAGCATTTGTTCGATGTGAGGAATTGTCTGCTTATGGATAGGTTTGGAGGTGTTAGCTGTGGAGGATGACAAGGTGTTACTGTGTTTAACCATAGTAAGTTCAGCATCTTGACAAATTCAGAGAGTTGAAAGACAATTTTCTGTATGGGCACATTATAAACACCCAATAAAATAAAATAAAAATAAAATAGTACCATCAATGTAGAAAGGAGCGAACACAGGGTTGAGGTTTTTGAGGCAGAAGGGGAAAACACAGTGAGTAGCTCTGTTTTATCGTCATTGAGACATAGATTGTGGGAGGCCATCCAGTTCTAGACGAAGCTATAGGTCCCGTTGATACCAATAAAGTCATCTGCATAAGTTCCTGTGATAAGGATGACTATCTGGGTATAATCCACAAAGTTAGTATAGAGAGTGTCCAGGGAGTCTAGATGCTCAAAGAGAGGCTTTGTGTATGTTTGCTAGATAGTAGGAGAGAGTCAGGATCCTTGGGGAAATCCAAGAGGGCAGCTTAACTTCTCTCATCTACCAGTCGCGTGAGGTACTGAGTTTTGAAAGTGAGAACTAGGGAAAATAACTCTGTAAGCTTTAAACTTGAGAGAAGGATGTTTCCACACCCCCCTTGACTAAAATGCACCTTGTAAAGCGTGTTCCTTCATTTTCAGCCAACCCAAACACCCTTAAGGGAGCATCGCAAAAATTACACATACCTGCCATCTATTTAAAATCTTGATTTATTCTTCCCAAATATGCTGATGACTAGTATAGCTCTTCTCCACACTTCAATCACTCTTTTGTTGTAACGTCCTAACCCAGTCCACCTCCTTCTCTTCTCCACTTTGTCTACCGATCCAATCTTCTTATTTTTAGTTCACATTTGGAGCAGATGAGATATCTGTCTCCTCAAAACCTTTCACAAAATGCATTTTCTCCATCCGCATTGCCTGTCTTCTGCGTGTGTCAGATCCATCTCAGAACCTTCTGAGAAGGACAGCCTCGCTGTTGGAACATTCGGTACTTAAAATGCTTCTTTAAATATCTGCCAACTGACTCAGTGGCTGAAAATAGTTGACTCAAATGTCCCTTGCTTTCAGTCTTTTTCCTTTCAAACAAAAATGGGTGTCTGTCATCTGTTTGTCCTTACACTAATTTCTGAGCCATGCTTAAGGAGTGAATTTTTAAGTAGCGTGGTTCCCAATATTTGTCCATCTTGCCCTGGTCTGACTGCTTCGGCTATGTTAATAACCCCTAAATTGGTATGCCCTGACTTTTCCTGTGTATTTTCGAGGCCCTCTAAATTTGAAGTTTGTGTACTGCTTGTGCATTAGAATCAAAATTTTCCTTGGCAATAAGAATTCACATTTTCATCTTTTTATTTGTGTGCAAAGCCTGCTCAAGCCACTGCTACATTTTATGGTGCATTAGCTCTCTGAGACTACGTAATGCCTCGCTGCGAGATTACATTTCCCCATAGCACCTCTTTCACAAAAGCTGTTATTTTGTGCTTTTCCGTTTTTCTATCTTTGGCAGAGTTGTTATGTGTCTTGAAATAACTTCTACGGTGGGCAAGGGAGGTGGCTATGGGGGCGGGTGGGGGGTTGGAGGGTTCTCTGTCTCCTCTTCTAGAGCTAATATTTCATTGTCTTGCTTGCACAATCAATGTGTTTGCCATTCCATTAAGACATTCAGCTGTGACGTCTCCGTCCCTTTCTGTCTGTATCCATCCGTGCACATGTATCCCGAAGGTGCTATTCCTTTCATAGGGCAGTCAAACTTGTATTTCAATGTGCTTAACTATGTTCACTTTTAGAAGATTTTGCACACTACCTAGCCTGGGAAGTAACAGTACAGTGATTGTGTGAGGACCAATCCAGCCATGACCTCACGGCCAACACTCAGGCTGACGTCCTCTCTGTAGTATCCATTTATAGGCAGAGGAAGGGCCCGAACTAAGGAAGTAACTGAGGCTAACGATCTCGGGGGAGGAGATGCTCATACAGGTCTGGTGCTCTCTTCCCTGACTCTCAAGGATACCTGGACAAAACAGGGAGGCCTCAATTTCAAACGGAAGACGTGTCCAGTGGCAGGAGCTCCTCTGATGCGTGCACCTTCTCAGAACTAAGCAATCACTGTCATCCCGAATGCAGCCTCACCCTCACAGAAAAGCCAGTGGACAGCCAGGAAGCCTAGGAAAACAAGTGGTCAAAAGGGGACCAACCCTCTGTGTTCCATAACACTAAGCAGCCAACGGGGCAAAGCTGGTTACTGCCACATGTCAGGCAGCTCAGTTCTCAGTTCCTCAGATCATCAGTCCTCCTTACATCTTTGGATCGGTTTGCTCCATCTCCTAGTTGGACCTACACGCGTGGGTGCCCCATCATACCTCACTAACACTCGAACAAAATGGTGCCTGCTTCAGGACCCAATAGATCCTTTGAACCTTGACATTTTATATAACTGAGCTCCGGATTAACATAAAGTATCCCTCTTGTCCTAGTTATACACAGGGATAGATTGATGTCATGCCTACTGCCTGATGCAAGTATACGGCCGGTGAATTTAACCAGTAAGCACCAATGCTCTCTTAAATAGCTTACTCGATTATTCAGGAATTATATCTCCTCCTCCATTCTCCTCCTTGAAAACTTCTCCTCTGCCCTCTTCACTTCCCCCCATACCCCTCTTCTTACCCTCAACTGATTCCTCTCTCCCCTCTCCTACTCCTCTCTCTTCCCCTTCCATTCTCCCTCGCCCAGTCCATCTCCTACTCCCCCAACCTCTTCCCTCTCCCCTTTTCACCCCCACCTAAGTTAATTGCTCTTTGCACTGTTTTGTTGAGTGATTCATGATGTAAATTTTGCTCTCATTGTTAAATGTTGTTGTTATTTTGTATTTTGTTGTTCCACTGTACAACGCCTTGGTATAAAGCGCTATATAAATAAATCAATCAATCAATCAATATCTTAAAACTGTGAACATAATCCGTCCTATTATTACAAGGACATGCATAATAATCTCTCCAGAAAGCCGCCGTTCTCTCGCATGCAGCTGAAGTAATGCGAGGGAGAGGGACAATGACATAATTGTTGGAGCCAGCATGTAACTTACTCTTTCCATCATTAACTTGATCTTAGTGCTGCTGAATTTATTTTGTTATTTCCAGCACTATCCCTGGCTGCAGCTCAGCTCACCTAAGAAACCCCCCTATGAATACTTCAGAGGTGTTCTGACCTCCTCTCTCCACATATTCCACAGTAGCTGGCAACATCAGCAGATCTGCCATCATAGGGTCATGACCTCTTGACTCCCTTGCTTTGTCCTGTCCGTTTTACACTAAGGAGAGTTCACATACCCTTATACACACCCTAAGCATGCCCCATCCTTTTTGGGTTTCCTAAAAGAGAGTTAATAAAGCAACCTCCTGTGGAGAGGTTGGTGGGCAAAAACTTTCAGGAAGAAGACAGAGTACTGGAGTAGTGGTGATTACAAGTAAGCAATTAGGACTTCACCCCCTCGTCCTTTCCCCTGTCGCATTACTAACTTAATTACGATACATCAATGGCGCTTCCTTTCACTTTGACGCAGCTGACCAAACATAAAACTAGCCATAGATCACACGACAAGGAGAATATTAATAAGAAAACATAAATTAACAGTAACCAGCTGAACCCATCACACCTGCATCACTGACAAAAATATGTTGGCCATAAACTACTGCAAATGTCTGTCTCCCACATCCAGGCGGAATTGGGATTCACATGGCAAAAGAGTCGACCAGCTGGCAACTGGTTAGATATTTGGAAGCAAGGCTGCTGTCACTCTGTCCAAGAGGTCACCATAGCCTTGGTTGACCGGCCCAAAGTCTGAGCTGTAAGAGATAACTGAGCTATTGAGTAGGGTAACAAGGACCACCTTTATACATCAATGGAGCAACGTTGTTAGGGGAGGTTCAAGGACCTCTCTAGCTACTCCAAAATTAACATACATGCTTTGTATGAGCCTGAGGGACACCAAGTCTTCTAAATACATCTAGAAGCATTTCAGAGAAAGGAGAGCGTGTTAGAGTGTGTGAGATTGTTGGAGAGAGATACACACAGCTGCTCTGAAAGGCTTTGTGAATCTTACTAAACGTGTTTCCATTTGGGGATGTTCAGACGATGGTCAGTAGAAGTGTATGTTTCACCCCCCACCCACGCACACATTGGTAATGGATTGGAGCAGCAGTGTTAACCCCAACTCACCCCTCCTCATAAAGTTACAATATGAGCAGTAGTGGCACCAGCCCACCCTCATAGAGAACAGGTAGAGCCTGAGAGCCATCAGTACAAGATTCCCTCACTCATAAGGCTGGCAATCATGGGAAGCAGCAGAGTGGCTCTCTCGCCACAAAGAGCAAGTAATTGTAATTGGTTATTGAGGTGCGGAACAGGGGGAACAAACCTGTTTTGCTGCGTGTTGTCTTGCTTCCAAGGCGAGCATGTTGCCCCTGAGCTATCCTCCCGATACATTGTGGAACGCAGCAGTGCAGTTTTCCAGTTCCCCTGCACACACAAAGCAAGTACAATATGGGAATCAACGATTTGAGATGTCCTCAATGGTTTAGATGCAAAGTGAGATTTAAAAATCAACCATGGTAATGCTCACAAGCATTACACACTATGATATGGTATGATAATGTTTATTTTTATAGCGCCTATGCGCAAGGCCAGTGTTTCAATGCGCTCAAGGAGGGAGGTAACAAGGGGAAAAAATGACAGTCATTCAGAGCCCTTGAATTTCTGAACGATACGAGTCTGAAACAGGCAGAGTAAGTGCATAAAGTACAATTAAACAGTGTAGATAACAACAAATATGTCTGACGACGGTTCTGCAGTATTTCTATGTGCATTGAGGCGCCACCATGAAGGAGGGGAGATAGGGAAGATAGACTATCTTTAAGGCATGGTACGTTCAGATCGTGCAAGTGCACAGAAGGTACAGAAGAGAGAGGGGGGCAAGTGCAGGGGGGGTCCAAGTGCGCCCAGTCAGTTAGAAACTGGGGTAAGTGCTGGAGAGATGTCACTCTCATGGGCCACTTACCAAGTGCAGTAATGATGATGCAAGTGCAGGCCAGGAGGTAAGTGCGAGAGGACTGGTGAGGGTGCCAGGGTCCTGTGAGACTCTGAGGTACACCCGGCGGCCAGTCAGCAAGCTGTGTGAAAAAAGGAGGGAGAGAGGCATAGAGCAGAGAGGGAGGTTAGCAGGGTAGAGAGAGAGAGAAGGAAGAGGAGAAGAGGAATGTCTTAAGGAGTGTCTGGAATTTAAGGAGGTCAGGCTCAAGACAGAGGGCAGCAGGGAGGATATCCCAGAGGGACGCCTCTGCTGAGAATAAATATCTCCCTCTGAATTTCTGTTTGGAGAACCAGCTCACCCGCATAAGGTTGAGGTAGAGGAGCGGAGGGCTCGGGAAGGACAGTTTTTTGGTAGGCAATCGTTCCAGATAGGTAGTTCCCTGGCCCCAGAAAGCCTTGTGGACAATGCCGAGGGTCTTGAACTTGATCCTTGCAACCACGGGAGCCAGTGCAGGGATTTCAGCAGCAAAGAGATGCGGTCCCTGGGCTTGAGGCCAAGGATATGTCTCATGGTTCTGTTCTGGATGAGTTGCAGATGGCGCAGAGAAGAGACAGGGAGGTTGAGAAAGAGTCTGTTGCAATAGTCCAGCCTTGAGAAAACCAGGGCTCTGGAGACAGTGAGCCACTGGGGAAGGTGAGAAAAGGACGAGTACCTCTGAGGAGGTGCAGTTGATAGTTGGAATTTTTAGAAATGTCTGAAATGTGAGTGGAAAAGGAGAGAGTGGAGTCAAAGCTGACCCGAAGACTTTTTGCCTCACACTTGGGTGAGGGCGCAGGGCAAAGGGAGATCGCCAGAGTGAGAGTGGGAAAGTGGAAGCAGGAGTTGCAAACAAATGGCATGGAAAAATCCTATGACAGAAATGCCATGGAAAAAGGTAAATATTTACAATCCATAAAGCAGAGCATTCTGGGAAAGAAGACCATTCAAGATTCACCACACAAAGGAGTTATAGCAACTGCCAGACTCATAGAAAGGAGAAAGATGACCAGAAATTACCCTGGGGTTTTATGAGCCAATTGATCTCATTGTTTGTATGGCAGAGGCCAAATATGGATTGTATCTATGGCACACATCTATTTTAATGTGAAACACACACTGACACACACACACACGCACACACACACACACACTCCCATCCATTGTACTGAATTAAATGTAATGCAATTGCTGAATTCCGTGCACATACAAATCACATACAAGGACCAGACAGCAGGTGTGGGGAAAAGCCCTTCACTTGGAGACATGTCAGAAGGTGTGTAGAAGATGTTGTTCTACTGTAGGACGCGTCTCCAGTCTCCTTCAAAAATGGATTTTGCCACCATTTGTGTTGGAGTAACTTTAAATGACACTGCAGTTGTGATCCACCTTGAGCGATTGCAAAAGCCAATGAGCTAAGACATGTGCTATGTGTTGGACCATTTTTTGTTGTTACAACAGCGCACAATGTCCCTTGAAACACCATAGTTGTGCCATAATTTGACCAATCAAATACTTTTTTCAAAACAATGAAACAATTAAGACAATTAAAATGAGTTAAGGCAAAAAATACCATAGATCCACAGTAATTGGAAAGCACTAGCAGTGAAATATCATATAATTTGCTACATTTTCATAAACATCGCTAAGAATATAACATCACAATGACTCTATCGGCAAAACGATAAATATGCATCGCCTCAGATATCCTACCGAATAAAATGTCATCAAGTAATCTAATTCATTGCTTTACAAACTGCATTGAAGTCCCACGAAAACTCATCCATGGGAAGAATAAAGCATTGAAATTGCATCCCGTTCATCATTTTCATGTGTGTGTTTCCATCGTTAGTACATATCGATTTCTAATCTTCATGATGCTTCATAAACAGCTTATAAGATCCCAAGAAACTACTGGCACAGTAGCAAAAGAATTAAGATAAAAGCGTTTCGACACTGTCTCAGATAGACACTGTCCTCCCTCCTCCCCCCTGCACTTGCACGATCTGAATGACACAAGGCCTATTGAGATCGTTTGTTTCATGCCCCCTTTGTCTCCCTGCCTTGTCTTGTCACGCCTAGAAACACTTGTGTACAGTACAGGCGCATTCTACATAACTTATATCATATCATAGCTAGACCATCAGATTGCTAGAATCACCATCTCAATTTTGCGCTTTCTGAACACCATCTTGTATATGATATGTGGGAGTTATTGGCAGATAGTGAAACCCAAGTCTTGTAATTAAGAACCATGTGTGCAGTAGAGGGCTCTGGATTAATATGGCTGAATATCTCTTGGCTGTGGTATTGCCAATATAGCACATTTCAGTGGCCCCTTTCATGCAACATCTGTACCATATAATGCCAACGACGCTACCTTTGATTGGTAAACTTGCATCACATGGTCCAACAATTGTGTTTTGAACTAGACTATAAAGGTAAACATAGAACCAATTGCTTGCCCCTTATGGTAGATTGTTTTTCCATTTGCTTGCCATTAGTTAAGGTAGAGGTGAAACGAATGCCTAGGTAACAGAAAGAGGATGCCCTCTCAATCGGGAGACCACCTGTTTTAAATATCCAAGAGCTTTTTTATATGTTTTGTGAATTTGAAGACCTCTCACTTGTTTGCGTCGATCATCAGACTCAGAGCTTGTATGTGTTGTGTGAAGATGTCAATCAATGTATGTAGTGTGCTGGGTGTCCTTGCTAGCAGTACACTATCACTGGGGACGTATAGGACTTGGATTTTGTAGCCGGCAATATGAGGGATGTCAGCATTGGAGTCACACAGAGCTTGGTGCAGTGAATTCTGCACATTGGTTAAACAGGTGGGGGGGGCAATTCACAACCGTGTCTGTCCCCCCTTCTTACCAGTGTCCCTTGCGTTATGTTTGCTCTGCTATATCTAACCACTGCTACATTGTATTGTGTATGGATTTCATGATAGGAATTCCTATGGATGATAATCTAGACCATGGCATAAGGTGACCCACCTAGTAAAAATCTGCAGGCAGATCCAGAAATGTTGTGTTTAGGTTTTCATTCAGCACATGCACAGACCATGCTGTGATTAAATACAGGTGAAGCTCTTTTACCATACCCCATGCAAAACACAAGGTGCGTACATGAAAGAATGTCATGTTCATCCAGCGATGATGGTAGTCAGCCTAAGACAATTCTACCAAATGTCTTGAAAGAGTTGTCTAGTAATGATATTCCCCCTGATTGAGTTCAGATCTAAAGTCCAGATACCAGGAGAAGGGAGTCATTCTCCTGGTAACCAAAGCTGACAAGAATTTCTGATACAGAGTGTTGAAGGATAAACAGTGTGCCTGACAGAGAGATGTGCTGGAACTTTGTCATTTTTGTTGGAGGACAATTTTGACCCGGGGAAGGGAGTAATTCCCCTAAGAAGAAATCAATGCCTGGAAGTGAACTTGTATCCAAAGTCCAGAAGAAGGGATTCATTCTTCAGGACCAAGAAGATCTACATTATCTTTAGTTTAGTTTTAAGTGTAAGGGACAGAAGTAAGAATTTTGACACAGGACAGTGGGCTATTGATTTGCACGGACATTATGACAGAGCCCTTAGTGTTTTAGTTGAGGTAGGGAAACTCCTCATAGAAAAAGCAACGGATATGTTTTCCTTTCTTTTTGGACCAAAATAAATCTTTGTAGCCACCACTTTGCCACCTGTGTGTCAGTCTCCTCCTTCAGCCACCTTACATATTTTTGATATGCTTTACGTTTGGCATATTTTACTCTAAGTGCATTTTTTAATACTAAATCTAATGATAAATGTGCACTATGCTGCCTAGGAATCACTCGAGGCTTTCAAACAGGACCTAATCCTCTATAGCAATGGTCTGCAAACGTTATCTCTCCAGATGTTGTTGACTACAACTCCCATCCTCCCAAGATAACTTAGTTAATGGTGTGGGATCATGGGAAGGGTAGTCCAAAACATCTGGAGAGCCACAGCAGCCACCTGCTCTATGGTAAGGATAAAATAATCACTGGTGGTATTACCCTTAAAACCATTGAATATCATCTTTCTTGGAATGCCAGTAGGAGCTCCTCCATTGACTGACTTTAAACCTCTGTCCTAGAGTAAACTGTGAAGTTTGGGAGCCGCACAGACCAATATGTTAATCTTAAGAGGTTTGAGTTAATGTCCCCACCTATGAAGATGAATGGGTTTGTCAGAGTGGCCTAATATGATGGTATTGATGTACTTTGCTTAATCAATGAAATACAATGTTCTCCTCTGTCATGAGTTATGGCAAATAATTGAGCAGATTGAGGGATTACTATATCATTGTAGTTTTATGATCTGTTAAATCGAAATTTAGATGTCTTAAAATACGAACAGGTAGATCTAGGGAAATCAAAACACAAAGTCCCCCAGAGTTTCTTGCTTTCTTGTTTCGCTTCGCAACTTTCAAAACAAACGCAAATCCATCTCTAGTAAATGGTGTGAGTGCCTGTGTCCCTTGAGAAAAATTATGTCACATGAGTCAAGAATCTGAAAAAATGATTCTTCAGTTTGTTGGGATGCAAGACTGGCCACATGCTAAAATACCATATGCCAGGTGTCTGCACGAATACTAGAGTGTTGAATGATGGCTGCAATCAGGGGTGTGGCCTAAATGTTGCTCAGCACTTCAAAGTGATGTTGAAGGAGGATAGGATTATTGTCAGACATTTGTTTTTCAGGGTGTGGGTGAGGGTTGATGGCCATGTGTAAAGCAAGAATATGAGATTTTGATATCAGAGATCTTCGAGAATAACAATGACAAAGTGGCAAAGTAAAAGGTCTACATTGACCAGTACTTGCAGTGTGGTTAGAATTTAGCCAAAAGTGTACCACTTGTGAATTCCCAAAGGATATGATAACACAATCCCCAACTAATGTTTTGTAAGATGGACTAATGCAGTCCACACACTGTGCTATCAAGTTCAGCTGTGGATTTATGACCTGTGTGTTGAGACCTGTGTAGATCCATTTATCCACAATGTGGATCAATGACATTGATGATTCAAAATTCCTATTCCGGAGTCTTGAAACTTGTGCTATAATCACTGATAGCGGCGCAGCTGCTGGTGGTAGGTCGATATGCATCCTGTTCACAAAAGGCCTGGAATTACAGTTCCCCTTTGGGAAAGTTATTGTCTGGGTATTCAATGAGCTTCCTACATATATGGTAGAGCTGCTCTCAGTAGGTAACTGACTTGTTCTCATACTTTTCTTTGACCCACACTTCACTTCACACCTGTGGCACTGCTTTTTCCTTTGTTTCTCGCTTGCATGGGTATAATCATTTTTCATTGCATCACAGCATTCATTCTACTGATATCAGTGATCAACTTTTCCACGTTAGAGAGCCTCTCTCCTAGATAGTCATAGGCATGGAATTAATTTGATCCAGGGATTTAATCGTTATGAGAGACACTCTCACATGATTTCCATGAATTTGTGGTCGATGGAGGGCGTTGCTTTATGCTGAGTGGCCCATTCCGGTATTACTCCAAACCCAGCGAGCGTGATGCCTTCAGAAACATTCAACCTTAATTTGCCACCAGGACATTTTTTGAGACACTCATAGGCTGCTTAACTAGTGAGTCAGGTTTTTTTTCTTTCCTTCCCAACTCTGCCTACGTCCCATTTTTTGTTCTGCTCATCTTCACGCTAGTCATTGGCAAATTAAGTTGCTGGTTGTTTAAAGTTATAATTTTGGCTTTGCTGGCCTTTCTGTGCTTAAATGATCTGCCCATGTTAGTGGGTACTATATTTTGTATGCAAAATTATCTTACTAACAACCCCTGAGTCAATTTCATCCTCCACTGATGTTATGTCTATAACATGGATCTCTGATGGCTCTTTATGGAATATCCCGATCCATACAAGGGGATGCTGGAGTTATTGAATTTTCAAGGCCAGACTTCAACATGTTTGTTTCAATTGTCTCAATTGACCCTGCAGTGCATTGGTCAGGCAATCCACCACAAACGCCATTGTGCTACTGTGGAATTTGAGTACGGCCATTTGCTATTATGAAGGGTCATTTCAGCAGATGAGATTGGGGCATCCAATTCCCTGGCCACTTGTTTTAGATATAAATCAAGGGGATCCACCCTTTGGGATTGATTAGACGAAGTGTCACTTGGCAGGGAGAAGGCTGCCTTGCATTCCAGCATCTCTCTGGTTTTCACTGCAGAGATTACATTTTTCAGTGGAAAATTAGATGAAGTGGTTATGTTATGCTAAAGGATATTTATACCGTGCACTGCCACCACCGGAGTGGTTCCCCGGCGCTCTGGCCGACAAAAAGCAAGAGGGCAGGGTAAGTTTGTAGGACTGAGGGGTGGAAAGATCAAGCGAGCTGTGATGTGATGTGATGTTGGTGGCTTCAGTTCGCTGAGCTTAGGTGTGTCTTTCGTTTGGTAGCCTTCATGTGCTGTTGTGTGATGCTATGTGTGGTTTGTTTTGATGTTCCGGTGAATGAGTTTAACCCGATTATCCATAGGGATATCCCTGGCAATTCGTGAAAATAGCCTGGACCTGCCTTCAGACTTGGCTGGAGTTATGTTATGACCGATGTACCAGTTATACCAACCATGTGCAAAGATGACTCTCCTGCGTTCAAAGGAGAGAGAAGAGTTCTGAACGAGGAGGAGAAAGGCCAGAATCCACCCTCCACTGCTTTTCCTCTGCCGAGTTCCGCAGCCGGTTAGTTTTGCAGGTGGCTTTATAGGTTTCGATTTCCCACGGGGTCTCACACTGCCTAGCTCTTGCTTCAAGACAACATCAGTCATTTTGAAAATACAAAATACTGGAGTAAACGTTGAAGCTTCAAGGTTAGAAATATATGATATGACTATCTGATGTAAGCTGGAGACGTGCCAAAAGAAATTCCAAGCAAAAATAAATATCAGCACATAACGTTAAGAAGTAGTCACAAAATAGCGCCATCAGACACATTGTCAGGCAAATCACATCAGGAAAAGCATGCTGGAAACGCATGCAGTGTGGCGTATCTTCTTTGTCCCTACCCACCTAACTCTTCCTCTTGGAGAACCCGGTGGTGCCGGGAGTGGGTATGTCGACTGACCACTACCAAGAGGCTACTCTGTTGCGCTACACTAACTTGAGCCCCATGAGCTAAGCAGATCCGCGGCCTACATTGGAATATGATTGGCAATACTCGCTCCCGCGCGGGATGCGCTCCACAACTATGCACTCCAGGCCCTCACATATTATGCTGCATTATGTTTCTCAAGCGCCACCCCGCAGAGGCTGCTTCTGAGACACCGCCAGATTTATTGTCACCATCAGCACTTTAAGAATCCATTAGAAATTGTGCTGTTGAATGGCACCTCTCAGGGCACCCTACAACAGTGTTATGGGCTGTGTGGGAGTAGAAAGGGTGCTGCGGCAGTGGTTCCCGTATGCCACAGGGGTTATGCTGCCCAGGGAGCAAGTTTGTACTTTGGGTGGAGGGGGACATGCTCAAAGGCGATATGTGTGCCGGCGGGAGGCTATAAGCTTCAGGTGTGACATGTAAGCAGGGAATCAAATGAGCTATGCCACAGGGTGAAGCGTGTTTTGAGGCAAGAGGGGCATGCATCAGGGTAATGGGTGGTCTGTAGGTGAGTGGGATACATGCATAAAGTTGTGTACTGAGGTGTAGTGGACATGCCACCAGCAGCACATCACCCTACGACACGTGTTGGCTTGATATCTGTGCACTGTTAGGCACTATGGGCCTCATTATAAGCATGGCAGTCCAGGAACTACGGTACCGGCAAGCATGTTGGTACCGTAGTTCAGGGACCTCCATACTACGAGCTGTGCTCACGGGCGCCTGTCAGCCCGCCAGGTCTGATCTGGTGGGCAGGGCGGCATCCGCGAGCACAGCATGTCGGATGCATCGGCACCATTCTGAATGGTGCCGGTGCATCCGAGCTCCCCATTCACATTCAGCCCTATGGTGCCAGATGGGGATGGGGAGTCCCTTATTGCTGGCACCCGGAAATGGGCAATTACCAGGTCTGCCGAACTCAGCATGAAACGGTTCTTGCCCATTCTCAGTGCCGGTAAAAATGCAACTCCGGCGGCAGCCGTGCCGTTTTTGCCAGCACAGCTACTGCCGTAGTTGTAATGAGGCCCAATGTCTTCCTATGAGCTGTTAAGGCTATAATGCGAACATTGAAATCTCATTTCCAGCACATAAAAATTCGGGCCATCAGAGAGGAATCAACAGTAGGGCTGGCAACGCTGCCTGTGGCGTTCAGCAGAATTAGGGCAATAGTTGGTATTTGTTAGCGTCTGCTATATTGATTGTATATAATATTCTCCTTAATCAAATAAGAGTTATGGATGCTCACTTGGAAAATTGAATAAACTACCTCTAGCTGAAAAGCGTGTGTATCCTTAAAAAAAAGTACACATTCTCTGAAAGAAAACACACAATGATTAAACCCTCTCACTGCCCTCAGTACAAAAAGCTACGTCCTAATTGCCAGAGGGACTAATTGAAGCGGCGGCAGTTAATGAATTTAGTTTCAAGAAAGACGCATAATGTAAAATGTTCTGAACAAACACAAGGACAAGATATGCCTTCTGCGCCTTTCTGCGGATTCTTCTGGCATTTCCAAATGTCATATTCTGGCACATTGCATTCCCGGGTTTTAATTAACACAAAGACATGATACGCGTTGATCAACCCGATGCACTCTTCCTGAGTGAGCGAGCCAGCTAGATCAGACCCCCGTGTACACCCCCAGCTGTTTGCGGTGCTTGCTCATCGGCTCAGAGGCGGAACAGCTGGAGAGAATGAACAATAGAATGAGAAGACATATGCGTATACGAGTGGGACTGGCCCAGTGGAAAACTGGCGAAGACCCTGTGAAACCAGCCCCTCTGTGACAAGTCCACACAGACCAAGAAGAATACTAACCCACAACTACACACTCGACGCGAGCAGATGGAGTAATGAGGCTCAAGCCTCGGTATCCAATAACCACCACTGCTGATGGATAACATCTATCAGCAAGAAGAAGACGACGAGAGGAGTGGAAAACTGGTCAGCTCTTTCAGGCAACTCAGCGGGGGCAAGAAGGGCACAGGACGCCCACGCGCAACAGATCAGGCTCAATTGCCAGGGTCCTGGGCCGAAAAGTTTTAATTCTAGTCGGAAAGAGACTCACAGTTGCCCTTCTGTGTATCCACTGATTTGGAAACGTGGTGCTTTCAACACACGTTCTTTGTGAAACCGAAAACTGCTCAACATGTTCCATTTTTCCTCCAGTTGTATTTTCCTTCTGAATGGTTAATCAGCAAAATGTGTAACTACTGTGTCAGTAAATGTGTGGCAGAGTCTACATCCAGACAACAAGAAATGACAGGGAACATGATCACTGAATTGAGGAACACAGAAATCCATCCACAGTTAGGTAGTAGTTGCCAAACTCTTGCAGGCTCTGAATGCAACGACTAACACCTCATCAATGTAGCACTCCCATAGCTCAAAACGATGATACCAATTGAAGAGAGAACACACTTGACAAACATTCAACTGAACGTCACCTCATATGCCTTTTACAACCCCAATGCCCACACCAGCATCCGGATCAGAGCACTTTTATCAACTAAGCACACACAGAAGCAAACACACCACAGGAGAAGATAAACAAAACCCACACAATTAGCGGTGCAAATGTTGTATGACCAAAGTAAATATATCCAAGCACCAATTGAGCTCTTTCTCGCCAACCACATGTGAAAGACTGCATTCTGGTGCCTTATGGTGTTTGGAATCCCCTCATCTGGTGCACATCACAAAGAAACACACAAATCAACAGTAGCACCCATTTAGCCATCTCCACCCATGCAAAACAGTAGCAAAAACAACATACATCACAGTGTCCACCACTATTCCACAGCAAATGCCACCCTGATACTTGTATGACCCCTCAGGCAAAGCCATGAGGTCAAACAGATGATCTTGATTCCCAAGTTTGCCTATTTATCTGTGGTTATTGTTGTACCAGGAGGGCACGCAGACATACAATGTTCCAGAAGAATTGAACAATGGCACGCTACATGTAATTGCAAATGCTTAGAGACATATCAGCTCAATAAGGACCATGCATGACACCGACTGCAAATATTAGATGAAGACATAACAACACAAAGGAGAAGCCTAAATGCCATGCCAGCTGAGTTGAAATCACTGGGCCTCATTACGACCCATGATGAATGGCGGAATTACCACCCCAATCCAAGGTTGGCGGGGCGGTAATTCCCCATTCACCATTGGGCCTTCCCCATTCCCATTTTTGACCCCATAGGGCTCAATGGGAATGGGCAAGGCGGTAATTACGGTACCGCAAATAGCGGTACCGTAAAAACCTCGAAAGTCCCTTTGCGGGTTCCTTCCTTAACGGCTGGTAAAACCAGCCGTTAAGGTCGGGACACGCAAATGGACCTCGTAATTAGGCAGTAAAGGTTTAACGGCGCTGACACCTTTTACGGCTCTGTTAACCCCTTAGCGCCTGGGTCGTAATGAGGCCCACTGAATTCATTATGTTATTATGCAACAGGTTCAATACGATGCGTCAAAGGAGACACCTTGTAAGTAAAGTATTGCCTTGTTCCACAAGACCGTCAGTGCCCTAGATGTCAAACAACTGCGCATTAAAAATCCTCTCACCTGGCATTCGCCAGCTGGATCTGGAAAGGGTACACCAGTTTCAACATAAACGTGGTGTGTGATGCACACCTATTGCCCACCACTGACTGCAAATGTTTCACTATATCATATCATGATGCAGAGGTTGAAGTGGGCGGAAGTGGTTGGGAGCGGTGCTCCACTACTTCTTTTAATTAAGTTCTACTGTTCCTATACTTTTATTTTAAAAAGAAACCGTTCCGGAATGGTTTTGTTTTAAAATAAAAGTGTAGGAAGAAGTTGAAACTTGCACTTTCAGTGCACTGCACTGAACGTTTCCCTAAACAGCAGGCACATGTGTTTTGGGGTTTGTATTGTGTGTGGGAGGGGGCGTGGTGATGAGGTTTGTGTGGAGCGGTGCATGCCAGTAGGGAACATAGTTCCACTACTTCTTTCCAACACTTCGACCACTTGCATGATGCTGGCAAATTGGATGCCGGTAGCGTATTCAGGTAGAAAAGTCAATACAAGAATTGTGTCACGTTAGGCAGGCCAAAATACAAATATGCTTGTGTAGGTAACTGCATATATCTCACATGTCAACAACATTTGCTTTGATTCACAGGTGCCTACCTACAGAAATACACCAGCTGTTCTGTGAAGTAACACCACCTTCATCTTCCCTGCAGAGGTTACACTGGGTGCCAACTGAAGGCATGGCTCAAGATAACATACAGCAACTTCACAATAAGAGAGACACAGTATTACAAGAGGATCCACATGCACACCGAATGCACCATTGAAACTGCTATGGGCATGGTAAACCTTCATTTGTCTTCCCCAAGACATATTTTGAAAGGCAGGTCTTTCAGTTGAAGATGGGTGAATATGGGCCTTGCCCATGAGAAAGCCTGAAGCAGATTTTACCTGATGCAGACCTGACTTCATTGAGGTGGGTGAAACAGACCAGAGGGGGCTAGCAACCTGGGAGAATGCCTGAAAGATTTCAAGATCCCTGTGCCTTAAAGCATGATTTAAAAGCGAGTATATGCCAATAGTGGAAACTGATCCCCAGAATGCTTTAACATGATAGCGTGCAATGCAAAATTGCTTTCATACTATATTTAGATCAAAGTGAATTCTGATTCATTGTAACATTTTTCCTCTGCACAGTGCACAGTATACAGCATTACCAACAGAATAGGATGTTGTAGCCTGTTGGATTGAAATGTATCAAGCTTTCTTGTATTCAAAGCCATGTGAGAATACATTTAAATAACAATGTTCTCCCTACACTGTGTTGTCTTTACAGTGCAGAACAGATAGCATTTCCCAATTCAGGGAGTGCAACCTTTTGTAAGTCATAGCAAAATAAACCGAATCCAACACTTTTCACAGGTGTAGTCTGACAATGATTTTGTGAAAGGGTGCACAACTTACACATTTCTACAGTTGATTTTTAATTTGTGACCTGAGAAAGTTACAGATATTTAAAAACAGACATGCTGGGATGAAAGGTAGCTTACCTGGGCCATTTGCATAGACAAATGTAATTTCAAATGAACAGTAGCATGGTGCTGAAGTGAAGGAACCCCAAATTATATACACTGAAATCATCCAAGAGAATTGGGGGAGGGGTAATTATGGTTCATTCAGAAAATCACAATCTTGGGTGGATACATAGTGTAGATCAATCAGTATTCTTTGTGTTCCAAATTGGTAGCACAGCTTCCATGAACAGACATATGTGTATTGCGATGAGACCAACCATAGCTTGTATTTCATTTATATGTATTTGCTATTTCATTTACATGTATATGCTAGAAACCAATCACACCATGTGGTCCATGGGAGCAATTTGCTAATGGTTAAAATCTAGCAAACATATTTTTCGATGCAAACTTTCTTGGGTACCAGTACTTATTATTGATATTGGACAAAATAAAATATGTTTTAAATATCTTCAGGCTTTAAAAGCGAGCAAGCAGTTAATTGGGCATACTCACAGTAGGGAGGAGGTACATGTACTCATGGCAATTCTTCCCACTAGAAATTCTGTGGAGATTTTGCTAGATAAATAACCCACCCTACAAAGTCAAGCAACAGTGAAGTGATCAGTCGATTGAAGTGTCAGACAGTGAATGTCAATGATTGCATCTTCAGGCAAAGAACACACCACTGGCTTAATCTGTACAAGAGTTCACTTAAAGGCATGACCAAAGAGCCTGACTTGAGTTATACATGGACAATGGGCCTCATTACACGGTAGGCGGTAACCATGGCGCTATTAGCGCCATGGTTGCCGCCGGTACCGTACCGAGTCCGCCTTGGTGGATGGCGGAATTACCGCCCTACTCCAAGGTGAGCGGGGCGGTAATTCCCCAATCCCCATTTACCCTTCCCCATTCCCATTTTTGCCCCATAGGGCATAATGGGAATGGGGAAGGTGCTAATTACGGTACCGCAAATTGCGGTACCGTAATTAGCTCTGAGGTCCCTTTGCGGGTCCCGTCCTTAACGCCTGGAAAAACCAGGCGTTAAGGGAGGACCCGCAAAGGGACCTCGTAGTAAGGCGGTAAGGGTTTACCGGTACCGGTGCCCTTACCGGTACCGGTAAACCCTTACCGCCTACCGTGTAATGAGGCCCAATATCTTTAATTACATAACCAAAAATGGTTAAGCTCAACTAAGTATGTTGCGCTGCTTGACTCCCATATTTCAAAAAAACTGCTGATGAAATAACAAATTGTGATCCAACAAAGACAAAGACACGCAAATGAATGTCCAATGTATCTTGTATTCAGATATTTATCATTTAGCCAGAGTGATTTGCCGACACGTGTTTCGACCTTCTGCGGTCTTTCTCAAGGCAAAAAATCTAATTTGAGTCCAACTAGGTCCTGCTAATATATCGAAAAATTATTTTGAAATGGATCTGGATGCCGTCCCCAAAGCACCTGGAGTAAACGTTATTCAGCCCAACAAATAGAAACGAAAGCGTTGAATCACTGTAAAGCTCCAGCGTATATCCAGGAGCAAAAATCCTTGTCTCCAAAATATGCTGCCGTCTCCTACACAAATTAAACGTCCACATAAGTCGTACGGATGCTGCTCGGTACCATGTCATCCCTTATTTACATAGGTAGCAAACTGAAAATGGCTATTTGAAATAAAACTCAGAATCACACAGCACTAAAGACAAACCACTCAGGCAAGAAGATTGAAATCAAACAACCTAAGGAAAAGCACGCATTTTGTCTTCACAGGAATCTGTTTGAGGCAGACATGATCTTATTCTTTTAGAGGAAGGACAGAAGTTGTCATGTGATTGAGGCTCATCGGCACACTTGTGGATGTATTGGCACACATTTAGGACCCTGTAAGTCAGTGGTAGTCTCAAACCTATTCTATGAGGCCACTAGGATTAGTTTGCTGTTTGACTGGTTGTCCACATTTGACTGCTGACAACTAGACCCCCCAACACATTCCAGATATAAAAATAAACTCCTCTTTTTAATGCCAATGGGGTTCACAACATTGATTTGTTCTTAAATGTTAGAGTTTGGTAGGTAAACAAGAATGATTTAATTTTGGGGGTGAATTAAGGATTTGATAAATGTTAAAGGCATGCTTGGTGCTGTTCTACTCACTCACACTATCTCGCCATCAGGAAACGTTGGTGAGCTCAATGACAAATGGTGTATGGCATAGCAAGTTTGGCCAGTAATATTGGAAATGCATGAAATCATTGCAAGTTGACAGCTAAGGCACCATTGTGATAAATTGTGCATTTTTATGTACACTGTTGTGTATCATTAACAGAAGACCTGATGGCATTCAAAGGAGCATTTTATAGAGGGTGGTTAGGATTTTTTAAATGGATGTTTCAGAAAATCAATGTAAACTCCTGCAGTTAAGAACTACCTGGACCAGTAACATTGGTCAAACATGGTAAAATTTAGAAAAATATTGGTACAGGGGATTTTTTCATTTTCACTTTGCTATTACCTGTTTGTAGTGTACATTCCCTATATACACCTGCCTAGCAATATATATGAAACACAAAACACAATTGAATAGGTCCAGAGAGAATTTTGCTCAGATATACTCCTACTCCTTATCACCCTCTGCATATATTAAGAAAAAATCACTTTTTCATACTCTGTTTGTGAAAAAATCTTGTTTTTTTATATATACAGATGTATAAGTCAACATGAAATGAACATTTTAGAGATATGACATCAAACGGTAGTTAACCGGAAGTACAGACAAAAAATATATTTACAACACACGGAGGTAAAAAAGTTTTGGCGTAACAACCAATTTGTGTGTGTAGGACAAACTCAATCTCAGTCGTTGTTTGTCAGAGAAATCACATAATAAAATACACAAAAAAACAATTCGACATAGTGACAGCAAAAAAAATTGTTAATGACAATAGTTCTCTTTGTGATAGACAGTGACAATACACTGTAGTTGGGGGTAGTGCGTCTACACCGGGGTGTTTCAGCCGTTTAGGTGGGCCTGTTATGCCTCATCTTGTACACGGCCTTCATCAGGACGGGATGCTGTACGGTGTGAAGTCTGTGCTGCAGGGGAAGGGAGAGTCTTATCAGAGGAGTACTTGAGCACATATTATTGTAAACTGACTAAATCACATACTGTGTTATCTATGCCTTAAAACACAGCTTACCTGTGGGTGATTATTTCCACAGGCACTATTTTGGAGATCCACTTGCCGTAATGGGGGATCTCTGTGAGGTCCTGTCACAAAAAACAGAGAATGAGGGGGCACTAATTACTTAGTTGTAGTGTCCTAAAAAAAGATGTCACAATAAACCAATGGAAACACACTTGGTGCGCAGTTATAACATCTTACCTCTCGGTGGAGGCTTTTGTCTCTATAATGTCAGCCTGTTCCGTTTCTTTCACATATGTCCCCCTGCAAGGAAAATCCTAAAAGATGGGAGGGCATATAATTAATGCTATAAGAATTATGGGTCGTGTACAGATCTCATACAAAGCCCGAGCAGACAGCGTGAGCATACCTGTGCGGCTGGAGGTTTCACACGCGGAACTTCGCTCGATCGAGAGGACACGTCTCAGAGTGCTGAGTCACTGTAGAGCTCAGAGGGGCCTGGCTGTAAAGCGTTGGTAACGCTGTTGCTAGGTCCCCGTAGTTATTTATATCGGCGGCCATCTTGGGAGGGGATCCCAAGCCATCTCGAGGAAACACAGATGATATAAACTAGCCCCTTTGTGAAATTTGGAAAAAATCCATTTAGTATGTAATCCTTCATTATATGGATCTTAAAATATAATTTATGAACAATTGTATATATTTGGTTGTCATGGCACCATACATGTTAGGAGGCAATTAGACAAAAATGGTTACGCTTGTCAACGTGATGCCTTATTTTGGTGAAAAAGAAAATCTAAAGTATATACCTCATCACTTGGTGGTATTTACAGAATGAACACACAGAATGACTGAATTGATCTCGTGTGCGTTCTGGGAAGGAATCTTGGTGCCGGTGGGCCCTGATTTCAGATGGGACATCCGAAAAAAACAAACAAACGAAAAACCATTGGACAAGTTCACACACTGGATATCAAATAAAGGTTGTATATTATTGTACATATGACAAAGTAGAAACTTGCATACATCACCATCGAAAGATATTATGCTGTGACACTTGATTCACACAACAAGATTATACTTAAAGAGAAATCTTAGTCCTTGTGTTGCAATCAACAATAAATGGTTTTACATTCAAAAGTAAAGAATCCTTATTTGTAAAGAGATGACATAGTAAAGCATTTTATAAACATAGGTCCCAGTAAATGGACTGGTGAAAAGACATGTGACAAATAGCAATGGCCCTAGTTTATTTTACAGGAAAGATTTCCACTGAATTGAAATGTTCAGCCCAGCTTGTACAGTGTTTAGTTTGTGGACCCAGCATTGTTCTAGTTGTGTCAGTGTTTTATGTATGTCCCCTGCACGCTGCGCAGGTGTCACCTTCTGAAGGACAAACCATCTTAAGTCTGTGTGTTGTAAATATATTTTTTGTCTGTACTTCCGGTTAACTACTGTTTGATGTCATATCTCTAAAATGTTCATTTCATGTTGACTTATACAACTGTATATATAAAAAAACAAGATTTTTTCACAAACAGAGTATGAAAAAGTGATTTTTTCTTAATATATGCAGAGGGTGATAAGGAGTAGGAGTATATATGAGCAAAGTTCTCTCTGGACCTATTCAATTGTATTTTTTGCTTCATAAGTAACCCTCCTGGGTAGAACAGGCTCCAAACCAGGAGCCCAATTGTTGAATCTAGCAATAGATATGGACAGCTTCCACAGGTGATGCAATGCATATTCCCAGACTCCCTATGACTAACAGCATACATGGCTAGTCTTACTATTGTATTGTATTGTATTGTATTTATTTATAGTGCGCACCTAACCCAGGGGTAGCAAGGCGCAGAAGCATCAAGAGGATTGCGAAGCTTGGTTACATGCAGAAAGGATGAGGTCCAGCTGAGGTTACAGTACTGGAAACATCAAACAACAATGAGAGCCGATGAGGTATAAGCTACAAAATATACAGTATAGGCAATACTATATACAAGAATGCAGATTATATCGTGAATTGTATCTGCGCAGATCAGTTGCCCGCTTGTGTATACATATTTACAGTCATTGTAATGTGGTGCAGCAGTAGGGCGTTATATATCGTGGTCCTTAAGCCCATGGATGGTCTTAGATCTGAATTGGCAGTAAGGGAGGACCCCCCTGCAAGGAGGTGGTAGGGAGTTCCAAAATTGTGCTGCTTTTACAGGAAAGCTATTCCCTCCATACATCGTACGTTTAAATCTGGGCACAAGGAGGAGATTGGAGTTGGCCCTTCTAGAGGGGCGAGAAGAGGCTGGTCTGGTGAATCTAGCTATAAGGTATTGAGGGGCTGCTTGGTGGAGGCATTTGTGAGTCAAAGAGACAGATTTGAGGAAGATTTTATCTTTCGAAGATAGCCAATTGACAGATCTTCTAGTCTCCGAAATGTGGGCTTTCTTCGGGATGCTGAGGGCCATTTATCCACTCCACTATCCACTCTAATAGAAATGGTGAACTCCCACATGCCCAGCAAATGTTAGAAACAGCTGCTACAGGCCCAGCAACAGGTATGGCCATGCTACATATGCAAACATTTTCAATTTCTCCATTAAATCCTTCTTTTTTCTGGTCTTTTACAGTCTGCGCATTCTCTTTCGGTTTCTTTCTTTTTGCTGATTCCAGATGGTCGGGTGATTCTAGAGCCAAGTTCTTGCTGCTGATATCTGTGTTCATCCTGAAGATAATCAGTTTAGATGTCGGAACAGAAGGTTCAGCCATACATCCTTCTGAACTGAATGGAATGGGTATTGTTTAATTGCTGACGACTAACCCTTGTCATTTACAGCACATGCCAAACATCAACAAATTTGTTACCAAGTACTTTGTAGAAATCTCTATATATAAATTCTTTCATTTTACATCCTTTCTGCCTTCCTCCCCTTTTTATCCCTTCTTTACTTGTTTACCTCTTTCTGTTTTTCTCTCCTTCGCCATTTATCTTTTTTGCTTCCAGCATTTTGCCCATGTCTCCCTCCCCCTTCATCTCCACTTTCTCTCTCTCACTTTCTTTCTCTGTCTCCCACTTGTTCTCACTCTTCAATTTCTAACTTGTTTTGGCTTGTTATTAAACACATCCATTCACTATTTCAGGTCAGTCTTTCGCAACATTATCCATGACCATCTTCCCTGGCGGTCTTAGAGAGCACAAGTTAGAGAGAGTTGCATGTTTTCCTGGGCCAGGTTTGCAGGAGAAACATAACATAGTTGAGGCCAGTCCAGTGGAGCTGTCAGTGGCTCATGGGCAAAGCAACGAGGATTCTCTCTTCTAACTAAAGCAGTGGTCTGAAACCTGCTGATCTACAGATGTTTCGCACTACAACTCCCATGATCCCTCACCTTTGACTATGCTATCTAGAGATGATTGGGGATGTTGTTTGAAACATCTAGAGAGCCAAATGTTGCAGACGCATGAACTATAGAATGTCTGGAGGAGTCATAGTTTAGCAAAACAGAAAGGTGATGGCTGGAAGGTATTGAATTAATCATAACCACAGGCAAAGCTCTGGGCAACCCTCCAGACCATCGTTTTTCAGCCTGCCAAGCCATTACATAAGGGGAAAAACCATATGCAAATCAGGCTTGGTCCTACCCCAAAAGGGGCAGTCCAGCCCGAACTGCTAGGTCACATCCCTTCTGCACGAGACCACAAGCATCCCCAGACATGTTTCAGCCTTGTTGGGCGTCATCAGTGAGGAGTAGCTTGGGTCTCTAGGCCCGGCAGACTCGGGACCCACGTCTGGGCATACCCGTCCCACTCGGGGTGACTTTAGCAAAACAGAAAGGTGATGGCTGGAAGGTATTGAATTAATCATAACCACAGGCAAAGCTCTGGGCAACCCTCCAGACCATCGTTTTTCAGCCTGCCAAGCCATTACATAAGGGGAAAAACCATATGCAAATCAGGCTTGGTCCTACCCCAAAAGGGGCAGTCCAGCCCGAACTGCTAGGTCACATCCCTTCTGCACGAGACCACAAGCATCCCCAGACATGTTTCAGCCTTGTTGGGCGTCATCAGTGAGGAGTAGCTTGGGTCTCTAGGCCCGGCAGACTCGGGACCCACGTCTGGGCATACCCGTCCCACTCGGGGTGACTTTAGCAAAACAGAAAGGTGATGGCTGGAAGGTATTGAATTAATCATAACCGCAGGCAAAGCTCTGGGCAACCCTCCAGACCATCGTTTTTCAGCCTGCCAAGCCATTACATAAGGGGAAAAACCATATGCAAATCAGGCTTGGTCCTACCCCAAAAGGGGCAGTCCAGCCCGAACTGCTAGGTCACATCCCTTCTGCACGAGACCACAAGCATCCCCAGACATGTTTCAGCCTTGTTGGGCGTCATCAGTGAGGAGTAGCTTGGGTCTCTAGGCCCGGCAGACTCGGGACCCACGTCTGGGCATTCCCGTCCCACTCGGGGTGACTTTAGCAAAACAGAAAGGTGATGGCTGGAAGGTATTGAATTAATCATAACCACAGGCAAAGCTCTGGGCAACCCTCCAGACCATCGTTTTTCAGCCTGCCAAGCCATTACATAAGGGGAAAAACCATATGCAAATCAGGCTTGGTCCTACCCCAAAAGGGGCAGTCCAGCCCGAACTGCTAGGTCACATCCCTTCTGCACGAGACCACAAGCATCCCCAGACATGTTTCAGCCTTGTTGGGCGTCATCAGTGAGGAGTAGCTTGGGTCTCTAGGCCCGGCAGACTCGGGACCCACGTCTGGGCATACCCGTCCCACTCGGGGTGACTTTAGCAAAACAGAAAGGTGATGGCTGGAAGGTATTGAATTAATCATAACCACAGGCAAAGCTCTGGGCAACCCTCCAGACCATCGTTTTTCAGCCTGCCAAGCCATTACATAAGGGGAAAAACCATATGCAAATCAGGCTTGGTCCTACCCCAAAAGGGGCAGTCCAGCCCGAACTGCTAGGTCACATCCCTTCTGCAAGAGACCACAAGCATCCCCAGACATGTTTCAGCCTTGTTGGGCGTCATCAGTGAGGAGTAGCTTGGGTCTCTAGGCCCGGCAGACTCGGGACCCACGTCTGGGCATACCCGTCCCACTCGGGGTGACTTTAGCAAAACAGAAAGGTGATGGCTGGAAGGTATTGAATTAATCATAACCACAGGCAAAGCTCTGGGCAACCCTCCAGACCATCGTTTTTCAGCCTGCCAAGCCATTACATAAGGGGAAAAACCATATGCAAATCAGGCTTGGTCCTACCCCAAAAGGGGCAGTCCAGCCCGAACTGCTAGGTCACATCCCTTCTGCACGAGACCACAAGCATCCCCAGACATGTTTCAGCCTTGTTGGGCGTCATCAGTGAGGAGTAGCTTGGGTCTCTAGGCCCGGCAGACTCGGGACCCACGTCTGGGCATACCCGTCCCACTCGGGGTGACTTTAGCAAAACAGAAAGGTGATGGCTGGAAGGTATTGAATTAATCATAACCACAGGCAAAGCTCTGGGCAACCCTCCAGACCATCGTTTTTCAGCCTGCCAAGCCATTACATAAGGGGAAAAACCATATGCAAATCAGGCTTGGTCCTACCCCAAAAGAGACCCAAGCTACTCCTCACTGATGAGCCCCTACAAGGGCGAAACATGTTTGGGGATGCTTGTGGTCTCGTGCAGAGGGGATGTGGCCAAGCAGTTCGGGCTGGACTGCCCCTTTTGGGGTGGGGCCAAGCCTGATTTGCATATGGTCTTTCCCTTCTGTAATGGCTTGGCAGGTGAAGAACGGTGGTCTGGAGGGTTGCCCAGAGCATTGCCAGTGGTTAAGATTAATTCTAAACCTTCCAGCCATCACCTCTTTGTTTTTGCTATGTCACCCCGAGTGGGACGGGTATGCCCAGACGTGGGTCCCGTGCCTGCTGGGCCTAGAGACCCAAGCTACTCCTCACTGATGAGCCCCTACAAGGGCGAAACATGTTTGGGGATGCTTGTGGTCTCGTGCAGAGGGGATGTGGCCAAGCAGTTCGGGCTGGACTGCCCCTTTTGGGGTGGGGCCAAGCCTGATTTGCATATGGTCTTTCCCTTCTGTAATGGCTTGGCAGGTGAAGAACGGTGGTCTGGAGGGTTGCCCAGAGCATTGCCAGTGGTTAAGATTAATTCTAAACCTTCCAGCCATCACCTCTTTGTTTTTGCTATGTCACCCCGAGTGGGACGGGTATGCCCAGACGTGGGTCCCGTGCCTGCTGGGCCTAGAGACCCAAGCTACTCCTCACTGATGAACCCCTACAAGGGCGAAACATGTTTGGGGATGCTTGTGGTCTCGTGCAGAGGGGATGTGGCCAAGCAGTTCGGGCTGGACTGCCCTTTTTGGGGTGGGGCCAAGCCTGATTTGCATATGGTCTTTCCCTTCTGTAATGGCTTGGCAGGTGAAGAACGGTGGTCTGGAGGGTTGCCCAGAGCATTGCCAGTGGTTAAGATTAATTCTAAACCTTCCAGCCATCACCTCTTTGTTTTTGCGGAGTCATAGTTTAGAACAACGTGGGTAACAATACTTAAATGTCAATATTAACAGTGTATACAGCGGCCACCACAAACAAAGCTTGTCTCGATTTAATTAAGCTTTATCTATTACCCATCTCATTTTTATCAGAAGGGTCCATTTGGTGGACAAACAGATGCCCCGGGAATCACTCATTGCAAAAATGCACTGAACCAAACCTAGCTTTTGTCTCTGTAACTAAACTCACACTTTACCAAGTATGTCATTTCATTAGTAAACATATATAAATTGCCCTTAGCTAGTGAAACACTTGAGGAAACAATAAACCAAGATAAACAATCTTAATTCATCGATCGCAGTTCGATGTGTTTTGAAAGACTTTTTTTTAAAGTCTTCACTTTGGTAGTACATTTTTGGTCAACCAAAATTCAACCCGTCATTTTTTTTATTAAGGCCTTCCCCCCTCGTGCCCCCTCTTCCAGCTCCTAACTTCTCTACTCCCACATACACATTTACATATAGATGTATATTTATATGAAATTGGTTTATTCGATCAAAAGTGCATACCAAAATTAAGTCTTTTACATGAAACTGACCGGAAAACATGTACAGAAAATGTGGCCAAAGGGGTTGTATGGTTAGAGTAATTACCACACAAAGGTGAGTATGCCGTGAACATGTTAAGTTTTCAGAGCCTTTTGATAGACATACTGTACACCATGCAACAAGGTTCTGGGAATTAAGGAGATGAGAAACAGTCTGGAAACTCCACTCATTACCATGAACTGCGTGCTACAGGTTATGGGCGGCAAGCACCACAACCTTTGATTTTCCTAAAATTTAGGAGGTTGAGGCGAGCTGCTGTTCCAGTTTTGGAGATGAAAGTAGAGAAGGTGTGAGAAGCGTCATAGATGATGCTAAGGTTTCTAGCTGAAGAAAAGTAGGGGAGAGTGTCAGGTGGGAATTGGATAAGCAGAGGAAGAGATGAGAGTGAGCTTTTGGCAGGGAAGAAGAGCACCTCTGATTTGGTAGAGTTTAACATCAGAGAGTGCAAAGCCAACCAACATTTAATGGCAGAGAGACAGATGGAAATTGTGAGAGAGAGATCAGAGGAGAGTTCAGGAAAAGAGAAGACGATTTGTGTGTCATCTGCAAAAAGTTGGAACGAGAACCCAAAGGAGGAGATTAGTGCCCCAAGAGCAGAGGTGTAGAGTTTAAAGAGGAGCAGATCCAAGACAGGGCCTTGTTGAACACCAGGGTTTAGTGTAAATTGAAATGTGATTTTGCTGCAAGAGACAGAGAATTGGAGCTGCAAGAAAGGATTCAATCCAGGTCAGAGCTCAATCACAAAACCCAAGAAGATAAAATATACAGGAGATCAGAGTGATAGACAGTGTCAAAGTCACAGCAGACAGGTCAAGGAGAATTAGGATAGAGGATAGGTTGGAGTGCTTAACAGAGGTGATGCAGTTGGACATATTCATGGGAGCAGTTTCCGTGGAGTGATAGGAGCGGAAACCTGCTTGTAGGCGGTGTTGAAGGTTGTGGATGTCTAAGACATTGGTAAGATGGTTGGACACAACCCTTTCAGGCGCTTTCCAGTAGTGCGGAAGGAGAAACAGAGGGCAAAAATTAGAAGGTAGGTTTGGGTGAGCCCCTTGCTTTTTACGAGAGGGATGACCGTGGCTGTTTTGGAAACAGAGAGAAAGCAAGCAGCGTCGAAGGACAGGTTAAGGAGTTCAGCAAGGTGAAAGGCCACTAATAGGGAAATAAGCTTGACGAGCCGAGGAGCAAGAGGGTCTGATAGGGCACAAAAGGGGTTCACCTTCACCAGGAGAGATATCACTTTGTCAGTATTAGTGTGATTAAAGTGGGAGATAGAAGCCGAGGATTATGCTAGAGTAGGCATAGTGTAAAATGTAGGAGGGAGTGAGAGGAAGGTCAGGAGAGAGACTGTCATTTTTGAAATGTTTGCAGCAAAGTATTCAGCTAGGTCATTCAATGAATCTGCTGCGGGAAAAATGTGCTTAAATGGCCTATTTTGCTACTGCTGTGTTATGGGTTTGGAGAAAGGGTGAGAGGGACGTTGAGAAAACATCCCTCAAATAATTGGAGACATTATCATCAGCGCAATAACAACCCCCAGCATTTACCTTGAAATTGCAATAGAGTCCAAAGCGGGGAATAACAGCAACTCGCAACCGTGTGGATTTACCTCCAGTTCCGAGGTGGTATCCCGATGGTAGCAGGAAATGGGTTTGGCAGTATTTCCACCAGCAACACAGCCAAACCCATAAAGAAGTCTGACGCGCTTCAAAAAAATATCAAATGATATCTGAAGAATTGTTAGCCTATCATCCAACCAACATATCAAGATATGGCCTATAGGCACCGTACATAACTCGACAGCAGCTACATTACCAAATAAATCTAAGTTTTACGCATTTCACAGCCTCACACAATAACATAGAGATTTATTACAAACAAACAGGATAAACCCTTATTTGCCAGTTTCTTGAAAATTAAAACGCAGAGCATGAACTTTTTTATTACCAGTAGTTTTATAAATGCACAGGTCAACTCATTTACAATGGTGACCTCCACATTTCTCGGGGACAGGACAGCAGTGCAATAGATGTGCTGGCCAGCCCCTTTGCATACAACGGATGTACGGCTCCCAGCACCGCGTGGTGCTGGGAGCGCATTTAACATTGACCATGAAATGTGAAAAACATTCAATCCTGCCCTATCCCTCTGTGGGGCATAGTGATGCAAGTGTGATAACAGTGGCTCAATGTGCTGCTTCCTGCGCTTGTTCCAAACAGGCACAGGGTAATGAGCTTTTTTCTGCGCATTTGGAGAGGAAGAATAGCTTAGGGGCAACGCATTTGTCTTGGATGCAAAATAACGCAGCACAACACAGGTTCGAATCCCAATACCGAGCTTATAAACCACTCATTGGTATTAAGTGTGTTATAAATGAACTGTCTTTTAATACGGGTGTGTGGAGAAATGTCCCTTTAGCTGGACAAATGTGCAGAGGGCGCTTTTTGGTGTTTGATTTTGGTGCAGGTGATACGATGCTTACGCATTTCATCACTTGTGCCAACTTCATTTTTGAGGATCTGGCCCTACATTTTCCCTCTCTACCGCTCCTCTCGAGGAACTCCTAGGAGTGCGTTCAACACTCAATTAGCAGAGTCATATGAAGCGATAACTTACAGAAGAATGCCTGTATTTAATTTAAATGCTAGGCTATTATGAAGGTCTATGCAAAAAGGACGAACATACACGTCCTTGGCACTTAAGGGGTTTAAGAAGTCCTTGTTAATGCTCTCTCTCTCTCTCTCTCTCTCTCTCTTTCTCTCTCTCCCTCTCTCTCTCCCTCACACACACACACTCTCTCTCTCGCTCTCTCCCTCTCTCTCCCTCACACACACTCTCTCTCTTTCTCTCTCTCTCTCTCTTTTACTTCAGTCACTACTAGGCATTAACAAGATGTATGCCTTTTACAAATTCTGCTCATGTGGTCTTTATGCATCCATGGGCCGTTCTGTTCGTCTGCTTCATCTGCTCTCCTCAAAGAACCACGCGGGACATTTAGAAAGTAGATATGCTTCCCAGGGCCTGTACTCTACTGGAGGGAGGAGACGCAGTGTTTCTTACTCGTAAATGTTTCTTTATATTCAGAATTCCTTCAGCGCACTTGTTTGCCTGTAGGCTTCTAGGTGCTGAGACATCACGTGAAGGGAGCAAGATAATTAATGAAAAAGCATGGGACTAAACATAAAAACAAGCTATGAACCATCACATGTTGGCCAACTTGCAAAAGGACAGATGGTCATTGCGCAGCCTGACTTCCAGCGAGGGACATGCTAAAGTGTGGCTGCAAAATATGCGACCGCTCAGGCAGCAAAGGTGAGCCTGCAAGACTTGTAGAAGATTGAAAGAGGAGGATCTGAGAGTTCGGTGGAGGTGTGCCATGTCAACCCTGTGAATTTGTCCAGCAAGAATGAAAGCCCAATTCCATGCACTGCATGCTTTACAATACACAGTGTTTTAAACGTTATTCAACGCTCTACTGGAAGCCAGTGGAGCGGGTACAGGAACGCAGAGATGTGGTCAAATTTCAAGAGCTTGTGTGAAATGATAAGCTGATAAAAGCAGCGTTTTTATCACACTTTTCTCTGAATGTCAAAGGAAAGATCACAGTCTATGACGACCACAGGATTATAGACATGGACCAAAGGCCAAGCCCAAAGCCCAGATTCATGCTTTTTATATGTTGCGCTTAAATGTAGTAAACATGATTAACTTCACGAGGATTGCATGTAATGTATCCACTTCATTGTCTGTTCCATACACGTGTTTAAAGCAGTAGTGCTGTTCTCCATCGCCATCAACATACATTTAAAAGGACAGCCTGAAGATTCATATCAGAACTGAAGTGGCTGACAATATACATTTTATATGAAAGGGGATCAAATAGAATCCTGAGAACACTGCAAGATAATGTTTGTGATTGAGACTCAAAGTGTGTGAGCACAACTCATTGAGTGTTATTCTTCAGAAGAAACGCCATCCAGCTCTGTACCTGGTGCTGAATGCCAAACCAACTTGGACGACTCCGAAGGAAAGCATTGTCAATGGTGTCAAATGCTACTGACAGGTCAAAAAGCCCCAGTGCTGCCATCGGCCTCACTCCTTGCATCATGAAGCGCTCAGAAATGATTCCACTCAAATGCTACTGACAGATCAAAAAGTATCACTGCTCCCATCGGCCTTCCTTCTTGGGTCATCCATCACTCAGAACTGATTCAGTCCTGCGAGTGGCTCTAAATCTCACCTGAGGCAAGTTCAGTAGCTCTCAGCACTCAGTGAGTCATTGCATCTCTTTGTAAACTGTCCTTTCCCTTAATTTGCCAGATGGAAAATTGGACATTAACTCCCGGGCAGATAACAGTTAAGATTCCATTTCTTTTTTAAAAAGAGGAATTACCCCTGCATGTTTCTGCAGGAATCCGGCCTGCTAAGAAAGAGGCATTAATACGTTTTTTTTCGGCCTGGTCAATAAAGGCCTTCACTAGTTTCAGAAATGTGGCTGGGTAAGTGCCTGCCGTTGAGTCTGAGGTTTTACTTTCTTTAAAATGAAAACCCTCCCTCCTCACCCTGCCGTTTCCCAAACTCCAGAGTGGATTGTGCCTGTGCCCACGGATGAGTGTTGCCATGGGAGACAGGGTGATGTGGAAGGTGGATCTAGGAGGAATGAAGTAGAGGTGATGAGGCCAAACACCGATGTTTCGACTGCAGCCTGGCAGCCGTTGTCTTCATCTGGTTATTTTCCGAGCTGCATAGTGGCTCCCTTGTGAAGCTGTGTCTTTCAGGCCAGAGACTAAAGTCATAATGGTTTTGCAGTTTGGAGGAGTAGGTTGTCTGCAGGTGTTAATGGTCCTTACTCCCAGCATGCCTCCCCCTATCCCCTCAGCATCACCTTGACCACGTAACTTGAGTTTAGATCAGGAACACTTCTTACGTTCTGCATCCTTACCCGCCCCTCTCAAGGTGTGGTACACCACTGTAAGATACAAACAATTTAAAGCACTAGTGCGTGATTCAGCAGCCTATTTTCTGGAAAATAAACAAGTACTCAAGTCTGAACCAAACTCCAAATCTGCTAAGCGCAGTCTTGAATCCCATGGTATTCGGCATGCCACCATTACAGGAAATATGACCGCCCCTGGAATGAATATTGCCAGTGTGGATCCCGGGAGGAAACTACTCATTAAAACAAAAGAAAACAGCCTGGGGGAGCAAATTGTCTCTGTTGTGAAATGGTGGCTCTTAAGAAAGAAGAAGGAGCAAATAACTGTGGAGCGATGAAGGTGTTTCACCGAATGCTGACTTCTGCGGGACCATTATTGATCATACGGTGCTATCTATGCGGGCCATCTCTGATGTCTCTATATTGGGTCTTTTATGGGCTGCTCGGAGTTTGAGAAAGGGCACACATGATTCGGTTTATTGTAGGTAATAGATTCTGATTTAACACATATATATATATATATATATATATATATATATATATATATATATATATATATATATATATATATATTGAAGTAGGCCTAATGTTTTACTACAGAGTGTAAGTAAAGTATAGATTGCTCAAAGAGCAGTTTTTTAATGGCAATGTATCTACTACTAATTGAAAACATTTCAGCTTTTAAAATAAGTTGTGTCTCTTGCATGGCTGATGAATAAACAGCCACTACTGCAAGTATCCATCTCTGGGGGCAGGACTGTCCCTTGATATCTACTGAGCTCTGCCGCCCGAATCTCCCACCCCCCAACATGATTCCTTAACTGTAAGTTATTAGAGATTGTTACGGTGAGACAGTGAGACATTCTTCTGGGTTCCTAGCATGCCAAACCAGCTGTGATAGTTTCCTGCCATTGCTGGCTGTCCGGTATTCAGTGTCAGACGGCATACTCACTCTTTACTCCACAGCCCACAGTGCTTGGATGAGGAGACAGAGAGAGTCATATACTGGGGGGTCGTACAAGTAAACACAGGATTAGCGTTTGTGGCTGGTATGGGTAGGTCAGGTTCCCAAGGCGGCTCTACTCTTCTGACCAGCACACGTCTGTGCCCCACGGCCCCTTCCATCCTATCATTATCGATTAGTAGTGAAGGAGACAGAGAATTCATAGGTAAGGCAGAGCCACGGACAGGCCGGGGGCCTGGCTTGCCTCCTAGATTCAAATATAAGATCAGCCAGCAAATGAATGGCCGTGTGAATCTTGGAACCCGAATCCCTAAAACGTGCACCCTGCCACCCACCACACAGTCCACTAACTGGCATCCCAGCTCCACCACAACGCAAACTCCCTCCCCAGTGTCTTGCCTCCTTCCCCACAACACAAACACACTACCAACATCTGCAAGGACTTGGGAGGTGCCCTGGGGCAAAATAAGAGGTGCTTGGGGTCCTCATTTGCATATATATTGACATCCCCATAACACCACAGACAATTGTGTCACAGGGAGTAGCATCAGCATGGGAAGTTGCACTACAAGAAGTTGCAGTGAGAAAGCCAAGATTTACATGACATTTTGATGTGCAACACATGAATGGCTACTACCATTTTTAGCCATATCATATAAAGGGCAACAAAATATTTTAGTAAAGAATGAGTGAGGCTTTTTTTTATAGAGTGCACTGTTAACTGATTGACTTGCATGACAGATAGAGTACATCGAGATCAAATCATTTTTCCAAAATAAAGGACTTTAGCGTTCAAGTCTGGATTTGAGCACAATCTGCAATTTAGGAAATTGACCACATTTCTTCTTTGCTCTAGCGGAAACATCTGTTAATGTTTGGGTTTCAAGAATACTCTATTAAATAGGGATTCATTGAAACGTACTCAAATCACACAACAAGCCAATCTGAAAAAATAAACAATCCATATAGAAATATGTGAAGCAAAAAAAAGTGTTATTCTAGTTCTGCGTTATCGATTTTGAATAGAAGATTTCAAGTACCATCACTAACACTTGGTGCCTGAGTGAATAAGATTCACAGCTGCTAGGCACAGGAACATCCTGACTTAATAGTCCAGAGTCAAGCAAGGGTCATTATGGAGACTAAAATGACTCAGGGCCTAGAATCTAACCCCTAAAGATGCTAAGGCTATCAGCTCCAGTTGGCAGGGAGTGGGTGGCCCTGTGAGCCAACGAAAAAAGAAGGGGAGAGCAAGCTGGTGTGGCCTGCAGCGTGCATTCTGCACCATGCTGCCAGTGCAGCCTGGGCTGCGGACAGTGATGGAAATGGAAACAATTTACTGGGGGAATGTAGGTAGTTAATTCACCAAATCTCAAACTAAATGCATTCCGGCAATCTTGCCCAGCAGAATACAGTATGAGTGCAGGATGAAGATTCAAACCCCTGTAGGGGAGCAGCAAAGAGCAGCAAAGAGCAGCAAAGAGCAGCACAATATTTTTTTTCTCGATTCTATTTTTTTATTTCTGGGAGCAGAGGGGATTGGACGGTCTTTTTTGAGCTTGAGCTAGAAACAGCTATTTGGCCCAGGCTATCCTGAGTCTTGCTTTGTTCCCTCTTCGATACAAGTGGCCCTGCGCCAGCCTTGGGATTTCCAACATGCAGTTACACACTTGATATATTATACACTTGATATGATATATGATATGGCATTCATAACACGCCTGCACACGTGTTTCTACGTGTGACAAGACAAGGTGGGGAAACATAGGGAGGACAAAACAACAATCTTACTAGGCTACTAGGTCCTGTGTCATTCAGATCCTGCAAGTGCAGGGAAGTGGAAGGGGAGAAGTGCCTGGGGGGGTGGGAGAGAGAGGTGCGGGTAACTCAAAGTGCAGCCAGTGTGTGGTTCAGTGCAGGTAACTCAAAAAGCGCAGCCAACGGGTGGCTCATAAGTGCAGATAGAAGGGACTGTAGGGTTGCAGATACAAACCACAAGACCTAGGGGAGCCGGGAGGCAGTGTGAAGTGCAACAGGACTTGCAGGAGCCTTGGCCCAATTTCATACGGTATCCAGGTGACCAGTGGCAGTCAGGAGATCAGCAGGGGAGAGGAAGAGAGAACATGGAAGCAAAGGGGAAGGTCTTAAGTTGCTTCCGGAACCTGAGGTGGTTCTGCTCAAGTTTGAGAGAGGCAGTGAGGCTGTTCCAGAGGGAGGCCTCAGCCGAGGATAGATATCTGCCCCCAACTCTCTGTTTGGGAAAGCAAATGACCTTCAGAGAGTTGGAGGTAGGGGAGTGGACAGCTCGAGAAGGGAGATGTTTAGGAAGAAAGAGTCTGTGGTAGTGTGGTCGCATGGGCCAGAAAGCCTTGTGGACGATGCAGAGGGTCTTGAAATTGATCCTTGTCACCACTGGAGCCAATGAAGACATTTCAGAACTGCAGAGAAATGCTCTTTGGGCTTGAGGCCAAGAACACGTTGCGCAGTCCTGTTCAGTTGTAGAGGTCAGAGAGTAGAGGCAGGAAGATTTAGAAAGTGTCTGTTGCAGTAGTCCACAGTGAGTTTTTGGGGGAAAGAAAGGAAAGGAAAAATGCATCTGAGTGGGCGCAGCTGATAGTTTGACTTCTTAGAGAGATCAGAAATGTGAGGAGAGAAGAAGAGGGTGGAGTCAAAGATGACCCCAAGGTTCTTAGCCTCACGGGTGGGAGCGGGAAGAGAGGCGAGAGTGAGCGGCCAGAGAGAGAGAGGAAAGGAGGGTGCTGGTGTTCCAATGAGGAGGATCTCAGTCTTACTGCATTAAGACAGAGATCATTGGCGGCACACCACTCCTGAATTGCGGTCAGAGCATGCATCACTTCAGTGTGGGGGAGAAGAGACTGACTCACATGTATATGCTACACTTTCCAGGAATGTTGCTTGTTTTACTGCTAAGTCCCCACCCCAATGCAATATATCTATGTGTATACTTGAAGAAACATTTCTAGTGATGATGCCCGATACCACAGTATAGACTACAATACGTCGTGATCCCACCATTCACTCTATTCTGTCTATTATTCTCGAATATTAAAGGCTGCATGCAAAAAGACAGATTCATTTGCCTGATTTGGTGTGCCCTTCAAAATTCGCTAATTTCACTTTTCACCTCCAACCATTCTGAAAACCAACCCCTCGCCTGTCCTCATCCTTAAACGTGAGCTTTCACCCACCTACCTCGCTTTACTCCCCACCCCTCCACACTGTAACCATTCCTACCCAAGCCCTCTACCCTCAGAGATGCACACACACTCGCAAACACAAACACACACACACACACAGAAACAGACACATGTACTCACACACCCATCCCCCCTTTCGTGCAACAAACATTCCTCTACACAAACACATTTACACTTCCTTCTCCACTGCTCCCTTCCCTCCACAATGCAAACATTCTCCCTCTACACACACAAACCTAACTAATACACCCACAGCTTCCCTCCTGGCTGCTCCTGTTAGCCCCTGCATACACTCGTGAACAGCAGGGCGTGACAGTTAGATTTAGAAAAACAGATCTGTGCTATCTCAGAGTGTTTTTTTCCAAATCAGTGTTTTTTGTTTTCGACAAAATGAAAAAATACATTTTCACTCTACACCCTTTACTCGGGTATGAATATACTAACCCTTGCCTCCAGTTATAGGATGGAGAATCATCACACATCCATGCACGTGTTACTTGTATATTTCAACAGACAATATTACAATCACTGACATCTCACAGTATAGAGTGTGTTCAGGGAACACTCACAGCACCCTCAGCAGGCTGGGAACCCTGCCCTTAACTGTGTTACTGCTAGTGCTACTAAGTATACTGCTTTCTCTCAAAGTTTGAGGGTGCGGGGATCCAGGTATGGCCCAAATGTAACAAACCTAGGGCTGCTTTGACTCACATGTTCTGGGGATGTCCAGTGATACAGGATTTTTGGACACAAGTTGCGGCAAAAGTGGCAGGGGTGGGCATCGACGTGGAGGTGCAGGCACCGGCGTCTTGCATCTTGGGTAGATACAAACGAAACAGAAAAAACAAGCCTCCAAATAAGCTCAAGGACCTAATATACATAACAGCGAAAAGACGCATAGCCATGGGATGGAAAAGCCCGAAAAACCCAAGCGTGGCACACTGGTGGGGGGACCTCCTGAGGTGGGTGACAGCCGTAACCGGAGCGTGGGAGACTGTGCTACAGGAACAGAGGCTGGACAACAGCGGAGATCTGCACCAATGGGTGGTGCTGACTGTGCCTTTGATGAATCCCAGCGTGGATGACACTACCTCAGATGACCCAGGCAGCCCAAGCTCGAAAGCTGGCACAGCGAGGTCTGGGGGGGGGCGGGAGGGAAAGGAGGGAATTAATGATGGAAGCATTTGATTGTTGCATTGATAATGTTGGAAGTTTGGTTATATTGTTAAACCAATAAAGAGATTTTTTTTAAAAAGTATACTGCTTTCTATCATTCATTTTGGTACTACTAATAGTATATTATTACTGATAGTATTGTTAATGGAACCTGTACTGGTACTACTGGGTTTACTGCCCTATAACTATAATAGTAAGAGTAGTAGTTTTGCTCTTGCTAGCACCAGTACACTAAGTACTATAACTAGAGTTATAACTGTCATCAGTACTAATAGTACAGCCAATACTGTTACTACCAGTAGTAGTAGCATTAGTGCTAGCAGAAGTAAAATGAATAATGTTAACTGCGGTATCGGTAGTAGTACCAGGACTATCAAGCATAACATTGGCAGTAACAGCTAAATGTGTACTATCTATAAACATAGTACTGCTAGTACTACACGTAGTGCTAATTCTATTTCTCATAAAAGTAGCAGTAATATCACTATCTGGAAAAGCAATCATACTATTAACACAAAATGCAGTACTATTACTACTAGTACCACCAGCAGAACCACTATTACTGCACTGCTATTATTTCAAGTAGTAGAACTTCTAGTACTGCTTCTACTAGTATTACTACTACTACCACCACTACTGCAACTTGTACATCTTTGACTACTTCTAGTAGAAGTAGTGTTGCTGCAAGCAGTGACATCAGGAGTGACTTGAGCTGCTTCACCAAGACCCCCACTCTGTGAAAGATTAGCATTACCAGGGAAGGGCTGATCAGGAATAGTTCTGGATAACAGGCCCTGGTCATTTATCACTCATGTAAATCCTGGTGATGCAGCTGGCAAACAAGTGCCATGTGTCCTTGGAGGAAAATGTCAGGAGTTTGTGCCAATAGTGTGCATTCGACGAGAAACCAGAGACACCTTAGATATTGTCATTGGCCTTCCCACTTTGTAATGCAGGAATCGGCACAATCCATACCTACTGTATAAATCACCCCTTCTGCAGACAAGCTAAGATCTGGGGCAGGAAGGCCATCTTAACCTTTGAAACACCTAGAACCTGAACATGACATGACTAATTGGTACATACTTTGATTGAGATCGCCATTTGTGATAAACTTTGTTATGTATTTAGAAATAAAATCTTAGATTTTGTAAAGTAAAAATGATTGGTTGTCAAACAATATCATTGATGGTCTACTTATTAAGAAAGTACAATGCAGGGACAGCTTCTATCTTTCACTGCTCATGGCAGCCCTCTTCTCAGCCCCCGTTTCCGTCTCCATCCCCAGTCGGTGTACTCTCTTCTGCATGTCAGCCACTGACCTTCTGTTATTGACCATTCTGGCCAATCTCCTTTCTTTGTCCACTTCAACATGTTCTTCTCACTGCACCCGTATCCCTGAACGTTTTAGATGCATTGCGTTTCCTCTCCTTGCATTGCATTCCGCGGAATGTCTCATCTTGAAGCATGCTGACCCTTCCTAGAATATTGACTTTGTTTTTTTCTCCTACCTACTGCCTGCCTTACACCCACTTCCAGCCATACCTGTATGCTCGGTCTGGGGCCGATCGGTGCCCTTTATTTACCTCTATAGGGGCCGCATTGCACATCGTTTGCCCCTATCCTTGCGCCATCATGGGTTTTCTGTTGAAGGAGGCCTCATCTGTTGTGGAAGACCAAGGTAGACCTGTAGATTTTTCATGGGTACCTCCTTCATTGGGTCCCCACCCACCGGGACATTTTATTGATTCATTTCTGCCAGACTAGCTTTTTATCATTTAGAAAAGTCCTAACTTTCAGTTTTCTCTTCTTTCATTGTCTTATTCCATAATATTTGTCTTGTTATTTACCTTGTGAACCTTCCTTCTAGCTCCAAGGTGCCTCCTGGAGGCGAACCCATGCTCGCCCCTACCATGAATTAAAGCAAACCAAATCAAGAGACTGGTGGGGCACGTGGTGATGGTTGCATTCCGACAGTGGGACATTGTTATTATGCCCATTAAAGCCTCTAGTGCTGGGGGTTAAGTTGGGCACTGGCTATTGTGGTAGCCGTTAAGCAGGCTACCAAGCAAAGTTTCATTCCTGTCTTCAAGACAGAATTGACTTTAAGATTTTCTGCCTCATACATAAAGTGACATATGACCACACCCCTTCATATCGTGTGTCTAAAATCTCCAGATACAACCCCAATCCCCTTCACCGTTCGAGAACATTCCGATTCTGTAAGTCCGGCCTTTTAAATGGGCAAGATGTTGCTGTCAGGGCTTCCAGAGTGCCGGGCTTACGTTTTGCTACGGGCCTACCATTGGCGGTACACCACAGCCTGTTGTAGAAATTTGATCATTTCCCTTTTCTAGGGAAACTTGTGCTTTATGGTTTTATATTTTACTGTGGCGGTGTTGGGAGCATTGAGACAGTGTATTGTGTATAGACAATTATAGTAGAACCTTATGTGTCCACACGCACTCACTCACTCCAAAAAAGAGCAATACTTCGAGTGACCTCCAGTACACACTCAACTTAAATTGCAGGATTGTTATTATTGGTATAAATCTTCAATGCCATCAGCTGATTGATTGGGAAATCCGCATGCCTCCTGGTAGCATGGCGATATGCAAATAATGGCAGATCGGGCACGTAGAGTCGATCGCTGGGGTTGCGATAGATCACGCTAGCGAGTAGAACAGCGCGACGATACAGAAGACTGTTTTGAGAATGAACCGGTTAGGATGAAAGCCATATTTTCTTATCATTCTTGACAGCTCAGAATGCTAGACCATGAGGATGTAACGTTGCCATGCTTCTGACCGAACAGTGGAAAAAGCATGCATCCGAGTGTTTCCTTTGTTTGTTTTTTTAAATATATTTTTTTTCTTAGGGTTGCATAGACAAAATGTAGGTAAACATGGGCAAACTATAGTCCCAGAATATGGCAGAAGTGGTGGATAAAGTGGAGGAGAGAAGAAAGCCCATTTCGCGTGGAGCATGTTGAACTGGTGCAATGTGGTCACATGTAGCGACATGCTCCATCATGTTAATCCAGCTAATGGTGCGTGACATGAGATGCATTGTAATGGTTTCATGAAAATGCTATCTAAGCTCATTCTGTTTTATCTATCAGATGTGCAGGAATGCAGGCCGACCCTCTGTTTTAATGGGTTTTTTTTATCGATACTGCAACTTTTTTAATAAATAAAAAGAAATGAATTTCATTACATGCTGGCTGTCACATAGAATTCTGACATGCAATGACGGGTGCACTCAAGTTCAAGTAAATTAGCAGTGCATACAATCTTTATGATAGAACAGCGGCAACCCCAACTACACAAGAAATAGGATCCTAACAACTGAAAGTGAGGCAATGTAATTACCATATACTTTACACACTGTGCAATGGGAGAATCTGTTACACAGTGACACTCGTCCCATGAAGATCAGGCGCAGACTGCAGGTCCATGAATAGGTGAACTGTATCCCATACTCTCCACAGCAGCCCAGGTCTAAAGGGCAGGCTTAGAAGGTCCACCTGGGATCAGCACTCACAACAGTCCACGTCAGAGAGTACAATCCTGCCATGCAGGAACACTTTGCAAACATACACACAGAGCTTTTGGGATTCAACTAGTGACCACAATAAGACACTAGTTGGGGGTTGTTTGTCCCCAAGTAGACCCCGCTAAGAAATCTCCAACCTTGCAGCATAACCATGACTGTAAGCAAACAGGTAAGACACGTGTGAGTTTACAGTATAAAGTGCCCACCGCATTTCGACTCATCGATTTCTGTCCACACTTTTCCCTGATATCTGCCGTGACTGGCTTTCTTACTCTCCCCTTTGCCGTTGACCTTGATTAATCCCCGCCGGGGGCTCCTGTGGGCTGCTTGTTCCATGTCCCCATTCACCCTCTTACAGTCCCCATTCATCAGCATCTCATCCTAGTGTCCCACGCCCATGGGCCGGCCTTGCCTCATGGGGCGGCAATGCTACCGCAAGCAGCAAGCACCAAACACAACAATGCTGTCCATGAACTGGAACCCAGGACCTCTGGAGCTATCCATGTGCACCCCTGTCACGTTAGCCGTGCCCCTAGCGAGTGACATGGATACAGTCAGGTGTATCTGGAGTAAATCCTGGATAAGGGCAGCAGATCTATTATAAATGAGTCAAGTGATCCGGGACAAGAGGTTGCTGCCCCACCCGCCACCAGCAGTAACACTGTCCTTATGACGGTCCCATTACTGAAGTGGTAAGGCACGGGACATTATCTCGAATGCCCACACGATCTGGGTGAGGCAGGCAAGTGTCAAAATAAGAGTTGAGGTCGGTACTACCCCGTTTCTCTGTAGGCAGTCCTTACATACACTACTCCACTCAAATCCCCTTTCGGTTCATCAAGAGCACCTGGGAGCTCCATTGGTAGCCATTACTATCCCAGCGGTTCTGGCAGCGCCGCAGGCAGGTACTTACTTCAGCATGCTTGCAAATGCCGAGCGATGAAGTCTATGCATACTCACGTGTCCCAGGGCTATCATTTACTTTTAATTACCGTGTGCGAGCACTTCTAGATCAATGTGGATGAACAGCCCCTCGTAATCCCAGTCACAAACCCATACTCCACACGTTCCGTAAATTCAACAAGAGCGTAACAAATAAATAATAATACATTTTGAAAAAGGTTTTGGCTTTGGGGGTCCAGTCTGTCAAGCGACACAAATAGGTTGTGCAATAGAAATGATTTAGCTTTGTACATGATAGGCCATTTGTCGCGTCTTGCTGAGTTGTGGTTAGAAAGCCAAATAAACTACTATCAACATTAGTATTTACAAAAAACCTCAGATATAAGACAGTGCCAAGTCAGTGTTCAAACATATGGTTATTTTAAATAATCGCCCTCAGTGATGACACATGTTTCGGCTATCTTGAAAGTCTTTTTCTTAGCTTAGTTTAGCAGCCGATGCATGTTCGAGGCTGGTATCAGAGGTAAGTCAAGGATTGAACCCAGATATTGGCGAGTATCAATTCAACAATCCAATGGGGACACACTTTTGAAGTAACAAGCCCCTGATTTGAAAAAAGTCTTTCAAGATAGCCGAAACACGTGTCATCACTGAGGGCAATTATTTAAAATGAAGACATGTTTGAACACTGACTTGGTGCTGTCTTTTATCTGAGTATTTTAGTAAAAAATTATAATACATGGAAACTAATAAACAGTAACATAGGTCAGACTGCCCTTGATGTACAGCAAAGTGCAAGTGCAGGACCAAGTGCCACGAAAAGCTACCCATTATCAATCTTATGAAGCAACTCTTCATCATGTTGGGAGGTCCAATAAGGGAAGCTCTCGACCCCACCCTTGGTTATATTTATATCTGGTCAAAACACCAACAACAATAGCTATATCCAAACAATAACTATCACTCACCTTTATGTTTTCATTTCCCTACATGAGTTAATGATGTGCTTTTTGGTCTCCCTGTCTTTTCGCACTGCTCTCTTTCCCTGCTCTCCTTGTCCCAATTCCCATTTCATAACACAGGCAGGGGTCTGGCTGCCACCCTGCGCGTGGTAACAGGTCAGCTCAACTATGTCAAGGCTTGGCACTTGAAGGCCACTTCGTTGGTGATGTTCAGTGTGCAAAAGCCTAATAACACAATAACATAACGTAAAATACCATAAAATACCATAACATGAGCTGAAAACCATACCACAGATTTTCTACAAAACATTCGACCACAGCTATTTCTCATGCATTCAACATCATGAATGCACATCACAGGCGCATAATATTGCCTAGAATGCTCATCGCTGACACACAATATTGGCTAGAATGCTCATCACTGGCACATAATATTGACTAGAAGGCTCATCACAGGTGCATAATATTGAGTAGAATGCTCATCACAGGTGCTTAATATTGGCTACAATGCTCATCACAGGCACATAATATTGCCTAGAATGCTCACCACTGGCACATAATTTTGCCGAGAATGCACATCAGTGGCACATAATATTGCCTAGAATGCTCATCAGAGGTGCATAATATGGCCTAGAATGCTCATCACTGACACATAATATTGGCTAGAATGCTCATCACTGGCGCATAATATTACCTAGAATGCTCATCACAGGCGCATTATATTGTTTAGAATGTTGATCACAGGAGCATCATTTTTTTTGTCTCGAATGCTCATCACTGGCACATAATATTGCCTATAATGCTCATCACTGGTACATAGTATTGGCTAGAATGCTCATCACTGGCGCATAATATTGACTGGAATGCTCACAACAGGTGCATAATATTGGCTAGAATGCTCATCACCGGCGCATAATATTGCCTAGAATGCTCATCACTGGTGCATAGTATTCGGTAGAATGCTCATCACTGGTGCGTAATATTGCCTGGAATGCTCATCACTGGCGCATAATATTGACTAGAATGCTCACAACAGGTGCATAATATTGGCTAGAATGCTCATCACTGGCACATAATATTGCCTAGAATGCTCATCACCGGCGCATAAAATTGCCTAGAATGCTCATCACTGGTGCATAGTATTGCCTGGAATGCTCATCACTGGCGCATAATATTGCCTGGAATGCTCATCAGTGGCGCATAATATTGCCTGGAATGCTCATCACTGGCGCATAATATTTCCTATCTGTGCGACAGGATTTATGATCAGAAGTACACTATAATGTGTTATTGCCCACTCCGTCCTCCACCAAAGCATCGGTTGTCACCCGTGATCAGCACACCTTAGCATTCGTCTTGGCTACTTGCCACATACTCGTACATGGTGTGTCCTTTACAGTCCCTCACCGCCAGAGTGAATAAAATAACAGAGCCCCTACCCTGCACTTAACACAGCGCTGCTTAGTCTCTCCTGAACCTCTCCTCTGTAACTGTATTGGACTCTGCTTGAACTCCCAGAATGTGTTCCTGTCCTAATCCCTTCCTAAGAAGACACAAGGAGCCAGTCTGCCCCTCCTCCTGCCTTTTCTCTTCCAGAAGAGGCATGCCATCTCCATACACACACACCTTCAGGACCTGGCTTCTTTTCACCTCTGCACACCAGCAAACAGCAGCTGCTACTGCCTTGATCCGCCCTTTCACAGAAGCAATTCCTTATTATTCAAACCAACATGTCACTTACCATCTGGCTTTACCGATCACTCACCCCTAATATTCGTCCCTGTCGGTCGCATTTCACTCCTTTTTGGTTTTGGCTATTATTCAGTACTTTCAGCACTGCCTATAATCCAAAAATAATGAAATGGCAAATGAAGACGGGAGAAAGACATAGTGTGTGGTGGGGCACCCAGCCTAAGGGTGTGGTGTGGCATTTTACCCACCCATGGACTGCCAATAGCCATTCCCACCTGCCCCATCCCACCCAATACATCGCTTTCAGCAAGTTCACTGTGGGTTTTAAAGAGTCATTGGTATTTTAAGCAGGCTTCTGAAATGCAATGGCCTAATTGCAGCTGTAATCCAGCTTCTGGTGTAAAAAACATTTCTTAACCAAGTGTGCCTTTCTGCACTTCATGATTTATAACCAATATATGTATCCTAGAATCTGTTCCTTGTACTGAATTACAGCTACAAACAGTCGTTTGCAAAGCCAACAATTGTGGCTCCTTTATAGGCATTAGCTAGGCATTTGCCATGCACAACCATAATAAGCCCATGAACTAACACCATTTGCCATGTTCTCCTCTAATGACCAAGTTTAGTTTAGTTTAGTTTATTTATGTGTAGAGTGCACCTAGCCTGGAGGTATCTGGGAGATCTTTCTTGAGCAAGCATAGTAGCAAGTAATATCATTATGGCAGTTCCTAGACAGCATCTAGCCTCTACCTACACAACAGCCATAACAGTTGACTTTGCAGTGCTTGTTTCTCTCAACAATCTTTTTCAAGCACTTTAAAGCGATGTTAGTGGTATGAACCCAATTAAGTACAGTTCAATACATACAACATTCACGCCCTCTTTCTATCACGTGCTCTAACACACATCGTTTCTATTGATGACTTGCTCTCTCATTTCTTGGTTGCGGCTGTGTGCTTCTGTGGGTTCTGGAAAGAGTAAGGCTTGGTTGAACTCTCTCTCCCGCTGACCACTCCCCCACACAAGCAGTGTTGCCAAAGGAAGCAAACCGCCCATGGAACGATACAGAGGCTGGCTGGGGGCAGGTGGATACTGTGACATGTGATATGCATTCTTCTGAACTTAGCGGGCCATATTACAAAAACCTTTCACATTTCTTAAGTGCAAATGTGCATCGATTCAATACATTTTTGAACAGGTCAATTTTTGCCCTAGTGAAAAAACAGTACCATGCATAATTGCATATTTTTTTCTATGTACCTTTTTTACATGTTATTCATTCAATTCCTTTGTGTCACCTTCCGTTCCCGACATGTATCCCCAAAATGTAGGCACAACATGCTACCATTCACATATGCACTCCTGCATGACAGTCAGGCTCGGACTGGCCTATAGGGCAATGAGGCAATGCCTGAATCATAAACACAAAATGCTAGGGTGGCCAGTTTTTTAGTCCAAATGGGCCACGTTTTTGGCCAATGTGGGTCAGTTTGATGAGTTACTTCACCATTGGGCTAGTAGTTTTGACCAGTGTTGCTGAATACATAATCTTTAAAATGCACAATTTGCATCACATTTTATGAACAAGCTACTATTCTGGCTGTCACAAAAGGAACAAATAGCCATTTACAACTGTGGGCCACTTTTTCATAGGTGCCCGAGGCAATTGTATGCCCCAGTCGCACCCTGATGATAATGACATACAAGAGTGCACTGATACCATCCAAACGAAGGGCCAACACTCCTACATCCATCCATCGCCTACCCTGAGTCCTTCCTGGGATGGGCGGGGGATTGCCAGGCTGGCAGATTCTGAGTTACAGAAAGTACCACTGAAATCTCTATTTAGTAAAACACTGCCAAGATATGCAATGGTGCTTAGTAGCCCCAAGCAAAAGTATATTGCCATTTATTTATTTATTTAGTCATTTATTTATTTATTTATTTATGGTGGTGTTTTATAAAAGGCCACTTGCAAAACACATTCCATTAGAGAGTGCATCTTAACAGAATCAGATACATAGATTTTTCCCCTTGTGAATTGAGGTTTGTGGAGCAGAGAGAACGTGACACCTGGCAGAGGAGCTTTGTTGTGTTATAACATACCAAGATGGTGGCTTTGAATAGTGTTCTCGCCATTGTAAGTGTCTCTCTCCTATAAGGCCACCCCTTCCACGTGTCTCGTCTTACATTTCCCAGCAGTACTGCCTGCTTCTGCTTTAATAATACACGTGCACAACTAACACCCAGGCGCAACTCTGGGTATTGAAATAGGAGGCAATGAAATAAGGCCGAAGCAGGGTCGGACTGGGGCATTACGCTGTCTCGGGCACCAATGAAAAAGTGCCCCACAGTTGCAAATGGCAATCCATTCCTTTTCTGACAGACTGCTTGAATAGTACCCAAAGGGGAGTTTTTTGATAAAATGTGATGCCAATTGTACAATTTAAAGAATGTTTGTTCAGCAACACTGGTCAAAACTACTACCCGCGTAGTGAAGTAACTCATCAAACTGGCCCACATTGGCTAAACAAGTGGCCCACTTTGACCATAAAAACTGGACCACACTGGACTTTTACGTTTTTGGTTCGGGCATTGCCCTATTGCCCTATAGGCCAGTCCGAGACTGGGCTGAAGCCACCCGGGCCCTGTAGCCAGCTGATCCAATTAACTTTCGACAAAGTGGGAATGCAATTCTGAAATGGGAACTCGTACACAAGCGGCTGATTAAACATGCGGCACACTGACAATTAGATTGGTGCAATCACCGCAACTAGGAAGGCCACACGAAAGACACGGAGACGGAAAGAGCCCGCATTCGTGTTTCAATCTGACCTTCAAGCTGAGGGACCGGCGTTTTCCAACCGCTCCTCCTCTTCTGGGCCCAGACGCCGTTTCATTAACGGTTCATTTGGGTAGGGAGCCTGTCCAGTAATGAGTTCCGCATTCGGGTTGACAGGTCAGCTTCAAGTGTTGCCCACAGTAGCCATCCATCCTGAAATTAGGAGGAAAGAAAGGTTATTTTTTTTTTCTGGAATTGCACTTCGTCAGAATCATTGGGACCGACAGAAATCAAAGGCAAATGGTGCAGTGAAAGATTGAACTGCCACATCAATGCAGCGGCGGCCATTACAAGAAACAAGCGCGGCAGTGCTTCCACGTCACATGAAAATCTGAGACAAGACGCAGAAGAGGACGTCAGTATCTTTATCATATATACACTGCATATTATTGTACATGCGTTGGCAGCTGCCACGCTGGATTTGGAGCACAATGACACCCACACAGTAAGTCTACTCTCCGGGCTTCCTTGGCATTCCTGCCCACAGTTTGTTTGACAGTCAAGCTGTCCCTGAGGACCAGTGGAAAGAATCAGCGGCAAGCTGGGTTTCACATCACTCTTTGACACTCAGATTAGCTCAGTTGTTAGTCTCCAGCATTTTAGTTTATAGCACCTCCATACACATAATGCTACGTTTTATTTTTAGGTCGGAGGCAAATAAACAAACTAGTGTGTTACTAAATACTAAAATTACTATTAGGCTTTGGGAAGCTGGTTAGGCGGAGACTCCTCTGAGTATGCCTGTTTAGTTACATTTGCTGATATTGGTTGACTGGTGAATTGTGTCCTCAGATAACTGTCGCGTTTTGTAGAAAAGCGGAAATAGCCAGAAAGCGCTATTGGAAAATTATACTAAAGTAATTTCTCAAAACAGCGCCAGCTGACAATTCGTACCACTCAATTAGTACTCATGATTTCTTTTATTATTAGTAGTATTTTGCAATGCCCTTAAGTGACACGTGTTTTGGCTAGTTCAAGCCTTTCTCAAAGCTGGGCAAAATCTAGTTCATGTCGTGCTAGTATTTGATGGGGTTGAATCCATGTTTCCGTAGGAAGTACGATGTATGCGTTCTAGAGCGCGTCAGGTCTGTCCACGAGGGCATTGCAAAATACTAATAACAAAAAAAGAAATCATGAGTACTAATTGAGTGGTATGAATTGTCAGCTGGCGCTGTTATTGTGTTTGAAGTTAATTTTTAGATGCCCCTCTAAAAATGTATGACTTCAAAACAAGAAAAAAAATCAAAGGGCAAAACTGATCTTAAAATAAATATGTAATCTTTTGGACCTACCCTTAATCAAAACATCTGCCTTATAAACCTTGATACCTATCTATACGCCTGTGTTTCAATCTCACAATCATTGATTGCATTACCCCACACTAAAGATGTAACCAGCACAGAGGCACAAGCTCCAGATGAAGCTTTCTCTCGAGCTTGCTTGGCATACTGAAAATATCCAACCCATATCCCGCGTCAGAAGAGGGCCATCCCTCCCCTCCAGTGCTAGACTTTCTGTCTTGGAATATCCTTCAAATGAACGTCAGGGCCCCAGTAAGGTACATTTACATGCTGCGGCCGGCCCCCTGACTGTCATGATGGCAGCAGCACTGACACATTACAGCAGCAGACATGTAATAGTGTTTTTTTTGTATTCCCATTTTTATTGGATTTACTATAGTACAACAATACATACACGTTTACAAAAACATGGGCCTGGACAGTCCAAGCACAAGTCTTGTTTTTACATTAGCTCCAAGAACCTCCCGCATATTCCATCATATAAGTTCAATTTCCTCCTTTTGGACAATATTACCCTCTCCATTTGAGACATTCTGCATAAATCATGAATCCAAGAAGACCTGCTATGCACTGTGATATCTTTCCAATCTCTCAAAATCATCTTTTTTTGCAGAGAGTGCCACTCTTAAAAACCAGCGCCCCTGTGGTAGCTCATTCTTCCCCCAATATTATAGTCTGAGAGACACAATCCATATCCGTTACCAAAACTTGATTCATGGGTCTTGTGACTTCCAACCAAAACAAGTTCACCTTTGAACAATCCCAGGTAATATATTCGAATGTAGAGATTGATAGTGCCAGACTTCAAGTTGAAAAACTAAAAATATTTTTGGGGGGACAAATGAGCACATTTCGGTAGCAATTTCCAGTGAATGTAAATTTGCGAATCGTTAATTCATTATTTTGTAAGTACTGGATTTTGAGGAAAAAGGATGATTCAAATTTGTTAGCACGGCAAATGTTTGCCCCAAGCTCTCTTAATTCATTTTTGGACTGATTAAATTGATTACGTTCCAGCTGAAGCCCTAGATCAGGCTCATGGCTGGCATTTTATGAGCTGAGCATGGGGAAACCTGAATGCATTTGGTGTGACCCGAGCTATTTTGTACAACCTCATAAACAACCTAGCAATGATACCACAGTACCCACTCTAGCATTGCTTCACTCAGGTGAGTGTGAGTAGAGTAGGAAGCTTCCCATTACTTAATCGGTGGCACATGGAAAGTGAATAAGGACTACTGGGTTTCATCTGGGAATAGGCACTTTATACTTCCCAAAAAGTAAGCACTTCAAGCAAAGGGATTAGCACCCAGCAATAGGGTATTCAATAATCTCTCAATGACACAGGCATATTATGCTTCCCTACCATATCCACATCTCCTGCCATTGCATAAAAAACATATTTAAGGACTGCGTTGAACATGAGTGATCACACTTATTATTGTAAACAAAACGTGCACATATTATTGTAAACAAAACTCAGACATAAAAGTGAATGCAACCATTTTTATTATGCTATGCAAAATGCAAGCATCATCATCTTGCAAAAAGTATATAGGGGTTACGTAAACCTATAACCAGGGATCTGAAACCTTCTGCTCACCAGGTGCGTTAAACTACAACTTCCACTAGCCCCCGCCAGCATAGTCAGAGGTAAAGGATCATGGGAGACATGGTCCGAAACATCTGCAGACACACAGGATGCAGAGCGCTGCTTACGACGTTTGTAATTGCAGAAAAAACTGTATTTCAGGGAGGAGCCAAATGGGGTTGTAAATTGAAAGCAAGAATAAAATCTGATTAAGATTAATGTATTCCTTTAGAGGATGCTCAGAAGAAGAGTAAAGCTCTTGTAGCTGAGTTTGCCGTTGCAGCATGATAGCTCTTCACAAGACAATAAGGGACAGCACAATATTGTGGAAGAAGTGGGAGCAGCTAGTCGTAGAATTTTAAATCCACAGTAGTGGGTACTCAAATCCACAGAAATTGAGCTATGGGAATGTTGAACATTTCAGCATAGGTCCTACCTGCCCCATGGGATTTCCATGGGTTTTACTAAGGGTTGAACCTAGCCTCAGGTCTCAAATGAGGTTCAAGCCCTGCTGTCCAATCGTGAAGCACAGACTCAAGATGAGAGCTTGACCGACCAATCAGAAGACGACGCAGTCTAACGGGTTGAAGGGCTTTGATAAGGGGCATGCTAATCTGCAAATAACTGACCTGACAGAGGGCTGAACATTCCTGAGTGGGTTCGTCCTGCCCCATGGGACTTCCGCAGCTTTTGCTAAGAGTCAAACTGTCACCATAAATGGGACACAAAATCAATCAACTAAAGCAAAAGGTACTGAAAAGTTGCACTGCTTCTTCAAGTGTGACACATGATTTTGTATGGAGAAATATTGCACTGACAGAGCAAGTCAATAGGTGCTGCCTTCTGTAATGGACAGCACCTTACACAAGACATAAAAACTGCCATTTTGTAAATCGAGAGGAGTAAAAATAATGCATGTTTTACTCATTAACGTTTTCACAAGTTACTTGCTTCCATGAGAGACAGTACCTGACAAATGGTGCAGAGTTTGCCAAACATCTTGAACCTTTGGAAGTAAACACTGAATTGATGGCCAGAAGTGTTGAAAACATTGATAAAGTAAAACTGCCTGCAGACATTTAAAACTAGTGTCTTGTGACATTGGAACAATGCACTGAAAGCTAAAGACAACCCATGCCAATCCCGAACCAATGAAACATTAATGTCGAAGACAACACTCATCTAGGTATTCATATGTCAGTCTATATCTGTTTAAAATGAAGCCTCACAAAATACCATTTTTCTTTTTTATATGCCAGGTTTAAATTGCAAAATATTTCTAAGGACATATTGAGCATAAAAGAATGAAACTATTGAAATATTGTTTGATAGAATGGCTCACATATTATCATTAGAATAGAATAAAAAATAAAGAAGCCCTTAATGGCTAAAGAAAGTATATGAGGTTTCAATGTGGATATTCAAGTTAACATAACACACATATTTGAGCTTTCCATAGCACAGGGTGTACATTTAAGCATGGCTTTCATCTGACAATCCTGTCCTGTGGTACAAGGCACATTCATCACATCAGATGGAACCATTAAATTTGCAGAACAAAATGCTCTGTGAACAGGCCTTCTTAGTTAAGAAGTATCCCCCTCCTTGTATTACGGCAATGCATTCCTATAAATAGAAACAAAAAGACCAACAGAAATTAAATTCATGGTGTCCACAGCGATTAAGATGTGAAGTGACCAGAAAGTCAGAGCTGTGGTTGGACTTCAACAAATAAAGTTCTGAACTTAGAGTGTTCACCTGTCGACCCTGCCTTCCATTAGTTAGATCACATGGAATGAGAACAAATGGACCTCTCATAGGACTCAAAACAATCATTGGCTAAGAGGCCTTCTAGAAACATGACTTTCATTACCCCAGAAACAATGCACGATTTAAAGTGACATGGCACTTGCATTAAAAACATGATTTGGAATTTTCTACATTCATAACAACATATTAACATTATGAATATTTAACTTTATGAAAAATGTTGGCACACATTAATCATGTGGGTCAGATGTGTGTCTAGGCCGGGGGTAACAGGAATATGTCTTTCATTAATGTACCATATGGCTGCGATTAGATCTAAAAGAAAAACTGATTTAGAATTCAATACTACATGAAGCAACTTGGCCCCTATCTTTTTCCTATTTAGACATAACGAAATAGGGAATTTGTGTTCACTTGCAGTGTTCAACTGTTGGGCAGGCCAATGGAAGAATGTGATTAATCAAAAACTGTGACACATTCCTGACATACACTTGGGAATATTTCGCATTTTAAAAAGCAGGAACAGATGGGAAGGTGGGTCTCTGGAATTAAAAACTACAAGAAAGAACACCACCTGTTCCTACTTGATGAATGCTACAATCTGGATACAATATGTAAGATTGGGATTTGTCTATGAGGAATTCTGAAACAACTTAACATGAGACAGAACCATTTTCTTGGAAAAGTAAAGAAGGGATCAGCAAAGACTTGCTGGCTGGGAATTCACCTGGGAAACCTTGAGGATCTCTGCTTGCTCTGCACCTTAAAAGAAATATTCAAAGTGAGTATGAAAACTCTCCTAGAATCACTGCTAAGTTATCGCTTCTAGCGGGGCTTCTATCAAATAGAAAATCTCAGTTTTGGATAGTGAAACCCTAATAAAATGGTACAAATGCCCAATAGGATCACAATGCCCAATTACAGCGAAAGCATCATCTCAAATTATAGGCATATATCCCATGAAGTGTCTTATTCATTCAATAACTCTATTGGTAAATGTTTATTGCAGTTTATGTCTTGCATTGGCCACCTTTGGAACCTTTACCTTCACCATATAAAACACATCGGGGCTCATTTTGATGGTGGGGACCTGTTACATTTACATTTCACCGTACATTTCACCGTAGAAATCTCCCAGCCGCCAAATATTTATGATGTGCATGGAGGAGTGAAAAAGGGGAATGCAAAAAGATGACATACACACTTGTACACCAACTTTTTGCACCATGCGAAGCAAATGAATTAATTGCTGCATGCCACGTATGCATGGCAGGTGGCATTTACAATGGATTCCTATGGAATCAGCCTGCTTCTTGTTGGTGCAGAAATCCAGCAGACGCCATAGGAACCCTCAGCATTTGCACTGGCATGAAATCAGTGCAGGCACACATGTTAGAGTATTTGTATGGCATAGAGGAAGGAGGTGGGAAAATGCAAATGACATACTGTTGTCATTATGCCCATGAGCCTCAACTGAAAAAAATTAAAACATGTTTAAACACTTTTTTGGGACATTTTCTTAGGGTGTAGCAAGGGAGACCACAGGGGTAGCAAGAGAGACCTCAGGGGCGTCGCCGATGACATGTAAAGACACATTTTTGGCCCTGATTCATGGAATTGTTTGCACGGTCAAAAGTGACTTTGCAAGCCTGCACTGCTGAAAAGTGACTTTACACTGGCACTGTCGACCCAAAGCCTGATTCATGGAACCGTGCAAAGTGTATTTTTGCAGTGCAAAGTCATTTCGTACAGCAAAAATGACTTTACACTAACTTTGCACACTAAAATGCACTTTACACAGTTCAATGAATCAGGGTTTGTGTTGGCAGTGCAAAGTCACTTTTCAGCAGCGCACAGCCTACAGAAGTATATTTGCATGCTGCATGCAACTGCAGACAGTGGCAGACACAGTGCACTGTGCACAACACAGACATATTCCGGGGGGGATCCATGCCATTATATCCCCCCACTTAAACTTGTGGGGGATTTCACCCCCTTTTAACCCCCCATGCCCTACGCCCATGCTAGTGTACTTTGCGGTGTGCACTGTGTGGGTGCTGTTGACTCAAGAACTGGTGCTGTTGCTATGACAGAGTGCAAAGTTTTACTATGGTTAGCATACCATTTTTCAATCTTTCTTTGGGGAAAGACTACACACTATGACACAAAGAGCGCCTGGAGCCTGTGACCTGTTCACAATGTTTGCACATGACAATTGCATGGTTGCAATGCCTGTGCCCTCTTGTTCGGCCTCATTGTCTCAGTTGCTCTCTGTGCTAGCCACAAAGAAGAGGTGTTTAAGTCTTATTCTTGAATCAGGGGACGGGGCACAACCTCTGCCGTTTGTTTCCACAGAATTCCCTGGTGGGGAATGTTCTGGAATCCCCCCATGTGACCATCATCTGCGGATGGCTGTCTGTGTTGCTGAGTTGATATCATCTATGCAACTTCTCCCTCTGCCGTGTGCCTCATGCGGTGGCAGCTCAGCATTCTTCTCCTCTTCCCAAATGAGGTCAAATATCACCAAATGGAACAGCAACAGATGTGAATGCATGGTTGCGTTTCTTCCCAATTCACCAGATGCACTGGCGGGAGGTGTCCGTGCTCTGAGGTGAGGAAGAGATCTGCAGCTCCTGTTTAATCAGTAAGGCGTGGCCCAACAATGCCAGTACTGTCTGAATGACCCCTGCCCTCCATGGCAAGCCAAATAAGTCCTGTACTGCCAGTCATCTTAAGAGCACACTTGTCTTGGCTTGCCCACGAAGGCCAGTACTATCGTTCTAAAACCCACTTGTGTTTGCTGACCCAATTAATTCCATTATTTGTCAATTTAAGAACAATTTTTCTGGCTATACCCATTGCGACGTAATACTATATTGTTCTGTAAAGCACGTTTCTGTGGTGCAAGGCAGGGCCCTATTCCCCACCAATCGAATGTTGTGGAAGAGGCGCCTGCACGCGCACGCACGCAGACGCACGTGCCCGCGCGCGCGCGCACACACACACACTCTCTCTCGCTCAGGTGCATTCATGCAAACAGACATACACATTAAAAACACACTTACCTTTGATCCAGGGTGGTGATATATGTCCCCTTAAACATGCACCCCTCCAGCAGAGCACAGCAGGTCAGGGAAGCCATATTTTGCTCACCCCTCTTCCTCAGTGCCCTGCCCGAGACAGACTGTGAGGTGGAGGGTTCAAGGGCGCCCATGCCCTCAATGTGCTAGCTCTGCTGTGCCCTTTCGACAATATAAAGGCGTGACATCCCAGCAGGTCTCCCTAATACCTGTTATAGGGTTGTATACGAGTCAGCATCAATGCACTGATATCCTTCAGCCCCGGTTCATGTACAGCTCTATGAAAAGTCTCAAGAACAACAGCAGCCTTTCTATTCGCAAAGAATCCAAATAATGTTTGTTTCTTTGCAAATGCAAAATCTGCATTCGTATTCTGGAGCTAGTGAAAACAGATTAGGCGAGGACGAGTTCTGCAGCTCCGATTTAATCAGTAAGGCTTGGCCCAATAAGGCCTATTGCAAATACATTTTTCTATTGCAAGGTTACTTGCCACAGAAGGTCTTCAAAATTGGGCAGCGGGTGGGCCAGACCGCTACAGCCCGGGTGATGCGCCCATGATTATAATTGAACTTAATAGGATTACCTGCTTTTGGGTCCAGTTTTACTGATGACAATCTCTGTTATAGAAATGAGATTCCAGGTGAAAAGGCCAAACGATCCAGTGTAAGCGATCAAAGGATGGGGTTTTTTTTTAGGCAGCTGTTTCAAATCGTTCTTTAGTAGACTTTTTAGAGTTTATCTTCTGCCAACATCAAGCTCGTAAATGCTGTCTTCAAACTGACACTTTCATGGCGTCTTGACGTTGAGGTGTAAAAGTGTCGCGTGTGTCACTAAAGTAATGTCAGATTATAAAACGTTGCAATAAATTGGCATCCTTATTTTAAAATGAATCACTGCACGGCAGCTAAATAATGCAGTTCGCAGGTTACCATGGTTCTGAAAGCTGGTAACAGGGTAAAGCTATTTAAAATATGCTGTATTGTAAATGTCTCAGAAACTGCAACACTCGTAAATCAGAAACATGTCTGCTAAAATGCATTTTAAAGAGAGGCTTCTGTTAATGCTTGTCTCTCGACTCACAGACATTTGGTAGGTGTCCCTTGGCATGGAGTCCGTTTATAAACTCGGCAAACCCCACACCTGCGTATAGATTTCAATGGGGGTACACCTGCCAAAAGCAAAAGCATATGATTTCACCCGACTTGGAAATGCAAAATGTGAAATTCCAATTCTAACTACACTTTTTGAGGAAATGTGCGATCACTTTGTGCTTCCATGAAAAACAGTGGCAAGTGCATTTTACACAGGTCACTCAACTGAGTGCACATCCTCTCCCGTGTGACTTCAATGTCATTGTGACAAAATGTATTCTGCTCTGCAGGAGTACAAGAATGAGTAATGGCTAAATCACCTACTCAGATCCCACAGCTCTGCAAGCCAACAGTGATCCCAATCCTAATGCTGAAACCCACACAGCCACGGGTTATACCTCTTTTGTCTTTTGTGATAACGTCACCCGCGGGAAGGCAATACTCCCAGAGGGTTTGAATGTGAACTAGCAGCAGCCCAAACAACAGAGTACAATAATCCAAAATAAAAGGAATGTCCATTTAAGGTTCTATACAAATATATATACTTTAATTAAACACACCAAGGTACAAATAACTATAAAATCACTATAAAAACCCACTCCAGTAATGGAAAGGCAGAGAAATGCAGTGACACAGCACTCTGGGTTTTCACCTGTGAGGAAAAATAGGCAAGACATACAATACAGCATTTTAAAAGGATATGCCTTTCCAAGGAAAAAGGTGCAAAGTGGACTTAGTCTCTAGTTCCCCAAAAGGTGAACCGAGGGGGAACGGTCAGTTAAAAGTACCTTTATTTGAAGTTCAGTGATTTGACAGCATAGAACCAGCCTTCAAGCTGTATTGCAGTGTGGGTGGAACCAGGTTCAGGTGTGTCAAGCCATACTGTGCCAAACAAGGAGCTGGCATCTAGTCGGTTCAAAGTGGAAGCTCGGAGTGGTCGAGTTGGGTGTTCGGTTTGTGCAGTTCAGATGGCTCACCAGGGTTGGATCGAGCATCAAGTCAGTTCAAGATGTTGGTAACTGCTGCTTCAGGTTGGCTCGAGAAGCACTGCTCTAACAGTTGTGACTTTGGCGATCTGATGCAGTTTTCAAAGATGCATCAGTTTTAGTTTGTCACAGAGGTGCATCAGACAGATGTGTTGAGATCCCTCTGCCTACACTCACCCCACTTCCTTCTTAGACCCATTGCATCAAAGGTACTTCGGTATGCATCAGCATGGTGTGAGACTTGTCCTTTTGTGTAGGGTGTGCCTTTCGATTCTGGTTTCCCAGGACAGCTCCTGCTGAGCGGCGCTCTTGCTGGAGAGAGGTATTACCCAAACTTACAAAGGATCAAATTAGAGGACCCTCACACTGGCTCTTACCCTGCTTGTTGCTGCAGAGACAGTCTAGGGAGAATATCTACAGCCTGTCAATGGCTGTCCTTGGATCACAGGGCTGAAAATGTATGATACCAATGCAAGTTTAAAACTTATGAGAAATACCAGCCACAATACTCTAACTTAGTTATGGCTTATATTTAAAGTTTACAACTGCTGCCAGGACAGTGCCTCTCATAATTATTTGGTTTTGGAGCAGAGATGTTGGTTTATATGCAGCCTTTGTGCCAAGTGTTAAGTGTCACTCGTGGCAAAGTACATCACCTTCTAAACAAGATTTATAGATGTAGAAGCTACATGTGTCCTGGCTGGAATTTACCAAAAGAATATTGGATTCTATATTTATCGAGAGAGACTAATTGGATTTTCCAATGTTTGAGTAGAGGAGTGGACGGACGTGTTTTCCCTGGCTCCCACCCCCTCACCACTGTCATATTGGAACAGTACCGTATTGAGTGTACGAGAAATGATTTGCACTCAGACAACTATACCAAATGTACCCTCGCACTGAAAGAGTGGAAGGATGTCAGTACGCACCGGTGGACATTATGGAGTGTTGAGTGAAATCTGATGAGAGCAGAGTGATGGCTTGAAGCAGATATACGAAGGCATGCTTAAACAATATGAAAATACTTAAGAGTGACGATGTAATGGAAGCAACAAGAGAAACATGTTCGAAATGATAAAGTAATCATACATGAAAAAGAAGGCAACATAACTGGCTTATCAATAAGTGTAAATACACAGTAACGCGAGATAGATGAGAAATATCAAAGCTTGCTATAGAGGAACATATAACATGGCTAGAATGGTCATAATGGGAAGATGGACGCAGGTTTGTGTACGATTCAATCCAGCTACTTCAGAAAAACAGTCTTGTGTGCAAAATAAAGAGGAGTCTATGTTGGCCTGGGATCAAGGATGCTATTTTAAGGAATAATCGCAAAGAACAAGGGAAGGCAGATGGATAATCTATGTACGTAAGATGCATTACTCTTAGATTAAAGAAGAAGAAAACATTTACAAGAGCCAAGTATCGGAAAATTAAAAGTGGATAAAGTCTATAGAAGATGGAGTGAGCAAGTCTCTAGTGGCCAAGAGGAGCCAGAACACCCAGAATAATTAAATCAAATAGCAGTAAATAAGAGGTTGAAATTGAGACATTTGTGGTATCTTCACACATGATTCATATGTCAAAAATAAGGTCTACTCCTTAAGCTTTGGATGAAGATAGTCATGTGCTTGCACTCTCTCATATGTCCTAGAAAAGAGAGCAGGCTAAAAGGTCAACCACAGATGGGAAACTTTGGCTTATGGCTGGACTTGACAAGGGTCCATTAAGCCAATAGGCCAGATTCTTGTTTACCGCAATTGCGAGGAAATATAGAGATTTGTAATAGGACATCGTGATTATCATCCACAATATTAAGTGATAGGTGAAGGAATATAGGATCACTGAGCCTCAGAAGAAGAGTTTACGCTTGAAACACGTGCCAGACTGACTTGGAATGCAATTAATATATGTGCGATCTCGCATTTGCACAGAGTGAATGTATTTGCGTTTGTATATATTTTGCACTGTGGTGTATTGAGCAGTAAACCCACAACCACATTCACCTGCTGTGATTTGTCTAGAATTGCATACATGCCTTAAATTTGGCATGCATCGGGAATGTATTAGTGCTTGGGACTCTAGTCTTTTCTGTTCTAGTTCTGACTATATTTAGGAGGACCTGTCCTATCTGGGGATTCCTCTAAGGTGCTTTTTGCTCATGCCGCTTCGGGACATACATGCTTCAAGCATGCTTCGCTTGTTAGAAGTGTCCCTGGATTGCTTTCGCCTACAACCTAACAATGAGCTCAATGAGACCTAACAGTAGCTCTGCAGATGTCTTTCCAGTACATATGCAGCCTTGCCAGCCCTTCTCCAGACCCTGAACTAAATCTACACATGTTCCGAAAACTGGAGTGAAATAACTCATGGCGTGGGGGTAGGAACATTGAAACATTTAAAGTACATCACATTTGGAAAACTGTTTGGCTAAACAGTTTGAACAACTGTGGCCTGTATAGAGAAGAGGGGCCCAGACAATGCAGTAGGATAATATATATCTACAACTAACACGTCTTCCCTTACCTTCAGTGGGTCTCTGGATCAGGAAACCAAGGGCCTTTATACAGGCTTAAGGATGCAGTTTAGTGGGGGTAGATAGTCACTAATCAGGGTGCGGCTGGGCCAGAAACTCCATTCTAGCAGTCATTATAACACTGGATTAACCTTCGTTCTAGGGGTTAAGGTAAAATCTCACAGTCCAGAATGCAGGTCAGGAGCATATTTTAATAACAAGATAGACCTACTTGGTGAGTCAAACCTCTGCAAAAGAGAGAAACCTATCCATCAAGAGGGGTGTCCATACATTACGGCTCAGCCAATTATGGAATATTTAGTGTCTGCGGCACAGCCATTGTGTGCTAGAAGTGAGTGCTCACTCTGGACTCTTCTTGCCTTATTCACACATGGGGAAGGGCGCTCAGCTAATCAGGTGGCTGGAACAGCGAGCAAGAATAAACATTCACACCCGGTGAAGGGCGCTCTGACAATCATGTGGCTAGAAGAGTGGGAGAGACTACACAATCCTCGCTGCTGTCCCAGCACCCTGAGGCCCTTCCCATGTGACACCATCTTTATTTTTGTTAATGTGGGGAGGCAACAGGAAGCCACCCCACCAAAACAAACCACACCCCTTCCCCATCCTATCCACATACAGATGAACATAAATGCTGAGCTTTGTAGACAGAGCAGAACACATGACTGGCAAACATAAATGCTGAGTGTTCAGCAAACATAGACAAAAGCAAGCACATGATATGTTATGAAATTTATAACACGTCTGTACACAGGTGTTTCTAGGCCCGATAAGACAAGGAGGGGGAAACAGAGGGAGGGCAAAACAACAATCTTACTAGGCCCTCTGTCATTCAGATTGCGCAAGTGCAGGGTAGAGGAAGGGGAGAAGTGCCGAGGGGGGCAGGGAGGGAGAAGTGCAGGTAACTCAAAAAGTTCAGCCAGCGTGTGACTCAGTGCAGGTAACTCAAAAGGTGCAGCCAATGGGTGGCTCATAATTGCAGAGAGAAGGGACTGTATGGTTGCAGATACAGACCACAAGTGCTGGTGGAGCAATGAGGCAGTGCAAAGTGCAACTGGACATGCAGGAGCCTTGGCCCAAGTTCAGAGGGTAGCCAGGGGACCAGTGCGTGGAGCAGTCAGGACATCAGCAGGGGAGAGGAAGAGAGAAAGTGGAAGCGAAGAGGAAGGTCTTGAGTTGCTTCTGGAACCAGAGGTGGTTCTGCTCAAGTTTGAGAGAGGCATAGAGGTTGGAGAAGCAGCTGACCCTCAGAGAGTTTGAAGTGGATGACCGGAGAGCTCAAGAAGGGAGGTGTTTATGAAGAGAGAGTTGGAGGTAGTGTGATCCCATGCCCCAGAAAGCCTTGTGTATGATGCAGATGGTCTTGAACTTGATCCTTGCTGCCACTGGGAGCCAATGAAGAAATTTCAGAGCTGGAGAGATATGATCCCTGGGCTTGAGGCCAAGGACAAGTCTCGCAGTCCTGTTCTGGATAAGTTGTAGAGTTCGGGGAGTAGAGGCAGGAATATTTAGAAGGAGGCTGTTGCAGTAGTCCAGCCTAGAGAGGACCAGAGCTCTGGAGACAGTGAGCTTCGGGGAGAAAGTGAAGAAAGGAAGAATACCTCTGAGGAGGTGCAGCTGATAGTTTGACTTCTTAGAGATGTCAGAGATGTGAAGAGAGAAGGAGAGGGTGGAGTCAGAGATCACTCCAAGGTTCTTAGACTCACAGGTAGGAGCGGGAAGAGGGCCCGAAGTGGGCAGCCAGAGAGAGAGAGAGAGAGAGAGAGGAAAGGAGGGAGCTGGTGTTCGAATGAGGAGGATCTCAGTCTTTCTGGCATTAAGGCAGAGATCATTGGTGGCACACCATTCCTGAATTGCGGACAGACAATCTGGAATGAGTGAAGGAGAAGAGGCGGCTGAGGGGAGCTTGCAAGAGAGCTGGGTGTCACCCGTATAACACTGAAAGTTGGAGCAGAAGGTAGTGAGGCGGTGGGCAATAGGTGCCAGGTATTGGTTGAAAAGCCAGTGAGAAAGGCTAGACCCCTGGGGAACACCACAAGTACAGTGAGATAGAAGAGAGAAAATATCCCAGTTGGACCTGATAGAGTCAGTCAGTGAGAAAGGAGTTCAGCCAAGCCAGGGCGTGATCATGTAACTGTAGCATGAATGCTGGATTATTCATTTTACAGGACCTAAGAAGAACGCATGCTTTAGGATTCAGCAAGCCTAATCAAGGCAGAGTACATGTGGTCAAAAACATGAATGCTGAATTGTTCAGCCAATTTAGACTAGCAAAAAACACATGTATTGGAAAACAGGAAACATGCCAATCATACATGCACTTTGTTACTTCACACAGTTTAATGCATGTAATCGTCATATATCTGACTGTTTAGCAAGTGCTGGTTACTTAGCTTTCATCGGGAACCCTCACGAAGTATTCCCGGACATAGTTATGATATGATATGATCATTTATTTATAGCGCGCTCATACACAAGTGTTTCAGAGTGTGAGTTGGTGTTCGCAGTGAGAAGTAGTCAGGAAGCTCGGTGAGCTAAGAGCGAGCAATGCTCAGCACAAACCTGTCCAAAGCCACCAGTGGATCAAAGTGAGATTGAAGCCGCTCAATATTTTTGTACTCTGGATCAAGCTACCGCTTTCTGCCCGTGCCACAAACAACAATAATTTGCACTCGTCACGGGTAGGGGTGGGGCTTAAGAGGATTTCCTGGTGGCACGCACATTGCTGCCATGAATCCTGGGCAATATGGTCCGGGCCCCAGAGCGCCATACCTCCAGGGCTTGGTAGCCCGGTTCTGGTGGCTCCAGCCACTGAGGCCGCATGTGCCCCCACAAACCTGACACAGATAAACCATAGCGTGCAAATGGCTTTCATCCCTGCGTCAGCAGGCGAACATGACCGGTAATGGCCCTCTCTGATACCCTCGATTTGCTCTGGCCTACCTAGGCTCGTGCTGGCAGGCCATCACTAGCCATGACCACCCGCCGATGTTAGGGTTGAAAGCCATATTATCAGCTGAGCCAATAAGTTATATGACTGGAGGTAGAGTAGCAACACAGGCTCTGACACTGGCGGAATTACTACTGGCGGTAATTCCGCAGATTATTATTACACTGAAACCTCTTTTTATGGCAAAGTGACGGGATTCTCTAACATTTTGCTGGAGGGTTTTCCTCATCCCACTGCCAAAACCATAGTTGGGCGGTGTGGTAATACGGCACTACTGTCGCATTACTGCTGATATTAGACACACTGCCAAACGTGTAATGAGGCCCAGACCTGTCTCCACCCTGTAAATCAGCATCCTTCTCACTTACTCCACAACTCTCTGCCTAGTTCTCCCCCTGCTCACAGTCCCTTGATGATGACCCTTGATGTCCCATTCTGAGGCTAACTTTCTAAGGGCTCTGAGTTTAGCACAGGTGGACTCGGCAAGGGGTGGGCACCTGCAAAAGACACACTAAGTAGGATATGGGTGCGCAGATTATGAGAGTAATTACTAGCTCCCTGCTGTTTCCTAAGACTCTTCACTCCTCCCTTTTACCACAGCCTGCACATGCAATAGTTGTGCTACCTTCTGAAGTCGCGAATGACCGTGGAAGACTTGTGCTGCTTTTGAGTCTCCTGGAGCTTGGGGGAGGATTCCCTGCCTGATAAATATCTGAGTGAAGCACTCAGCGGACTGCATGGAGCGGGGAGCTCACAGGCACACACGGATCCAGCAGAGAACAAGACATTATGTTGTAATAGACCAATCAAAAGCTTGCTCCACATCACCGAGCAGCTGATTGGCATCAGGATCACTTTTTAAACTCCTCCAAGTGCTCTGGAAGAATGCAAAGCTCTCAGTAGCTAGACCGAAACATTTGTGGTCTCAATATTCCATATTTATGGATGTTTCCTGGCTTTGCACTCCTTCATAAACTAGCCTCGAGGGGTGAGAAAAACGTGTGCGTTTTTCAGTAATGGCATGAATTAATATTTATATGGAATATCAATTAATGACTTTAACTTGATGGAATGAACAATTAAAGCGCAAATTGAAAAGAAAATGTGAGTAGATGGTTAAATATAGAGGACACAACAAATTATTTTTGGTGTAAGCTTTAATTTGTCGGAACACCCTAAGGCGAACTTAAAGGAATGCAGATTTGCAAAAGAACTTTAATCCCCAATTTCCAGAGAGTTGCGTTTGCTTAGCTGTAGACTGAATGGTTTAATATTTGAGCATGAGTCTTAAACGTTTGTTTTCCACAAACCCCACTCTGAAGCTAAAAGCGGATATTTTGACTAGGTTAAGTCTTTGTGAACACTGAAAGATGGCTGCTTCCGCAATGGTGCTTGGTGCAGGTGTGCAGTGGTGCTGGGTGATCCTTGCCTCTGTGTTTGGATCTCCCACAGCCACATGGCAAGAGGCATCTGAACGAGCCCACCCTTCTCCGTGTGTCCAGGGATAATGATGTCACACACAGGATACAAGTCAATACCGGCATGGCGCCCTTAACGTGTCCGCCTTCGCATGAGGGTGCTAATAACGTACCATTACGAGTACGCGGACACGAGCATCGCGCCATGCCGGTAATGCCCCAACTGCCATGCCGCCAAACTCTCCCAATAGTTCCTTACCGGCTTCGACGACAGTGCAGATAGCACCTCCGCCTTGACGCAGCATGCAAATAGCGGAACCGGAAACAGCGTCATTGCACAGGAACGGGAAAGAGCACGGCGGCCATCTTAAAAACACAATCCATTGGCATCCTCTCCCCCCTGGACCTGTTTGTAGGACTTTGCTGTTGGAAAACATCTGGAACACCCTTACCATGCCCAAGGCTCTAAAAAAAACAACTGACCGGCAGCGGACAGAAAAGTTTTCCACTGAGGAGCTACTAATGCTGACACAGACCCTATCTGAAAATGCTGCAGTGGTCTTTGCAAACGACATGCGGCAGGAGACACTCCTCCAAAAAAAAGCAATCTGGGAGGAGGTGGCACTGAAAGTAAGTGCCGTGGGCACTAGCACCCGCACTGTACGTGAGTGCTGGAAAAGATGGGATGACCTTAGACTCCGGGTCAGAATGATCTTGGCAGAAAATCACAACATTGCCACAGCCGGTGGATCGGGGTCGCCAATCAAACTAAAAGAATGGGAGGAGACATGTGCCAACCTCATAGGTGTTGAATGCATCGAGGGAGTTGGGAGGATGGAACATGGCGTGGCAGGCACTTCGGATGGAGGTAAGTGTACCAATGAAAGCATGCAATGTGAATCTACTGGTCCCCGCAAATGTCAGACCAGAATCACCTCATGGATGGCCAAACAGCCACACATGCATCCCACCCTGCCCATGTCAGTGCCAGACCGAAACACACACACATGCACACATCAACAGAGCCAAGAGCCACACACAACACTGCATGGATGAGCCACTGAACTGACACATCACCTGCATCCTTCACAATGAAGTCCAAATGCCCACAACTGCATTGATGATGTATCCTGCATTAAGTACATCGAACCGTAACCAATGCCATCCCCCTTCTTGTCCCCGACAGGGTCACATAAAGACAGTGGCGATGGTGGGAATGCATCCCAGGCACCCCCTGCGCAGGAGAAAAAAAGGCCACAGCCCACAGAGGACACCCCCACAACATCCAGGGGAAAAGGCACAAGGCTCCATTTACAGAGTCTTAAAGATCGGTCGAGCGCCACTGCCAAGGCCACACCAAAGCCAACTGCCCCACCTCCGGAGGTCCACACACCACCACCGATCACAGCCACCGAGGGACCACCATCAGCTGCAGCCAGTTCGGCAGGAGAGGCAGCAGCCACTGCTCCATTATCAGATGTGGAGGAGCCAACAGAATTCGACCTGGCCATGCACACTCCAAGCCCCTCTGGAATCCCCCAGCCATCACCACCACACACACCTGGCTCCAACGTTACTGGTGATGAGACCATGCAGCTTTCAGTAGCCCCCCGGTGCCTCCATCTGTTCACCTGCCTACATCACAATGCACACCAGCCACACCACCAGAGCCCGACACTGCCCTTGACCTTTCCAGCATCAGCCAGCGGCAACAGGGTCTCACTGTGCTGGTTGGGCAGCACGTGGAGGAGGCTGCCCGTCTCAGGGAGGAGATAGCGGAGACATCCAGGCAGTCCGGGGAGGGGATGGAGGCATGCGCAGACAGGTTGTGTGGGGAGCTCATCCGAGTTCATGAGGTCCTCACACGTATTGCGGATGCTATGGACCGCCAATTCCCACCACCACCACCACCTGGACAGTCTGCCCCTTCTTCGTCCGCAAGTTCGCGGCAATCAAGCCTACCCCGACGCTCCGCACGCAACACCAGGCGCACCACCAGGCAGCCTCCCAATGCTGGTTTTGGCAATGACCAATAGGGAGTTAATGTTCATGCCTCCGCGTGCATGCCTGGATGCATACATTGTGGAAGACACATGAGGGACTGTTGTGGGGTGTGGGGGGAAGGGTGTGATGGGACTGTTGTGGGGGGTGGGGGAAGGCTGTAATGGGACTGTTGTGGGGGGTGGGGGGAAGGGTGTGATGGGACTGTTGTGGGGTGGGGGGAAGGGTGTGATGGGACTGTTGTGGGGGGTGAGGGGAAGGGTGTGATGGGACTGTTGTGGGGGTGGGGGTGGAAGGGTAGTGGGATGTTTGGGGACATACCCATTTTCCTGTTTAAGTTCATAAATACACTGGTGTTTGAGCAAAACACAGGCCTGGACTCCTTCATTGTGTATGTGTACTTTATTGACGCAAGGGTCCATTGTGAGCTCACAAACAGACACCAGTGTATTACTAGCCATATCCAGGTGACAGTACGAGAACATGTTACTCAGAATATTTGGTTGATCAGATGCAGTCTCACAGCACGTCCCTCCTGGCCATCCCCTCTTGCTTGACCTGCATCCCCTTCACCTCCATCACCATCACCATCATCATCATCATCCTCATCAGGTGCTTCTATTTCGACGTCAGGGGGCAGTGGCACATTCCGTCTGATACACATATTGTGCAGCATGACACATGCCATGGTGATCTTGGCCACCTTGTCATGGCCAATCAGGAGAGCGCCACCAGACCTGCTAATGCACCTAAGCCGTGAATTCAAAAGTCCAAAAGTCTGCTCGATCACGATGCGGGTACGGGTGTGTGCAAGATTGTATTCCTCTTCATGCCTGTTCTGTGGGTTCAGTACAGGTGTGAGGAGCCACCTCTTCAGGGGATATGCGGCATCACCTATATGGGGGAAGGTATGGGGTCCTGTTACTGTTCACCTCAAGTGTGGCCTGTTCATTTCACAAACATTGACTTGGCATTGAGATTCAAGTACACAATCAACAGCATACATGCAAATGGTCTGTGTAACTGCAATGTGCAAAGGTGGGCTCAACCCTGCAAGTAGACATGCCCCATTAATGCCTCCAACAGTAATTGACATGTCCTGTGTGAGGCCAGGTCTTAGGTGTCCCTGTGCCCAGGCAGATTTGGTACCACACTGGTGGTGTACTGCCCTTCCAACATTGACGTTGCCATGCTGAGAGGCATCAATTCAGTGGTGCTATGGGTTTGTGGTGCATTGCTATGGCTAGGGTGTATCCCTTGGCATGCATTGAAGGGCACATTGCATTGTTGATGTCGGGCTGTACAAATTCTGCATGACTATGTTGACGGCATAGATGACATTTGTGTATTTTGTGCCGTGGAATGTTGTGCAGTGTGGATGTGGTTTGATGTTTGATGTTTCTAGGCTTGGATTGTCATCTGTGTTGTTTAGCATATACTTGCATGTCCGTTCATCTCAAGTATGTTGCGGCCCTCCCAGATGCACATTGGCTTACATCTGTATGTGCATTTGGGCGACGGACTACAGGCTACACCCAGTTGGAGTATCTATCTTCCCCCCCTACGCACACCCAATTAGAGTATCTATCTCTCACCCCCCACGCACACCCAGTTGGAGTATCTATCTCTCCCCCCCTAAGCACACCCAGTTGGAGTATCTATCTCTCCCCCCACGCACTCCCAGTTGGAGTATCTATCCCCCCCCCCCCAAGCACACTGCCATGTGCTTGGCCTGCTACTCACCAAGTAGCCATGAACGTTGTCCCGTTTGTCGCTCCATGTAGCGGGGGATAGTTGAGTTCCGCAGGACCATGGAATCAAGGGTTGATCCTGGAAATCTGGCACAGCAATGTGTGATTATCTTGTTGGCGTCACATACCATTTGGACATTGATGGAGTGAAATTGCTTCCTGTTTCGGTACACTACTTCATTTTGATGTGGGACAACCAATTCCACATGTGTACAGTCGATGGCCCCGATGCAACTTGGGATGCCTGCCAGTAAATAGAAACTGACTTTGGTGTTTGCAATCTCCTGGGCAGTCCGTGGCACGTATATGTGTTCGGGTGCATGCTTCAGGAGGGCATCAAGTACCTGTTCAGTGTGCATGAGAATACTGGTTGGGAGATGCTATGCATCTGCCCCACTGTACGTTGGTAGGTGCCTGTGGCCAGGAAGTGGAGCACAGTCACCACCTTCAGTAGAGGGGGGATGGCAGTTCTGATGTCTATGAGGCTCACTATGTCGTGGTGTATCATGTCCACGATGCTGGTGATGGTATCCCGGTCCAGACGGTACAGGGTGTGTATCTGCTCAGGTGTTAGGTTAAATGGACTGGCTCTGATCCTGGGAATTGGTGGGTGCCTCTGTGGTATGATTAGGTGCCGTGGTGGTGCTTGCTGTGCCTGTCTTGCCCTCCTCCTCCTGCGTCTCCTCTGTGCTGCCTGTTGGTGTTGCAGATGCGCTGCAATCAGGTCCTCCAGGCCATGTAATGCTGCTAGTATTGGAACCATCTTGGTGTGTGAAGGGGTGTTGGAAGGGGTGTGGTGTGCTCCTTTTGAGCAGCCACAGTCTTCATTGCCTCCACCTGTGCTGATTGTGGCCACCTGTGGCAGGTGGTAACACTGCACAGTTCTTTTAACGGGTGGTTCGCGATGGCGGTATTAGCGCCATGCCGGTAAGGGGTCTTGGGTGCTTTTCCATGCTGCTATTGGCACGTCCGCCTGGCTTGTGATGATGTGCTAATAGCGGCATGGCGTAAATCACGGACGCGAGGGTCGCGCGCCCGCGGACTGGCCGCTATTAGTGGCACCGTACTTAGCGGTGCCGCAAATAGCGGTGAGCAAGGTCATAATTTGGATGGGGATTTAGCATTACCGGTATTCCATTACCGGCAACGTTAAATCGCTACCGCCTACCGTGTAATGAGGCCCATACACTGCAGGGATTCGCTATAAAAACAAGCGAGGTAGAAACATGCTCCGGCCTTGAATCTGCTTAGAGACCCAGATCCATATTACCACTCCATATTGGATATTGGACAGCTGCGTGAGCTGCTCGAAGAATTCCTGCATTTTCAACCACTGTACGTCCCACAGCACTTCGGGCCTGATTCACAGAAGCGTTTTATAATTGTGCAATCCCCAAGGAAAAAGTTCTGCGAATCAGGCACTTAGCGTTCAAAGTATGCCACACCTGGGAAGCTCCCCGCTGCCCCCGCACAACAGGTGCCATCTTATTTTGCAAAGACAATCCACATTGGCCAGGTAGTCAATGGACTGAGATTGGGTGCAAGCAAAAATTTCCCAAAGAAGCCTCATCATGCCTGGGATAGAGCATCCTTCCAGCAGGGACAGCATCTCTTGCTACTGAAAGACATCGATGCCAAACACAAAGGGAGACCTGCCAAGGGCTGTGTAACAGAATCTTTGCACCATTTCCAAAGCAGTGCAATGTTTGCCCTAGTGCTAATACCATTTTGTATGTGCGCTAGGGCAAACTTTCCCACAGCGCAAACGTGCATTGGACGAATAGGGGCAGTGTTATTTTTAGTGGTTTAGTTTCTCTTGTGCTGAGGCCCAGGGGCGTAGGAGACACATAAAATCTGGGGGGACAGAGGACACCTTGGGGCCTTTGTTTTTTTATTTATTTATTGTGTTTGAATCAAAGAACTCGACTTTTCACAAAATTAAAATAGCAATATGTATTAAATTCCATATATCATCACTGTATACAACGAGAGAAAAGAAAACAGAAGAAAATTAAGAAAAAGAAAAGTAGTTCAGACTAAAAAATCCTTTAATTTGGTGTCTCACTTCAGAAGGCTCTGTTCACATAAAAATGTTACCACTTCCCATGTCAAAAGGCTTTCATGGCTTGAGCATAGCTTGTCCCAAAAAGATTGGGTGTCCACTCACCATTCCTTGTCCACAAATCTCACAAACTTTACAACCGTCTTAACAGGGACTTTGCTGCAGACACAAACCACATGCATGTTTTGGTCAGCTTTTCTCCCTCCCACCCTACTACTAAAATAACCGTATGTAACAAGATGCATTTTAAGGTAAGGGGAAATATGCAACAGAAATATCATTTAATGCTCGCTAGGTGATCATGAAAGGTAATATTCCAAGCATCAACAACAACCCCAGCTCCCAGAAGCATTGAACTGGGCCCCCTTCACCGGCTCGATTCTTTTTTTTTAACGTTATTTTTGTTAATGTTATAGCAGGGCGTGCCATAGGGAAAGAATTTTCGACAATCCAGCCATACAGAAAATGTATGGGATAATAGATTATGATTTATTTGCCCAGGAGCAAGAGTTACAGGCTCTGGAATGCAGGGTAATGCAAATTGAAATGAGTTTAACCTTGAACATTGAATGCCAACATTGTAAACCCCTTAGCAAAGAAGGATTGGGGGGGCATGATCTGCATGTTGTGGCGGTCACATAAATCAACTTTTTTCATGTGAAGGCAATGGAGTTGTGTTTTTACCACTTTTCCCTTGGTAACCAGTTGTGGGATGTTTTTACCCATGCATCCAAGCCCTACAATAAAACTGTGCAGCACTGGCATGGAAAACATCATGATGGCCAGAACTCCCCAGACAGTGCACAGGGAAAACATGAAGAATAGGCTGCCACCCATTTTTGCCTATGTTGTGAGCACAGGAGGGCACTGCCTAAAACCACCAGTGGGCTACACACACAGTAGCCTGAAACCATGGGGAATGGCAATGCTGATTGCCAAAAAAGCAACTCAGAACTGTGGGGAATTCATTTTCTTAATCCCAAAAATGGTTGCATTACCAGTACTCACCACTATCAGAAAGCCGGTGTTTTAAAACCACCAGACTTTTGTGTAAAACTGAACAAATGAAACAAAACCGACCAAGGAAAGACTTGCTAAGAGGTGGAAGAATGTAAAACCATATTCTGAAATGACTTGAAGGAAGTAATTATTTAATGTATAGGTACAAATTGTCAGTTTGATTTGAATGTAGAAAACTGGGAACACAACGTGACATTTAGCTGAAACCTGGCTTAATGAAACTGGATTCTGCCTGACAACTTACCCCGACAGGAGTTGAAACCTGCTCAGACACTCCCCTTGCCAAAAGGAGTTGTCACCTCTCCGATTAGATTAGGGGTGGAGCAGCTGGGGACTACAGGGAGTTGAACAAAGGCCTGTCCTGGACTCAGGCAAATGTTATATTGGGGGCGTCGTAAAAGTGGCTTCCTCTTAGGGGAAACTGGGAGGGGCAGTGCCTCTGCTAGCAGCTGAGCTTGGGGGAAGTGGATAAACCAGTTATTCCACCCCGTGATGTGGGAAGCCACACCCCTTTTTTGACCAGAGCATAATTTTAAAAAGATAGATAACTCATAGTGCGGACTTGTCAGAATTATATAAGTAATATCATTATTTTTGTGATTTTTCTGTGAACATTTTAAGAGGCGTTAGGACCCTGTGGTGTATTCTGGGGGGTTGCTAGCGGAAAATAGGGTCTCACTCCAAATGTATGCATGTTAAAAATCTGACACTTTATCATCTGTAACCCATATCCCTGGTGCACATTTGTGTAAAATCTGGAAAGGTTTAGAGGTCGTTATCTGGATGAAAAGGGGAGAATTCTGTCATCAGTGGACACAACATCGTACAAAGACAGGGATCAGATGGTTTGGTGCTACAGAACATATGTTAACTGGACCTATAATATTAGAAAAATGGTGCATAGATAAATATGTATTTGGGTCAGAAATAGATTTGTGTGCAATCTGACCATAAAACCTACAGCATCACCCTGACTCACATTTCCTTCCCCCAATCATGGGAGAGGGGAGAATTGGGCCAATGACAAGTAGAGAGGGGCAGGGTTAGCTAGGCCCAGGCACACACCCATCTTCAAAACACATAAAAAGAGACTGCTGGGACAGGTAGAGACATTCAATTCCATTTGCTGCGGAGCATGCTGACCGACGACTTCACATCCAGAGATCCAACAGTTAGACTTCCAAGCTAAACAGAGACTACAGAACTTTGAACCAAGAAGGCCCACTGCAAGCAAAAGTATTTGTCAGCAGGCCTCAAAATCATTTGCAAACTCTTCCACAGCCGGGCGAGCTGTCTGAATTCTTTTGCCAAGAACTCTTGCCAGTACCCAGAAAGCAGTGTTACATCCAGAATCCACTTGATCCGGACCGGAAAGCAGAGCAGTATCCAGAACCAGAGGCCGCTGAATCCAGAGAGGCTAGACCAGCAGAGCAGAGCTGACCCAGACCGCTGTGAGCAGAACCAGTGACCCAGATCGCTGTGAAGTGCCGAGACCAGAACCGGAGTCCAGTCCAAAACGTGACCAGGTCCGTGGCGAGGCCTATTTCAAATTTATATTGTGAGTACCTAGCAGAACTGTGCAGAACCAATCTCTTAGTTAAAATAATCTAATCCAAACTATTTTAACCTAAGTAGAACAGCCTCCTAGAAATCGTGTCATCTGTCATTTGTAAAGCTGCACAACTGTCACCTGTCAATTCTGAAGCTGCAAGCTGTCACCTGTCATTTTGAGTTTACTTTAAATCCGAAAAACGACCTTTACAAAATCCTCTGAAAGCTTAGATTCTCAGCTTTCCAACGAACCTAGAACCGACTTGCTACTCCTTATACTTTTGCCGTAATCACGATTCACGCACTCGCGAATTTTGCTGCGATTTGCGATTTGGCCTGATTTCTTTACCTGTAAAAAGATAGCAGCTTTTTGCTCTCCTGTGCTAAAAATTTGTTTGTCTCTTAATAACCATCCCTGAATCATTGCTAAAGCGAGCCTGAGCTCATCCCAATTATCTCTCACTCACCCTGAACCTCCTAAAGGGAATTAAAAGCATTTTCAGCATATTTTTCATCCTTTGCCATCACATTTAAAAAGCATTTTGGGCCTGTGTTTCAAACTCCTACCTGTTTCCTCTAAGCTTGCTGGGGGGGAACTGAATTTCGTATTGTATTTGATTGCATTCCTGAGAACTGTGTGCTCCTCTTTCCATCTCCTTCCATTTCTTACATTGCATAGGGGACGGGGGTGAATTGCCAGAGAAAAAGTGATTATCTTATCTTTTGCTAAAATCATATCAAGTATTTCTGTACTGCATTTTATTCCTCATTGCTTTTCCCCTTGAAATCATAAAAGTATTTTTGCTACTTTATCCATCCTATACTAACTCCTCATTGATTGTAAAGAAGTGTGCTAGTGCCAGATTACCCATTGTTGATCAACATCATATGTCTAAGTGTACTATCAGATATTAATTTATTATAAAGTGTGATATATATATATTGTTTAAATTCTCAAATAAACCTTTTAAACTTGCAAAACAGACCTACTTCTTGGCTCAGTGGGGTCAGGGGGATTCTAAGAGAGGGGTGTTATATAGGGGTAGTCATCCAGAACTCATGAACTGGACATAAAGATATATCAATAAGGGTTTCCATTCAGTATCCCAGACTAGGCATTGACTTAGCTGTAGTGTTGAATTGAATCCTCTTACGTAGTATGACCAACCATCCCATATTTTGCATGCCTGCCCCGATTTAATATGTTGTGACCGACATCCCGCAAATGTCCCGGGTTGCGCCATCAGGATCAAATCCTTCCCACTCACTCACACTTTCTTGTGACATTTGAAGTCCAGGGCAGCAGGGCGGCTCAACGATATTTGAAACATCTCTTCTTTGCGTAATTGGAGGCTAACGGAAGCTGACAAAGCAGTGAAGAGGCTATTGGTAAGGACTCTCGTCCCTTTGGAGGTGGGAATGGCGGGTGATAAGAAATGGGAGGAGTGCATAATCCTGCATGCTGTGTGAAATAATCACAATTGTAAACCCCAAGGGAGATGCATTTAGGCAGATCACTGTGACTATATATTAGGATGGGGAAAAAAAGCTAAAACCATACTTTTTCTTAATGCTGTACTATGCAATTTGTGTACTTTTCAAAGCATGACCATAAAACATATTATTTAAACACATGAAACCTAAACAAATGTTTACAGTTTTAAAAATGTTAAGGGCCAATTGCTTAAAGCACCAACAAATCATTTCACCGCTTAACCAACGTATGTGACCTTGGGCAAGGTTTCACCACTTAACCAAAGTGTGTGATCTTGGGCAAATGACCTAATCTTTGCCTTATTGACAGTCACTGGAATGGATTCAGTTCACAACTTATGCGATTGTTTATCTTGTCATAAAGCCCCTCTCATGGTTTACTTAACCATGAAGTTGCACCACATGTAATAATAGTGACCATTCTTATATCTCACACCACAAACGTTGCTTCTTTGATTCCTCATGGCACCTACTTGTTATGTCACTTTCCCTGGTACTCCTAAGTACAAAAGACTGGAGCCACTCCTTGAAGTAGCCTTTTCTGTGATGTCAATATATAAAATAGGAGGTCTGTGTTTACTTTGCCGTACAGGTCTTGGAGATCCCCGGATCAGTCATGGATAGGAATGTAACCGGTCTGTGCCCTGTATGCACTTTTAGTGCAGTGTGTGTGTTAACATGACATTTACCACACATTTTTTAACAAAACATTTGATGAGGACGGTAGATGGGCATGAATGGCAAAATTCCCTCTGGCAGCTCCTGGAGCGAGCACCTGCCACAGTGCCCCCTGGCAGCAACAGCAGCCAAGACCTGAAACAGTGCCTCCTGCTAGCCCCAACATCAAGCACCTGTCACAGTACCCCCTGCTAGCGCCAGCAGCCAGCACCCGTCACAGTGCCCCTGGCAGCAACAGCAGCAATAGCACCTGCCACAGTGCCCCTTGGCAGCTTCAGCAGCCTTCACCCGTCACACTGCCTCTGGAAGCTCCATCCTCCAGAAACTGCCACAGCGCTCTCTGACAGCTCCAGCAGCCAGCACCTGACACAGTGCCTGCTGCCAACTTCATCAGCCAGTACCTGCCACAGCGCCCCTTGCATGTCCAGTATCCATTGCAAGACACAGTGCCCCCTGCCAGCAACAGCAGACAACACCTGCCACAGTGCCCCCTACTATGCCCCAGGAGCCAGCACTTGCCACAGTGCCCCCTGGCAGCAAAAGCAGTCAGCACCTGACACAGTAACCCTAGCAGCTCCGGCAGTCACGGCCTGCCACAGTGCCCCAGGCAGCTCCAGCAGCCAAGGCCTGCCACAGTGCCCCAGATAGCTCCCCAGCCAAGACCTGCCACAGTGGCCCCTGCAGCTTCATCTGCCAAGACCTACAACAGTGCCCAGTGACGGCAACAGCAGCCATCATCTGCCTCAGTGCCCCGTGGCAGCAAGGGAATCCAGCACCTGCCACAGTGCCCCCTGTCAGCTCAGCAGCCAAGACCTACCACAGTGCCATGTGGCAGCAACACTAGCCAAGACCTGCCACAGAGCCACTGGCAGCTCCAGCAGCCAAGACCTGCCACAAGTGAAAGGCTGCTTACTTTCATCGGACATTCTCTTTGAAGATGCAGAGGAGCTAGCTAGTGATGAAACAAGTTTTAGCAAAGCCAGCTGGTCTGACTTTCTGAATGTGTATGTACGGGATTCACAGTGATATAAAGGTATGGAAGGGTTTACGGGTGCTGGATACTTCCCAAAAGAACAAACAGTGGGAGAAGCTAAAGGAGCACTGTGAGATGGAAGGAATCCTTCGTTGGGAGCAGGAAGCACTGGGGAGAATACAGACCACTAGGGAACCAAAGAGCGTGGAAGAAGTACTGGGGGAACAAGGAACACTGGGGAACATGGGCAATGAGAGGGCTGCCTAGAGCACTGGCAAAGCTGATGGGGCACTGGAGGGCACATGGCGTTCCCATAACAATGCAACAGGTACTTGAGGTGCAAAAGATACTGGGGTACAAGGGCACTGGGTACAAAAGAAACACTGGGAAGCAAGGAGCACAGGGGTGGAATAGGAGAAGCAAGGGCGCTTGAGGGCACAAGGGGCACTGGGGGAGCAATGGGCAAAGGGGGATCTTGACTTACCTTAGGTAGCTCGTAGCTGTTGAGTAGTGTCTCTGTCTCTCTCCCTCCCTCAGTCAGCACGACGGGAGCATGCGTTGCTGCCTGGCTCAGGCTGCTCCCTTCGTTCTGGAAACAAATGCAGGCTGAGGCCGCGCAGCAGTGCACTGCGCAGGGGCACGTGCAGTTTGTTCCCCGGCAGCCCAAGCACGTTCCAAATGCGCAGGCGCATGGCACGCATGAGCGATCTGCGAGCAAATAAATGTACTTTTAGCCTGCAGTCTGCAGAAGAGATTTTACTTTTGCATGCACGCAGTGACAGCTGCAGACAGTGCAGTGCACGACCCGACCTAACAAACACTTTTATTCTGGGGGGATAAATACCATTCTACCTCCCCCACATAAAATTGTCCCGCCAACTCCTATGCCCATGACCGCGAAACTGCCGCCCAGTGGAGCGTCCATGAGCGCGGGTGCACAGGGCCATGGCCGCGCAGATCCACAAGACCCTAGTCATTGGAGTAGCAAGTGTTTCACCTCCTGGTATATGGCCCTGATAGGAGAAGGTTGTGTCACTCCTGCTGCTCTGGAGGGGTTTAGCAGTTGGGACTCTCCACGTCAGCAGACGAGTATACTTAAATATATGCATACAAAAGAGTGTGGTTTGAAGGCCTGGTAGTGCGCCACTGGTTCTAGATCGCAGGGGAGTATTTATCAAGCATGGGTGAAGACCCTTGGATGTGTCATAGAAATCCAGCTGACAACCTATGACTAACAAGAAAGCTGGCAGTAGAGCACCCGAGTTTTGGAACTTTTTCTTGTTACCTAAATATATGTAGATAAACACAGCATAATCATAACAGGCCCATTCTGCTTCTGTAATGTAACTACGTGCTGATACCCGGTTTGGAAGGTTGAGAGAAGGATGCCACTGGTTATGATTTACGCAAAACCGGTCCCATCCAACTGATAACATGTAGAATGCAATCGTCAAATGTGACTTAGTCTATTTTGTGAGTGTAGGTGTTCCTTTAGAAGTAAAATGAAAAATCATGGAATGTGTCAGTTTCTTCTCGCAAAACCAAAATGATAGGCGAAAAATTGTCATTTGTCATTTTGCCCATCTCTAGGCGCATTGGTAGGGCATTGATTGCCTCATTGCTTTCCACCCTTTGTTTCCTGTGTGCATGCGTTTCCACTTCTGCTTACAGTGAACACTTTAGGTGGGGGAGGTAGATGCTGGCCAGAATGACTGAATGGAAGAGGCAAATGTGTGTGGTGGGGTGGGGGGCAAAGGGGGTTGTGGGCCAAATTGTGCAATATATGTTGCATACTGGCTGCATGATCAGGGACGGCGTCAGGGCCTTTCACCTTTTTCAAATGAAAGAGGCTTATAGCTTGACCCCCACCACCCAGCAACTGCCTCCATCTTGCCAATGAACACAACAATATAATATTTTATATAGTATGGCTATCATTCCTGGTATTCTGTATGGAATGGAGGCATACTCACATCATGAGCTGGCCTGGTTAACGATCTTAGAGGGAGAGGTCTGGGGACACGCCTTGAGCTTGCCTTAAGCTTTATCCATTGAGGCGGACCGTATGGAGTTAGGCCTTGTTTCTCTATATACTCTTAATAAAATTAAGACAAGAATGTTATTATTCAAGATATTAATTGATAAGGTGGAATCTTTGTATATTTGGTTTAAGAAAGAGGTGACAAGTGCCCTTGTCACTAATCTCGTAATGAATGAGTTGGTTGATTCTTGTAAGAAGTTTCATAAAACTATTGGGTGGGAACAGTTTCCAGTTGTAGACATGACCATTGCAGGTAAACTCTAGTTAGCAAAGCTTAGGCTTGGGACCGAATTTGCAGCACTGAATACTTATCGGCCAAAAAAAAAATACATCTGTATGCCAATCGATGTTCCCTGTACCCGCTGCCTTTTAATTAGAGTGTAATTAGTGGACAGTATTTGAGATGTTTTATAATGAAATTGGGATTCCATTTACTTCCTGCTCTTATGGTGGTGGGGGCTAGAATGCACACCCCCGTGGAAGATCGGAGGTGTAGAATTTGCAGGAAGGAGCCACTGGAACTATATGACACCTGCTTTCGCAGTGTGTTGAATTAAGAGAGATTTATAGGAGTTATGGGGGCTTTGCACACAAAGGATATGGCTTCTCTGAAAATCAAATCTGCTCCAATGTAGTGCCACTTCGAGGGTACTGATAAATGCAGGGTATGATAATGATATAGTATGTTTGACAAAATTAATAAATTAATTATCATTGTAGCTGCTGGCAATTTGATCGATCGTTGTGACTAATGGTCCTTTCAAGTAGTTTATGTAACAATTTGTATTTTTTTGTGATAAAGAGTATGTATTCTAACCCTTTTCAAGTTGTGTAAAAGGTTTGTTTAAACCAAATACACTTATAATTTTTTTTAAAATAATGAATTTCTCTATTTTCCTTCTGGGGCTTAAATTGTGCACTTTGCAGCGCTCGCATTACAAGCTGTGATTTCTCTTCCCAGAGGATATACAGTTCCCTTCCCACAGGATATACAGAAGTGTTATCACTGCATTGCCTTCTAACACGGGTTCCTCCACATCAGCCACTTGCTGACAAAAAAGGGCTTAGAGGTCTTCAGTGGGTATTTAGTGTTTAAGCTCCCTGCTGGCTGGTCATCTCATGATAATCGGCGGGTATTAACCTTATCTTTGTCACCAATGTATTGTATGCACCCCACAGGTGCCCCAGACTGTTTCTGCTCTAAGCAGGAGGCCCCCAACCATCATGTTGAAATGGGCACCCACACATCTTCAGCCGGGCCTGACCATGATGACAAAGTTATCATCATGTACCTGGGCAGGCAGGATTCCTGAGGATCATGGAGTCATGGGTAGATCCTGGGAACAGGGTGCAGCAATGGAGAATGCCAATGCTTACCTCAAAAGTCACCCACATGTTCATTACATGTGCTGCTGCTTGTAGATGGTGTCCTGACTTGCTCTCGATTAGGCATTATATCGGCCGACATAGTTGGGTACAATCCATGGCAACTAGAACATGGGAAAAGCCAGTTTTGCTTTGGTGTTAAGATCAGCCTGGATGGTGGGTTGGTGATGAGCATGGCACAAAAGGGCATCCGCCATCTGATTCAGAAGGTGGGCGGGCACGTGCCAGGCATTTCCACTATTTGTTAGAAGGTGCCTTCCATAAAAATGCAATAGATCATTGGGGGTATGGCATTACGGATGTTTATATAGCCTTCAATTGCGCCCTCTAGCAATTGAACGATAGCTATGAATGTGCATTTGTATCTACAATGACCTTCAGCAGAGTGGGCCTCCACCTCCTGTGCCACCTATGACCCTCCTCCTGTAACTCCACCTGCCACAGCCAGTGATGTCACCAACTTGTCTGTATTGCACTCATCGATTCCAGTATGATGTTCCATGGAGTGATTCAACTCATTGTTGCCCTTTTATACACATCGTGCAGATGATGGGCAGCACCTGCGCCTGAAACATCATATCTTTCCCGGCATTACCTCTACCTGTTGGGGAGTGGTACATTTTAAAGGTGTTTTGTAGGATATTCAGCTGTTGTTCCTACTCATAATATTGCAGTATGTTCTACATATGGTGTTTCGGTAATAATCTATGAGAAACATTTTGCGTGCTACCTAATCAGGCCGGCCTTAGGCCACGGTCGGCCAGATGACCGCTCGGGGTGACATTAGCTCCCCACCATGCCAGCTTTGGGCAGTCTTAAATGGTCTCCCCCGAGCTGGTGTGGTTGGAGAAGACGCGGCAAGTGCCCTTTTGAAATCCAATGCTCCCGCTCTCTGGGGCAGGGTGCATTTAATAACAATAGGGCACTGATGCTTTTGCATCAGCACATAATGAAACATTTTTGTTTTGCTGGTCAGGACGCTGCAACTCCTAAGGCTGGCACTGTACGTAATCATATAGTATGGTAAAAAATTGCGTCAGTCCCGATGTCACCTGTTTTACCATCACTGCGTGGCTCTCACACATGTATGGCCCCTGGGTGTCATAGTCGTAAGGCTTTACTAAGGAGTGGGACTCATAAACCCTGCAAGCAGTGGCACAATGCACAATTGAACAGACCATGCTTTAACCCCCAAACACGAAATGTTGGGGTATGTTCAATTGACCCTGTTGATTTACTATAGAGAACATAGTAGGACAGGATAGGGACAATACATGGTGGCTGCGGCTGCACAGTTGTCAAAGGCACAGTAATTACTCATGTACAAATGTCATTTTTAGCACCTGCATTCGTAGGCATACATTTTTAGGCAATTGAAATCGTGATAGGGTGTTAGTACTTGCATTTTAGGGGAGTGATTAGAAGGATATGGGGGTAGGAGACAACTGCTGCTAATAGCAGTTCTTAGGGGTGCGGTTTCAGACATGGAAAGAGTTAACAGCTTGTAACATTGAAGCTGCACTAGAATAGTCTCATTAGAATGTGTAAATAAGTTAGCTGTAGCCACACGTGTACGTTCTCCCCCCACTCTCTTAGCCCCCCTCCCAACATGTGAAGGGTTAGCCCCCCCCAAAACATGTTTTGCCTAGTTAAGCACCTTACAACTGAACAATAAATAGTTGCACACCTGCCTGCAGGCACCAGACAAATTTAATCCACAGCACAGATAAGCAAGAAAATATACTTGAGTTACTGCACAGGGACAGATACTGTCTAAGTAGCTATCTTTTTCTACTTTGAAAAGTATGTATGAACGGTTCAATAATTTGCCACTTCCTGGAACCTCAAAACGAACAAAGTTAGAAAAATCATTCAAAATACAGTAGGCTCTAGAAGTTTCTCGGGGATTAAAATGTAGCGGGTTCATGTCTTCTTGGATTAAAAAAAAAAACGTTGTGTGTATTCAAATGTCTGTGTGTGAGTTACATGTGACGGGACTTACACATTTGCAAATTTGAGTTCACTTTGAGGTGATGTGTGCGCGGGTGGGAGTTTAGATTTAGAATAACCTCACTCAAGACGTCTTATTTTCCCACCCTTATATATTCCAGATGTTGCATTCTTTCGCAACCATTTTCATGCCTATGAAGGGGTTATTCTGGGGGGGCTAAGTGCCATTCTATCCCCCCACTTACAATTGTGGGGGGGATTTGTCCCCACTGTCCTCACCATTTCCTACGCCCATGCTGAGGCCCTGCAGATGTCTGCACTGGGCTATGCTCCACTGATGAGCTCTAACTGAGGTGAACAATGTGTTGCTTAACCTCAGTTACAGGTGCCTTTGTGTGGTATGATTTATTAATCCAAATACATAATTCTGTGATTGCAGCTGTACATGTAATAATGTAATAATGATGTGCGTGCCAGGTGAGGGGCCGGCGGTGATTCACCACAGTGACATTGATTAGTGGCTACAGGAAAGAGGATTGCTCTGTCCACCTTCCTTTATGCCATCAGTTTAGACAGAGACTTCTCCTGCTCCATGTATCCACTCCATGGGACTTCCTCCTTGCAGCCTGCTCAGGAAATCGTGGGGAGTGGCAGTACTATTAAAACAAAGGGGTCCTTATTAGGGACACCTTCCCTAGTAAGGGTCCTTCTGCCCACTGGTAGTCGAACGTGTGGTGGCCCAAGTGCCTGCATTCATCTCCTCCTTCCAAGGCCTGCTTCTCTCCCTACCCCATGCAGCAAACAGGACATCCCTACAGCACCCTGGAGAGCATCAGCTGTCCTGAATGAAGTGGAAGCCCTCATTCATTTCTGACCCATCTGGAAGCTATGGGTGCTCAGGAGTTAAGGAACAAGTCCATGTTCATGCAAAGCTTGGATTTAGGGGTGGGGCGGCAATGCATGTTGCACACGCCTCCACCCTTCCTTATGGGCGCTGGTGATGGCCTGAATGTATTTGATGAAGGCAATGCCTGCAATGGAGAAATGTTAAGCCATTGAGAATGAAGACTGTTCAGGAAAGGAGCACATTCTACACCAGGTACCAGCAGGAGGGAGACTCAATAGAACAGTGTGAGTAAGTCCCTTGGCCCCCCGGGCGATTACTAGGACATGCAAGTTTGGCTTCTTCCTCAACACAGTCATTAGGGACAAGAGCATGGTTACCTTAGGGAAGAAAACATTAGGAAATGTCGCATAACGCGGGAACCCTGCTATCTAACACGACACATCAACTGCCGAGACTATGGAGGACAGCAAGCTCTGAGCAGATGAGCCAAATGGATAAACACATTGCTCTACTTGCTCCAGAATTCACAGAAAACACAAAAGAAGGTCTATGTGGTGATAGCGACAAGGATGCCTGCACTCAATAAGCGGTGGGGGTGCTCCAGAAGCGGCACCACAGCCACTGGTGGCAGAGCTTGTTCTGCTCTGAAATAATTGTGTGGGGTGTAGGGCAAATGTGAGCATTTTCGAAGAAGGGCAGCGAAAGTAAGTTGTCTGAATAGTTCAAACGTTCTAAACGGGTTTTACAGGTGGAGGGGCAAGACTATGCGATGCTGATGACCATAGACTTGGTGGACAAAGGGGGGGCTTTTCAGCCCCTAAGCACCACATGAGTATTGCACGAGTCGCTGATGAAGGATTGGTTCAGTCGGGTTCCACATACACTCTGCCTGGGGTATCTATCAAAAAAAGACCCAACCCAAGCACCTGGAGAAAATAGAATGCGAGGACTGGAGCGCGAATGCGAAGGTGTAGGAGGTAAAGAAGGGGGCTGCTCGTCTGCGTTGGCGTCATCGTGCAGCATTACATGTAATACCTGATGCTAGAGGTATGGTGAAAAGGTATCAGGTAATAATGTCCCCATACATAATGTCCCCATAAATGATGTCGCCGGGAAAAGCCATTGGCGACGTTATCTATAAAATTTAAAAAAATCAGGGATTGCGGGCGTGTCCCCCTCATGTTCAATGTAATAATGTCTCTGCAAAAAACTGCGACTTTTTTTATCCGGAGACATTTATGCGAGGACATTATTACATGGAACCGGTGAAAATCCACCAGCTCATTCAGACAGAACCTCTGGGTGACATTTGTGAAAGAGTTGACACATTTCCAGATGTTTTTCAAATCCTGCTCAAGGGCTGAGTTGCTTCTGTCAGGCAATGTGCACACCCTACATTCTAGCAAGATCAATGTAAGCAGATTATCAAGGACCTGCAGGAAGGGGGACATCTGAAAAGGTAGAGTAACCAGAAAGCTGCTTCTCACTTGTGGCGTTGTTGTAGGAGGGAGGGGGGGTCTTCAGCCTGCAAATGTGCACGGACCTCCGCAGCCTCAATTAAAACATTGGGACTGATGCCCGTTCTCTGAGCCTAGCAGGCGGAGGCCAGTGTGTACTCAATTCTGGAGATATTTTTGGCCTATCAACAGATATGCCTGCATCGGGAATCCAGAAGATACGCAATTTATGTTGCATCATCGAGGCTGTACAGGATTCTCTGCATGCCTTTTAGATTAGCCTCTACAGAGTCTGTCTTCCAGCCAGAGGATAGTCTGCTTCCAGGATAATAGCCTGATCTACTCTGTCTCCAAGAGTGAGTATAGCTATGTCATGAGAAAGTTCTTAACCAAGAAATCGGTATAACTTTGAACAGTAAACATGAACATGTTCCAGTAGGAAGGTGGATTATCCAAGACACAGCAAATCAGTGAAAGGGGTCAAGTGCAAAGATACCTTTGTACAGGCGATTGAAGCTTCCCCCTTTCCAAGTAGAGGGAACAACGTAGGTCTTGTGTAGGGCCTGCTAAGAAATACTTTACTTTTCGCACAATGTATGCCGCCCTCATTTAAACTCTTCAAAAGGGAGCTAGATTTGCGTGAGGGAGGAAAAGGTGAGTTTTCAAAGTAGTGCGGCATCAAATAGGGTATGTGTGACGAGATGAGTGCAGGAGTGCAAGGATTAATTGTAGCTGAACTGCCTACTCAGCCCTCACACTTCTACAAAACAAGAGTTATTCCAATCAAAAAGGAGAAACAGGCACAGTAAGAGATATACCTCCTTGCGCTTTTGTGGTAACGTGGGCCAGGGGCAGGCTAAATTCTTACATAGGATGTGAACCAGTAGCAAAGCAAACAGAAAGGAATAACAGTCCAAAATATAGGGAGTGTCCAATCAAGGTTCTATCAAAATATATATACTTTAATTGAACAAACCACATGCAAAAATAATTAAATAGAACAGCACTTCATAACCTCACCCCTGCTGAAAGAAGACTGAATATGCAAGAGATGGAAAGATGCAGCACTCTGGGTAACAAAACAGTTGTGTAAGGCAATCAATAACCACAACACTTGTAAATGACATTTCGTGTGTGGAAAAAGTGTTAAAAGATGACCTAGCCAGTCTTTGCAGTCCGAGGTTGTACCAGAGGGCAGTTAGGAGTCAACAATTACTTCTTCCTGTTCAACATGATCAAATCAGGCTTGGGGTTATGCAAGTGGCTTAGACCACGGCAGTCACAGTGTTCCAAATGAGGAGCCGGTGTCACATTGGAGTTGAGCTGCAGTTCACAGCCATTCGAAGCAGTGCTCCAGGAATGTGGATCTTGAGGGCCATCAGGGTCTGTTCAGCGGACGATGGATGGTTCGACAGCAAAGATGCTAGTGTCTGGGTGACAGTCGAAGTTCTCCAATATAGATCCCAAGACAGTACCAATTCACCATGGTGCCGATTCTGCAACAATGGATGTTCCATAGAATCCTTATACCATATCATAACAGACTGTAAACAACTTTGCGAGAGCAGAACAAAGCATCTAGGAGCAAACCTGAAGAAAACACCATACCTCTCTGCACCAGACTGGTGGGGCCTGCTCCTTATGGGGGAAAACATACCAATGATTTTAGTCACAATTAAATTCTTGGATGAAATTGGACTAACTGCTGCCCAGCGAACTCTGACACGTCAAGAAGCATTAGTCAACTAAATAAGTACCTAAATCATGTGACCCATTGACCACATTTGGTTCTCACACTGCCTGTCACTTAATTTGAAATGTTTGAGCTAAGCCAATCAATTAATATATTTTTTTTTAACAAAAAAACTATTGACTGGATGTGCAGTTCAAGATAAGATGGTTCAATGCAGCATTTGAAGGTTGTGGTTCGATGAAGCCAGTCAGTTGGACCAATGAGTTGAATCGGCGAAGAAGATGCTGGCAGTTTGAAAAGTGGTTTGAACATGGTTGCAGTGTTAAAATTCTGTGCTTGAGCCAGAGTGAGTGATGTGCTCAGTTAGTGAGATGCAGTGGCAAGCTGGTTTGCAGGGCATCACAGCCGTTCGAAGAGCAAGTGGGTCACAAAAGCAGCCCAAGTGTGTCCTGTTCATTTCTACTGGGTCGTATGGCGTTCAAAGAGGGCTCAAAGCAGTTCAAGAGGGGGATCTTGTCCGATCTGGCTCTCAGGATGCTGTGAGTCCCATTCCAGGAACTCAGGAAAAGTATGTCTGTCTTGTTCTCGTTCTCAACACAGGGGAGGCTGGCAAACACCTGCAGGGGTCCTTAGCTTCTTGGTGCAGCTGGCAGAGAGGCTGGCCTTGGTCCAGCAGCAGATAACCCCCAATATGCCCTTTGAGTGGTTAGGGAGCAGAGCTAGCCTCTGCCGTGCATACTCAATCTTCAACCCACTTGTGTAGGCCCTTGGAAAGAACAAGACTCTCAAAAGCAGTCCACATGAATTCTTCCTTCTGCCTGGATGGTCCAAATTGGGAGACCTCCTCTTTTATAAGCAAAGGTCCACAGGTGACTCAAGAAAAGCAAGCCTGTTTTAAGGAGTCTAATCCCTGTCTTTGTGACAAGTGGCCTTTGCCTTCTTGCATCGTTCGCAAAGAGCTACATGCTAAAGGAAGTGTAAGAGAAAGGAAGGAGGAAGGAGAGGTACAGAGAGAAAATAGATGGTGGAATATTTCCACAGCTGTGCTAAACTCTCTCTGACCACACTTCTCAGATTCGTAGCATCAAAAGTCCTTTGGTATGCAGCACTCTGGTATGAGACTAATCATTTTGGACAGAGTGTGTGTTAACCCTGCAAGCTCCTGTTGAGCGACTGTCTTGCTTGATAGAGATGTTACCCGACTTCACAAATGATCAAAAGAAAGGCATAGTCTTTCAATCTCTTGTCTGGCTGGCTGACAGGGACAGACTGTCACACTAGAACACACACAACAATTTCACAGCTGCTCCAGGCGCAGAGTTATGACAAGTGTATTATTCAATCAGATGTGGCTTTTAATATTTATATAAACACTCCACCACCATACCGCACAAGATATGTCTTATATTTTCAGATTATCCTGTCAATAAGTGGGGAGTTTACATTAATCATATGGAATATATAACAGAGAGGTAAACTTAAATGCAACCTCTGCACTGCAATATCTTTGCTATCAAAGCAGCTCTCATACAGGCCACATGTAACCTCTGAACCCGCTCCATGCCACTGGTGAGCAGGAGCTGCAGAGGTGGAGACTGATGTAGCAGGGCAAAGGTGTATGTTTTTTTAGCTTTTGGAATGGAACTTATAAACGGGGTTCTGATTAGCAGGCTTCCCTTTTTGAGATGGAATTACCCGCTTCATGTTAATATTTAAAATGAACAAACAGCCTGGGTTGCCTAACCTTGTCAGATGGCAATTCCTTAACATCTGTGCTTGCTCACCGTTCGTTTGACACCACATGTCCATCCAACTCACTGTGGGTGCCAGGGCCTTTGGTTTAGGAGTGGACTTGAAGCTAAATAAATGGCGATGTGGACTGTAGCATGGCCTATGCCACCTGGGTTCTGAAGCAAACCAATTTGATTTACACAGTCATAAGAAAGAGAAACATCAGCATGTGCTTGGGCTGTAGAGCATTTCCAGTAATACCTGTGAAGCTCAATTATCAAGTTATGCACTTTTAGCAATAAGGTATCCCCTAGACTTGTGTCTTTGGTAACCAGACTTTAAGAATAATCCTTCAGTGTCACATTATTTCCGGATAGGATCCATGCTCTAGTACATTGTTTCTCACATTCACCTATTTTTGCAGATAACTCTAAAATGTGTTCATCTATTTTCTCAGTGGAACATTGTAAAAGGGGAGAATGTGCCAGTGGACACTTCTCATATGAAGAATGATTACTGGTGGAAACAGTGGATACAATCCAGGGCAAGGCAAGTGAAACAAAATGACTTCCTTAGGCTGCAGGCAAGTTCCAATAGCTTTATTACATCTTCTTAAGGTTACACCAGGCTAGCTAAGGGGGAACAGTTACAGGGAACATACACTGGCACCCATCACCCAGGCAGGGGCTCTCCAACTGCCTGGGCTTGGAACCCTCACCACAAACATTCTCTCATTTACACCCTAACATTCTGCTTTACTTCACATGCTTCTGCATACACTCCCAAGCACATCATAACAGCAAAGAGCATGGTAAACAATGGTTGGCCATCAGAGAAGGCCCATACCAGCATGTTAAAGATGAAGGTTCTGTGGAGGGAAAGTGTACAGGGCAGGGAAAGTGAATCTGCCTGCGTGCATTCACCTGAATGTAACCCTATTCCGCCTGGAATAAGGTGCATCCCAGTTAGGAAATAGTTTGCCATTATTCCTGTGGCCTACTTCAACAAGTGGCCTGAAGTTGGGTCTGTGGATTTCACCACTGCCAGAGCCATTGCCTTCATGTACGGGAGATGCTGTGGAACTATGGAACAGTAGAGGACTCTGTCACTGGTTTAGCAGGACCTCTTTTATGTTGTCTGCAGTGGTTTCAATGCCACAATTCTCATAATGGACTATTCTTTTCATGGCAGTTTGGTTGCCATAAGTGCAATAGTCCATTTGAACCATGTAACATATTCCACAATGCCACCTAGTAGCCATCGCTGGTGGTTCATCTCTAGTTCTGAGCCATATTAGCAAGGCATTGTGGGTATCCAAATTAGCCCAAATGCTCCAGGAAATTGTCTATGTATTAGAGGGCAGTGCAACTTTATACATAGCTTAATCAACCCAAGACAGGCATTTTGCAAGGCTGTCAGGACAGCTACTACATTTCAGCCTTATTAGGGGTTGGGTCTTGGGTTGATTAAGCTGTTTATAAAGTAGCAGAGAGCGAGAGAGTGAGAGAGAGCTGACTATAACATTTGTGGAAATACAACCACATAAAACCTTTGATGTAAAGGATGAGCCGTTGTCATCAAACCGTTTGCCTCTTCCATAGGTAAGGCCAGCATGAGATAGACTTAGCAAGCATGGATATGAGGGTTCAGCAGAAGCAAGCTGTCAGTAAGGTTCACCATGATTTAAGGAATGCAGCTGTGCATAGACCTGTTCAGGTCGCTGGATGAGCCAAGTATAAGTTGCCTTGTTACATGCACCTCAATAGTTTGAAGACGTTGTCAGACCCTTTGCAAGTGCACATGATTAAGGGAAACACAGTAGTAGTTAGTCACGGGCGCATCTGGAGTATGGAACGGGTGTTCATTGTTTGTACGAGCACGAGCAGTGTTCTGCCTTGACAGGCAGGGGAGTCTGCCCTACACACAATAACCTCAAAAAGGAATAAGATGCCCAAAGGGGCCAACCAAGTTGGTGAGTGAGGGGGCCAGGCTCCACCCCGAGCCAATGGATGTTGGGCCCAGGGCCAGTATGGGTAGGATTACCAGGTCACCTTAGCTTAGTCCCAGTGGCATGGCAGGGGACAATTCAATTCTGCAGTACATCGTTTTATACCACCAATTCCACTAGAGGATATCCTGTGCTTTTAGGACTGCAGCAATGGAACCAAGTTCTATGAACTGTATATGATTTTAGGAACGGTTATGCCATTTGTTCCTCCCCCAGCTGAAACATGTCTGGGGATGCTTGCGGTCTCGTGCAGAAGGGATGTGACCTAGCAGTTCGGGCTGGACTGCCCCTTTTGGGGTAAGACCAGGCCTAATTTGCATATGGTTTTTCCCCTTCTGTAATGGCCTGGCAGGCTGAAAAATGATGGTCTGGAAGGTTTCCCAGAGCTTTGCCCGTGGTTATGATTAATTCAAAACCGTCCAGCCATCAACTTTCTGTTTTGCTAAAGCCTCCCCCAGCTGTACCTTGGACAAAGACATAAAAATGTATTTAGCTGTTGTAGAGAAGCAGATGTACATGTCATCTCTGGAGCCCGCCCTGTCACCTCCGTCATACTGTAAGGACAGTAAGAGAGCACTATGCGTGACACCATTTATTGTCTCAATACCGCATCTAAGATATGAGAGAAATTATGCTCTCAGACAACCCTACTCAATGTGCCCTCGCAATGAAGTGGTGGGCGGATGGCTGCATATACCACTGAATATAGAAGAGCTTTAAGTGAAATTAGGCCAGAGCAAAGTGACGTTATGAAGAAAAGACATTAGGACGCACTAAAGGGTTATGTGAATACTAAAAGAATGATGATGTAACTGAAGTAATAAAAGAAATATATCTGCAGAGATGAAGAACTCCTATACACTAAGAAGATAAGTCAAAAGAGAATTAGCAAATGTATATACGCAGAAACGCAAGGCAGATGAGACATATAGAAGCTTGCTGCAGTAGAAAATATAACGTGGGTAAAGCGGCAATGATGGAAAGTTGGACGCGGGCTTCTTATAATAGTGAGTTAAGAACCCTTGAAGGGAAAGACTAGAACTGCAAAGCTGACAGGCACTGGAAAACAGCTTTGTGGGCGGAACAAAGAACATTTATTTGGCTTATGATCAACAATGCCACATCAAGAGGCAAATACAAGGCACGAGCGGAGTTAAAGGTCGATAAGCTACATACGCAGCACATATTTCTCTTAAATTAAGTGAAAGAGAACACATTTGCAAGAGCCAAGTATTGGAGAATTAAAAATGCAGAAAGCATATGCAAGACAGAGCAACCAAGTCTCCAGAGGCCAAGAAGAATAATAACACCCAGATAAATTGAATTAAATATCACCAAATACAAGGTCTAAATGAATTAAATGATGATCTCCGCACATGTGGTACAAGACTCAAAAGCAAGGGCTATTCATTATGCTCCATCTGAAGGTATTGTTGTACCTACACTCCCTTAAAGGTCCCAAGGAAGAGAACAGTCAGCAAGGTCAACTACCGAGAAGAAGCCTTGGCTTAGGGCCTAACAGATGAGAGATGGTAGAATAATTGACCAAAGTGGGCAGTGGTCTGACGTTGTTCCCAGCACCTGGGTTTCATATTGTTTACGTGTTGCTAATGAGCCGAATGTTCCAGGCTGGAAGTGAATGCCAACCAATGATGGGGGCCTATGAAGCATGTGCCATCAATTGTTGCAGGGGCCAATCTCTTGCTGTTATTCTGCTATTCATCTGTATTATACATAGTAAGAGGTAGTTCAAGGTGTGCCTACCTGATAGGGAGCAGCCAATTATGTTACTAATATGTAAATAAAATATAAGTATATATGTTCCCTTAACCATTCCCTCCTTTCAATAGATTTTACTGTTTGCCACGTATGATGATGTCATAGCTGACATACATCCAGGTAAAAGCCTTTGTATAATCGAAATATAGTTGAGAGTGTGTGAACTGCAATCTGTTTGTCCACCAGGGTTGCCTACCTTATTTGAGCTGATAATAACGTTGTACTTTGCCATATTCTTCTAATCTGTCCGGTTATTTGGGTCTGAGATCATTTATTGGTAATTCCATCTGGCACTTGGAGCGCTCCAGGTGCTACGGCACTCTCTCCATCATGTTCACCACTGGGAGACAGGCCATTTGAGAAGTAGATGTTTCGCCATTTATCTGCTACAATGTTCAGGGGAGGGATTCTAAAGATACATTCAGATACAGTTGTCACAATACTACATGGATGATAATGTCAAGCTATAGTTACTGGTCCCTTGTAACTTTTACCTCTCAGTATCAAGCAACCAGCTGGTTTGGTAGCCCTTGGGGTAGTAATGTCCTCTTTTCATCAGCCCTGATAGAGTATTTGCCCTTGGCATGGATCAGGTTTAGGTTCTATAAGCATTGGTCACATGGAAACACCACTAGTTTCCTGGCTCATCACATGATTTAGTTACATCTGGATGCATATGATTTGTGGCTCCCAAAGCCGTTGTCATAGCAGAGCTTCTCTCAGCATTGTGCCACTCATCATTCCTCTGACCACAATTCAGCATTTACCAATGTAGAGCCTGTGTGCACTTATGTGGAGAACAGACACCATTTATTTTTTGTAAAACACATTCTCAGCAAACCCTTGATATTGTTTTTAAGCCTGGCCCTGCACTTGCTCCTGTGAAGAGAGCTGGTAGCTGCCTTGGCGTGTACACCTCTAGGGATACCATTAGCAGGCTGGCCCTGACTTTCCCGCTGAATAGGAAGACGCTGTTTGTAGACTCTCACTATTGTGGTCAGATTCGAAACACACGAGCTTTCGTATCCATACATGCACAGGTGGAAGTCTAACACACATTGGTATGTTGTACCACTGGTTCCTATTTTTGTATTAAGTGTAATGCATTGTGTTCAAAGGCTCCGGAAAAGCCTCCTGAAAGCATTGTCATTCTCTTTTCCCAGGGGTAATTCCGCTCAGATGATGGCAGTGCAGCTTACAGTATTAGGATGCCCGTGTATGTTTCCAGATGTGTGCTTATGATTGGGCTTGTTCACTTTCAAGCAATGCCCATTGCCCACCTCAGTGCCAGGCTGGCACACACACACACACACACACAGCACCTTAATGACCTTGCAATTCATTTTGAAATACATTTCTTTTGTTATTAGCAAATCCTTTCTATTGCGTGGGTGTTTAGGTAATTGGCCATCTGATGGAACATTTCCAACTGAAAGACCCCACACAGCTCCAAATTGCTAGCCAATAAGTGTCCACTTTGAAGACAGTTAAGGTGAGTAATAAGGTAAAGCTTCCTTTTAAAGATATGTTTTTTGACATGCAAAAAAGGTTTCATTTTATGTCTATAATCAAATGTTCTTAAGATCACATGTATCAACAAACTGAACTATGTGAAAACGCGTCTCAATGCCCAAATAGGCTTGTTAGAGATTGGGCCTCATTATTAGTTTGGTGGTATCCCGCGGGTAAATCCCGCGGGATACCACCAAACTGTATAACCATTACCGGCACTTGATCTGCCGGAATTATTGGCTGTAGTGCTGGTAAGTGTATGTAATTCCCCATTCCATGGAGTCCACAGGACTCCCTGGGGGGCGGGGGGGATATTGCCGGTATTACTGCCACCAGTAATACCAGTATTTTTTGGTGTTGGGGTGCCGGAGCTGCAGGTAAATCCAACCACCCCACTACCAAACTTGTAGTTTGGCGATGCAGGAAAAGTGGCGGTAACAGCATTACCACCCCTTTTTTCCACACCACCAACCTTGTAATGAGGCCCAACGTCTTTTAGTGCTAAAAGAACCGTAATGTAAAACAGGAGATTTTCAGCCTCCCATTATTTTGCATTCTGGGATTTCTAGTTTTTCATTCAGAATGTGGGATATAAATCTACAGTTATATTCTTCTGGTGTAACGTGTTTCTCCAAGTATTTAGATATTGGTTGCTTTACTATGTAATTTGCATATTTTGCAAGTAAGCTCTTTAAAAGGGTATTATTGTAGGCTTTGAAATAGAAACCTTAAATATGTGTACCAAGTAAAACTTGGGACGTATGTGTTCAGGTCTCTGAATTGCATAGTGGGTTACAATCCCTGATTCACTGTTTAACCAAAGAGTGTGTTCAGGGCAAATGGTGCAGTCTCAATATGACTAACCTGCAACATTGGAGTCCTTATAAGTTATTACGTTCACATTACTCAACAAAAACAAACTCTGTTACAATAGGGAAGATTTTATGATTTTAGGGACACAATGGTGACCCCTGATGCTTCTCTGTTAGTGCCCCCTCCCCAGGACATCAATTAGAATTGTGTTATTGTTTCGCTTTCCCAAACTCAACCCCATATCATTTGATTTGATATGTAGATTTATAGTTTCAGCAGCCAGTCAGTGCACCAGAGATGCGAATATATAGAGAGATCCTTTCCTCTTCTGTTGCTGCCCATTGACAGTGTTGCTTGGGACATCCAGACCATGCCCAGCAGTAGAATGAGTGAAACTCTTTCCTTTGCCCTATTAGGCTATGTTATTGCATTCTGTATGATACTCCTTTCCTTTTCACAGTTTCTTGGAGCTTCAGGATCTGCAACGGCGGGGCCTCACCTAGTGGCAGGAGGACCAGGGGGACCAGGGAAAGGTTGCTTTGGTACAATGTTGATGTGTGCCGATCTGAAATGTTAGGGCTCTCTGTGGGGTGTAACGTTTAGATACTGTGTGAGCTGTCAGGAGCAGTGGTTAATGTGTGCTGTCTGTCAGAGAGGTGTTTAAGAAGTGTGGAGAGTTGTGTTGGCGGGCAGCATCATAGGACTCTCAATAACATCTACCAGTGTTGAAATGACAGATCCTAATTTTAAATTTTAGATTGATGTGTTCAGTCATTTATGTATGTAGTTTTTTGGGTGCGAGGTTGCACATAGGTTGGTGATTTGTTAATTGTTTGACCATCGATTGGTGACATCCTATTATTTGGTATTGTTGATGTATGTCTATAACAATTCATTATTTGTTAGTTGATGTATTTTGCATATATTTATTATAATCATGTTTTACATCAGAAAACATTGGTTAGTAATATCACATCTACTTTTCCAAAGGTACATTTGGTTTTCCCAGGCCACCTTCAAAGGAAGGGGAGTCCATGGTAGGAGCTCTATATTTACTAGGGTCATACGCCCATGGTTTCTGGTATCTGTGGTGGGCACATTGGTGTCAATGGCACCGTGTTCCGGCACATGTTTCAGGTACTGTGTTTTCCATTGGATAACCTGTGTTTTTTCAGTGGCAGAGGTGTGTGTCAAAATGTGTTGTCAGTTAGGATGGGATGCAGAATGATTTTGAAGTGGTCATTATCTTTCTCCAATTAGTGATGACTTTGATTGCTTTGCCAGGCAAATCAGCAGTGGGAATTCAGGGCTTAGAAACTGAACTTTAGGCAGCAGCAGCAGCACACAGAAAAGGTCTTTTGATTCCTTTTATTTTCTCAAGTTTCTTACCAGGGAGTCCAAGATCAGAGGTCTAGTGGATTAGAGGAACAACTCACAAGGAAGCCAAGGACCAGAGAAGAGTAACTCATGAAGCAGCCAATGACCACAGGGGTGACGAACCAGAGGAGTCAAGGACCGGAGGGGCAACAGACCAGAGCAGCCAAGCACCGGGAGGATGACATACTAAACCAGTCAAGGGCCATAGGGGTGACAGACCAGAGAGGCAATAAAGCAAAGGAGAGTGACTCACCAGACAGTCAAGGACCAAATGCACGATGGACCTAAGGCGTATCCCACAAGAGGGTAGGATTGCCGGATGATTCCATGTCATGAGGGACACCCTGCTCCACTCCTGGGCTTTGCTTTTAACTTAGTTTGACTTCATTCAATGTTCTGCCAATGAAATTACTCAAAAGCGATTACTGGAAAGTACATATTGTATTGAGTTTAATGTATGTGTATGTTCTTGCCCAAAAGTATTGTATTTGTTTTTTTGCTTAATAATTGTTGTTTATAAACAAATTGATTTATTAAGAGAAAAAGCAACGGTAATACCATAAAAGAAACCTTATAGCTTCATCTGTCATAGTTGGATTGACTGCATGTTTTAGAGTACATAAGCATTCAAAGATGACACTAATTAAAATGTTCTATAGAGATGTGTGTGTCAAACAATATCTTTAACGTGAATGCACAGTTCGATCAGACATTTCTATTTAAGAATATATTGTTTGGATATTTCTGTTGAGGATACATCCAGTGCCATTTTTTAATATTCCAGGCATTCTAGTCAAGTCCAAATACAACATGAGTCCACGAAGATTGCAAACCAAAGTGGTGAGTAAGACAAGACCAAGAGGGTTCCACCAGAGTGGATAGGCTGGTAGTGGAGGGTAGTGGAGGGAGTAGAGGGAGCGAGTTACATTCAAGGCATGTGGGTGCAGGTGGCTAAGGAGGGTTAGCATGTCTCAGCGTGTCAATTAAGATGCCTGTGGGAAGTGACTCGAGGATAGGTTTCAGGTCAGGGAAGAAGAGATGGAGAGGATTAGGGGTTGATGGAGAACTAGAGCAGTGAGAGGTGGAGTGGCAGAGTTCAATAGTGGCATATCCAAAGAGGAAAAGGTGATATCAGGTGAGGTAAGGGGAGGCAGTGGTGAGGGTCTTATTGATAAGGAGCCCAACCGCCCCCCCCCCGCCTCCACCCAACAGTGGGTGAAGTTAGCAATCCATGTTACTGTCATAGCAAGAAGTACATTTTGAGGGTAATAAGAGTCAAAGTGGTCATGAATGTATAAAGACGTGTTGCAGAGGGACCGTGCTTCGCAGAGGCGAAGTGAAAGAGTGATATGAGGTGGGGGAGTGGATCAGGTGTAGGTCGGCCTGCGAGGGGGATAGATGAGGTTGGAAAACCTGGGAAAATGGAAGTGTCAGGTTTGAGGGGTGCAGGAGAAGAGGATAGGTTTGGGGAATATGGAAAGTGAAGCAGATGTAATACTGCATTGTGGCTGAAGGCTACGAGGGATGGAAGGTAAAAAAAAAAAAGCAAATTAAGTCAGTGTAGGAAGAGTGCAGCCCAAGAGAAAGAGAGGTAGGTGGGTGAGGAGAAAGAGAATGGGTGCAAGGTTGGCTGGAAAGGGGCAGGTACCAGAAAGCAGTGTACAAACCCAAAACAGGGATGCCCCTTAATTCATCAAGGTAAAACCGCTCTGCAGTGAACTGGAATGCCTGTTAAGCTCACCTGGCTCCCACAGAGGCGTAACTGGACAGCTGCGGTCTCCACCAATGTGACGCATAGTGCCAAGATGACGGACTGGACTGGCCCACCTAGCTTCGTTTGCTTGGCCCGTAGGAATATTCTTTTGCAAATGGAGAAAGGGAATTAACCACCCGTGGAGTTGAGCGTTACCCCCCCACTCCCGCTGTTCTCCCCACTGATCACCTTTGATGTCCCATCTTATAGTCTCACCTGATGGTTTGGAAAGATAAGCTCTCCATCCTGCATTGAGCGCAGGGGCGCATAGATAACCAGTTGCTTCACTGGCTCGAAGGAATTGGTGAGTTCCAGAACAATATTGACTCTGAGATTCCCGGCAAGACGCCGTAAGTATGTAGTTCGTAAGAGTTCAAATGTCTGACTTTCACTCTTGTCCGATTCCTTGCAGGTTGCAGCTTGACCCTAGCGAAGAGTTCCCCTTGGCAACCAGTAATATTCAGGTAAGGATTTGTATTATCCAACACAGTTCGATAAAATAATGTCAATATGTAACCTGTTGCTTTCTACCTTATTCAGGCGCTGAGAGAAAGTATGAAGTCTTGGGGAATAATGCCTCCGGCGGTAAAATCAGGTAAGTCTATTGTGGTGAGGAGGTTTCCCCTTTTTTGTCCCTTTGTTTCACCTTGCTGTCCTTTTGTTTCCCCTTAGGGGCCGGGGTTCGGCGAGGATTAGTGGAAGCTGCGCCGACCCGTGAAGAGGAATAGTACCCCCGGTGGTAAAATCAGGTAAGTCTATGGGGGGTAACTAATATTGCCTCTGTGTATTCCCTTGGCTCACCTTGCTGTTCTTGTCTTCCCCTCAGGTGCCGGAGTGCGGCGGGAACATGCAGAAGGATGCGGTGGAATGTGAAGATGCTGCGAAGGCCGGTGAGTTTGGCGCGGCACTGCAGCAGGCGAGGCGACGCGCATAAAATAACTTCTTTCTTCCAGCTCGAAGGTGCGATAGATCGGGAATTCAGGTAAGGATCAAAGGTATTGCTCTTGTTCTAACCTTTTCTCCTTCTTTCTCCCTTTTTCTAGGAGCTCCAGACTCGAGGCGGGCATGGCAGAAGACTGGATGCAGACTTGCAGGCACGGTCAGCGTTACGCTGCTGGATGCAGAATAACGCGAAGCGTGTGCTGATCTTCCGGCGTGGTTTAAATAGCCTCCAAAGTAGTCCCAGATAAGTATTCCTCCCCAGCCCCACCTGAATAAAAAATAGTCCCTAGGTAAAGTAGTCCCTTCCAAGCCTCTTTTGGCTTGGAGCTCTTGCAGCATTGTCTGCATCTGCTGAGTTTGCAGCAGGGTCTGTATCAGGTAGGTTTTAATCTATGAGCCTGGCGCCTATGGCGCCAGGACTGACTCTCCATATGTGCCTGGTGCCGTAGGCACCAGGACTGCACCCAAATAGCCCCTAGCAGGGGTTGTTGGGCTTACTTAGAATAACTTGATGCCTGCTTCCGGGGTTGCTGGACTTGGTCTGGGTCCCATCATGACATCACTCCCCCCCAAGGCCCCTCCTAAAGTCGTTCTTCCCTGTGGTTTCGGTTTGTCTGGGAAATTTCGGTGGAATTTTTTCACCAATCGGGGTGCATGAACGTGGTCCCTAGGTTCCCATGACCTTTCCTGTGGTCCGTAACCTTTCCAGTGGATTAAATAAAAAAGTTTTGACTTTATAAGCTTGGAGTCCAGGATGTTCTTAACTTGAAATTGGGGTTCCCCGTCTACAAGGATGGGGTCTGGTGGCTTGGTTAGTCTTTTCCCTGGTTGCACTGGCTTCAAAAGTGACACATGAAAGACGGGGTGAATTTGCACATTAGCAGGTAAGTCCAACTTGACAGCCACCGGGATGATAATGGCCTCAATAGAGTAAGGTCCCAAATATCTGGGGTTAAAGGTCTGTGTTCCCTTTAGAGGTATATGTTTTGTGGCTAACCATACTTGGTCCCCTATCTGGTATTGTGGAGTATCAGTTCTATGCCGATCAGCATCTTTCTTGTATTTTTCTTTCGCCTTTTTTAAATGTGCTGTTGCTTCCTTAAAGGCTTGTGTAATCGTAGCGTGCAGATGGTCCACTGCAGGCATTTCTAAGTGTTGGGGTGAGTCAAGGTCTGAGGTTCGAGGATGGTGCCCATATAGGGTATAAAAGGGGCTTTGTCCAGTTCCAGAATGTACTGAATTATTGTATGCCTATTCGGCGATCCAAAGAATGTCTTTCCACTCACTCTCAGTCTGATGTAACATACAACGCAGCTATTGTTCGAGAGTCTGGTTGGTCCTCTCTGTTTGACCATCGGTTTGGGGGTGGTGACTGGTCGATAACCTCACATCGATTTGCACCAATTGACATTTTTTCCAAAAATGTGAAATGAATTGACTGCCCCGGTCAGAGACCAATACGGACGGAAATCCGTGTATGCGAACAATGTTTTCGAGGAACTCCTTGGCCAGGATTGAAGCTGAAGGTAATCCCTTCAAAGGAATAAAGTGAACCATCTTGGAAAAAAGATCCACAATAACTAGAATGGTGTTAAATCCATTGCATGGGTGAAGATCAGTAATACAGTCTAACGATAAGGTGTGCCATGGTGTAGGCGGAATGTCTAAAGGTTGTAAGAGTCCAGCTGGTTTTTTCTATGACTTTTGTTTTGGGCGCAAATGCCACAAGACATCACAAATGATTTAATATCCTTTCGCCAGGTGGGCCACCAGAATTGTCTCTTAATCTTAGCTTCAGTTTTTGCAATACCTGGGTGCCCCTCCATTAGGGTATCATGATAACAGGAAATGACTAGCTCTTGTAGTTCCTTATGTGGCAGAAATAGCCGCCCTTGGTAATAAGGCAGGTCATTGGTGAAAGAGTAGTCCGGGCCTTTCTTTACCCAGTCCTGCAGGGCTGTAGGATCAAAGAGTTGCTGGATCTTTACCTGAATGTCCTCTAGTGTCTGTAGAGTAGTCATGCCAAGAATCCTTTGTTCGGAAATTATAGGTATTGGTTCTGGGTTCACTTCTGCCTCTCCCATCCCTATTCGGGATAAGGCGTCTGCTTTACCATTCTTACAACCTGGTCGATAGGTTATCACGAAATCGAACTCGGCAAAGAACAATGCCCATCGGAGTTGGCGTGACGATTGGGCCTTGGCTGTCTTTAAATACTGTAAATTCTAGTGATCGGTGATCACAGTAATGGTATGCCTGGCACAGAGAAGATAGTGCCGCCAAGCCTTGAAGGCGGATTTAATGGCTAATAACTCCTTGTCGGTAACCGCATAGTTTAACTCGGGTGCTAAGAACTTTCTGGACCAAAATGCTACTGGGTGAAGCTGGCCAGTTTCAGGGTCCTTTTGAGACAGGACAGCTCCCATGGCTAGACTGGATGCATCAGTTTCCACTATGTATGGAAGTTCAGGGCGCGGGTGCTTTAATACAGGTGCAGACGTGTTACGCTTTCAGCTCTTGGAAGGCTTTTTTAGCTTCTTCAGTCCACATAAAGCGTTTATTTTTTCGCAAGAGTGCTGTGATGGGATGTACAACATGTGAAAAATCCGGGATGAATCTGTGGTAGAAATTGCCATAGCCGAGCATGCTTTGTACTCCTTTAACTGAACTTGGTGATGGCCACTTAAGGATTGTGTCCACCTTTCGTGAGTCCATTCGGACTCCTCTTGGGGTCAGGATAAACCCAAGGAATTCAACTTCTGTGGCATGAAAAATGCATTTTTCCAGTTTTGCATATAGTTTGTGCTGGCGCAATTTCTCAAGGACTGCTCGGACGTGCTTCACATGGTCAGATTCTGAAGAGGAGTATACTAGAATATCATCGATATATACGACAACACAAACGTCAATGAGTCACGAAGGACATCGTTCATGAAGTATTGGAAGGCTGCTGGTGCATTGCATAACCCGAAAGGCATCACCTGGTATTCGAATAACCCATACTTAGTGCGAAAAGCACTCTTCCATTCGTCGCCCTCTTTAACACGTATCAGATGGTATGCCCCCCGGAGATCTAACTTAGTGTATATGCAAGCGTCCTTCACTTGGTCTAGTAGTTCAGGGATCAGAGGCAATGGGTATCGGTTCTTATCAGTTGTCTGGTTCAATGCACGGTAGTCTATGCACGTTCTGAGGTCACCTTCCTTTTTGGGCACGAAGAACAAAGCTGAAGATGCAGGGGACTTGGAAGGGCGAATGAAGCCATTAGCAAGGTACTGGTCTAAGTATTGTCGTAGGTGAAGGTTCTCAGGTTCCGTAAGGGCGTAGATCCTGCTACAAGGGGGTTGTGCACCGGGTATGAGATCGATTTGACAATCGTACAATCTGTGGGGTGGTAAGGTGTTTGCCTGTTCTTTTTGAAAGACATCCTGGAATTCTTGGTACTCTGGAGGTAGTTGCATGACTGCTGTGGTTACTGTGGCCAGGCCTGCGTTCAGATTTTTCTTTGGGTAACAGGTTTGCGCACAATCCGGGAAGGTTATTCTCTTCTCTCACCAATCAATATAAGGATTATGTGTTCCCAACCAAGGTATCCCCAGTATTATTTGGAACTGTGGGGCTTTGATTAGATCAAATACAATAGTCTCTCGATGCCCATCCTGACCCAATAGTGTCATCTCTGCAGTGGAATGAGTTACAGGCCCAGAGGCAATTTCAGTTCCATCGACTGTGGTGATGACATCTGAGGTGGTTTTTCGGCAGAGAGGTAGATTCATCCTGGAAGCCAATTCGTACTCCACATAGTTTCCTATGGCCCCGCTATCAATGTATGCCCTTACTGCATGCATACGCGATGGTTGCCTTGGATCTACGAGGACCATTGGTATGATGAAATGCGAGGTCTGAGTACCCTTCTTCAAGCTCGGCAAGCGGACCTCTACGCTTGTCGGGCGTGGTTGTTTCCCGAGTTTGACTCTATATTGCTTTTATCAGCAGCTCGTACCACCTTCTTGGGTGGTTTTACAGGGCAATCTCGTAGAAAATGCCCAGAAGTTCCACAATATAGACACAATTGCATTGCCGTCTCCTTCCTCTTTCCTCCTGGGTTAAGGGTCCTTTTACCCCTCCGATTTGCATGGGTTCTGAAGCATCTGCTCCTTTGGGGTTAGCGTGGGTTTTGACCAACACCCGATTCTCAAACTTGGCTCGATCAGCCTTTCTGTTCTGAAGTCTGTGATCTAACTGGACCACTAAGTCTATATATTCAGCGCAGTCTTGAGGTGGGTTCACGACTTGAGCCAAGACATCCTTGAGTTCTCCTCGAAGCCCTCGATGAAATAACATGATTCGTTTTACCTCAGGCCATCCAGTTTCCACTATCAACCTATTAAAGGTCGCGATGTAGGATAGAAGGTCCTGGTTACCCCGTCATAGGGACAAAAGTTCGTTATCCAGGGCCTGTCCTTGGGAGTGCCTAGCAAATAGTCTTTCCATGCTCATTTGAAAGCCCTGAAAATCCCGAAGAATTGGTCATCCTGAGTAACTAGTGGAATTGACCAATCAGCTGCACTGCCGCTGAGATATGACAATACAAAGGCTAACTTGGCTTGATCGTTTGGGAAGGCTCCAGGTCTGCATAAAAAGTGCAAGCGACATTGGTTCATAAAAACGGCGAACCTTTTGGGATCTCCGGCAAAGCGTTTGGGCAGAGCTAATGGAATATTTCCTGGTAGATTTATTTGCACAGGGCTACTCGATGACACAGGAGCTGGATTTCCCCCAGGACCTGGTAGGGGTGCTTGTCCAGCCTGGCTTTGCAGTAGTTGCCTAGCAAGGTCATCAGTTCGCTCCTTTGACAAAATCAGTTCTCTCCTAAGGGCATTGATTTCTTGACAGGCGGAATGCACTTCAGCCCTCAGTTCCCCAAGTAATTGGGCCAATTGGTCAGTTTCTGAGGTATTCATAACACCCGGGTGGGAATTTGTGGGTAGGCTTTGCGTTCTGTTACGCTCACCTGGCTCCCACAGGGGCGTCGATCTGAACAGGACAGCTGCGATCTCCACCAATGTGACGCGTAGTGCCGAGTTGACGGACTGGACTGGCCCACCTAGCTTCGTTTGCTTGGCCCGTAGGAATATTCTTCTGCAAATGGAGAAAGGGAATTAACCACCCGTGCAGTTGAGCGTTACCCCCCCCACACCCGCTGTTCTCCCTACTGATCACCTTTGATGTCCCCTCTTATAGTCTCACCTGATGGTTTGGAAAGATAAGCTCTCCATCCTGCATTGAGCGCAGGGGCGCATAGATAACCAGTTGCTTCACTGGCTCGAAGGAATTGGTGAGTTCCAGAACAATATTGACTCTGAGATTCCTTCATATGTAGTTCGTAAGAGTTCAAATGTCTGACTTTCACTCTTGTCTGATTCCTTGCAGGTTGCAGCTTGACCCTAGCGAAGAGTTCCTCGTGGCAACTGGTAATATTCAGGTAAGGATTTGTATTATCCAACACAGTTCGATCAAATAATGTCAATATGTAACCTGTTGCTTTCTCCCTTATTCAGGCGCTGAGAGAAAGTATGAAGTCTTGGGGAATAATTCCTCCGGCGGTAAAATCAGATAAGTCTATTGTGGTGAGGAGGTTTCCTCTTGTTTGTCCCTTTGTTTCACCTTGCTGTCCTTTTGTTTCCCCTTAAGGGCCGGGGTTCGGCGAGGATGCAGTGGAAGCTGCGCCGACTCGTGAAGAGGAATAGTACCCCCGGTGGTAAAATCAGGTAAGTCTATGGGGGGTAACTAATATTGCCTCTGTGTATTCCCTTGGCTCACCTTGCTGCTCTTGTCTTCTCCTTAGGTGCCGGAGTGCGGCGGGAACATGCAGAAGGATGCAGTGGAATGTGAAGATGCTGCGAAGGCCGGTGAGTTCGGCGCGGCGCTGCAGCAGGTGAGGCGACGCGCATAGAATAACTTCTTTCTTCCAGCTCGAAGGCGCGATGGATCGCGAATTCAGGTAAGGATCAAAGGTTTTGCTCTTGTTCTAACCTTTTCTCCTTCTTTCTCCCTTTTTCTAGGAGCTCCAGACTCGAGGCGGGCGTGGCGGAAGACTGGATGCAGACTTGCAGGCACGGTGAGCGTTACGCTGCTGGATGCAGAATAATGCGAAGCGTGTGCTGCTCTTCGGGCGTGGTTTAAGTAGCCTCAAAAGTAGTCCCAGGTAGGTATTCCTCCCCAGCCCCACCCGAGTAAAAAATAGTCCCTAGGTAAAGTAGTCCCTTGCAAGCCTATTTTGACTTGGAGCTCTTGCAGCATGGTCTGCATCTGCTGAGTTTGCAGCATGGTCTGCATTAGGTAAGTTTTAATCTATGGCGCCAGGACTGACTCTCCATATGTGCCTGGCGCAATAGGCGCCAGGACTGCACCCAAATAGCCCCTAGCAGGGGTTGTTGGGCTTGCTTAGAATAACGTGATGCCTGCTTCCGGGGTTGCTGGACTTGGTCTGGGTCCCCGGGGGTAGGCATCATGACATGCCCTGGGGTGAAAGAGTTTTATGGATGGAAGTAGGAGTCAGGTGAAGGGGAGCTCGGCAAAGGTCTGGCTAAAGCCGGAGTTCACCCTAGGTCCTTTCCTGTCCTGCCAGGCTCAAGCAGGACCCATTGCTGCTTTCACCCTTAGCTGCAGACTCCTGGATGCTCAGGGGTGACTCTAGAGGCAGTGTATCACATGACCTTCTGTGAGCCCTTGAAAGGCCTTAACAGGGTCTCCACTCCTTCCTGGCAGCACGCAGGGTCCTGGTTGTTGTAGGTTGATTCATTTTGGATGCAGGACCCGAAGATGCTGTTCCTGATTCTCTGAGAATCTGAGATCCATTTCCTCGACATTACAGAGGGGGTAGAATTGGAGGCTACTGATTTGTCACAGAACTAGGCCTCTAATTTGGCTCTGCAGCTGCTTTCTACACGGGGACTCATTTTCAGAGTTTGTGGAGTGCAAAAAGAGGTGTTAAAGGCTTGGAGTGAAAGGGTCTTCACTGATTTAACATCCCCTTTTTGCACCCTGGGGAATTTTCGTTGTTTTCACAGGCGAATTGGCCTTACAGAAAGACAGTAGCATTTCCACCGACTTTCCCCACTTTCACTGCTGAAGCCATTGAGATACCCTAGCCCCATACATACATGGCTGGTGACAATGGCACTGCTTGTGAATACAAAGTGAGAATACAGAATGTGTTTAACGCTCTTTTCGGCTTATTTTACATACATTTTTCACATCTTGTATTTCAAATAACAAAATGAATAAAGTGCGCATACGTGCATAGGTTTGCAGTCCCCAGCTGTGAAATGTAGATATTTATAAACATTCCCCCGATGGGGTGTGCATGCTTTCTTGACTTTTGGGGCTATGATAAGATGTGTATACATGTTTATTCCAAAGTAAAATGTATACTACGGTACAAAATCCTAATGACCTCATCATAAAACAACTATTAAATAATGCAGAATAATATGTACATGATAGGTTGATTCTTCTGAAGTTTATCGGAATGTGTAACCTATTTGCTTGCTCTCCAAAAAAGAACAGTAATGGCCTCTCTTTTTTAAAATTACAGGCAAACTCAGAATCTAAACATTTGTGCCCAAAATCATCTGGCCATTTAAAGACAAAAAAACATGTTTTTTCTACTGCTCTGTGCTTTGAGCTGTCAATGTACAATCAGCTTGTTTCTTGAGTTCCAAGTTATAAATGTCTTGAAAACGACAACCTGGCCGGCCTGCCTGAAGTGATAGAAGACATGGGGGGTCATTCCGAGTAGGGCGGTAAGGGTTAACGGTCACCGGTAACGAGACCGGTGCCGTTAAACCCTTACCGCCCTATTTCGAGTTCCCTTTGCGGGTTGGTACTTAACGCGTGCTTTTTGCAGGCGTTAAAAGACCAACCCGCAAAGGGACCTAGGAGCTAATTACGGCACCGTAATTTACGGTGCTGTAATTAGCGCCTTCCCCATTCCCATTGAGCCCTATGGGGCAAAAATGGGAATGGGGAAGGGCCCATGATGAATGGGGAATTACCGCCCCCGCCAACCTTGGAATGGGGTGGTAATTACGCCATTCACCATGGCGGAGTCGGAAAAATTACCGGCGTCAACCAAGGGGCTAACAGCGCCTTGGTTAACGCCAGGGTCGGAATGAGGCCCATGGACATGGTAAATCTCGCAAAGTTCATAGGTTTTGCCTGGGTTCGATTACTGTTCATTATACCCTCTCGTGATGGAGTCTTGCATTGTGCTCACCCCCTTCGCAGCCGCCTTTCATTCCCCCCGCCCCCTCTGTTGCTATGGCGGGTGTTTCATATTTGTCTCTGTCTCCTTCGCAATGGTGATGACCACAATTGAAGACGTTATTCAAAGCGTGGTCGCATCAATACATGCTAAAGAGGAGGCATTGCATCTCTATTTTTACTCCTTATTGAATGGGCTCCGAAGCAATCACGGTTGGCTCACAGCTCGATGCAATGGGGATCCTGGCTCAATCAATCTTGCGCACGCGAGCCGAGAAGCGCCGCTGCTCAATGCGTGCCAGAAAGATTGCTTCTTCCACCACCACTGTGTTGTGCGGACTGCGCACTGTGGTTTCTTTCACGTGGATCCCTAAACCACTTCACACAAAGGCTGGTGTGCTGGGTATTCTGACCACGGATTCCTACTTCTTGTTTATGAGCTACTGAAAATCAAGCTAGTGCCCATGGCTTGAATGCTTGCAGTAATAACAATAATATAAATGGGTTTGTAAAAGGATGGCTATAAAAAAAGTTAGTTGTTTTCATTATAGGGGATCCGAGTGGTATTCTTATTTATCTATTTATTTTGTTGTTTATCCTATGTACTGCACTTCCCCTCAACCCTCTCCCCTCGCACTTTTCCCCTTCCCCCCTGCCCTTCACTTGTGCGATCTCAATGTCTCCAGGCCTAGTAAGATCGCTGTCTCTGTCTTTCCTCTGTTTCCCCATCCCTTGCCTCTTCGCGCTTTGAAACACTTGTGTATATGCGCGTTATAAATGCCATATCATTTCATATCATATCATAGACTAGCTGTTTCGTGCCTGGTCATCAAAAGCCGATTCCTCTCCATGCATTCAGGTTATCCGCATATGAATCCAGTGAGTCCAAATAGGAGTTATTTGGAAAGACAATGTTTATCATTAACATCAGGAGTGGTTGCGGATGTTGAGGATTAAACCAATGTCGTAGACAATGAGAGTGAATTTCGAGTTGTCTGTGCCGTCACTCGGTTCCGGAAATGGAAAACATCCCCTTGTCGATTCTTATCCATGATCTGTTTTATGTTGTGTTGCCTGTAAACCTTCCCACATTCTTCAGCTGAGATCAACCTATGGATATTCTGGGTGGTTGTGTGGTGGTTTGGTGGTTTGGTGGTCTGGTAGTTTACTGGGTAACCATGTGGCAGGACGCGCAACTAACATGGACGTTAAGCAGGACCTCCTTCTTTGACTCATGACCTTTGTTGTCCAAGGCTTTCCAAGCTCCAGGCATCTGGCTGATAGCGTGACCACCAGATATTGTGCTGCTTCCAAGGCAATGGAATGCATTTCTCAATGTGTGTTTGTCATTGCCAGAGCTGGTTAGGATGGAGACCTTTGGGGGCATTTGTCAAAAGAACAGCTCTGAGGGACCCAAAAAGTTTAAGTGCATTTTCTCTAACTTCTTGTCAAGATGTGCATTTTCACCCATTGAGGCCGCTCAGTTTTCTTTAAAGGACACTCTCGGCTCCCGCCTATATTGAGATTTAACACTTCATTCTTGAACGGTCACTGCAGCAATTGAGAGAAATAAGTTATTTGCTTATCCCTAGAATTCATCAAGCATCAGGGATTTTGGATACCACGACTCACGTCTCATTAGTTCAGGTTCGCTGCTTCAGTTCTGACTCATTGGGTAGTTTTCTGTCTGAGCTGCATAGGCGCAGTGCAACAGCTTGACAGGTACCTTGATATTTGTTTTATTTATTTGAATTTGTAAAGCGCACAAACAGCCCGCAGACACCGAGGCGCTGAAACAGAGCTTAAGGATGCCTACTTGAGGGTTACAGTGAAGCTGCCCTAGAAAACACTTGCATACATTTCGGTATTCAATGATGGGCCAAATGGATTTCTGGTAATAAACGTAATTTCCCTGACCTGGGCAGTTTCCTTCTGAGTCTGTTCTTTGGGGGGATTTCTGATGAGCTTCAGGAGATGTCTGCCAGGTATTTCAAGACCAAATTATGACGAGAGCCCATTGTTATGATAATGGGGTTCAGGCCACATCAGTACACACAGGCATATGTAGCAATGGTGTGTTAGGCAAACATTAGCAACGCTGCACACGCGGACCCCGTTTTTCACTGATGATTACATAGAAGCACCCTCAAAAACGCCTCTCTCTGAGTCTTTAGTCTGATTTGCAGGGACTGCTTTTTTGGCCCTCCTGTATCCAGACTCTCGTGATTGACATTGGATTCCACCAAAATGGTCGTGCCTCCCCTCCCAGGACCGTGTGCCATGACCCATGGATCCAAAATGGAGAACAAGGATAAACTGTAGAGGATAAACAGGAGGAATACAGATGCCCGTAATCCCTGACGTAACAGACTTCACCATGATCGGTAAGTGGTCTTGATCATGAAAGGATAACAAACAGCCAAAGGAAGCTTAATATCAGGACACAAAAGATAAGCAAGAGGAGAAACATGCAAGAATTTAAAATATTGTGAACATGACAGGAATGGACATGACCGGAGAGTCACCTGCATTGCCAGGAAAGGAAGAGTACACAGCGGTCGGACGCACCCCCAGGGAAGGACGTATGGAGTCATTGCTGAATAGCTCTCAACTCCATTTTTAGATCGCAGATGAAGAAGACGGACACATGCACTTAAAGGGTTCAGCACTTTAAGGTCTGATTTGAGCCCTTAGCCAAACAATTCTCAGCAAACACAGCTCTCCTAAATTTAGCAACTCAAGTGGTAGATTATTTGTCTAAATTTCGCCAATCACACGTCTAGCCGGACAGATCATGGCGAAGAGAATTTTCTGCTCAGATTTATCGAGGACACTTTGAAATGGTTAAAAGCATATCTCTTCCGTTCTCAATTCGAAGCATGAGGGGTTTAGACTCCTCATGCTGCCGCCTCCTGCAAAATGCGGCTGCCAGGTCTGTACTTCATCCTCCGCTGGGGGCGCACATGTCTCCTTTACTTGGGCAGCTTCATTGGTTGCCTGTTGAGAAGTGTGGTCTTTTCAAATCTCTTTGCATGGTGCTTCGCGCCTTTTACAAACTGGGCGCAGACTATTTTCAGGCCAAGTTTCTACTCTATGTTCCCACATGTCCGCTTGGTTCTCAGTCTGCTCCTATGGTTCAGGTCCCTCGGATCAGACTCTCCCGTATGGGTGGCCGCGCCTTTTCAGTGGATGCGCTAAGGCCTGGAATTCTCTCCCTCTTTCCCTGAGGGCTATTCCTGATCACCTTTCTTTCCGGCTCTAGTTCTTTACGAGTCCCCTTGCCAGTTTAGCACCATGATGGCTTTGGGCGTACGAGCGCTCTATAAATATTCATTACATAACATGTACTTAAAAATCTAGTTCCAAGTTTCCTGCAGTGATGGGTCAGATCATAAATTTGTTTTATATGAAAATGATTAGACTAGTAATCATTTTGAAATGTAGGGCAAGCAAGCCCTGCCTTTGAACTGATTTAAGAGATATATAGGGTTTCTGCTGAGCCTAGATAAAAAGTGAGACTTGCCCCCAAAAGGCCTTTCAACTCAGTTGCTTAGCAATTTCAACTCGGTTGCTTAGCAAGGCAGGAGCGTGAGACTGTAACTTCCTGTGTCAGTAACCAGGGCAGCATCTTTTAACAGAATACTATCCCAATCCGAAAAAAGGTCTTTTGATTGGACAGGCATCCCATGGCAACATCACCAAGTTTAAAAGTAGTTTGAGGGCAAGTCTTGGAGAGTTGACGTGAACTTAGGTTAAAAAAAATAAAGAAAATAAAAAAGTTAATACTAAGGGGCTCCACTACCTCAACTACTGAGTTCCCACCCTCACGGGCTGAACAGGTAGGGTTAATTAGTTGAGCAATCAGCAACAGTGGCTGTAGTCCATGATATGACATGATATGATAGGTCATTTATAACGCGCTTAATACCCAGAGAATACTAAGCACGGACCCCGGGATCAAACCCATGTTGCTCTGTGTCGTCTTGCTTCCAAGGCGAACATGTTGCCGCTGAGCTATCCTCCCAATGATGCCATACCGCTTTGTTTGGCAATAGTGAGTCTCTTAGAAGCTCGGGCAACCACGCCTCCAGTGGCGCGTCATTTCCCCATTTTGGCGATATAGCAGTTAACCCTAGGAAGTAGAGTGCCTCAAAGGGGTCCCCCCCCCCCCTGGCAGTCACCATGCTACATTCCTTCCTTGCAGCAGATCTCTGCTAATAGTATGCTGTAGTGGTACAGTAGTAGTAGCTCAGATTAAATTAAATTGTCAGTTCACTGGCTCACAGAATAAGAAGACCCTTGATTTCTGAGCCGCCGGACCCGAGTCCAATAAGGTGCATTGATAGATTTGGCGATTATTACAGTGGTTCCCGTTTCCTCCCGGCCCGGCAGACCACGTAAGGCCACTTGCCTCCCACTTGCACTTTACACCGGCTGGTTCAAGTAGCAAAGTCAGCCCAATGCAAGTAGCAAGGTCAGCCCAGTTTAAGGTGGCTGCTTCGATCAAGCGCTTTAAGACAAGCACTCCACGTCTGCTTGTTACGTCTAATGTCCGTAATAACAGTAATTGCAGCGCCAGACGTCCCTGTGAGTGAGCGTGACACTGGTGAGTACCAGTGGGTCCCAATACGTCTAACTGAATCCCAACACAAGGTATTCCACTAGAATTCAAGTTTCCCCTTATCTCAGACAGAGAATGCGAAGTGAGGTGAACGGATGCGATCACAATTCGGCAAAATCAGAGAAGTATTTAATGAGGATGAGCAAGCTCTCCTTAGTGATAGGGATAGGCTTCCCTGGGTGAGATGCCTGGAATCCACTTCTAAATGGATAAGAGTCATTCATTGAGATGCGTACACTTTACTTAGTCATATGCCTAAACTTCCCATGGGAAGATGCACAAAGTTCACTCAGAAATCGGCAACAGCCATTGAGTGCGAGAAGCAAGCTCTCCTTAGTGATACCGAAATGCTTCCCTAAGTGAGCTGCATCGAGTTTGCTCAGAGATGCACAAGAGCCATTGAGTGAGATGAGCAAGCTCTCCTTAGTGATACCGAAATGCTTCCCTAAGTGAGCTGCATCGAGTTTGCTCAGAGATGCACAAGAGCCATTGAGTGAGATGAGAAAGCTCTCCTTAGTAATACACAAATGCTTTGCTCGGTGAGCTGCATCGAGTTCGCTCAGAGATGCAGAAGAGCCATTGAGTGAGATGAGCAAGCTCTCCTTAGTGATACACAAATGCTTTGCTCGGTGAGCTGCATCGAGTTTGCTCAGAGATGCACAAGAGCTATTGAGTGAGATGAGAAAGCTCTCCTTAGTGATACAGAAATGCTTTGCTCGGTGAGCTGCATCGAGTTCGCTCAGAGATGCAGAAGAGCCATTGAGTGAGATGAGCAAGCTCTCCTTAGTGATACACAAATGCTTTGCTCGGTGAGCTGCATCGAGTTCGCTCGGAGATGCAGAAGAGCCATTGAATGCGATAAGCAAGCTCTCCTTAGAGATACACAAATGCTTCTCTAAGTGAGCTGCATTGAGTTCGCTCAGAGATGCAGAAGAGCCATTGAGTGTGATAAGCAAGCTCTCCTTAGTGATACACAAATGCTTCTCTAAGTGAGCTGCATTGAGTTCGCTCAGAGATGCAGAAGAGCCATTGAGTGTGATAAGCAAGCTCCCCTTAGTGATACACAAATGCTTCCCTATGTGAGAAGAATCCAGTTCACACTAAGATGCACACGAGCCATTGAGTGACATGAACAAGCTCTACTAAGTGAGAGGCTTACGCGACCCTCAGTGAGCTGCATCGAGTTCACTCAGCGATCCACAAGAGCTATTGAGGAAGATGAGAAAACTCTTCTTAGTGGGACGCACACTCTTTCCTCAGTAAGTTGCATAAGCTTTTAAATGAGAAGCACAGGCTTCCTTGAGTGTGATGCAAAACACTCAAAATATTTATTTGTACCAGCACCCTCAAAGCAGGGTCGGACTGGGCCATAAAATTGTCTCGGGCACCAATGAAAAAGTGGCTCACAGCGGCAAATGGCATTTCATTCCTTTTGTGACAGACTGTTTGAGTGGTACCCAAGGGGGAGTGTTTGGATAAAATGTGATGCAAATTTTTCATTTTGAAGAATATTCTGCAAAACTGGTGAAACCTACTAGTCGCATAGTGAAATAACTCATCAAGCTGGTCCACGATGGCCAAAAAAAGTGGCCCACTTTGACCCAAAAAACTGGCCCACACCAGCATTTTCCGTTTTTGGTTGGTTCGGGCATTGCCCTATTGCCCTTTAGTCCAGTCCGAGCCTGCCTCAAAGTGTTATAAATGGCGCCCCTCAGCGGCATGGCCACACTGCCCTCAGAAAGACAATGGGCCTCATTACACGGAAGGCGGTGAGCCATGGCGCTATTAGTGCCATGGCTCATGCCGGTAAAATATCGGCACCGCCTTGGCGGAAAGGGGATTTACCGCCCCATTCCAAGGTTGGAGGGGCGGTAAATCCCCTTTCCGCCATTGCCCTTCCCCATTCCCATTTCTGCCCCATAGGGCTCTATGGGAATAGGGAAGGCGCTAATTACGGCACCGCAATTTTGCGGTGCCGTAATTAGCACCAAGGTCCCTTAGCGGGTTGGTTTTTAACGCCTGCAAAAGGCAGGCGTTAAAGCACCAACCCGCTAAGGGACCTCGTAGTAAGGCGGGAGGGATTTACCGGTACCGGTATTTTACCGCTACCGGTAAATCCCTACCGCCATCCGTGTGGTCAAAAAAAACGTACCACTCAATAGGGCAGGATCTAAAGTTTTCCCATGCCAGGTGTGAAGAAATCAACCAGTCTGGTCTTTTCAGTTTACATCACATTGCATTTTGGTACTTGTAGTTCTATGTAGAGGAATGGTAAGACCAACAGTAAATGATTCCAGAGCTCTGATTCAGAATATTTTATGAAAGACGAGTGTGAATTAAGTCGTATGGTGAGAAGAATGGGCGCTGGCTTTTTTTGCATTGCTAGGTTTAGAACGTTCACACTTAGCAGCTACTTTGCATGAAGATGAATGGTATGCATCAGAGAAAAAAAAATATTTGCCTTTGTAGGAATGTATAAGATTCATGAAGCACAAACTTAGATACCAGGTAACAGAGCGTAGTACAAAAACAGTAGGTGGTTGGCAGAGTACAGAGAGAGAACACTGGGGAGAGGCAGAAGAGGGAAGGCCAATTAATATGGGCCATCCCAAGATATTCAGGCAGGGTCCTTGCTGCCATTAATTCTTACACAGTCAATGAGTACTACTTAGATGAGAATGAGTAACATCTGTTATTAACAATACAGAGAAGATGGTCTAAAATAGATTGCCATCCATTCTGGTCCCAGGAGCATGCAAATGTGCACACTCTAAATACATATGTCTTACATGTTTGGGATCTTTTCTGAGACCCTTAAATTAGGCCCACATTTAGGTTCACCATGTATTGAAACTCTGGCTTCAGCACTGGCTGTACCACCCTCGGCCACCCTCCCTACCTCCCAATGCCCTTACAACAATATGTTCCCTCCCGCCCCCTGTTGCCGTGAGGTATGATTCTCATACTTCTATTTGTTCTATTTTTAACAACAATCTGCACTTTGAGTCCAGCTGCCATGCCATTCCAAGCCCTTTTCAGCTATTTCCGCTCAGTGGTATAGGATTTACATAGTAAAATATGCAACCTTCCCTGATGGATATAAACACACACTCGAAAGGCCAACGTCTCCCTTAGGGAGATCATACCCTCCCCACATTGAGTGGAGGAAGGCTTCTCTGGAGGCCCCGTTGTTTCAGCAGAAGGAGATACACAATGCACGTCATATGTCTTCACTACACCAAACCCGGCACCTCAGGGTGCCAACACTCCATCTGCCTTGGAACTCAAAATAAACTGATTTCTAAAAACCGAACAAGTGCTTCCCAGGGAGATGAGACTCCTTTTAGGCTAAGAAACATCCAGCACAAGATATTTTGAAAGCTTGCAAAACTCTTTCTGTAATACATCTGATGTAAATGTACTCCTGCATACCGGGAAGAAGAAACAAAAAAAAGACTGCCATTTTCACTTCCGAACTGACTTCATAAAATGCTGAAGGTATGGAAAAAAAAGACATGATTGAAGACATCTCAGATTCAAACCAACATCTTCAGGGTTAAGGACACATCAGGAATTTTAAAAAGCATCTTTACGTAAAAGGACAGCTCATCTGAGCGAATAAGCTAAAAAAGACAGAAACCAAACCCAAAAGACTTTTTCAAATTATTCAAACTTTTCTGTTTCCACGAGGCACCGAACATGAACTTGCCTCTTTACTTGAATGCTTGCAGTCAGTGGGGATTTTCAGAAGTCGATGATACACAGACAAAGAAAAACATCATAAAGTCACTTGACATTGAGAAAGTGCCTGACTCTAGCTCCCTATCTAATGCCCACTGAGTGAGCTTTCTTCTTCCTATATATAGACCTGAGGATGCCCTTCCTACCACGGCGGCTTTGAAACATGGTGAGAGCATGGGTCCTTTCAATACCGCATGTATTCATTATTCCCTGAAGTTTGGCTAAGTTCCTCTATCACATAAGCAATCAATGCGCCCACCTCTATAAAAACAGTCCCCATCAGTAACTGTCCACCCTCTTGCTGGTTCGTCCTGGCCCTGGAGGGCATTGGAGAAGCTGGTACCGCTCTCCAAATCTAGGAGTTTGTAGAAGCCTGGGGAATTCTTGATATTTGTCGCCCTGGACTTCATGCTTAACATTGGACGGACTTCCTGTAATTGCAGTCTGAGATGAGATCATGCGCACGCAGGAGTTGGCTCCCTACCCTTGTTTATAATGCAGAATCTCTCTGCATTATTGGATACCGGAGATCATCAACTCCCTATCGCTCACCTTGCCTGGACTGCTTGGGTATTCAACCCATTCACCTTGTCACAGGACTAAGAGCATTCAACCACATCACCCCAACAGGAGCTACTCAGTGAAGCTCAAAGAGCTTCACTCACTACCCCTTCGAGAGTACCTTATGTTCAGGAGTGCCTGCATAAAAAACAAAGGAGTTATAAGCAACACACCACCATACCTGTCCATGAAGCTCACCATATGGCGGATCAATGGACTACAAGGGAACAGCTGGGAAAGTAAGCTTGTCGTGCTGTGCACCCTGTCTCTGGACTTACTCAGATGAGACTGGCTCCCTTCAGGGAGGACTTGGACACCGTGCACTTCAAAGAACATCTCTCCAATTGGTGATCAAATCACTTCACCCTACTTTCCCTGTTGGATGCTCGCCACCTCTTCTCCTCACCCTACCCATCCCAGCAACCCCTGCTGCCAGTACACTGTGCCAGAAACTGTCTGGGCGCATCCCTGTTAGGTTTGCATTTTATAACTTCCATAAATACATCCATCTGATATAGGTGCTCTTCTCTCGCCCATTTCTCCTGCAGCACGGGTCAATGCTTTGTCAGAGCACTGCAGCTCAATGTCCACCAACTCACGCTAGCTTAACCATTCTTATAACCCTGGCATGCCCAACATATGCACTTTAAATCCTTGCTTTATTTGTTTTTGGCACAGTTGTGCATGCTGCTACCTCCTGTGCCCTTCCATATGCCGATGACGGGTCATAGGTTACCCTGGGGAGTGAAAGCCTTCACAGTGCATTGCAAAGTTTGTAGACCATCACAGTTAGCATTTGTAGAACATATTCCATCTTCATTTGTACACTTACTTATATTAAACCTGTAGTTGTGCACAAGTAGGGCAAACAAAAAAACCGCCCTCATAAATTGTCCAGTCCTGTGAAGTACACCGAGAGATTATATGACTATGGCACATTGTGAGATTTGCAATTCTCCCTAATTTGAGATGCGGGCCGCCATTTCCTTGCCTTTTATCTCTATTGGAAACTGCACTCTTAAGAGCCAGCAAGGTCTCCCAAATTCCTCCCAATCTTCAGTAGAACCACAGAGACTTTGGACAGTGCTGGAAGAGCCATGCTTTTTTCCAGGCTCTCGGTGTTCAGAGGGACACTTTTTAGAATGTGTATGTGAGTTATTTTCTCCCGTTTTCTTCTGCGGCACTGGTTGGGGAATTGGTGGAGCCTTGTGGCTCGCCGTCCACTAACTTGTGTTAACTTAACCACTTTGGTCACCTTGATGTGGCCAGCGCATGAATTTTAAATCTGTATGCACTCATCCATAAAGGGACTTTGATCATTTCTGGAAAAGAGGATCCAGAAGACAGGACTTGGAATCTTATCTTGCACGCAGGTCAGTTTTAAGTGTCGAGTTCCATACGGTCTGCCCCAATCGTCACACCTTTTTATCCATGTACTACTCTTTCTAGAGAGAGCCATCTGTGTTCTCGTTCAAATGCTCATGACCCTGAAAGTATTTATAAGTTTGCAGACCGCAAGAAGACTTCATAAGAGTATCCCATTCTTGAAATGATGGATGATACCAAATGCCCTGAATTATATCACCTCTAAGGATGAGGTTATGCTGCCGGGCCCTCTCCATTTACTTTGGACTAAAGGAAAACGAGCCGGTCAGCACTTATATTGTTCATGCCAAATCCTACTAATGCAGCCAAACAGAGGACTCTGGGTAACTTTTGGGAGGCAGAGTGGGAGATCAGGGCACAAAGATTGGAACTACATTAAGGGATGGTTGTGTAGTGTTAGGGTGAATGGTAATTTCTGTGCTAATTCCCTTCAACATTAGAGACCCCCCAGTTCTTTTTGCTGGGTTTAGGACTTTTTAATTTTAACCCTGGAGTGAGTGAGACCCTTTTCTCACTCTCTCATGTGTTTTTACCTGGTTTGGATTGTGTGTTTTCACTGTTTTTGGAGTCTGTCAGACTCCATAGGCATCTGCTTTTCGTATGGTGACACACAGCACCTTCAGTGCAGTGTCACTGAGAAATCATGTGGGTTTCTCTAAGGTGTAAATACCTTTTCTTGTGTGAACGACAGTTCCCAAGAAGAGTAGAGTGAAATGTACTTTACTTACCCTTTCTCTTTGTAGGTCCACCACTCACCATCTTATTTGGAGTGCTGGGGAGATACTTAGTAGCACCTTATCATACTTTCTCATGTAACCCTCACTACTTTAAATGGTTGGTGGAAGGGGTTCATTTTTTCCTATCATTGTGCTCGTATACCGCAGGCTGAACCCTCAGTTGCAGTATAGCACCAATGGGTGACCATTTTGTCAAAATGCCCACTGTCTTCTTTTTTTGCCATTTTCTGTTTGTGAGGTCTTTCTTGGGTTTTACTCTCTGCATTGAGACAGATTTGAGCCCTTTGTTTTTCTTGCCTTTGGCGGGCTTCAGACCTGAAGCCCGCCTCTGACTCCAGTGTGTATGGAAGGACAGGATGTGAGGGAGGGTCCAGAAACTCCCCTGTCCTTTGTTTCTAGGAATGCCTGAATGAAACTAGCCCTTATTGGCTGGCTGTCCTTTAAGGACAGCCACCCTCCTGTGTGATTGACAGCCTAGGCTGTGCATGAATGGGAGAAACCTGCTTAAATGGCAAGGGTTTTGGGACTACAGGCAGAGTCGACCACTTGGAGAAACACCCGACGAAGAAACCATGAACAAAGCTTGCTGCAACCTTCTGGACCTTTGCATTGCCTAGTGAAGCCCTGCTACTGTGCTGACCTCCTCTTTCACCTCGACAGAGAAGCTCCATATGGAAGACTTCTCCCCTTGGTTTAGTGGGGCAACCAACCCCCGAGACAAACTCCACTGGACCACCATCCCCGACTTGCTGTGCCGCTCCGTTGCTACGAGAGCCCAAAGAGTCCCGTCACCAGAGTGCAGGACCGAAGGAGTGAAGGAAGTCCACCGGTGTCCGAGATCTGCATCAGTGCTGTTTGCTAAGCGCTGAAACCACAAAGTGCCACTGAACCGAAAAGAGCCCATAGCTGCAGGAGCCCTCCAGACGTCCTCCCTCTTGTCCCCACGACTGAGGCTCAGGAACCAGGGTCTGCATCCCTGTAGCAAGACAGAATCCAGCTGGACCACTCTTCTTCTAACCAGAGGTACTGTTTAGGCTTGGGGTAATTACCTTATTGCCTTTAGCCATGCTTTTCTTACAGGGGAACTGTATTGGCATAGTTTTTTCGAGTGGATTTCAACTCCCTTCTCACAAGTTTACCAGCTTGTGACCCTACAAGTGATTTTTCTGAACTTTCTAACTTTGTGCAAGACCTTTGTCCAAGAAGTGCATCAGATCCGTAGATTGTGTTCAAATGACTTTGGCGGTCCTGGCTCCCTAAAGGCACTCTTCTAAATCCATTGACGTAGATGCTGTTTGTCCCTCACAGGTGGTAGCTTGTTGTGAACTGGTACTGCCGGGAAAGGCGTATCTAGACTTCATTGGAGGATTCAGCTGTCTTCACAATTGCTGAGAAATGTTTCTAACCTTTTTGCTTCCCTAACCAACCGTTTCCTTTCTGCAACTCAGAGTCTGCAAATGTGTATTGGTATGATATATACATGCAAAAACGATCCTTATGATTGAAGTAACCTCAGGGTGTAGGAGTAGTGTATGAAGCATATCCAAAGATAATGTACTGGCTTTATTTGACTCTGAAAAATAATTTTAAATTTTATTTGAATTGTTACAATGAGCTGCCTTTTTTAAAGAATGCTTATTTAAAACTGACGTTGAATAAATAAATAAATAACTATTTATAACTGAAACCTTGAGTGTAAGTGTTACTTGGCTACTTGCATTTACGGAGTTTAATTGTACAGCTCGAAAGCTCACATTTACCCCTCTTGAGATAGGCCTGGCTGCTCAGTCACACTACCAACTTATGTAGTACAGACCTATACCAAAAGGTGGGTACCTAATACCAAGCGGATAAGTGTTGTGTAGTCTCACCCAGTGTGACTACACCATTTCTTACCTAACATGTAGGCTCTGTCAGCTCCTACAAACTCTCTCGTTTCTGCGCAAATAAGATCATACATGAGTGGAAGGTGCCTGGGTTAATGGACTACACAAACACTTTGTACACAGGCCTGGCAGACTACTTTATAATTATAATTTTAATTGGTTATTTATAACACGCTTAATGCTCAGAGGTTTCTAAGCGCAAATCTGGGGATCGAACCTGTATTGCTCCGCGTCGTCTTGCTTCCAAGGCGAACGCGTTGCCCCTGACATCAACAGTTAATATTAGTTCAAAATGCAGCAGCACACATTACTTGTAGATTCACCGAATAAGAACCAGTTTCTGCATTAAAACATAAACTACACTGGCTTCCAGGTCATTGTAGAGTGCCTTTCCAGTTGTGTTGCCTCATGTTCAAGGACTTGCATCACCACATTTTGTCAACAAAGTTACCCTCTACATACCTTCACAAGGTCTCCTGTTTGGGAACCAACTTTTGGGGAGGGTTCCAAAGTTCAAGTGAAGAATGAGAAGGGACCAGTGATTTGCAGTTAATGTCTTTCACATCCAGAATGCTCAACACCCAGAAATATGTCGACTGACTCGAATCTCACATTCTTGGAAGGTGGTAACACCCTTTCTGTTCTGAGAGGATTGTGTTCACAGCAACTTTTGAACTTTACTTACATGTGGTTAAATTTGTTCATGTCTGGGCACAGCTAGGCCTGCAATTGTGTTATTATATCATTAGAGTATTTAATGAGCGGGGGCCTAGCTTCTGGAAGCAACAGAGCAGTTTACAATCCTAGAATGAAGAACATGGTGAGGGAAGAAGAGCCACAAGGGAGTAGGGAGCTAACAACACGGGAGGGGTGGGGGCGTGGGTTGTAAGCAATGACTCTACAAGCAACCAGGGGGAGAACATCACCATGTTTCAGGTTGGGTGGGGGGTTGAGGGGGTGTGGACCTAGGTGTTAGGGAGAAGACATTCCTTGAAGAGGAGGGTCTTGAGCTCCATCCTGAACAATAGAAGCAAGGGAGCAAATTTAATGTTGATGGGGAGAAGGTTCCAGACTCTTGGGGCGTAGACAGCAAAGGCCTGTTTTTGTTCCTGCACTGACAGAGCTAAAGTCTGCACATGCCCTTATTGTGTGTTTCACAAGTGAAATAAGCATACAGCCATAAACAGCTGACAGCATATGCGTGTTTGTGCACTTCATCCCTCTATCCCACGTATGTTTCCTGGAAGGCGCTAGGCAACATGCGATGCCAAAACTGGAGGTAGCAGCAGCCAAAACTAATATTGCTTACAAACAAGCTCAAATGACCCAAACCATAGAAAACAATGGCCCATGGGAAATGTAAAGGCAGTTCTTAACAGTCTAAAGGATTACCTGCACAACATGTCCATTTTGGTTGCCTTATTCCAACCTTAACAAGGTGTTAATCGTTCTGGTCATTCACACCTGAGATGGGTGCCAGTGTCTGCACGGCTGGTAGAGATAGCAATATCAATACTGTGTATGGCTGGGGGAGATGTTTTGAACGTTCTACAGCATCTTTGATTGGATGACGTTTCTTTCATTCTATTCTTTTCATATACAGAAATGCTATCGGAAGTGATTTACAGAAAACATTTGTATGTACATTATTACTCAAAGACTGTCTTAACGTGTCCTCATTTCATCATTCACATGAGAACAAAAGGCTTGGTTGGCCTTCCCCAGAGAGCTCGCAAGGGGGCGCATTTGGGGCAAAATGTCCCTGTTATGTTGGACTGCTAATCTGGACCGAGCCATTAATGTTACGTGGATTAGCACATGGAGCCAGGACTCTGGCCACATCCACTTATGAGTACTGCTGCAGTGGCCAATTTTGCTGAGGCCCTCTTAGCCATGTCATAATAGAGGCAAAAGCTCAAACTGGCACACATGTACAAAGGAAGACCAGGGCAGGTGCAAACTCGCCCCTATGGACCAAACTCTCCAAAGTGGATCACACGATCTGCAGTGGGGTGGGGTGGGGAGGCGCGCATGGCAGTTATCGAGTAAGCGCCAATACATTGACATTGGAGATTCACAGTGACCCTCCTGCCATCTTGCCGCAGGTGTGGGGATGCCAGAAATGATGTTGCCATCTGTAGTTCCCTCCTTTTAAGTGAAATGTCGTGGTAATAGCAATGCGTTCAGTGCTCGCCTCACCCTGAGCACCGTGTGTGAGTGCAGGGGGAGGGGGGAGGAGGGGGGCGTGAGGGGAATCCTATTCAAAGCACTGCCGGGGTTTTCTTAACGTTTCCCAGAAGGAACCCCACCTCCTCGAAGAATAGACAACGGCACTACAGAGAACGGCTTATTCGCGAGCTCCAGTGAGATAACCCTAGAATTAATTAATTTCTGGTGCAAACAAAGAAACAGGCATTCTCCTAGAAATAGAAATGGCATATAGCTTTCTATTCTCAGGCATGCTTTTCATGAAAGAGACCCTTCACTGCGATGTCATTCAGCTCATTTTTGACAGAAACTATTGCAAATGTGCAATTGTATTCGAAAAATGACTTAATAAGTCATAGATTTTTTGGCTGTAGGGTGACCCGACACTGCAGGTCCACACAAAATAGAGAGGCTTTGATAGAGAACAAAAAAAGACGACCCAATAATTGTTTTTGAGGCAATGTTCAATTGTGCAACTTTACTACACGAACTTCATGTTAATGTGGTATCCCTCATTCTCATGCCTCATAATTCAGGATGGTGAAACACCACTCTGAGTACATAAGTACATTTGTTCCACCAGTTCTCTGAGACATGTAGTCAATGTATCAAAGAAATCGCAGGAGGCGCTGCCACCCTGACCCGCAAACCCATATATCACTTTCATTTTCAAGTATCATTAGAAAAAGAGTAACCGCTCTTATGAGGCTTGCAATATATTATATCTCAGTAAACGGCCAGAGATTGTAGGAAAACGCTGCCTGTCTTTAGAAAGAGTGACGATTATCCTCATGCTTACACAGGACGTCAAGAACAAAGTAACAGGGACTGGCCTTTCCTAGAGACTGGCCTTTCCTAGAGACTGGCCTTTTCTAAGATTCTGCCTCAGCATTTCCTGCAGAGTCGAGCAGTGGCGTGGGGATAAAAGCATTGGTTGTACTTAACGTCCTCTCTGTAATTAGAACAGTAGGATCTGAGGAGCCATCTACTGTTGCGTAATTCGATGCTTCAGGCGGTTGAGTATCCTATCCGGAGGCCATGCCGATATGGGCAATTACCGGACGCATCCTGCCTTGGCATGTCTTCATTACGTGCACTCAATACTCAAGCAGCGCCGCCATTTTAGTAAAGAGAGTGGCTGCAGTCCTGCACCAAGAAAGCACTTAAACGGAGGGAGGCGGGTGGGTCGGACTCGGGCCTATTACAGGTTGTGTTTGCGGCAGTGGCGATGCAGACACTACAATACTCAAAGTACCACTGACTCATTGAAAGGGGAACAATGAGAAACACATGGGAGAACTGTGATTTGTAACATTGTTATTGCCTCCTTTTTTCCATAACTACTTCAGGGTGTATGATATTTAATCTACTCAATGGTAAACTTCCTGGTAACATTCTTGAGAGTTTGGGGGGGGGGTGAAGTAAATGAGGCAGGACACAGAAGCCGCAGTTAGGAGCTTTATTGAGAACGTGGTGCTCTCAGGGATCCGAACTTGTTCTGTGAACCACGTCACAAATATAATTATACAACATCTCCCTTCCTGGGAGAAAAACAAACAGAGGAAAAGGATGGGGAAGAGAGAAAGGGAGTAAAGGCGAGGGGGAACCGGGGAAAGGGAAAGGAAGGGGTGGGGAGGAAAAAAAAGAGAGGGGACAGAAAGAGAGAGAAAAGAAAACACATTGTCAAACTATTATATAAGAAAACAATTGGCAAACAGTAAATAAGTTAGCAGTAGATGTAGTCGCAGTTGAAATTTCGGATGATTTTCCGATTTCTCCTCGACAGTCTTCCAACAGAGGCTTCGTCCATGTATTTCATTTTCCTCCAGCTGACTGTGATGAAGTGTTCCTCCAGGAGTGAGGTTTTTCCCTAACAGTTTCGTATGCCTTGTGCTCAGATGTACTGGGTCTGTGAATATCTGTTGTTATTTTCACCAGAGCATCTCCCGACCACCTCTTCCCATCGCCTTGACAACGGACAACTCTTTGTGGAGATCTGAAGTTGGTTTCACCCTTAAGCGTCTTTTTTGGTTCCTTGACACAGACCCAGTCTCCTTCTCGAATTAACATTCCTCTTACGGCATTTTTTGAGTCTTAGTATGTTTTGTACTTTGCCTGCTTCTTGTGCACCGTTTTCTGAATTTGGTCCATGTCTAATTTCGCCTCTCCGGTGTACATGAAAATCCACGCTGGCCTTAGGTGGTTGGTTGCGACTCTGCCTCGCATCATGTTGAATGGCTCGATGTTGGTAGTGGTATGTGGCGTTGTTCTGTACGCACATAGGGCTTCCTTGAAGGTTTCTCTCCATGGGAGAGTATTAGCCACAGCTAATTGGACTATGCTTTTTACTAGTCTATTCATTCTCTTGACTAATCCGTTGAAGATTGGGTGGTACAAGGATGTGGTTATATGTTTGATGGATCTGATTTTGAGAAATTCTTGAAATTCAGAAGATATAAACTTAGACCCGTTGTCTGAGACCACTTCATTGGGATCTCCTTCTCTGTTGAAGATTTCTGTCAAAAACTCTGTAACTTTCCTGGTGGTAACGCTCATTTCGGCTATTCCCCATTCAGGCCACTTGGAGGTGTAGTCTACGAGTACTATGATATATATCTTCACGGCTTCAAGGTTTTCAAAGGGACCCATAATGTCTATAGCGATTTTAGACCATACATTTTTGGGTGGCTCTATAGGTTGCAGAAGGGTCTTCCTTAGAATTTTTGATTTGTCACTCATGGCACAGGCGGAACAGTTTTTGACTACCTCTTCAGCTTCCTTCCACATGTTCGGCCACCAGTAGTTGCTCCTCACTCTATTTTTTGTCAAACTCCTCCCTAAATGACCTTCGTGAGCCAAATCTAGTCGTTTTTTTCTAAGTGGTACAGGTGGAATCAGTCTGTCACCTCTGAAGATATGCTCCTCATCCATAGTTATTTCATCTTTGACAGGTACAAAATCTGCCAGGGCTCGACCAGGCTCGACCCAGTCATTGACTATGGCTCTCCTTATTTCTTGTTGCTCTATATCGGTGCTGGCAATGTTTATCCAGTCATCTTTGGGAATGGCAGGATTGATAGCAGCTACGATGTCCCCATCAGAGCATTCGGTCTCATCATCTTGGTTGGTGGACAACCTAGAGAGGCAATCAGCCATTTGGTTTGAAGGACCAGGAGTATAGCAAACTTGGAGATTGTACTGCATGATGTCAAGGAACCAACGCCTAATCCTTGGTGAAATGAGGTGAGGCATCTTGGACTGAAGGACATTTACCAAAGGTTTGTGATCCGTTTTGAGTATGATTGGTAAACCCCATATCAAGTTCCTGAAGTGTTGTAGGATCCACTTCACCCCCAAAGCTTCTCTCTCAATGGTGGAGTAATTTAACTCCGCACCCCTCAGTACCCTTGAAGCGAAGGCGATAGTCACAATGTTCCCTTTGTTTTGTTGCTCAAGGACGCTGCCAAGTCTGATCTTGCTAGCGTCAATGGAAATTATGGTTTTCGCTTTACAGTCAAACATCGCCAGGGCAGGGGCTTGGTTGATGTTGGACTTGACTTCCTCAAACTCGCTCTTACATTCTACGGACCAGACAAACTTGGTAGCCTTCTTCATAAGGTTCCTCATGTGTTTCGCTTTGTTGGCATAGTTGTTTGTAAACTTGGAGTAGAACTCTGTCATGCCGAGGAAGCTCCTGAGCTGGTCTTTGTTTTCGGGTTCAGCAATATTCCAAATGGTATCCCTGAGCTTTTTCTTGGGGCAGATCCCCTTGGCATCGATGGAATGGCCAAGATAGGATACTTGATTGCATTTTATATTGCATTTCTCCAACTTGAGAGTGAGCCCACTTTTTTGGATCACCTGAAGGACACCCATGAGTTTTGCGTCATGTTCATCTTCCGTACTGGCCGATATGAGGATGTCGTCTTGAAAGTAGTTTACCCCATCAAGACCTCCGAACAGGTGTGACATTAGCCTCTGGAACACCGCCGCCGCCGAGGCGAGGCCAAAAGGCATCCTGTTGAACATGAACGCCCCCAAGGGTGTGACAAACAACGTGAGGTTCTTTGAGGTCTCCTCTAAGGCAATCTGGTGGTATGCTGACGAGAGGTCCAGTGTACTGAAATACCTAGATGGCTTCATGGTTGATAGGAGCTCAGATATGTTAGGAAGAGGGTATCTATTGACCCATATGTTCTTATTTAAGTCTCGCAAATCAACGCATATTCTTATGGAGTTGTCGGGTTTATCTACCAGGACGATCGGGGCGAGCCACTCAGAGCTTTCTATGGGCTGGATAATGTTTTCTTCACACAGGCATGTGAGCTCGTCCCTCAGTGCGTCTTTAGTACCAAAAGGAATTCCTCAGACGCGATGGGGTACAGGAATGGAGCCCTTCTTCAAGACAATCCTGTGTTGAAAACCTTGGAGGAGTCCCACCTTACCACTGAAGACTTTGGGAAATTTCTTGGCCAAGGTGGACTTTATGTCAGTGCCGTCACTGAGCACACTCAACACAGGGATTTCTTCTCCAGGGTGGATTCTTATTTGCAAAGTGGCCTGTTCTTCCCACCCTACAACTGAAGAGCTGTTCTTGGCCACGAAAAGCTTGCAATATGTTTCTCTGTCGTGGAATTTGAGTTTCACCCATGTGTATCCAATTATTTCAATGGGGGTCTTCCCATAGCCAGTGGCTCTCACCGGGGTGTATCGTAGGTCTTGCACCTTCCCGGATAGCACCCCTAAGAATGTTTGGACGTCCACCATTGTGTAGGGGGAGCCTGTATCCACCATTACTTGCAAGGGCGTGTCATTTATGTACATGTTGACCCAAGGGCCTTTGGATTCTTGTGGAGAGGTGATGGTGAGTATCTGTATTGGTAGACAAGCTTGGTCAACAAATAAAATATCATTGTGTCCTTGATCATTTTCTATGAGTCTCACAGACCCTGATCTACTGAAAGGTCATCTGTTGAACCTATTAAGCCTACCAGCCCTTCCTCGCATGTTTCTGCAAACTTTTGCAAAATGTCCAAACTGGCCACACTTGTAGCACTCAGCATTGGTTGCTGGACATATCTTGTCAGCATCATCGTGTTTAAACCATCCACACCTTTGGCAGTGAGCAGAGTCTCTGTTGTCACCTGTCGAAATCCTCCCTCTTCTGGGGTTAAATCTTGAGCCACGCGAGGGCAGAGCTCTTCTTACCAGCGCTAGCAAATTTTTGGTGGGGTCGATTTCAGGATTGGTTTCGACAGACTTAACTTCGATGCTCTCTCCTTGGGCCAGCCTCTCCTTCATGCAGTGATCACCAAACTCCATGCTCCTCACTATTTCGGTGGCTTGGTCTAGGGAGGGATTCCTTGTCTGCCACAACTTCTGCCGTATGCGTGGATTGGCCACGTTCAGGACAAGTTGGTCTCTCAAGTACTCATCACCGACCCCAGTGAATTCACAAGTTGACATGAGTACTCTTAAGGATGCCCTTCAGTTGTTTTCTGGAAAAGAACCTGTACCTCTCTAGTATTATGTTAGTTTTGTTGCCGAAGTGTTTGGCAAGTTTGGCCAGAGCTGTGTCGAACTTGTGGTTGCCATCTCCCCCAGTATCAATTGGTTCTGGTAGTGCTCTGAATAGCCTTAGAGCTTCCGCTCCATTCAAGAGAGTTGCTTCTTTAAGGTCATCATTGAACTTGTTGCCCCCAATGGCTCTGAGGTAAACATGGAACCCGTCAACCCACTGTTCCCACGGGCACATTGGAGTTCCAGGACAAGCAAGGAACTTAACTGGTTGTGGAATGTTCTGCATGGCGGGATTTTACGTGTGGCGAGAGAGGGGTGACTGTCTAGGTAGATCTGGAGTCGTGGGAGTAGTCTCTGTGCTGTGGCGATGACAAGGAGCTCTTTTTTTTTGAGAGGTTGGTGTAATGAGTTGCAGAAAATTTGTGGTATTTCTGATGCACCTGGGAGGTGGTTGAAGGGTGCGGGGATGGGGCGCTGAATAAATGTTGGAGGCAACGTGCACTGGGCCAAACAGTTTTTGATTGAGCAGGTTTTGTTGTTATTTCTTTAATAATATTGTCAGTACTGCATTTGCTTTTTTTTTCTTTGCTCAATTGCAGGAATCGTGGTGAGTAGGAGTGAAAATGGGAGCTATTCGCATGAGGAAGAGTCCCCACTCAGCAGCTGATTAAGTCCCGTAGCACGTTGTCATGGCAACTGAAAGGAGGCACTGTGATGGATGCGCATAATCCTACGCACAAAGGTCCTTTCCTTGAACCGCCGTTAGTCGGCGATTCGTAAAATGCCTTCTGGCACTTTCTGGCAAAAAGAAAAAGAGTACCTTAGTGTAGCACCTCACGGTGTTGTGGCCGGTAGCACTGCTGGGGGGCCGCTTCAAACTCTCGGCGCCGCTCTCCCAGGGTTGGGAAGAAGCATGGCAGCAGCGTACGTAATGCCGCCTCGCAGCGAATGCTGCTCGCCGCTGCGGGCTGCTGGTTGGCAGGCGGCACAGTCCGATGTGCTCCGGGGGCTGGGGTTCACTGCCTCGTCGCTAATGAAGTAAATGAGGCAGGACACAGAAGCCGCAGTTAGGAGCTTTATTGTAGGGCCCCCGGAGGTTGGACCAACAGCAATGGAATCCCAGAGAACGTGGTGCTCTCAGGGATCCGAACTCGGTCTCAGTGTTCTGTGAACCACGTCACAAATATAATTATACAACAGGGGGCCACATCAGCCCAGCCTTGAACTACACAATGCAACGTGCATGTCCCCCAGTTATTGGCTGGGCCGAATTATAACCAAAGAAATATTGCAGTTACAGCTTTGTTATCCATCACCCCTGGGCGATCAGGGACTCTGGAGATTTTCTATAAATAAATACAAAACATTCTATATGTTAAAGTTCAGATGAGCAGTGATGGCCAGTGTAAAAAGAGACCAGCACATTAGGAAATGGATGTTGCTGCCAACAGCTGCAGTGCCCTGTTCTGAAATGCCAATTTTATTTATTGAACATTTGTATGGCGTCTATACAGCAAAAGGTGTTTCCAGGTGCCAAGTAAAAAGTGTTTCCACACGCCAACGTCTCATGTGAGGCAGCATTATATAAAACACAAACTAAGGAAATAGTAAACGCGAGCGTATCCTGAACCATGAGATGGTGTGTGGAGTCTGTTGACATTACAGACATTTACAATATGGGAGGAACAAGTCGCAAATAATGTGAAACAGCATAGAAGCATCGCATTTCCCAGGATGCATCACGTTGAAGCATTCAGGATGAACTCCCACATCCCATTGGGGGCGAATATATACATTTATTAAACTGCCAACTTGTGCTATCATCTAAGTGCGCATGCAAATATCTCCTCCCAAATCTTCTGTATGGATGAATTCCGCAGCGTGGGCAGGACAGGGTATGCACTTTGCTCAAGTTGTGGGTATGCTTGGGCCAGGTATTTTATAAACACTAGATATAAAGTTCGGGTCATCAGGCTCCAAAATGTCTGAGTCTTCTTATAGCATGGACAAATTGGTTGGAGAATGCTTCAGGGCGGTAAACAGGTGGCAACATCAGGGAATTCTCTATCACTAATGCTTTCCTTACAGTTTACATCAACAGTCGCAGAACCCTGCATGTGAGAGGGAAGAGAAATGTTAGGACAATGTTACTGCTGTAGTTGGTAGTACGAACTGTGCATGCAGAATGGCAAGTTAAAGCATGTTGCTACAATGTATTTGTTCAATTTGTTCCAGGTCCAGGGAGGGAATTTGGGCAGGGCAGTATTTCAAATTTCAGTTACTAAACGTCTTGGGGATAGGGCAAAGTTCCTCACTGGTCAAATTGCACAAGTGTTGCTGTGGGAATTTCAAGGATTTGGGAGCATCTGACAATATGGTGGCTAGTAGTCTCTAGTTCATTGGGGTTTGGGCCATTTGTGCTTTCTTGTTGATTGTTGGTTGATGTAACGTTGGTCCTGTTGGTTTCAGCAGTCACACGTTGGGGTGAGGCCGATGCTTTGTAGGGCTTGATGTCCTGCAGGTAATTCCAGACAGTCTTGTCTTGCAGCTTCACTGTCCTGTCAACGCATCCACAAGGTGGGAGCCGGTGAAGTGGGGTGCATTCCAGCACCAGGTGATGTTCTTCAGGAGTACGTAATCCCCAATTTGAATGGGTGGTTCTTTGCGTGTTTCCTGATTACTAGTGTCTACTTGTGTGCTATCTTCTGGCCTCCCCTGTGTCTATTGATCTGGCAAGAGGTAAAAGAAGCGCTAGAAACAAGTTAAGTTACATAATCAAACATTTCTTGTCCTAACACATCAGCCACATTCTCACCATCCCTCAGAGCCCTTGTGGGCGGAGCCAACGGAAGGTGCATTCTTCGTCCTGTCTTCACCTTGTGGGGCGTTAAATGGTGGTCGGACCCTGGTTTATTGCACAGTTCGAACAAGGCTAAGGGAAGGAAGTGGAGACAGTTCTTTTTGGTGCTCTGCAATGCACTCCTTCAGGGGCCCATTGAGGTATTCACACACTCTATTCGCTTGTGGGTGGTACGCATAGGCAAATTTGTTTTTTATTTCTAGCAGGGCAGTAATGTGCTGGAACATTTCATTGGCGAAGTGAAGCCCATGTCAGACTGCAAGACCTCACAAACCCCCCATCTTGGGAATACTTCCCGGACCAGAAATGTTTCAGCTCTAAGGGCGTTGGCATGGGAATATAGTCCCGCATCTATTCATCTCGAGAAGGGACAGACCACCACAATCATGTAGTGGTACCCTTGACATACGTGGATCATATCCATGTAGTCAACATGGAGGTGTAGAAATGGGCCTTCAGGTCGTGGTATGGTCCCTCTCACTACTCTCAGTGTGTGCCCAGTGAAGAGGGAAAATCGAGACCAAACCCATGCCCCCTCACCCCAAGCGCATATATAGAAGAACAGCAGGAAGAACAAGGAGCGCACTTATCATTTGAACCAGGCCCCAGCGCACCCATGGGTGACAAATATGCTGAAACACACCCACTTCACCAACAGTGCAACTTCCATGCTACATTAGAATCAATGCTGCAATATCAGAATCTACAAACACAAAAATCCCTGTTTAAAGGCTTGCAAATGCCTATATGAATTAACATGGTCTAAATGCACAGTGTAAAGCCATGTTTCAGGAAAATTACAGCCAAGTTCATTTCACTCACTGAACACTGGCTGCGGGAGCCTCATCAATGTTCCTCGCAAAACATCCGACCTGCCAAGGCCGTAAATTCAAGATAAAATTGCTTTCTGCAGACAAACATTCCTCGCAAAACCCCCAACTGCCAAAGCCGCACATTCAAGATAAGACTGCCACAAATGCGAATAAATCACGGCAACCCAGTGTGCTTTTTTTTTTCGTTCCGGGAAAGAAAGACATTTTCTCAAGGACTCGCACAACATGTGAAACATAAAATTGTAACAAGAATGGCGCAGCCCAGCCAATCTGCGCCCAGAGCCCAGGTGCGAACTGCTTGTTCAGCTAAAAAGTTATGGGAACAAAGTCACATTGCAACAAGTTAGAATTAGGTAATGGGGGCTGGCACAGCTAAATCAACCCACTGACGCAAGAGGTTAATATCCAATTATCAGGCTCTCTATAAGGGCTACATAGGTAACCTACCACTTTGCAGCCAATAGCAGGAGGAGATAGGTTTCTGGGAGCTGATCCAATTCTGTGAGGTCAGCCTGCAGTGTGATTACAAAGCTGGCTTGCAAGCCAGCCCCGGGGGAGACGGCGCCTGAACTTGCGGTGTGCACGATGCTTTGTGTGTTTTTTTTTCTTTTCTTTGCCTAGAAACAAATGCAGTTTGAAACATGCTGCTGCCTGCTTCGGACTCTGTTGCATTTCTGGGGGCCATATGGGAGGTCTTGGGGCCTCCCATAGCTGGTGAGGGTATGGCTGCTGGCCCCCCACTGCCCTGGGTGGAGGGGGTCCAGCTTCTCCCCAACAAGTTGGTGCCCTCTGTGAGGCTCATTGCTCATTGTAACATGGGTAAATGAGCACTGCCTGCGCAAGCCCTGCGTCGACCTGAGCTCCCTGCCGCCGACTCAAGGAAGCTGTAGGACCCTCGCCTGCACCTGAAGACCACCGGAAAACGCGTAACCGGCTAAAGGCTTCGGGGGCCACTTGGAAATACCCCGCTTGAGGGCAGGTGAGAGCCCTGCAGGAGAAGCGCATTGAGGGGGTGTCCAGCAGCGGTGCAACTGCCAGTGCAGCATAGGAAAATGTAAGTCAACCAGCAACATGGGCTTTGAGGGGGGGGAATGTTTAAAGTATTATGATGCATTGTTGATCAGTATGTTGCAGAAATGTTAAGTTCTTTTGTTTGGGTAGAAACTGAGGGAGGGATTGTAAATTGGGTGGTGGGTGATTGTACATTGTCGCAAAATTCAGCGCATTGGTGGTGATCGGCACGTGAATTGTAGTTGGGACTGGGGCGGTGGCAGTGGTCCCTTCTTGTGTTTTTGAGCGTATTGGGTGGGGTAGTGACTCCCTACACATAGAACAGGAGTGCCGCGCTGATTGGTCTGGATGGTGATTTCATGTACGGGGTCTGGATTTCCTATGAATTGACGTTATTGATCAATGAGTAGATGAGGTTCCCTGCTAATTGAGCGTTTAGTTCAGTGAGTGGAAGATAGTTGGCTGGTTAAGGTCCCCTGGTGAGGAGCGTATCACATGCTAGGCGACGCAGCGTGTGCAGTCCAATTATAAGAGTTTTATTGTGGTTTACCTTGTTCCAGTTGAGACAGGAAGACAGCTGTGGGGATTGGTGGGTTTTATTTTGGGATTTTTGTGGGGTTGGGAGAAATGGGTTATTGTTCTGTGTATGCACATTTGTCTGTTCATTTGCACTGTGTTTTTAGTTTGGTGACGTCACCTTCAGATTGATGCATAAGGACACAAAGTTTTGATGGTGAGGAGATAGTGGTGTGGTTTTGGATTTGGAGAATAGGTGACCCAGAGGCGGTGTGTGGAAGACACATGCGCAAGATTGTGGGGGTGTGCCGGAGAAGGCAATGGTTTGGTGAAGATGGGCTGCACGTGGAGTGCACTGGCTAAGGTGCGGAGCCAAGAAGGCTCACAGAAGTTGAAAAATGTTCAATTATCTTCTAACTTTTGCTCCCTGAACAGCGGACTATCGAAATTTTCGAATTGAATAGAGGTAAAATGTATCACACAATACAGAAATGACTCCCCTTCACCTGTTGTGTAGCACACAGCTTCCATGCCGAAATAAGTCAGTAACACATAGTGTGCAAAGATTCAAAAGTACTGAAGGTAAATTAAAAAGACCATGGCTGCTCATAGGCGGCTTCTCCATAAGCGTGCAGCAATCGCTAAGGACACACATACACAGCACTTACACGGGAATAGCTTTAAATGCACATGGCTACAGTTGAACTGTGTGCACGAAGGAAAGGGAAGATGCGAGGGGTCAGCTGATGCTGAACCAGCGCGAGCAGAGGGAAGAGGGGACTCACCCTTCTGAACCTCCGGGAGTGTAATATTTGATGACACAGGGGCAGAGAAAGGCAGATGAGGATAAGTAGGCACAAAATAAATTATTAAAGTATGCAATGGGAGGGGCAGTTAAAAACAGCCTCAACACACACGCACAAGAATAACAATAGTAGTGTCAACAATCACCACAATATGCACCGCCCATGTGGGGAGGATACATGGGGCACGATGGGATCATTTCAGCAGACACCACAAGCACCAACGCAGGTACTGTTACCACTACATGTACAGACACAACAAATGATAGCACCACTACCCCAGGACTGGCTAGAATCACAACACAGGGGCACTGCACAGCAGCCAGCACCCATACAGAACACTGACACAATAGCAATGGTACCGGTTACATGACTGGGTGGGGTCTTCCTGATGGGGAACAAATCTTTCAAAGGACATAGATTGACATTATACCGCTAATAGGACAGCCCAAGACAAACTTGATTTGACTGACTCTGCCACACACACTCATGCTCCACCTCCCCGACAGTGCGGGCGAGACGCGCGCCGACACACACACTCACGCACACTTAATAATGCAGAGGACAATTGCATAGGGGTGGTGATAGGTATCAAAACATTTTCTTTTCTGGGTGACAGTGGGGCGACTAGGCCATGCATTAGGGAAGAGAGATTTGTGACATCATGAGCAATGTGGATATGACCACCTTAGTAACAGAGAAATCCATAACTTGTTAAACACCAGACATACACATGTTGAAAGTAAGGAAGATTGTTTAAGCATAATGGGGGTGCACGGTACAGAGGGGGGTGCATAATGATAGCGCATCACAAGAGAGTACATTTAGCTACATTTTGAGCACACATCTTTCAGTGAGGAGACTGGGCTCATGAATACACGATTAACACAGAACAATTAAATGAGACACACAAGGTGGAAGAAGGTGCACTTGAGGGGGGAGGCCTACATTTCATTGACAGTTCACCACAGGAGGAGAGAAATAGGGGTAAAGGGTGGATGATCCATGTTCCCAACATAATTAATTTGGCGACAAAATGACAGTGCAAGTGGTAATGCCACTAGCGCTTTTGAAAATAGCACTGGCACAAATGCATTAGCCAACACACATAGGGAAAGAGGTCATTGCTGCACGAACTGGAGAATGATGGTTGTATTAAAATTTGAGAGCAGATATTGGGGGGAGAAATATATTGTTTAAATGTAACAGTAATTACAGTAGTGGAGTAATAAAATACTAGACCAAATGAGTAATTAACAGAGTAGGTAGGGTTTAAAAAGTGCACATGGGGTGGGATAGAGAGAATGGGAGTAAATTGTGAGGGTTGGGTTTGAAAGAAAAGAGGAAATAAATAAATAAATACAAAGAGGGGGGAGAGACAGGTAGCGAATAATTGGTAGCGGATTTCATTAGTACCAGCTTAAAGTGCCTGCAGTTCACTGCGAGGCACGCCCTGAGAAGTGAGAGAGGAGCCATAGAAAAAAAAAAAAAAAAAAAGGATTTAAAAACCCTGCGATTATCTTAACTAAGTAACATGGTGCACTTAATTTAGAAACACAGCCACCCTATATGACAAATTTACCACCCTGATGTTTCCCTATTTAGCTTGTCAGTGCCTGATGCCCCACGGGACAAAGGCATGCACTATAAATAGCTTACAACAAAAGCACAGCAAATATAAAGATCCAAAGGCCCATTTGTACACTAGCACCCAAATTGCATATATATGATTCAGGTGTGTAATGAGTATCTTCACATAAATTAAGTGCCTACCCATTTTCTGGGTACATTCCGAATTGTGTAATAATCTACAGTCAGACCGCCATTGAACGCCACCAGGTGGTGACAGGATGGTGCATAGGTGTACCATTGGCTCCTCCCACTAGGACACTGAATAGTGTGAGAGTAGTGCAGAGAGGTTAGGTCAAGAAATTGAAGAATATGTAAATTCTCAGGTCTCAAGCGCTTCCATTTCATTTCTCGCCAGATACAAAGGACCCAGGGCAGGCCTGAAGACAACGGACAACCAACACCCAATGGCTATGGACTACAGTGGGACATTTTCCCCTCCTGACAGACTTTGTTAGAAGTGTAAGGCGTCAAGCCCTACAAAGCGGTGGCCACCCTGGCAACGAGGGAGCAACGATCAACAGGGCCAACGCAAGAGATTTTCATGAACTGCAAAATAGCACAAACACTCCCGAGTTAGGGAAACATGGCCATCCTATGGTCCAACGCACACTAGCAACTAGAATAGGGACTGACACACGCATTTCCAAAGTTTAATTGAGTTTCATATTACATTTTGTGCACCTACAGCTGTAACACTGTTTTGTTTCTTCTCTTTTCCCCGCACATGCAGGTTGTTGCGTATGTATGCTGTTAGAAATGTGTAGGAAATTTCCTTAATGTTATCTTCCATTAGAAACTGTGAGGCCTACTGATTAAAACATTGTGTAGCATTCCCCACTCAATTGCCCACCCTATCAAGAACCTCAGACCCCTTAGAGCATGTTTCCCTGAAGTATATTTCCTTGCTTCCATTGAATAAACAGCCCAAGATTTTCCCTACCCATATTGAGAAATTTTGAAAAGGCGAAATGTCCAGGGGGAGGTTTGATTTTTGCCCATAGTGATTGTTTAGTTCGCAGAGCTTAGGTTTACTAACAAGTACTAATGTATTAACGCCTTTCTTGCGATTTTCAGGCGGGCAACTTTATCATCTCATCAGCTGCAAGGACCCAGCAGCGTAAGTGGTTATGGGCACGCAAATAAGGACTTTTACCTTCACGATGGGACTATTAATGATGAACGAAATAATGGGGGTGGTACTTTGAAAATTATTTGTAATAGTGAGCATTACCGCTGTATCCCCCGCTAACATTCCCTAACCTAAGCAGGAAGAGTTATGGCGTCAGTGGGTGAGGAAAAGCTGCTGCTAAAGTAAGGAGAGTTAAAGGCAGACACAAAGGGAGTAAAACATACACATAACACACATATCAGAAGTGACCAACAACATGCACACATGTACAAAATTGGTAGGGACACCACTGGAGAGAGCTGTCCTGACTGTTCTTCAACATATGCCGGAAGAGAATTGATTACAACAGAAATTACTACAGCAGAGCACGACGCCCATGTATGACAAGGTAAAAGAAGATTGCAAGGGAAGACAGCAACATTGAGATTGGAAAAAAAAAATAAAAAAATAAATAAATAAATAAATAATAAAAGAAGAAAAAAAAACAAAACGAGAGAAGAAAAAATAAAATAAAAGAGACAAAAATATGATAAGTGCCTAACGGAGTGAGAGAAAGGAGCAAAGATGGTCACTGAAGAAGGACGTATAATGTTAAGGTACCAAAGTTATGTTACCAGCACAACAGTGACAAGACAAGAAGTGGACAATCATTCTGGATGCGAGAAGGTTGAGAGAAGTTGCGAGATGAGAGCAGGAACATCACTGCTTATGGACTACTATTGAGCACATGCATCCAAAGATCAAGAGAAACTACCACTGAATTGGGGAGGAGAGTGTTCATTGGTGCGCATCAGCATGCCCTTGTTGGTGATGACCAAGGAAGATGTGAAGAGTGACACATTAACAAAGATGGAAAACAACGGAAGAAGAGAAAGAGACAGAGGAGTAAAAAGAGGGGGGAATTACTTCTCAAGCGAGACAGAAGAATGATTGGGTGAAGTACCAGCATACCAAAGAATGATCAGCAAAAAATGCATCTGAAAAGAGAAAGCAAAGAACTAGCTAGTGCTTGCATGGTAATGGATGACATCATGACTGCCTGGTTGATTGAAGGTGATAACGGAAGGACGAGTACCGAGCAGAGCACCATTGTGCAAGATAGAGATACATTGCAAGAGAACAACAGAAGAAGTTATCGGAATGCAAATAAGAGACATGGTGAAAGGAAGAGCCGGACTAAGGGAGAAGATAGCGGTGTGCAACATGGTTCCAGCAGTAATAAAGGTGGCCACTCCCTGTGATCAGAGGAAGTACGAAGGGAAGTGAGTGTGGTGGAACACAGGAGGAGAACACTCCTATATGTACTGTTCATCAACAACAATGCAGAAAATTATGGACACTTCAAGGAATTGACAAAGATATGCAGACCGGAAGGAGGTGAATGTTGCTAGGTGGTGTGGTCGACAAAGTCGACCAGAGGGGGGAGTGAAGAGGGAAAATCGAGACCAAACCCATGCCCCCTCACCCCAAGCGCATATATAGAAGAACAGCAGGAAGAACAAGGAGCGCACTTATCATTTGAACCAGGCCCCAGCGCACCCATGGGTGACATATATGCTGAAACACACCCACTTCACCAACAGTGCAACTTCCATGCTACATTAGAATCAATGCTGCAATATCAGAATCTACAAACACAGAAATCCCTGTTTAAAGGCTTGCAAATGCCTATATGAATTAACATGGTCTAAATGCACAGTGTAAAGCCATGTTTCAGGACAATTACAGCCAAGTTCATTTCACTCACTGAACACTGGCTGCGGGAGCCTCATCAATGTTCCTCGCAAAACATCCGGCCTGCCAAGGCCGTTAATTCAAGATAAAATTGCTTTCTGCAGACAAACATTCCTCGCAAAACCCCCAACTGCCAAAGCCGCACATTCAAGATAAGACTGCCACAAATGCGAATAAATCACGGCAACCCAGTGTGCTTTTTTTTTTTCTTTCCGGGAAAGAAAGACATTTTCTCAAGGACTCGCACAACATGTGAAACATAAAATTGTAACAAGAATGGCGCAGCCCAGCCAATCTGCGCCCAGAGCCCAGGTGCGAACTGCTTGTTCAGCTAAAAAGTTATGGGAACAAAGTCACATTGCAACAAGTTAGAATTAGGTAATGGGGGCTGGCACAGCTAAATCAACCCACTGACGCAAGAGGTTAATATCCAATTATAAGGCTCTCTATAAGGGCTACATAGGTAACCTACCACTTTGCAGCCAATAGCAGGAGGAGATAGGTTTCTGGGAGCTGATCCAATTCTGTGAGGTCAGCCTGCAGTGTGATTACAAAGCTGGCTTGCAAGCCAGCCCCGGGGGAGACGGCGCCTGAACTCGCGGTGTGCACGATGCTTTGTGTGGTTTTTTTTTTCTTTTCTTTGCCTAGAAATAAATGCAGTTTGAAACATGCTGCTGCCTGCTTGGGACTCTGTTGCATTTCTGGGGGCCATTTGGGAGGTGTTGGGGCCTCCCATAGCTGGTGAGGGTATGGCTGCTGGCCCCCCACTGCCCTGGGGGGGGGTCCAGCTTCTCCCCAACACCAGCATTAAACTGCTGGCACATCAAACAGTTGCTAATGAAGTATGTTACATGGGCATTTAGGTCAGGACAGAACCATGATTCTCCAAAGCATGCTGCAATGACCTCTTTCCCTGTGTGTGCAGGATAGTGCAATTTTCTGTTTGTTTTCAGTAATGCAAGTGGCATGACCACTTTCCCAGTGTTGTTTTGCCACCATAGGGCATAGGTAGGGGACATTATTACCCAGAGTTCCTTCTCATCTTTTGGTGCAGCTGCCTGTAGTTCAATTATCTGTGTTTCTGGTAGTGCATTGGTAGGGCATTGTATCCATCCTTCAATAGCATCTGTTTCACCCCTCTTTATGTTTTTGCTTTTCATTCAAATCCCACCATTCTCCAATATATGATGCACATTTTGCCTGATAGTGTGCAGCTTCATTACCCCTTGATAATGGGGCCTCCCTATGGCTACTTCACCAATGCAAGTTCCTCTGGGTATATTATCCCTTCTACTAGTTCTCCTAACAGCAGGGCATGCTGTACTGGAGCCCCATCTGCCCTCCTGAACCCCCCACCCCGAACCATCATGCCAAACCTGAATGTACTGTGGAGGTGACATAAGCGCTATCTGAGTAAAGTGTCTCCCTCTTCCCGACACAATTTTGTAGTGCCAATATTAGTGTCACTAGTTCTGCTGCTTGTGCTGAGTAATGAGGAGGTCAACAAGCACTGTGAACTACCTCACTTGCCGAATCTTCCTTCAATTTTACTACAGCTGCTCCAGTTCTCCTGATCGCATCAGTTTGATCGATAGTTGAAGACTTGTCAATGTACAGTACCTCTCCCCCCTCAAGTGCCTCGTCCTCTACCTTGCAGATTTCAGTGAAGAACTTAATATTTTTTGTACAGTCATGAGCCCATTCTCCTGGTTGGTAAACATCTGCGATGAATAGTGCTGGCTTTACATTTTTACATCTCACTATCTTCAATTCTGGTCTTGATAATATGATCTCATACCCTGATGCTCTTTGTGTTGTTAGTGTCCTCTTATCACAAAGAGGGCATGTTCCACATGTTCCACATAAAGGGTTGTTGTGCACAACATTGTTATTGATGAAGCCCTTTCGACTGTGAAGGCTGCAGCAGCCAAGTGTTTTTCACATGGAAAGTGTCCTTTCATTACTGGGTCAAGTTGTCCACTCTAGTAAGCAATTGGCTTATGGCCCGTGCTTGTCTTCATAGTCAGTACTGCTTTCATAACCACACCGCCAGTGTGTAAAAACAAAAAGAATTCCTTTTTGTATTTTGGGGTCCCTAACACTGGAGCTGTGCTTTTTGCTTCTTTTAGCTCTTTGAATGCCTCAGTCATTTCTCATGTCCAACCTAGTGGTTTTGCTCCCTTTTGTGCTTCTTTAAGGGCAATTAGAAGTGGACATGTGTAAGTGCTGTAGTCGAAAACGCATGCTCTGCAGTAATTACACAATCTGAGGAACTGTTGCAATTCCCTCACTGTTTTAGGTTGTGGTGTGTTCTGTGTTGTCTGAGCTCTTTATGTGCTATGTGTCTACCATCTTTGGATATTAACTGCCCACTGTATAGCACTTCCTTTTGACAGTACTCAAGTATGGCCTTGTCTACCTTGTACCCCTTTTCTGCCAGTACTGTGAGCATGTGTACTGAGTCTTTTCTGCATACTTCCTCTGTTTCGCTACAAAAGGGTCATCTACTTTCTGCAAAACTGTGCTTTCTGTCCGGACATTCCCCAGATCCATTAGTATTACTCTGTTAAAGATAGAGGGTGACTTGCAATACCCTTGTGGCAACCTAGTGTGTTTCCATTTCTGGTTGCAGTACATCAAGCTGGTCAAATCTTGTGAGTCTGCGTGCAATGGTACTGAGAAAGATGTGTTTTTGAGGTCAATGACAGTGAAGTATGTAGCTTATGCTGGGATGCCTTATAGGATCATTGTGGGATTAGCTGCTACAGGATTCTCTGCCTCCACAATGTGGCTAATGGGGCTTAAATCTTGTATAAAACACCATGACCCCCCATTCGCCTTGCATAAAGGGTACACTGCAGTGTTGCATGGAGATTCTCTTTCAAAATTCCTCTTTCAATGAGGGTGTTCATTGTCTCATAAATGCCCTCATCTGCCTCTATCATCAGGGGGTATTGTTTTACCCGTGCTAGTATTGCACCAGGTTTCAATTTTATCTTCACTCCTCCTATGCTTTTTATGCACCCCACATCATAGGGACTTGTGGTCCATAAGTTGTCGGATACCTTGGCCAGATCCTCCACCCAGAATGGCGGTGGCACTTCTAGTGCCATTGTCATTTTCTGAGTAACCTCTCTGTAAGTGATGTGTAACCAGAAGTGCACACTCATCTACAACATCATTTCTGCCTCCCCTCTGTCTTCTGAGAACAGTTCCTCATCCGTCATGTGTGTTAGTCTGCATCCTTCCGCTACTACAATTATGGCCCTCCATGCCTTCCCCTGGTCATCTATTGCATGCACTGCAATCCAAACCTCTCTTGACACAACCCTTTGATGTCTATGGATACAACTGTTCCTTCTGTTTCGTCTGAATGTGTTTGCAGTCTAAATAGATACTCACCTGGTCTCCTCCATACTTTCCCTGCAATCCGTGGCAACCATGCAAGGGCCATGTCTGTCCTGTACTGCAACAGCTTGGGGTCGGTTGGCTCCCCCTGCTGTACTGTTTTCCCGTAATATGGCTGAACGATTTGTCTTACAGTGAGCATGTGTATTCCTGGTGCGGAGCATATTATTCCTTTGTCTGTGAATGAGATGGTCATGTTTATTCTGCTCATTATGTTGCATCCCAATATGTTTACAGATGCTTGTGTGGAGTAAAGTAAAGGTAGAGAAAAGTCGTGATCTCCTACAGATAAGGAGATTTTATCAGTAAAGGGAACCACTTCTCGAGCCCCAGAGAATCCTTGAGTGTTCATGGCATTGACTGACAACGCAAAAGTCTCTTCCAGGATAAATGACCTAGTCGCCCCAGTGTCAACAAGAAATTAAAACGTTTCGTCACTTATCGCCACCCCTATGTGAGGTTCCTCCACAGGATTGAGTGTGACCGACAGGATGGGACACAGCAAGTTCATCTGTGGGATATCCTATTGAGGGAATAGGGATAACCCGTTCCCTGTGTAAGTGTTGTTCCCCACTATGGTAACTCCTCCCATCCACTGTACCGTTACAGTTGCTACGTTTCCAGGGGTTGTGGGGAGTGGTCGTGTACTTGTGTTAACTGTTGTATTGCTGGTAAGTATTGGGGTGGTGGCGCAGACATTTGGGGCGCAGTCTTTTGCGTCGGCGCTGCAGTGGGTGGTGCATATTGGGGCTATGTGTGTGGGGCAGTGGTATTTTTTGCTGTGTCTTCTGCACCTGTCCTTGTTGTTGCATGTCTGGAGCATAGTAGTCATTCTGCCCGCCCTGGTAGCCCTGCCCTCCCCACCCTTGTTGTGCCCCCCGGTTTCTACATGCACAGGAAATGTGTCCCAGCTAACCGCAGGTCCAGCACTGTGTTGGCTCCCTTGCTTGCCATGGGAATCCTCCTTCACCTGGTCCCCATGATATTTGCTGTGGTTATCCCTGTAACACCCCTGTGCATTGGTGCGATGGTCTGGAAGCCGCCCTCCCTCTGAAATTCTTCTGGTAGCCGGCCCTCCCAATGTATCCTCCTCCCATGTGTGTCGCGTATGTGTGCATGGTGCTCAATTGCTGTTGTAAATGGCACTGAGGCTGTGGCTGAGAAGTCACCACCTGTTTCTGTGTGGTGGGGCTTGTTATTAGTGCTCCTTCTAGTGCATATTTTGACAATTTCCTTTGAACTAACTTTGCTTTGTTTGCCTTCCTCCTTTCTGCCTTTTGTTTAATCTTTTCTCGCATTAACCTACAATGATGCACTATGGTGAGTTGTATTTCCAGCCAGGCCTTCGCCTCCATCCCTACTGTTTTTTTCTAGTTTCGGTACTGGCTCTGGTAGTCCTTGCACCAAGATATGATAAAATATTGTTATCGTTTTGTGCCAGGGTTCTCGGGTTTCGAGGCACCAACGGTGTTGAATCTTTTGAATGCAGTTAACGGGATCCTCATCGTCACGCATCTTGCGTGACGTAATAGCTCCTATGTATGATGTGTCAGGATAGTGTGTCCGCAGTGCTTGCCATACCATGGCTCTGCAATTTGCGAATGGTGACCCGTTGTGTGCTGTGTTTTGGGTAGTCACCCCCTGAAACCCTGCCCTCTTCCAGATGTCATCAGCTGCGTCACTCAGTATAGAATCCAGCAAGCCCTTGACGTCACCCACTGCCCCGCAGTCAATTTCTCCATTTCATAAATCCATTTCCCAGTTCCTCCATTTAGTGAGGGTAGTCTACACTTAATGTTTTCCTTATCTGTGTGTTTCCATGGTATGTGCTGTGGTCTGGTCCTTCCCCTTTCCAATAACGGCATCTGTGAATATACAGCCCTATTCTCTGGTGTCCATCTATACTTCCTGACCTGGATGGGCCCTCTCTCGTCCTCACTCTCTGTACCCACGTCTATTGGCTCTATTGCGTATGTTCGTTGTGATGTGTCCTGTGCCCCTGACACCCCCCCCCCCGGAGCAGGAATGTCCTCTGGATTGTGCGATCAACACCCCGTCCCTCCTGCGCCTGGGAGGTCTCTAAGTCTGTTGCTTTATGGTGTCTGAGGGGCTACCTCATCTGCTAAATCTTGGGTTGGTTTGTCTACATCGTGCCCTCTACCCCTCTGTTCATGTGACCTACACTCCCTGGAGGTCCCTTGACCAGTCCTTGTTAGGTAGAGCTTGTTGGGCCTGTCCCTCTCCTCGTCACTTTGGTCATCATCATGTTCAGATTCATCGTCCATGTGACTACAGAATCCATTTGAAAAGTTACATTTTTGTGTTATTATGTTGGGATCGTATGGTGCATTAAGATCAATGTTTGTTAATTTGCATGCGTTCTCCTCCTCTCACACCCCCAGGTGTGCCATGCCCTGTCCTCCTGGCCCTCCCTGGTGTGTATCTGCGCTTTCCTTTTCTCTTTGTTTCTCCTCATCTCGCCTTTTCATTGCCAATTCTATTTTAATTTGGTCACTTACCCGTTATAATGCCCGCGCATCCTCATCCTCTCTATATTGTTCCCTTACCCACCTTTCTGACCTCAACGGCTTCATCCGCTTCTCCTCAAACTTACGTGATGCCCGCAATAATATTTTCTTCCTCCATAATGCCATTGCCATCTCTTTTTCCTCTTCTCCCATCTTCTCTATTTCCTCCCTCTTTTCTCCATCTCTTCCCGTTGTCTTTCCTCTTTTGTCTCTCTCTCTCTCGCTCTCTCTACTATGTCTCTTCGCTCACTTTCTAACATTAGCAAATGCTTTCTCCGTCCCTGCTCCCGCAATTCCAGTTCCTTTTCTAATGCCCCTTCTGCTCCAGGTCCTCCTGTTCTAGTCTTGTTTACTCATCCCCTTTAGGTTGCTCCTTCTCCTCCTGCCCTGCCTGCACTGCCCTGCCGCGACACCTGTGCCCCAACTCCAAGCTCTCCATGGCCTTTGCTACACCTTCTGCTTCTCCCTTTGTCCTTTCACTGACTGTTGTCACGCCGCAGTTGTTAACATCGTCTGAGACGCTTCAACCATTGCTTTAGACCTGGCAACCAGCACTGAGGTAACGATTCCTGACCCCGAGCTGCCGCGTAGCGCAGCCTGCAACCATCTGTCCAGCCTCGCTCGCCGAAATCCCTGCTGCTTGATATCCGCAGCTGTCTCCCACCTTCATCTCTGTCGCAGGAGCTGCAAAGTGCCCTGAAACCGACTCGACCCTGTTGTGCACCAAGAACTTCGACAAGTTACATTGTGGTTCCGTTCCCCTGGTCCTTCTCCGAAGGCCCCTAGTGACATTTTACGACCCATTGCTCCTTTTGTTCTGAAACCAAGTATCCTTGAACTATAGTGATTCATTACTTTACCGACTACCCTTCTTCCCTTTTCCTTCTTGAAACTGTCTGTCCTCTACATTCCTTTACAGGGTACGTTTTATTTTGTAGTGTTCTAGAACCGTCTGTTGAATAATAATAAAGTACATATTTTTATACAGCCTTGACTCGACAGTCCCTTTTATCATTGGGTAATAATTGTATTTTCGCTGTGTTGCAACTAACCAACGATCCACAACCTTGCAGAGATAAGCCTGCCGTTCCGTCCACATTACCAAAATTGGACAAGGAGGTTTATAATTGACTTGTGTTTCCAATCTGTTTGGATCCCTTCTGGTGTACTAGAGGTGTGGGGATGATTGATAGTTTAGAAACCGATATTCATCACTGCACCACTGGTGCCCCAGAAGTTGATTAGTCTCACTCCCAGTCCAAAGAGGACCTCCCTGAAAGGACAACATTGTCTGAATACATGGGACTGGAGAAAACTGAGTGTACTCCGTTTTTTTCTACAAGTACCAGCAATCCTTCTTCCTCCCTATTGACTTCAGGTAATGCTGACTGTTATCTGATGACTGCCGGAAATGAAGAAGGACGCACCTTTTTCTGATTGTGATGACGTATGTGCACAAAATAAGATCTGTCAATGGAGCCGGACTGTGGAAGCCATGCGTGACTCCTAAACAGGGAGGAGAATTCATCGTACGCAGAGGCAAACCTCTGGAAACACGTCTTGGAAGGGGTGGAGCTACGCACAGCCACAGAGCCATCAGTGGCATAGCAGGAGCGAGGCCCGATAGTTGGAGGATATGAAGCGGGAACGCTGACCAAGAAGGAAGCTCCGAGGAGGAAGGGAGAATAGAAGGGAAATAACCCATCCTTTCTGGTGGTGCAAGCACTAAAACTCACTGGTGAGCCAGGCACCCAGCAACAGAAGCCGAAACCATTAACAAGCAAGGAGCCTAAACTCCTAGCTTCATATACTGAGTGCCTGTCCAAATGCGATGAGCATGAACAGCGAGGCGAGTACTGCTGCTGTGAGGACGCCAGCGAAGGCAACACGCTGAGGGCGTGGCTTGGCGCTGAGGAGAATGGCCACATGGCCGCACTGCCCCGGCCCATCTTAAAATTTATAACAATATTTAAATCACTTACCACCTTTCATCCTCGGTCCTCTTCTGCTGCCTGCTCTTCTTGTCTTGGCCAGAAAGCTCTGCTGTGCTCCTGTGACTCCAGCGTCTTCTTGCTACTGATGCCATCAACGTGGTGAGGAGAGCGCCCTCTGCTTTGACAGACAGCCGTACTCTGTGAGAAAATGTTGGGCGTTCCTCGCAACGCAATGAGCCGGGTCGGGCCTTCCCAGCTTGTTCCGAGATAAGCGCCACCATCTACTTCATTATACTATTGCAGGTTACAATATAAGTGTTTCTTCATCATTTCTCCGTTATGGATTTCATCATTACATTTGCTACAATAAAATAGACTTAAATAGACTTTTGTTCTTTAAATAGCACATTGTGCTTTGACTCCTTTCTGTCTGGTCACTTTTTTTGTGAGGAATTTTTTCTTTTCTCACTACTGGATTTTGCCTGCTCTTCATTCATTTTTGGATATTTATTTTTGTGAGGCGCTTTCCTTTTATTTTATTCTGGCACTAATGCGGTTTCTCTCTTGGGAATCTTGAAATATTTCATATTGGCTCTTCATTTTTAGCATCTATGCCTTATGTTGACTACTGGTCTGGGTTTTTGAGGCATTCAAAGCTCAGACCTTTACATTTGACATCCGTCTTTGCTTTTACTGTGGTTTTCTCCACCTACCATATTCTTTTCTGGCATGGCTTCTGGTAAAGCCCACTACCAAGGACTCCAATCCTCCCTTGGCCAATCTCAAAAGACCTAAACGGGACTCACCGCTACCGCTCTCTCAATTTGATCCGCCAATCGATGCAGTACTACAAGGGATCAGAGCTCTAAAGCCCTTCATTGAAACCACTGACCAGACAACTGCAGCAACTAGGTGATACGTGAAAGGGTTTTGAGGGCAAAATGGAGGAAATGGACGTGCAAACATTCCCCAACCCATGGTAGCAGTGCTGGAAAAAACTGTAAAGTATCTTCAAAGACACAGTGAGGAGTTGGAAAACAGAAGCAGGTGAAATCATCTACACATTGCTTGCTTACTGGAGGGAGCTGAAGGGTCTGACCCCATATAATTCCTACAGAAGAAGCTGCCTGTCCTGCTTCGCCTCCAACCAAATACCACACTTAACATCCAGAGTGCCCATCGTATTGGTCCAGTCAAACTCCTCAGCATCTACTCAACCCCCTCACATGCTGATATTTTATCTTGTACAATTTACTCCACTCCAGCTCCTAATTTCGAAGGTTAAGGAAAGAAATCCCCTCAGCTGGCAAGGTTGCAAAATTCATATCACGCAAGATGGCAAAAATCACTGGTCAAAGTCCTTAGGAGTTTTTGTCCTTTCGCCCAGTCCTGAAACAGCTTAACGTAAGACACAGCCTTTTTCATCCCTGTTCTTTCAAAATTACTCATGACGGGCGAACAGACAGCTTTGACGATCCTGCCGATCTGAAGGCCATCATTCGCTCCTTAAAAAATGAAGGCATAGACACATCACTTCTCTTGGACTCACCCTCAACGTCAAGACCTTGATCCTCCTCTGCAATTGGCGATTTCCTTGAACTTATTATATGTTTCTTGGGAGGATAGCTCAAGGGCCATGTGCTCGCCTTGGAAGCAAGTCGTCATGCAGCAACACAGGTTCAATCCCCAGGTCCGCGCTTAGAAACCTATTAAACGCATTATAAATAATCAATCATATCATATCTCATGTTTTGTATTTTTGATGGGTCGTGTGTGGTTTTGTGATACATCTCCTGTAGAGAGCTGTCTGTGCTTTGCTGGACGTTTATGATGGTGTCACTCCCGTCACTTTTTTCCCAGATATCCCCACTTTTTGGCCCGGCACTATAGCCTCATCCATTTTTTAATTTTATTGTGCTTTACCACCTGGTATAGTAATTTTTCCCCTGTACGTGCAAACATTCCCCAACCCTAATCTGGCCCCCCTCTCCTTCCCCTCTACCCTCATGTTCTTTCCTTTCATGTTTGACCTTCGTTTTGGAGCCACTTTTCTCATTACTTTTTTGTTTTTGATTCTGCATGTGATTTATTGATGCACTTTACTTTGGATTATTCTTGTTTTATACTGTGGTTTGGCCCATATGTTACAGCTCTATTCACCCTCACTCATGTTCTACTATGGCTTTCAAGTGCATAACATGGAACATTAAAGGGAGCAATAACCCTGTTTAAAGACACAAGATCATCTCTCACTTGAATAAACCTAAGCCATCTGTAGCATGCATACAGGATACTCATTTATTTCTTCCTGAATCCATGAAGCTCAAATCATTTTGGATTAAGGATGTTATTGCTAGCCCTGCCATTGGGAAGAAAAATGGTGCTGCTATATTTATTAGCAAGAAAATGCCCTGCACGAAACTAGCACAGGACTCTGACACCAATGGGCAATGGGCTTGGGTTCACCTTTGGATTGGCTCTGATTCCCTTTCTATTATGAATGTGTATGGTCACACTCTCCCTGACCCTTGTTTTTGTGATTCTATTAAACAAACTATTCTTAATTCTAGCCTCCATAACCTCATATAATGTGGAGACCTCAATCAGGATCCCTTTTTGTATAGGAAATCTAAGTGCAGCTTCAAAACCTCCAAGTCTCATAAGTCCTTCATGCGTTGTCTACCTGACACTGGCCTCGTTGACACTTGGAGGATTTCTCACACCACTCACTTAGATTACACCTTCTACTCATCCCCTCATAATACTTTATCTCGTCTGAATTATATTTTTTTTATCAACATCTCTCACCAGCACAATCATTGACTCTTCTATCTCCAACATCATTATCTCCGATCAAGCCCGGTTTCTACCACGTTTAACCCTGATGATGTTAAAATGCCACCCTCTCGATAGAGATTTAACAATAATCTACTACATGATCAAGAGTTTACCCAGTCATTTCCCTCCTTTAATCACCAGTATTTTGCTGAAAATCTCGATCTTGATACCTCAGTTGTCACCAATTGGGATGCCTTTAAACCAACGCTACGTGGTCATATTATTGCTTACTCCTGTAAGAAAAGGAAACTACATAAAGCACACATGGGTGACCTGTACATCCAGCTTTCCGGAGATGAAAAACAATTGTATTGCTCTCCTTCTGACGCTAATCTGCGGTTGGTTCTCTCATTGCACTTTCAGATCAATAAAGAACTTACTGAGTTGGCCACAGGTGCACTATTGAAATATAAAAAAAAAATGTATCAGACTTCCAATAAGGCTGGCAGGTCCCTTGCCTCATACCTTAAATCTAAAATGGAAAAAACACACATATCACTTGTTAAAGATAATTCTGGTACTTTTATGACCAAATCGGACAACATTCTCAATTGGTTCAAACAATTTTACTCTGAGTTATATACCCCCGAGACTACCATCACTCCCACTAATATTAACTCTTTTCTTGAACAAATAAACAGAACCTCCTATCCTCGAAGCAATCTTGCCCATCTGGAGGGAGAGGTTATCCTTCTTGAGATTAACCATGCAATTAAAGGACTAGGCAGCGGGAAAGTCCCTGGTCCTGACAGGTTCTCTGTTGAATTTTTTAATCACTTTGCTAGCTCCCTCTCTCCCAGATTAAAGAGGCTATATTCTTATTTGGAATCCCAGCAATGTTTGTCTGGTTCATTTTCCGAGGCTCTTCTTATCCTTTTTCCCAAAGCTGGGAAAGACCTTTGATCTTCCCAAAAATTATAGACATATCTACCTTATTAATGTAGAAAGCAAGATTTTTGCCAAAGTTTTACCCAATAAAATTGAATCTTCTCTTCCCACCTTGATCAAATCTGATCAAGTTGGCTACATCAAGGGCAGGAACATCTCCGGAATGCTAGTCTTTTATTGAATGCTCTACTTATGGTATTGAAGGATAAAAAGGACATTCTAGGATATGCTGCTATTGCACTCAATGCTGAATTAGCTTTTGATCGGGCCAACTGGGATTTTATGTTTAAAGCTCTGCGCTGGCATGGGTGTGGTGATCACTTTATATCCCTTGTTAAACGTCTTTATTCCTGGCCTAGATCGTTTGTATTAATGGCCTATCATTTCCCTTCTTCCCTCTTCTTAGAGGCCCTAGACAGGGCTGCCCTCTCTCTCTTATTCTTTACATCCTCTCTAGAACCACTTTTAGAACTTATTAGATCTGATGTATCCATCCCTGGAATCCCACATGGTACTTTGAGTACTAAAGTTGCTGCGTATGCTGATGACATCTTGATTCTTATTAAAAACCACAAGCTCCATCTTCCTTTCTTGCTAGACAGACTACAACAGTTGATATCAGGTTATAAGCTTAACAGGGATAGGTCCAAAATTCTTCCCTTAACTCCTTTTGCGTCAAGCATGATTTAGACGTGTTTGGATTTAAATGGTGTCAGAACTCAATTAATTATTTAGGTCTACGATTTGCTTATACTGTGGTCAACACCATTAAAATTAATACTGAGTCATAAATCAATAGACTGAAAGAACTCACATCGGGATGGTCATCCCTCTATCTATACTGGCGGGGTCGTCTTGATACCATTAAGATGCTGCTGTGCCCTAGTGTTCTATACTATCTACAACTACTTCCGAACTCACTACCCTCCTTATTTTTTAAGTCCATTAACTCTATTCTTCTCAATTTTCTTTGGGGGCTGGGAAAATGTAAAAGAATTGCTATTAGGAAATTAAGAGCCCTGTATGATGGTGGTGGGGGTCAGATTTCCTGTTTTGAAACTCTATCACTCTGCCTTGTTACTCAAACAGACTAGTTGCTGGTTTACCTCTTCTCCTCCCTCTCTGGACTCCCTCTTGGTGTATACTGAAAAATAATCTAGTACTTCCATATAACTTCATTGATTTCATTTACATCTTCAGTCATATCTCCTCTGCATTATAAGACCCCATTAAGGCTTCTATTTCGGGCTTAAGAATGTTTTTCTTCCCTCATTGCAGATCCCCTGTCCAAAAACTCTCTAAAGTTTGGTGGCAAAATACAGCTATTACTATTAAAAGCAGGGCTCTTCATCACAAGTCCTTGTTAAATAAAGGCATCAGATTTCTCTATCAGATTATTAACAATGGCTCCCCTCCATTATTTCAACAACTAAAATGTCAGTTTCCCATTCCGAATTCAGATTTTAATTTTTACATTAAATTGGTCAATGCGTGTTTGGACGCTCTGTTGAGCTCACCGAACTGTATTCTTTTACCTGATGCCTCTAGACTTTTGCTCTTAACTATGGCTTCCATTGCCCCTGCTGCTAAATTTTACAAAGCCGGTTTATGCTGTTGTAAACTATTACGGTTCACCCTACCTCCAATTGGTCTACGCAATCCAATTGGCATTGGACTTTGGTATACTTTGGATGATAAAACTTGGTCTCTTCTATTTGCAAAGGTTAAGGGTGTCTCCACATCTGCTAACATTATGCAACATTTGTTTTTTTCACTCATAGAGCCTTTATTACTCCGCTGAAACTATCCAAATCCAAACCTGGGGTTGATCATAAGTGTTGGTCCCATGGTGATGCCTCCGCCTCCTAAAAACATATGTTTTATGACTGCGCTCATGTTTTCAAGTTCTGGAAAGAGGTGTAGCGATTCCTTCACTTTATTTTTTTTGTCAATTTTCCCTGCTTGTTTATAAATGTTTTTCTGGACAGTTTTGCCATTATTACTATTGATTTACAGGAATCAGCTAAACTATATGACCTCTTCATTGTTCTTGCCCTCAAGCTTGTCTCTACCAATTGGAAAAAATCTGCAAAATATCTCTGTTAAAGGATGGTGAAACAACATATGTCACGTGCAGAGGATGGAACAATGCATGGCCATTTATCTTGATACTATTCACAAATGTAATGCTAAATGGGCTTTTTTTATTCGCTACTTGAAGCACATCAGCCTGACCCCCCGTGGTTCTTAAATCATCCTTTGATGCACACTTAGCTGTTGCTACTCCATCCTTTCTTCCTCAAACTTAATTGCATGTTTACTATTGCTGATTTATGCCTTAACTCAACTCCAGGGATTATAATACTTTAATGTTATATGCTCCTTTTCTTCACTTCCTTCCTCTTGTTCTCGTGTCCATTCCCTTGTCTGCTCCCCTGTCTGTCTTTGATATATTCTTTTGTATGTTAGATACAGAGTTTGGTACTTTCGGCTGGGACTTGACTATTTTTTGTGAATAATAATCTGTCTTTTTCTCCCAGCATTATTTGACAGTTTTGCTCAATTGTTATTCATATTTTCTTCCAACATTCTCTAGATGGTTATCTGTATGATTTTGTTTATGCTGTTGTTACCCCTCTTTATAATCTCAATAAAGAATATCAAACAAGAAGGCAACACGCTTTGGGGTCAAAGACTGCTGAAACCATTCCCGGTACGAGACACTGGGAAACCGATAAACAAGCATAAAACTAAGATAATCTGGAATGGGAGGGTTTCTAATATTGCTTGTCAAGACTGGAGATGTCACTGTAGCATGAAGGCCTGATAGCATGGAGCGAGCGTGTGGCCTCATGAAAGACAGTGAAAGAAACACAAGCACTATCTATGAAGGTTGGAGAAGCTATGTTCCGTACCAGAAAGTGAGAAATGTATATGGGCACACGTATTGTGGACTAGGGTGTAAAAGGAATATGTGGGATTTGTATCCAGGCTGGGGAAGCCAATAACTGGGTTGAAATACTTGACTTGAGAGTGAACAAACCCACAACAGAGCCACAGGAGTGGCCCTTAGTTTTTGTTTTAGAATGCAGGGCATTTCCCCTTATAGTGATCATATTATTTAGGCATTTTCCTTTTATTTTGAATAAACACGTATATACCAGACCCATGCTTCTGGTTCCCCACAGTGTATGGGTGAGTGAATGGGTGTGAATCTGATTATCTGTGTGTGTGTGAATTTTGTGGGTGGGTGCCTGCGTGCAGAACGCAGTATTAGTGACTATGAGAAATGTTATATGGGTGAGTGACAGATAATTGAATCTGCATGAATGTGATGTAATGTCCTGGGTGGGTGCATGTATGGAGAATGGGGTGTGAGTGAATGTGAGAGAAGGTGTATGACTAAGTGACTGATGGGTCAATGGGTATGGATGTGATTGTGCGTCCCTGTTTGGAGGATGCAGTGTGACTGTTCTGGGTGCATGTGTGAGTGAATGTGAGAGAAAGTTCATGGGTGATTGACTGGCGCCCATACATAATGGGTATGAATGTGATTATGTGTTTTTGTGTATGTGTGTGAGTCACTGGTAGGCCAGAGGAGCACTGGAACAATGTTGACATTCCTTAAGTCACATGGTATGTTTTACTGGCATTTTTGTGCAAAGACATCTTGCTGTGTGTTATCATGTGGCTAGACTGACATTTTGTTGCAGCCAGTCTAGCCATTGCTCACTGTGGATGACAATTTTTCTCTGGGAATCTATGATAAAGCAAGCACGATATGTTTTATAACTTGGAAAGCAACCAAGCATGATATGTGTTATTGCATAGCTAGACTTTGCATTTTGTTGCAGCCAGTCCAGCTATTTCTTAGTGTGGCGTTACATTTCTTTACTGAGTATCTTTATATATAAAGCTGAATGTATGTATGTGTGTATGTTTGTTCGGCTATACAAATCCACACCGTTGAACACACGTCTACCAAATTTTTTATGAATTCCTCTTTTGTCTGGGGCAAAATTGTAGTCTTTCTTTGGATGCAAATAATTTACTCAGTAGACACCCTCATTTATTGATGTTCACCCCGATTCACTTAGTAGGTACTACAAGGAGGCAGCATTTTGAAAAATGTCTGAAGCAAAATGTCTGATGTGTTGGCTATTCCTTTGAAATATTTTACTACTGTATACAGGTCGAAAGGTAATTCAAAATAAAATATTTTACATTTTATTTTATCACGCTGCTCCAAATATGGGAAATGGCAAGGTTACAGTTTACTTAAGATCTTTCACAAGAAGAAAGCACAATCAATTAATCTTTCTTGGACATTTGCTCAAATGCGCTGAAGCCATTGATTGACTGAAACATGCCGCACATAAAACAAACATCACTTGGAAAAGCTCCATCTGATGCAAAGCAAAAATGATTATCAAGAACTTCTGAAACACAACAACAAACTGCAGCACGACTTGCCAACCAGAGGACAAAAGCAACTTCTCCAGGGCAAATGGGATGCCAGAGCAAACCGAAGCAAGCCGTGCTAACATAAGGACAAGAGCAATATCCTCCAGGGCACATGAGACACCAGAGCAAACTGAAGCAAGACGTGCTAACATAAGGACAAGAGCAACATCCTCCAGGGCAAATGAGATGCCAGAGCAAACCGAAGCAAGACGTGCTAACATAAGGACAAGAGCAACATCCTCCCTCCAGGGCACATGAGACACCAGAGCAAACTGAAGCAAGACGTGCTAACATAAGGACAAGAGCAACATCCTCCAGGGCAAATGAGATGCCAGAGCAAACCGAAGCAAGACGTGCTAACATAAGGACAAGAGCAACATCCTCCAGGGCAAATGAGATGCCAGAGCAAACCGAAGCAAGACGTGCTAACATAAGGACAAGAGCAACATCCTCCCTCCAGGGCACATGAGACACCAGAGCAAACTGAAGCAAGACTTGCCAACAAGAGGACAAGAGCAGCATCCACTGGAGAAAATGAAACACCACTTGATCAGGACACGGGCAACGCTGGGTACCCCAGCTAGTCTATGATAAAATAAGCATGTCTAGACTGGCCTACATTGGACACAGTTTGGACATATTTTCTTATTGCGGTATTGCATGTTTAATGGCAATGCCAACAGGAGTATCTTTTTACATGGGGGTACTGCCATATACTGGCAAAATGAAGGTTATATGTCTACTGAAGTAGGCACTTGCAAAGTTACCATGCACAGTGTGCATCATAGGTGAACTGGAATAATGGGACTGCATCTCTTTTATAAAAAGACAAGAGAGACTAGAATGTTTTCAAGAGATGCACAAAAACTTAAAACAAAGAAAAAAAGAATAAAGAAGGAAGATGAATCCCATGCAACCAAACTCAGCTCTATCAATATGACATTTATTTAAGGGAGTACAAAAGAATAGCAAGCACTATTACAACTTGGTCCGGATGAATGGAACTCTTAGTTTTCTTCTGCCACTGAAATCGGTAGACCCCAACTTGGGATATCAGTATTTGTTGAGATACCGTTTTTCTTTTTTATTTCACAGAAGAGGTCATTTTTTTTAACTGAATAATCAAAACTTTGCCAGGGACTGAATTGAGGGGTCAATAAAAAAAAAGTTACCTCATTCATGTTCCTATTTTATAAAAACTTTCTTTCAAGTTATGAGGCTAAGGCTCACTGTCTGGCCAATATATAATATGACGTCAATACATTGAATATGTAGAGTCAGGTTTCTGTAGTGTCAGATAGCTAGAGATAGCTCTCCCCTACTATCCCTTTTCTAGATAGGTGGCACACCGCTGCGTACTAAGGAAATGCAATACACTGAGGGATAGTTCGCTTCTTCTAGGAGATATAGCAGGCGTAAACTTGTAATTCGAATTGTTAAATAGAAGTGGGTTCCTTGTCCACTGTTTGTTGTAATATACTGGCAGAGCCAGCTTGGCCATGTTTTCTTATAGTATCTTTATAGTATCTTTACTGGCATTGCGCACAAAGCAAACATGGGCATGTTCTTAGTTGGGAATGCTGGTATATATTGGTGCAGCTAGCATAAACATGTATGGACACAGTGAACGTGAATTGTTTTTTTTTATAGTGGCACATATTGTGGTGAAGGGTATGAAAATGCATTGGGAAATGTTCCTGTGCACCGTTGGTGACTTGCATCTATTATATTTGTTCCTGAGTTACCCAACACAACCTATTACACACTATCTTCTTTTTACCAAATTTTCACAAAAAGTGTGCTGTATAATGAGCCATTTTAACCCATTTCTTTCTTGGTGATAGAACTGCCTGAACGCTCTTTTGATGGCTTGAGCTCCCTATTCTACACTTGGTTACATACTTATGGCACATATTCCCCCATCAATAAAATAATTAACCCGCCACCACTGGTGGATAGTACATTTGGGTGACAGGCCCCTTTGTTCGACAGTAGGTGAAATATATAAACTATGATTTAAAAAAATACTTCCTTCTCCTAGCGCTGTGGGCGTGTGCCCCTGCAGCAGCATGATCATCGGGGACATTGCCCACGCAAGGTGGTCTAGGGCGGACCGGAGTGTGGCACGTCCCATGCTTTCTTGAGGCGCTTGGGGGCAGTGCTCAGCATGGCTCACAGGTGGGTACGCCACTGGTCAGGATGTGGGGATGCAAGACACCAGGTATGGGTATTGTGCTGTGATGGAGTGGAGTGTAAAAGTTGATCATCAAGGAGGGGTATTTTGTGGTGGGGGCAGGATGACAGGTATGGAGCCTTTGCAGCTCAGCTCATATGTGGCACTAAGAGCTAGCAGGAGCCCCTGGCTCAGCTCTATAGCCCCCACCTCTACCATCAGCTTGTAATGAAGATGAATAAACAGGCCTCCTTTAATTTTATATCCCTAAATCCTGCCCAGTTCCTGTGACCATTCATCTTCAGTTATTACAATGTCCTCACTGCGTTTTCTGGCCAGGGATCGTCTTCTCTACAGCTACAGGACTTAAACATTTAAGGGTGATTGTGCTGAGTTTCCGGTTCTCGAGCCATTGAAACATGTTGGCAGCAACTTCATCAGTGGTGGGAACAAAATGCAATTGTTGCACAATGTGTCTAGTCGTGATGTAGATGTTCTTGTGTTTCCAGACGTCACACTCATAGGGGCCAGGTCTGGTCTTTGTTCATGTCAACATAAACCCACATCTGCCTTTCACCTCATAATTGCAAAGTATAATGTTCGGATGCAGGTCTTCACATGTGAATTTCAAAGAAGGGCCGGCCCGTTCACCGCTGAGAACCAGCTGTGCTGCACTGCTTGAAAATTTCATTACAAACACTGCCACAATCAGAAAAGGCTCCTCACAACAAGCAAAGTCAGGTTACTTGTCTGGAGAAAATACAGATAACATGACGTATATCCAGTGCCTGGAAAATGAGCCAGGGCTCATCAAGGGGTGTGGCCTAATTGCGGGGGTCTGCAACTGATTCATTAGTTTTAGGCAGAAACCCGTGCAGTTCCCTCTGGGACCACTGCAAAACGTTTAAGACTACAGGAGTTAGCAGTAAACCCAATTGGTAGCAGTCCGCACCACCCAGATTTACCTGGTAGCTGTGGCTGAGCAGTCAGACTTCTCTCAAGATGAGTTAGTCAGTATTTAGAGTATACAAGATAGGGCAATTTACACAGTAGAACAAGCAGACACTGATCAGAGCTTGGGTGTAAAGATATATAATGATTTATTTAAAAACACATCTATGAAAAACACACTGGCACTAATATGGCAAACAACTTCAATCACAGTTACTATACGTATGTATCAATCCCATAACAATATTTCCACAAGTCTAGGTTCAAAGACACCACTTATTTGCAGACAGAGGTGAGTGCTTAACCTAGATGGCACTCTAGTATTCGTTAGGAAGGGAGAGGAAAAGGCAGGGTATGAAACCAACTCAGTACCAACACTTTTACGAAGCAAATGCAAGGCAGGCAAGGCAGGGTCTACTGTAGATCACAAGTTCAGAGGCCAGGCCCACTCGGAGAGAGGCAAGGCGGTATGTCCCAAAAATAATACAGTGGAAATGCACTTCAAGGCTTTGTAGCAAAATGTCACAGAAAGGTTGGACCAGTTTTAGAACAAAAATTAAGAAGGTTTGGAGGCGACCCAGTGGAAAGGTAAGGATTTAAGACACCTCACGCTAACCGTTTCAAGGGAAGCCAGGCGGACACAGTACCTTGAAAGTGGAGAGACAGCTCCGGCGGGGGCAGTTTTTCCTGGTGGTGGATGCAAGTCGGGCCTTTGCCAGAAGAAGAGATGATCTTGTCGTAGAGGAAAGTTGAAGATCGTTGCACCACCAGGGAAGAGACCAGCCGCGGAGTGCTCAGTCACGAGGCACCACCTTTTGGTCGCGGTACAGGGGTTAGTGGCTATCCGGTTGCCGGGGTGCTCAGCATGGGCAATTCGACCACTAGACGTCCTGGAAGCGAAGAAAAAGCAAGAGATTGGTTGTTCCCACCAGTCAAAGGGAAGAAGACTCTCCAGCAGGGAGATCTCCTCTGTCGTTGGGAAGTGGTGAGTTGGTTCAGCAGGGCTCCACCGGTAGTGTCGTCGTTGCAGGTCGGCTCAGCTTCTCCCTCGTCGGATTCTTAGGTACTGTGGCGACTTCTGAAGTTCCAGTCCCCAAAGCCCTGCTTTTATGCAGAAAACCCCCATTCATTCAGCCTAGCTGTCAATCAAACATGCTAAGTGGTGAGCGGGGCGGCTCACCACTTGGGCCAATCACACCAGAGTGCGACTTGAGTTGGCAAGGGAACTCAGTCCAGGGTGCCTAAACCCCCTCCCACACCCCCTGTGGTACCCAGACAGAATGGCACCACTTTGGAGGGCTTCTGTGCAGAAGCCCGCCAAAAGTGGAACAAAGGGCTCAACCTTTGGTTTGGAGTTACAGAGGCGAACACATACGCCATTTAAAAACCGAGTTCTGGCAGAAAATACTGATCGGTGAATTCATTTTTATTTAATAAACCGGCGGTATGATCGAGGCTACATAGAAAAAGTATTAGCCTCGAACAATGGGAAAATCCCATAGGAATATATTCGCGGTCGAATATAAAAAGTAGTATCCACTGCCACCAGCCAAAACTCGACGAGGGGGGATGGGACAGTGCCCCCTCGAACAACAGACCCAGGGGTAATCAAATTACCCCTACCAGTACGTCCACAATAGGATGGTTTGTACTGGTTCTGTTAGTAAATTTAGGTCTAGTAAAGCCAATGGTGACTTTACATGCCCTGGGAGACAGTAGTCAGTCCCAGGGTATGGACTCTATGGTGGGGGTCACCTAGGACACCCCAGTGTTACGGCACGGAGGGTGCTGTGTAACACACATAGCAAAACACATGAGACCCTATGGAGTAAAAGACCCCATAGCCCATAGAACACATTAACATTCAAAGAAATACCACAAATCATGTCCAAGAGTGGGAGAAAAAGAGTCTCACTCTTGGCAGGATGAAAAAAACAAACTCCAGAAATCCAGCAAAGCTGCTGGGGGACTCACTAGGTTAGGAAATTCAGCCTAAACAGAGAATTCTCCCTAACACTTGCCCGCCCCACCCCCAGACTAAAGGACAGGAGGATTTAATCCACTCCTGGATGAATCTCATACCTCTAGTCTATGACATACATCCTAGAGAGACCATCAGCATTTTGGTGGTGACACCCTGACCTGTGCTCAATGGTGAAATCAAACCCTTGCAGGCAGATTGACCATGTCAGTAGTTTTGGGTTTTCCCCTTTCATTTGCATTAACCATCTCAAGGGTTGGTGGTCAGTCTGAATGACAAAAGTAGAACCATACAAGTATGGCCTAAACTTCTTCAGAGCCCACACAATAGCAAAGCACTCTCTTTCGATTGTTGCCCACCTTGTTTCAGGATCCTTCAGCTTGAGGCTGATGAAGCAAACGGGGTGCTCCCTACCTCTTCCATCCAGTTGCTCATCAAGGGGTGTGGCCTAATTGCGGGGGTCTGAAACTGATTCATTAGGCCACGCCCTCTTGCCGAGCCCCGGCTGAATGGGCTACAGGCACTGCTGCCTGGCAGCCTTTTGTAGAGATCAGCACCCTATCCTCCCTGGGGGAAGAGGGTGCTGATCTCGGCATTTCTTTCTTTCTTTCTTAAAAGCATGCCTGGCCGGAGACAGCGCCCTTGCCTTTTGCCTTTTCATCATTAATGGTGACACTGCTCCTCGCTAGGCTGGGGAGGGGCAGCCTCACCATTAAGGCTGAAAAGGGGAGGCTGCTGCAAGTCGAGGCCTTTTTTCCTAAAGCCTAAAACACCTGTGAATGAGTGGGAGCTTCTTGCTTGAAGGGATGCCTCGCAGTTGCGGCAACACCATTATGCATTGAAGGCATTTTTTTCTGAAGCCTGATGCTCTCGCACATGAGCGAGAGCTTCAGGCTTTGGAAATAAAAAAACTTTGTCCTGTAGTAGCTGGGTCTACCAGGGAGATTAGTGAGTCCCGGCAGGTCACCACCTCAGAACGAGATTTCTGAGCCTGCAGTCACGGCCCACCTAAAGACATGTGCATATCACACATTCGCCATTGGTGGTGCCTAGGGATTGGAGATTGTCAATGCAAGTAAGGAAACACAGTTAACCATCTACAAATTAAGCTGAAAAATGTGGGGCACAATTTAGGACTTCCGGTCTGTCAGCATAACCAATCTAGTAGCCTTCAGCTATGCCATTTGAAATAATACTGACGAACATATATTTTGCACAAACACCTATTCAGGTACCTTATTCTTTTTTCGCTTTCACCTGCGTTGATCAGTCAGAGGTTTCTAAAAAATTGTATTTCCACCACTCTTCATTTTAAGGAAAGCCTCAATTTGAAATCACAAAACAAACTTGTAATTAATGACATAATCTGAAATGAAAAAAGGATGAGACACCGAGAACGTGCACGCGGGGGCTGGGTCTGTCCGCATTTCATAGACCTCATGCAGTGATGACTACGAATCGACGCTTGTCACGTGCACCTCATTCTCCATTCCCTGCAAAGTGGCCCCGTTATGATTGCAAAAGTGGCTGGCCCAGTTATGATTGCCCCTGTACTCTTTCTTTTTTTCTGCTGTAGAAAAACCAAGACCAACTGTGCATAAAATCGGTTTTCATTTTTCTTATCGGGGATCTTGTTTTCAACAGCATAAACTCATCGTGAAGAGGCCAGAAAATAAATGTAACTTGCCATCAGGGAAGAAACGGAGGCTGAAAGATGGGAACAGGCATACAGCTCCCAGCACCCTCCTCCTGCCGCCTCCATTGCAGAAAATCTTTACACAGCCAGAGGCAGTCAGTGCGGAGACGAGAACAGTGGCGCAGTTTGTCACATCTCTGACAGTTAGCAGCGGCAATGGAAGGCCATGTGGGTGGCACAGAGTGGAATAGGAAGTAATTCGCCGAAAAGTCTGCAACTACTGTAATTCCCAGTCGGTGGTGCGCGCAACATTTATCCCGCCCGGAATGATGGCAGCGATTTAGCTCCTTAAGTCGAGGAAGTGCACAAAATATCTCGGATGCGTAGGCTCCTGAAAGAGGAGTCAACGATGATTGACTTGACATCACCCGTTTACCATATTTTTATATGACATTGATGTCTTTGCAAAGAAGTACACCAACAAGCATATCATGTGGATGAAAGCTAATAATTAGTATGAGTCAGGGTCGTACTTATGCATGTAAGTTAATGCCCCCAGGGCCATAGTTAAATGACTGAGCAAAGCGAGGGCTTAAACATAGCCCTGGGAGCATCACCCGACCAGTAATTCCCCCCCTCTGAAGGTTATATTGCGATTAGTACTCCGGCACGTCGTAACGGGGTACTAATAGAAATGTTTCTCGAGTTGAGAAATGGTGCTGCAACCGTTTCTCGACTTGAGGAAAAAAAGCAAAACAAAAATGGCCACCAGAGATCAGGCGAAGGAACTACATGTAGTCCCTTATCTCTTTCCATGGTGGCCATTAAAATGAAAGTAAGAAAAGTAACCAAACAAAATGGCCACCATGGAAAGGCTGAAGGGACTACACGTAGTTCTTTCTCCCTTTCGCTGTCTGTCAGAGACGTGGCAGAACCAGAGCCTTGTCGGGCAGATAATGCCCCGGCGAGGGTGAATGAGATTGCTGTTTACAAGCTCATTGACCTTCACCGGGTAATAATGGGGCATAGATTTGTCTTGGGCACCAATGAACAAGTGGAACACAGTTACAAATGCCATTTCACTCCTTTTTTGAGAGACTGTTTGAATAATACCAAAAAGGGAGTTTTGGGATAAAATGTGATGAAAATTGTGTATTTTAAAGAATATTTATTCAGTAACAATTGTCAAAACTACTAGCCGCATAGTAAGGTAACTCATCAAATTGGCCTACATTGGCCAAAAAAGTGTCCCACTTTGATCATAAAAACTGCACCACACTAGCATTTTGTGTTTGGGCATTGCCCTATTGCCCTATACGCCAGTCCGAGCCTGGTATGAGTACGGGAGGTGATCTCAAATGTATGGATATAGTGGTCTCTTCCAGTTGTTTCAAAATGAGCATGCTCTAATGCCCTGCAGTTCTTTTATTTCAAGGGAGTACTAACACTTCTCTCAACAATGGTGCAATAGATTCGGTGGGAAAACACCAGCATGTTCACTGAAGAAAACCATGGTAAACAAGCATTGCCAATGTCAACAGTTTTGGCTTTTATATAGGCATGGGAAAGGCATTTGCCAGGCACTGCCATAGTGGTATTAACTGACCATTGATGGAAGCATCTGCAAAATGATGCGAGTACCTGGGTATATAATAGCAGTGCCCAGCAAATGCCTATTACTTATACACAAGCTGAAACTGTTGGCTTTGTCAATACATGTTTTTTACAGAGTGTCAGTGAAGGACATGCATAGTGCTTATAAATCGAGTGGCTGAAAGCAGACCTGGTTAAGGCATTTGTATTACACCAGTAGCATATTTACAGCTCCAATGTTTTCATTATCTCTCACAGGACTGCTTGAAAAACCACTGACAGGCACTTTGATCACCAAGATTGATGGAAATGCTTGATCAAGATATCTCAAATAGATCCCAGAATTACGTGTTTTGAAAGGCAAGCTCCACACGTCAGTGACAATAGTCAAAGGGATTAGCATGGCCATGGGCAGTCAATGGTGGGCAAATCCCCTCACACCTACAAGCTTTGTGTCCATCCTCATACACCATTTCTCCCTAGCTGTACTCTAATGTAATTGTTCCAGCATACAGGTGGCGCAAAAGCACCACCTAATAGCTAAAACTAAAAAACAACATCAACTGTAAGAAGGTCTTTGAAGGGCTGGAGTAAAACAGAGTGGAGAAAGGGAAACCGGGAGAAAGGGGGTGGTGGGTGATGAATCAACTACAGGGGCACCAGTGGTCCATGGGTGAATAATGGTTTCTAAACCATCAATCAGCCTCACACCTCTAGTACATGGGAAGGGATCTGAACAGATTGGAATAACAAGCAAATGATTAACCTCTTTATCCAATTTTGGTAACATGGATGGAATGGCAGGCATATCTCCAAAAAGGTCATGGATCGTTGGTTAGTTGCACATTGTCCAATTATTACCCAATGATCAAAGGGACTGTCCAGTCAAGTTTGTATCAAAAATATCTACTTTATTTATATTACAACAGACAGTTTAAAAAACACTATGAAACACAAACCACCCTGCAAGGGAATGCAGAGGACAGACAGTTTCAAAGAAGGAAAAGGGATGGACTGTGGATACTGACAGGACGGTAGTCGGTATGGCTAATAACCGTTTAAGGTTTCTTAGCTTCACACAAAGGGGACAATGGGTCTTAATATGTCTGTAGGGGCCTTCTGGGAAGGACCAGGGGGACAAAACCACAATATACCTTGTGCTGTAGATATTCTTGGTGCCTGACAGGGTCGAGTCCGCTTCAGGGCACTTTGCAGGCTTCTGTGACAGAGTTTGAGATGGGAGTCAACTGCAGGTATCAGCCGGCAAGACGGTTCGGCGAGTGGAGCTGGATGAATGGCTGCAGGCTGGCCTGCATTGAGGCTCGGAGTCAGGAATCATCTCAGTGTTGAACAGCATTTCTGAAGCACTGGTAGAGCCATCTCAGATGTTTTTAAGAGACTGACGCTTGACAGCGATCAGAGTTAATAACGGGCAGAGTTGCAGTTGGTTACAGCTCAAGGAACTTGACTGGCTTGAATATGTCCTTTAAGACGGATGTCAGAAGATGCGTGTCGAGGAACTTCTCCCATCTTCTTCAGTGGGCTTGTTTCGTTATTTAAGGCACGCAGCCAACAGCTGTGGAGTGTGTTGCAGGCAGCTACCCTGACCTCTGGCACTTCCTTTCTAGGAAGCTTGCTGCAGAGCCTAGCAGGGCACGATTTGTGCTGGCTGTGTACCAGGTCTGGAGCAGCTGGAGCGTCATCTGAGTTCTGTATCTCCCTCTGTACCCTTGGAAATGTTTCGGAGAGGGATCTTGCTTCCCTCTATGGATTACCTGGCCTTCCTTTACTGGCGGAAGATGTAAGGCAGACTGTACCTTCAGCCAGGGTCCAAGGTTAAGTTCTTCTTTGTTACTTCAAGTGAAGACTTAAGATCACCTAAAACAAGAGGGGCTCAACCCTCTTTTAAAGCCACGTGAGCCACTGTGATAGGTGTAGGCTAAGCCTACATTAATGAACCAATCCTGGGCTCCCTACCAACAATCTCCTGTATGTGTGAGGTCATAACCAGACTGCTTTGCAACAGGAAAGGTATCGGGTGAAAACTTGTGATACTAAGTTCCACCCATCTTGCTGTCTGTTGTTGATCAAAGATTTATCTGGTTAATGGATCTCTCTGTGGTTCCTTATTAAAGCGGCAGGTCTCCCTTGAAGCTGTGGTGAGACCAGACCCTTTAGCTCTGCAAGCCACATTCTCATACCTTATGAATGGGTTCCCCCTACTGGGGTGGCTTACTGTAAACACGCAGTCCTAGACCTGACAGCTCACGGTCCTTGATACTGAGGGCTGGAGCTGGCTTCAGGTTGACAAAGTTACATATGAAACTTTGTTGTGGCTTCTTGTCTCACCTGTGTAGCCAGGCCCCATATGGGCCTGTTTGAAGTACCCTCAAATTGGTATGTTAAATGCTGCCACCAGCTGCAGGGCCGGAAAAAAGAGCAGGGCAGTTCCATGGATCCTTTGTCAGTAAATCAAGCTGGGCATGCCAGGGGAAAGCTTGGTCCTCCCCATTCCTGGAGATGACATATTTTACTCCTGGCTATCACATTCCAGCGATATATGACATAGCAGCCTGTGCCTGTATGCTGTGTCCACCCAGAGTACAGGGGTCTATGCATTTGTCGTGGTGTGATCATAGGAAAATATGTGTGGGTTAGCCCCACGCATTTTCTTGAGGATGGTCTACCACCATTCCATTTAATTAACAAGTTCAAAAAAGCCCAGGCGACTGCACATCAACCGTGCGGATGGTCGAGTTCCTTAGAGAGAGTTTGGAGCTGGAACCAGACGAGAGAACAAGCAGCAGTTTGCCAGTGCACTGCATTGAAGGATTTCACCAGGAATATTCGGGACCTGGATTGGCCAAGATCAAAAGTTGCAAGCATGTTTACTAATTCAGGTTTCAGGATGCAAATAACAATAGCCAGTGGGTGCTGAGTCAGTGCTCACCCTTTGCCTTTGGAAAAAGGGGATTCCGGGCCTTGCACAATTTTCATGAAGTCCTTTACCAGAAGGGATGTTGAAGGAGATCATTATCTAAATGGGAGCCAGCAGGGCAGAAGAGGAGTAAGTTTGCAAGCCAAATCGGCAATGAATCTACTGCCCCAAACACTGGTGCCCCTTGGTAGGGTGGAGTGCCGGACTCTATGGACCATCCACAGAGCATGAAGACCGACGTCGACCTTCATGGTAATGGAAAATGAACTGTGAGAAGGAGCAGTGAAGGAGTAGAAGGCCAAGAGTGAGCATCAGCAACTCTTTGTGGGCCTGAAGCGTAAAGGCAGTGATCTAGTGTGGTACTGGAGTTTAGAGATGGGATTGTGGCAGATAGCCATAGAAAGAAGCTTGGCAAAAGTGGGTAAATATTGGGGATCCACTGGTTCCCTCAGTGGAAAAACAGTCAACTGGAAAATGTCTGTTACTCTATCAGCCAGCAACCCATATCTTCTACATTCTCCCTCTGCATGGTTTACTACACACTCTCTGCATTAATAGTTACGGGCAGAGGTGTTGCAAAGGGGGACTGAGGGGGCTATAGCCCCAGGTCTTTTGAGTGTAGCCCCGGATAGAAGCTCAAGGGCTACAACCAAAAGGCTAGCTACCCCCGAGTCCCAACAGTCCCGACATTAGCGTAGCCCCAGATCTTTTGCAGACCTAGCAACACCGCTGGTTACGGGTAGTATATAGTGCGGGTACTAGGAGATAGGAAGCACTGGATGGTATTTCATCTGCCCCACATGAATCTTTTCTCAGCATGTGATATGCTACCTCTGGCAATTATAAGGGGTTTCCCATGATTTTAACATAAACTGCACTCTCCCACTGAGCTATCTTCTATCTGCAGCAAGCCGGTACTCTCATGAGACCAGGGGCCAGCATGGAGGCATAGACAGGGTAGGGCCTGAACGGGAAAGGCCCACCCAAAATCTGTACATGCCCATTCAGCTGCACTGTGCAGGGATTTAGAGCATTTAGAGATGTTAGTGCCACTGCAGTGGGCCCACCAACATTAGGTCAGGCCCCACATGTTAGACAGTTCTGGCTACGTCTCTGCCAGCATTGAATATTCTGGACTGACACCCCCTCGGCCCTCTTCTTGGCTGAGCAGGCTTCAGCAAGGGAGGGTGGGGAGCTTCTGGTGAAGCAGGTGGGAGCGAGCGGCTGTGCATTGTGTAAATGGCACAGTCAATATGCTGGTTGCAAGATAATTTTACTTCTGCTTCAAGCGTCAAGGGGATCCAAATAGTTAATTTAAGGGAAACAGCAGACCAACACGTTGCAAAAGGTTAATTTATTTTTATACAAGCAAATATTACAATTGGACAGCTAATTTTATAGTGCCTAGAGGAGGGGGTGAAACACACTTTTAAAAGTGGATATTTTGTCTATTACCATAGTTATATGGTTACTATGAACACACACAGCAATAGTCAGGAAATTATGCTAGTCTTTTTGGGCCCGATTCATGGAAATATCTGCATAGGGACTTTGCGTGCCAAACCACACACAAGATCCCATTTGTCGATTCATGGAATCGACTGTGTGGTGCTTTTCCTTTCTTTGCAGGGACTTTGCGCAGACTCGGCACGTCACTGCGAGAAGCCAAGTGCCTTGTGTGAGTCACCACGCAGAGCACGGGTGCGGCTTACACAGAGGGCAGGGTAAGGGACAGAACTCAGAAAATGAGAAAGAACAAGGAAAAATGTGGGCATTACGAGGGACAGGTCACAGGCAGCCCATCACACACCCACTATTGCGTAGAACGATACGTATTCATGGATCCGAGTGTGCAACCTCTTGGTGGAGAAATTGCCATGCAAAATCATCATACTATCCGTCACCTGAAAGCAGGCGTACAGACACTTGTGCATAGGATTCACTGTACAGAGGTAAGATAGGGTTTTGGATTTAGGGGTGCATATATACAGATGGGGTTCTGATTTCACTTAGGAGTATGCGTACACAGTGTAGCAGGGTGCAGGAACAGTTTATGGGGTTTTCACACAGATTTTCCAAGTTTTATCTGAGTTATGATAAATCGTGCGCATGTTGTCGGGGTGCCGGAAACAGTTGCGGGGGATACCGAGCAGGGTCGCCGAGATGCAGGCTTCCTTGCGAGTGACCCCACTCACTGTTTGAAGGGTGCATGTATTTGCACCTGGGGGAGCATGCAAAGGTAGCTGTTCTGGCTGTTTATTGCTTTATGTAGTCGTGTGTCGGGGGCGTTCTGGCCGCAAATTGCATATACGGATACTTTGCGCAAACAATTCCATGAATATGCGGCGTGCACAGGATAACTTCTGCGCGCACAGTCATTTCCGGCACATAGGTTTTGCTGGATCTTGGTGCATTTTCCCATGTATAGACCCCTTAATGATTTAATAGTGTCACATGTTATGTATTCTGAAGTTCCTTTTTGTCACAGCATCGAGCAGTTTCCAATGCTTTATATAAATGAACCTTCAGACCAGCGAGGTGAAAAAACAAAAAAAGAATACGTAAACAAAACCTAAGTTTGTTTTCTATATTCATTGATGCTATACAGGTTGTGCCATTTAATTGCTGCTGTACAAGCGGCACATGTTACGAGCTCAGACCGCGTAAGCGAGACCAGGGAATAGCAAACGTTCATTTAATGATGGGATCTGGGCCTGACAGTTAAGTTCAATTATGTATTGCCATGAGGTGGTGAGGGCGGCTTTAGTGCAGCCCCATGCATTTATTCTCCAGTACAGCACATGCTCTCTGTATTCTGTTGCTGACGTTCACTGTGTAGCCTGTATGGCCCCTGGCACTGAATGTATGATACATTTGGTGCTGAGCTGATGTAAGAAGCTCAGATGGTGAATGATTAATTTACCCATATATACATGTTACCATTGACCATGTCTAGCAACCATGACTGGCAGACACAATATCACATGGTACATGGACTCGTGCCTCCATAGTAACACAGCCATTGGGAAACATCCTGACATTCTAATCCAAGTTTGTCAGAGGTTAAACAACAAGGTTTATTTTCTTTTTTCTGGCAAAGAGCCATGCTATCAAGTTGCATCAAAGGTGGAAGTTGTTAGTGATGTTTTGTAGATGTTGTGGTACAGAGTTCCTGAGGATGGGCACAGGAATCTTCACAGTACATAGATTGAGAATTTGTAGCGTAAAGGCCCTGGGGTACTTTTTTGCAAGCCTGAGAGATCTCTTGGGTTTTTGGGGCGATATCAGTTTTGTATACTGTGATGAATTAACTTCTGCCTTGCAGGAGTAAATTGTTAGCAGAGGCTAAAGCACCTATTAGCCCTTACACTTCTAAGAGCCAACACAATCATAACATAAACAGGCACAGTTAAGAGCAACCCACATAGTGAAGTATAACATTCCAAAATAAAGGAATGTACAATCAAGGTGCTATACAAATATATTGTTTAATCGAACACACCATTTACAATAATAACCAATGAGAAAACACTGTAAAAACCCATCCCTGCAAAAGCAACACAGAATATGCAAACATAGAATAGACAATGAGACGGGGAGAAAGGGCAATTAAAAGATGGCAATGTTCAAAAAGGATAGTTTTTGAGGTTGCACTAAAGGGATTACAATGGCATAGCCAGTCTCTAAGACCCACAAATGGACCAAGAGGACAGTTAGATGTCAATAATACTAAGTCAATGCCTAGTATGGGATGCCCAATGGAAACCCTTATTTATATATTTGTATGTCAAAAGTTCTTTTAATTCTGGATGAGGTACCCTTATATAACACCCATCTCTTTGAAGCCCCCCCAGTCTCACTGAACCAAGAAGAAGGTTGTTTTGCAAAGTTAAAAGATTTATTTGAAGAATTGAACAATATATATCATACTTTTATATATAGGAATAATATCTGAATATCACACTTATGAATATGAACAATGATCGGCAATGGGTAATATGACAATATCAACACTCTCTTTAATCAATTAGGAGTAGGAATAGGAAGAATAATGTAGCAGAGAATAACGTTGTGTGGTTCAAGGAAATGCAACGATAGGAAAGAATTCAGCACAGAAGAATCTTGATATGAATTCAACCAAAGTCAATATAATCACTCTTTCCCCCTGTTGTTACTCACTACCCCCAATATGCAATATGAATGAGGGCACACAGGTATCAGGAATAACAATCAACAATTTCAGTTTCAATCCCGATTCCCCCCAGCAAGCTTATGGAAAACAGTAATGATTTTAAAACTGGTCAATTGCTTTTAAATGTGGTTGAATTGAATGGGAAAAATGCTAAAATGATTTTAATTCGCTAAATGAGATTCAGAACTAGTGAGAGTTGCTTTGGATTGGGTCAGGTCAACATTAGCAATGATTATAGAATGATTAGCAGATGAAAAACGAAATACAGAAGTTGAAAGCAAGAAATAGCTGTTTTACATGTAATGAAATTGAGCCAAATGCAAATTCGCAGCAACTTTTCCGCGTGCGGGAAATGAGATTACGGAAAAACTATAAGTAAATGTGTTAGTTTGAAAGCTGAGGATGTTAGCTTCAAAATGACGTTTCTAGGACGTACGGTTCAAAAGTTACAGAGGTTTTAGTGAAGGTTGATTTTTCTCATAAAGGGTCAAGATTTCTAATGAAATTATGCTTTGAATTGCAAACAGGTTGGCTTACACTAACAATTCTCACATGATTAGATGGATGAGAACGGATTCAGAATGGACAAAATAGATTCTACAATGCAGTCTGGATATGTTGGAATGGGTGGGGTGGATTACTTTAAACTAAGAGATGACTATGGACAGTTCTACACTAAATATTTACAACTATGGCTTTGGAATGGAATGGGCCCGTCAAAGATCTGGTCAAGGGTTTAGACTGGACTTCACTCACCACCGAACAGGATCGGGCACCTGGACTCTGCTCTCAGCAAGGCACTCTGGTCTCCGCGGCCTCTTGGACTGGATCTGACGGGTTCTGGGTTATAGCTCTGCTGGACTGGTCTGGATCTTGGGTTCTAGCACGGGTTCTTGGCCAGAAGCAAAACAGCTCAGCCAGGCTGTTGAATGGTTTAGTTAGGCCCCATGGAAGTTTGGGGTTAGAATCAGGTTGCAAAAGATTCTAAAGGCCTGCTGAAAAGGGTTCAGCTTTTTGGATTAGGCCTCTGCTTCAGGTTTCTGGAGTCTGGTTCTAGAGTCTGGATCTGGAGTCTGATTCTGGAGTCTGGATCTTCCTGCGGGGTGCTTCGCCAGTGGATCAATTGATGAGGGGAAGTGTGTGTCTTGCCTGTCCTCAGCAGTCCCTATTCATTCATTTTCCAAAGTGGGTGGGGAGGCTGATTGTCTATGCCTAACCGTCTAAGGATCTGATAGGTCAGAGAATTCCCCCTCTCCATATTGGAGAAAGGAACAGTGTGTCATGATGTGTCATGATGTGTCATAGTGACACTGTGTTTAGGGTCCATAAAAAATCCCTCCCCTTTGCTTTTACTTCGAAAATCTATTTTTCCCAAAAAACATATTTTCAATATACACAACTTGTAAATAATACATATACACATCACAGATTGACTAAGGTACGTTCTGTCCAAATCTTATCTTCCTACGAGTTTTGGTTCATAAATGACAATTTTTCGTGCTTTTGGTTGGTTACACATTTTCGGATCGGTACAATTTTTTATACATACATGTACATACCATCTGGGCATATTCCTGTAATTTTTCATGTTCCTAACATAATCACAATTGCTAGAATATGAACAAATTCATGTACCAGTCTCTGTATGTCTCACAGATTCCAGATTAGTTTTAAACTGTGAGCACATTTTTCATTTTAATAATCTCTAAGTTTCATATTTTTGTCAGTTTGGTACAATATTTTATAAGTCTTTTCCTTAAACATATATTTAGTCCAATTTCAAATCCACCTTTTCAGTCTGGCCTTCCTCCAAAGCTTGGCTGAGTCAGAGAGTCACATGGCTTGTCTTCCTGCCAAGTCAGTTGATGTCAGTCACACCCAAATTAGCATTTTCCATTCAGTTCAAGGACTCCATTGTCTATTTCCCAGAGCCACATGCCAGAGTGCCCCTCCCATTTCCTTTCACACTTGCCTGTCAGATACTCAGCAGAGCACAGGAGAAAAGATTCCTTTGTTTAGGGAGGAGGTGTGGAATGTGTTTGAAGCTCAGTGTGGGAAACCTCTTGAAAGTTTAGCTGAATCAGGTTATTTTATTGTCTATTTTAACATTGTCCCTTGTGCAAAATTACAGTTACAAATTTAAAATAAGCAAACATATCTTCAATTCCAATATTTTTCAACATGAAAATCAATGTGTGGCACCCTATATTGCATTTGATGGAAATCCCTTCTTTGGCATATTTAGCTTTTTGAGACACAAGTTTCTCCTGTCAGATTTAGAAATCACCAGCGTCTGACAGAGGCGAGTAATGGTATTGCACCCATTATTGACAGATTTCTTTCCAGCAACCATCTTCAAAAGTGGACTTTGTTCAGATAACATATACTTCTGCTGACATTATATTTATGTGGATTCTTGAAGTAGAATGATGTTTAACACCCAACTGGAGGTTGGACATTTTGGGTGGTTTGTGATCCATGATTTTTGCACATTTGACATCCAAGAAAACACGGATTTCCAAACAGCTCTGTGTTTCTTTTGTAGTCATTTTGCTCTGAGGGTAGCCAAATGATGGGTTTTGGCAGTCGTCCGCATAGCACTGAAAGTTAGGCCAGAGAGCGGCAATGCGATGGGCAAGGAGTGCCAGGTATTGCTTGAACAGCCAGGGAGAGAGGTTAGATCCCTGGGGGACACCACAGGTAGAGACAAAGATATCGGAGAGGAAAGACCCAAGTTGGACCTGGGAGGGTCAGTTAGAGAGGAAAGAAGTCAGCCACGCCAGAGCCTGACCAGTGATACCCAGGTTATCACGGAGACGGTTGAGCAGGATGGCATGGTTGACAGTGTCAAAGGCAGAGGAGAGATCAAGTAATATAAGAACACATGGTGTGTTAGAGTCGAGGTTGGAGAGCAGGTCTTCACGGATGTTCGGGAGAGCAGTTTCCGTGCTTCTGGCAGCTCTGAATGGTCATGAAGACAAGCAACAGATTCAGTGTGGAGATGGGAGATGGCCAATTTCTCCAGGAGCTTGCCCGGAAGGGGGTGATGGAGATTGGGCGATAGTTAGCTGGGCAGGGGGGTCGGCAGAGGGTTTCTTAAGAAGAGGGTGTTCAAGGAAGTGCTTCAAGGGGGATGGGAAGACTCCAGTGGCAAAGGAGTGATTGCAGTAATTAGCCAGGGCAGGAGCCAGGGAGTCAATGTGGTCCTTGATAGTTTTGGAGGAACAGGGGTGAACCTGTTTCGACAAGACTTTCATAGATCGGACTTGTCTAGAAACCTTGCCTGCGGAGAACAGGGGAAAGGCAGAGAAGGAGGGAGGTGAGGTGGCTGCAGAGAGGCCAGAGGCGGAGCAGGGAGTGGGGGGAGGTGGGGGATAGGAGGAGAGAGAGGACAAGATGTCCTGAGTTTTAGAGATGAAGTGAGAAGACAGTGGCGTACAGAGGGCCTGGGAGGGGATAGGGGAGGTAGAGACTGCAGCAGGATTGGTCAGTCCCTTGCAGATTTTAAAGAGTTTGGCCGAGTTGTTTGATGCCGCAGAGACACGCGCTTGGATATGGGCTCTCTTCTTGGTTCAGACAGAGAGCCGGTATTATCTTTTGAGCAGGCGGCAGGCCAGTTTGTCAGATGATGTACACGAAGCACGCCATTTCCTCTCGGCCACCCTGCACTTGCGTTTTAGGGTGACGAGGTCCGAGTCGTACCATGAGTTGCACTTGGCTTTGGGCTTCAGGCAGTATTCTCATTAAAGGGGCAAGGATATTACGAGTATCAGATATAGCAGAGTGGAGCATGGAGAGGGCTGTGTCAGGGAGAGAGTCAGCCATAGGGGGAGGAGGAGGTGAGAAGGTGGCGGCAAAAGTCTCAACTGACACACGCTTCATGGGTACGATGACCGAGAAGGTGGGTGGCAGTGCTGGTGGTGGCTTGGCCTAGGGTGTAGGGGGGGGTGAGGTGGGAGGAGAGGAGGAAGTGATCACTCCAGGAGAGAGGAGTGGAGAGAGGGACAGAGGGCGGAAGGTCTGAGGAGATCAGGACTTCCAGAGTGTGTCCTGCAGAATGAGTTGGACCAGAGGGGAGAATAGTGAGTGAGAGAGAGTCACAAAGGTCATGAAAGAGTCCAGAGGGAGGACAGGAGGCATCCAGGTGGAAGTTGAAGTCTCCAAGAAGGAGGAGTTGAGTGGTTGAGGCCAGGAGTGAGGAAGAAAGGTCCGCCCACTCAGAGAGGAAGGAGGAGATCTGACCCGGTGGCCGATAGTGTCATGATGCTACCCCCGGACATCCAGACCAAGTCCATCAGTCCAGGGAGCAGGCATCCAGACACCTATTGAAAACCCAGCCACCCCGGCTAGGGGCTATCTGGGTTCAGTCCTGGTGCCGTAGGCGCCAGGCTCATATATGGGATCAGTCCTGGCGCCACAGATGCCAGGCTCATATGAAGAAACTTAGCTCATGCAAACCATGCTGCAAAGAATCCAAGCCAACGTGAGGCCTGGAAGGAATTACTTTGTTTCAGGGACTATTTTTTACTTGGGTGTGGTCTTGGGGAACTTCTTACCTGGGACTACTTTGGAGGCTATTTAAACCACGCCCGATGAGCAGCACACGCTTCGCGTTATTCTGCATCCTGCAGCGTAACGCTCACCATGCCTGTCAGTCCAGCATCCAGTCTTCTGCCACGCCCGCCTCGAACCCAGAGCTCCTAGAAAGAAGGGAAATAAAAAGAAAAGGTTAGAGCAAGAACATTACCTTCATTCTTCATCTGATACTGGATCCTTCGCGCCTCCGAACAAGGAAAAAATACTTTATTTTGTGCGCGTCGCACCACCAGCTGCAGCGTCACGCTGTACTTACCAGTCTTCACAACACCTCCTCGACCCGGCGCTGCTCCATCATTCATCGCCGAACTCCTGGCACCTAAGGGGACGAAGAAAGACAATAAGGTGAGCCGAGAAAACCAACAAAGACTATTTCTATTATCACTATAGACTTACCGAGTTACCGCTGGAGATATTATTCTTCTACACACCACATCGTCGTACGCTGCACCTGTAAGGAAAGAGAAAACAACAGGTTAAGCACTGGAATTTTCTATCAGACAGTGTTGGGTAACACAGACTCTTACCTAACGCAATCAGCTGCTACGGGGCAACCTCCTTTCAAATCAAGATGCAAGACAAAGGAAGGAATCGGACAAGAGTGAATAACAGACATATTGAACTCTTAAGAACCAAATACTTACAGCTCCTCACCACTTACCTCAGAGTCAGTATTCGTCTGGAACTCACCCAATTCCTTCGGACCAGTGAAGTAACTGGTTATCTACGCGCCCCTGCACTCTACGCAGGATGGAGAGCTTGTCATTCAAAACCATAAGGTGAGACTGGTGAAAGGGAATATCGGAGGTGATTAGTGGGAAAACGGTGGGGGTGTGCTCGCTCAATCCACGAGTGGCTAATTCCTTATCTCCGCTTTCAGGAGAATACTCCTACGGGTCAAGCAGACGAAATTGAGCAGGCCAGTCCAGTCAGTCATCTCTGCACTACAATTCACGTTGGTGGAGGCCGCAGCTATCCAGTTCCGACCGTCGCCCCTGTGGGAGCCAGGTGAGCGTAACAATAGATAGTAGCCACAGTAAGGGAATGGCTAGGGGAGAGAGAGAGCCTGCAGACGAGGCATTCAAAGGAGGAATAGGCCTGCGTGGGAGTGACAGAGGCAGGAATCCACTCGGAGAAGATCAGGGCTACACCCCCTCCAGAGCGGTTGGGCCTAGGTGCGGAGAGGATCTTGTAGCCGTTAGGTTGGAGCGTGTCAAAGCTAGTGACAGAACTGGCTGTAAACCATGTCTCGGTGAGACCGAGGACATCGAGGTCAAGTTCTTCCAGGAGATGGCAGATATCAGAGGAGTGTTTGACAGCAGAGTGAGAGTTTAGAGTGGCAATATGGAGAAGGTTGCCATCCTTGAAGGACTTCCGAGGAGGGGTACAGCTCAGAGGTAAGTCTTTCGGAGGTGTAGAAGGAGCCCGAGAGCAGGCAGAGAGGGAAGGTGAAGGCAAGGTAGCCAAGCTGGAGGCAGAAGAGGGAGGCAAAGTAGCCACAGAAAGGGAGGAGGGGACAGCAGGAGAAGAAAGGAAATTGATGAGGGGCGGAAAGCTTCGATCAAAGAGGTGAAGGTTGGCCTGAGGCCCTTGGACCAATACGGTCCCATTCAAATAAACATTAATGATAATGGATGGAAGGAATGGAAGGAATGGAAGGGGGCCAGAAGGGCATCCCAACGGGTGCCACCATTAATGGGAGAAGAGGAGAAAGGGGAGAGCACAGAGACCATATGAAGGGTCCATTGTTATTGAGGGAGAGGAACTGTTTTATATTGCAGAGTAGTTTTAAGGGGAAGTACCCAGAAGAAAGAATGGTGTTTGGCATGCAGCTTGAAGGAAAGCCAGGAGTCTAGAGTAACTCTGAGGATTCTTTTAGTCATATGTCTTTCATATGAAAAGCATAGATCAGATAGGGCTTTAAGGGAATAAATCATATAAAATTCAGTTTGGGATTTGTTCAAGGACAGCAAAGGCCTGTAGAGGAATAACAGATGCATTCCTTTTATTCAGAATCAGTGATGCCTTCGAGAAAGACTGACAGGATTGTAAGAGTGTTTTACTTTCACAGCTAAATGAGAACAATATTGATGCATGCGAGAACTCTAAACAGAGACCTTAGTTAGAACTGTAATTATTTGAACAGACATGTGAGATTAAATAGCAGAAATGTCTCTATCTAGGTTAGAAGGCGAACTGCGTGGGTCGTCTGAGTGACGCAAATTCTGATGTGTGCATATGTACTCAAGCCAGTGTTTATTAGGCTCTTTTCAATCACCTTTCACACCTAAGTGCTAGATTCGTAATGTTGCACATCATTATGGGCCGCCCCATCGAGATTAAAATCAACGCTTCATAAAATTGCACACAGTTCAATTGAGGATAATCTGTGTCGTGCCGTTTAGATTGGACCACCTCAGGGGATGCATGGGGCTGTGAAAAATAACTGACCCCGCCACCATACGAATCTGTGGCTGAAAATTGCCTGACCCTTTATAAAAATAAAAAAAATATATGCATACTGATATGTCAAGTTATACTGTGAGCTCACAAGACTGTTTTTGTTTGATTTTCCAAATGTCCCTCAAGGATAGTCTTGGGAGGATGGCTCAGGGGCAACGTGCTTACCTTGGAAGCAAGATGACACGTTCGATCCCTGGCTCCACGGTTAGAAACCTCTGGGTATTAAACGCGTTATAAATAACCTATCATAACCTATCATATCATATCAAGACAAAGACTGAGTAGCTCAGGACTGGCAGCCTCTGAGGTATAGGTTTACTTCCCGATTAAGACACACAAATTTGCAGGATTGACTTATTGCAGCTGCGCGGTTGTTTGGTGAAAAACGGGTTAGCAATTGAATTATTTTTATATACGGAATCTACAAACTGAAAGGGATTTGTTTCGGAAGGGAGCAGCTTGGAAGGATACATTGATTTATCTTCGGCAGTCCGAAACCCTATTACAAGTGATTGTGATAATGATTAAAATACTTAACATAAAAAAGGCACGTACAAGGAAAAACCCAAAAAGGCACTGTTCTGTCAAGCCACAGCTATCTGGGACTCTTTCTAGTAAGACAACCAACTGAAACTAAGAAACACACAGAGAGCCTGTTTCTGTGCTCGATGATTAAAATGAAAAGTGCTGTTCTACTGAGGAAGAACATATTTTTCAATGTGGACTCTATTTTGTTTCATTAAGAAAGTGGCACATTGAAAAACATCACCTCTTTCGAGGAATGTAGGTCATCTGTGCTTTATGAAGTGGCAACGTCCTTGGTGATTGTCGCGAGCAAAGGTCTCGCTCTGCCAGGAGATTATTCTCAGCATGCAGCAGTTCAGAAATGTGGCACTTTGAGAGGTGTCATCGCGAGGTTAAACGTGGCATGCTGCGTTAACATCAGCATTTGACCCCAACATCTAGCATTCCACATCACAGAGTGCCAAAAGAAACATTACAAAACATACTGCGTTGAAAGTGTTATCCTCAGTTCACCCCTCTGGCTCTTTCTGAAAATATAAAAATTATGTGGTTTGCATTGGAGGTGTTGTAACAACCCTGCTGCGCCCACTTCTCCCTTTTCCCTCCACATTGTCACGTGGGAAACTCAGCTGCTCACCACCTCTTTTCCCTCCCGCTTTCGAATGGTGGTGGAGATTTTGTCCAGGAGTGTGCCAACTGCCAACTGCCTACCTCAGATTCATATATTCATATTATTTTCATTATTTTATTTCATTAGGGTTTTTATTGAGCATGGACCTAGCTGCGGGAAGCAACTGAGCACTTTACAATCATAGGGGGAAGAACACAGATTCGGGCATGGATCAGAATTCAGCCTGAAAGATCACCTATCAGCGCGTCACAATGCCACAAAGATAAACAGGTTTAAAAAATAAGATGGCTGCTACTGGTCTACACATCAGTGTTGGTTTCTGTGGCAAAGACCTGTTAGCGAATTCAACCCACTATGAAGCTTGGTTTTAATAGTGATATTTGGTGAGGAAAGTTAATGATGAAATGGTGAGGAAAACGGATGATATGGTGGTGGCCAGAGATATTTTAGATGTGAGCTGATAATAAAATGGCAGCGGGCTCAGCACTGCCTCAATGATGCAATATCGTATGCCCGTTATGCAGCTAGAACGCTGTTGGGATGTCTAGGATTTTTTTTTTTTTTTTAAGGGAGTACTGGGTAATGGTGCTTTTTTCTTGGTAACTAGATAGGCATTGTGAACCGTATTACTAGGGAGGTTTTGTGAATTTATAGGGAGTAGATGTGAATAATATTATGGATTGATTGATTAATGAAGGGCTATACCAGCACATAGAGTATTTACCTAAGGAGGAAATTGTAATTGTTAATTTATTGCGCGCTAAATACCGAGACGTTTCGAAGCGTGAAGCCAGGGATCGAACCTGTGTTGCCCTGCGTCAGCGTGCTTCCAAGGTGAGCGCGTTGCCCCTGCGCTATCCCCCTGGCCGTGGTACACGGCCTCCAGCAATTTTGTATTTAATTAAGGAAGGTCAGTGGAACTAGCTTAGCTCCCCGTAAGCGGGTGCTTGGTTAGTTATACACTAATGATCGGCAAATGTAATGGTCCGGGAGAAGGAACACATTGGAAAATAATGGGAAGAGGAAACACACCAGGCTAAAATGCACAGCAAGGGCTTAACAAATCTGAAAATGAGATGTGTGGGTTGTGTGTTCCTATGTATGTGTACATAAGAAATCAGCACTGCAAAGTAAGTGCCAGGAGGTTGGGCTACATCCGTAAGGTACGACGACGTGGGTATGATGGAATGGTGGTGCCATGAGCTTGATATTGGCCGTTTGGGCAGCAATACTGGATGGTGAGGCCAGAACAGCCCGTCATAAACATGTAGCGATGGGAACTGGGCCGTGATCACACCGCAAATGTGTTAATTTAAGAAATTAAAAAGGACCTAAATAATAATGGAGCAAAAGCGGACGTGGCCAAAGCCCCTCTTGGACCATACAGGTGGTTCCCCTGACAACAGCAATGGTCAGCAGTGATGCCAGAATGGCCTGTGGTAAATGCTGACTAACAGACCCTAAACATTGAACACCCCCCTCGACCGCCTGGGGGTTGATGACAACGTAAACAGGAGGGGAAGTTATACATAAGTAAACAAACACATAATCATACACCATACACATGAATACATACAGGAATGCAATGACGAGATTGGGGAGCCAGGCACGAAAGGGGGCGAATTAGAAGACCTTGATGGAGCAACGTGGGTGGAGGGGGCTTGGGGGGAGAAGGGTCAATAATCTAATTCATAGGTTGTAAAAGTCGCACAACCCATTAAGAGAGTTTCGGGTCCTCTTGCCTGGTCCGAGCTATGCTGGACAGAAGGGATTCCCAGATTACGGTGGCAAAGGGCCCTGCCACAGAGGCGCCAGGTGACGCGATTGAAAGGGGTATTTAGAAATAGCAGAACTGCGCAGGACGGGAAGCTTTGCAGCAGTCAGGAAGTCCTCGGATTAAAAAAAGGGTAGCTGGGAAATAGCAGCATTGTGGTTGAGCCAAAGGGTGGAACCCCCTGTGGTGTGGCGGCCTCACAAGTGATTAGACAGACAAGAGAATGGAACGGCACCAACCTCTCTCACCCTCCCCAGCCCCCGTCAGAGGTCTAACCCAGCCAGATGGAGTAGGAGTGCAGTGCGGCAGCTTCCATGGGAAACACGGTATGAATAAGTGATATATCTGTATGGACTGTGTGGAAGGACACCCCTACAGCTCGCAGGTGGGGTGCTCAGCAGTGATCACGCACAGGGAAGGGGGCGGATACTGCCTCGTTTTTCTTAAAGTCTATATTTAGCAAAATGGGGTTTTGTTGAATTCATGGTTTGCTGTCATCAAAAGCACGCCGGGAAGTCTCGTGGTCGCTTTGTGTTGGCCCTTTTAAATGGGATGTGAAGATCACGACTGTTGCCTCTGTACCGGCGCGTGCAGCTATGCATAGAAGTGATTTGTTAAGGGGGTGTTTGCAAACATGTTTCGCATATTAATGACTGCCCCCGTCATCAGATATAAAAGCGTGGCCGCCTGTGGCCAACCCGGGGAGGACACATGAGCAGGGCGTTTTAACAATTGGAAAAAATGGTGCTTCATGCCAGTTTAATACTTCCAACATGAGGGTTGCCGCAGTTTGTTCTTCATCTACTTCCTACAGCAAGGTCCTATATACAAGGGGCAGTAAAGTACCTCAGAGTCCCACGGGAGCATCCCAACATGAGATGCTGAACACACTACATGGTAGCTGCTGGGGCCCACAACGCAGCAAATAGGACGTGATGGACCCTGTAGTCAGCGCGCCCTGCAGCGGGCCTTTGCATATCCTCATTAACCACATTCATAATGAAGTGCAAGGTAAGTAAAGTAGTTCGCCCAGGATCACACGATTGCGAAGTGCGCTGTTGTAGTTCATTTTTAGATGGCTGTTTTGGGTGATTGTCCAATTATGTTCTCCCATTTTTTTATCCTATTTTGGAGTACCTCTGAGATGGAGGTGCCTGGGGCAATGACACGTATGACTAGCTTTTCCACCTTGTTAATTGTTTCTGCCACTCCAGTCTTATAGCAGGCTTGCCTCGCTTTCGATCGTTTGGCATTTACATGTTAAAGGGGGGAAACGACAATGCAGGAACGTCATTTCACCAAAATGCCAGGGGTAGTGGAAGTGACATCACACAACCCTTGACCCCTGATGACATCACAGGAAGTGATGTCATTTGACCCCACCCCAAAGTGATTTCGCGGGAAGCGATGGAACATGACCTTTGATCCGTTGACAAAAGAGGAAGTGGCATCACATAGCATTGTACACTATGAAAAATATGGTTACGATATCACTATAATGTGATGTACATTTCATACAAGAATGGGTCGCCATATGTATCATTAAGATCAGTGTGTATAGGCCCATATTTCCAAATTACTGTGAATGCAAGCAGGCGTCCATGACCAAATGATAATGATGTGTTACTATATAGCACTTATGCTTAAGCGCTTTACATAGAAGAAATATACACCCAATATCACCCAACCTGTGTTGGTACCCATTAATCGACCTCAGAAGGATGAAAGGCTGAGTTGAGGCATTTAAGAACAGACTAAATCAGTGACTCGCCCCCTGAAGTGTGCCTGAAATAAACCTTTAATGAGTCTAGCAATTATTGTATAGAATTCCAGAAAGACACATTTTTTGGCATTCCTATTCTTTCTTATTTAGGGTCAGTGCTGAAAGTGTTAGACTTGTGGCACTCCTGTTCTTCTTTTTCTTCTTTTTTAAGTGACCTGAACAAGAAGCTAGCCATTCCAGAATTAAAGAGCCACACAGTGCTGGCCACAGCCCAGGAGCTTGCATTACAAAAAAAAAAAAAAGAAAAAAAAAATATTAGAGGTCGCAAGAGAGACCACATAGGTCGCAAGGGAGACCACAGAGGTCGGACTTGCGACCTCTGGCGACCCCCAAATGACGTCCCTGCAACGATGTAATATTGATTCCCAAAATCCATTAAAATACAGTATGTGATTAATTTGACTATGTGTTTCTCATCCCCTGACATCTTTCCAATACTCTTCAAGGCACATTTTGGCAATTATATGATATGATATGATAGTTTATTTATATAGCGCCTATACACAATGTGTTTCAAAGCGCTTCAAGGCAAGGGAGGGAACAAGGGAAAATACAATGACATTCTTACAGGCCATGAACAGTTAGGATGTGAAATAAACTATCATACTCGGCCTGACAACATTTCAGATAGTGCAAGAGCTAAAACTTAGAAAAGGAAGGGAGAGTAGGAGAGTGGGAAGGAAATGGAAACAGACAGGCGACTACCGTACTAGGCCTGGCAACATTCCATGTCAAAAAATGTACATTGGAAAAACGACCCGGGAAGTGAGTACACGGATTAACGATCACCGCTCAAAAATAAAAACTTGTAACCTTAATGCCCCAATGGTGATCCATTATGTTGAGATGGGCCACAAAGTAGATCAAATGGAATGGTTTTGTGTGGAAAAGGTCTTTGGTAATAATTCCACTCAAATCCTAAAAAACCTAGCCTACAAAAAAGAATTATGGATTTTCAATCTAAAAACATTGACCCAGGGGTTAAATACTTTGGAACCCTGGCATGCAGGCACATAGTATTCCTTATTGATCAGCTCTAAAATTTCTTTTGTAATTATACATACAAAAGCTAATCACTTTTTCCAATCACTTTTTTCATTTACGCGGCTCAATGTGAATACGTCATTCAGTATTCACGATTGATGGACGCACACGCTACGCGGACCAACAATCACGTGTCCCTTCAGGTCGTGTATTACCCTATCAACGCGGCACAGGGTAATCACGTGATAGGTAGCCAGGTGCTCTTAACGCGTGGGTAAGAAGACGCAGTTTAGATGCGCGTCTCCCACCCGTTTGAACGAGTCGTAGATGACCGGAGCAAGCAGCTGATCCCGTGGACTTTAGTTCCTGTTCAAGCAGCTGCTATGATTTTCGTGGGATGCTATCCACAGGTAAGTAGCTCTTTTTAGACCTCCTCTGTTACATGGATATTGTATAATACATCTATGTACCAATAAGGCACAAGTTACTTTTATGTATTCCTGGCTAGGGTTTCTGATATAATTTCTTTTGAAACCCTCGCAGATTGGAGCTTAAAATTCAACCATCTGCAATGCAGGATTGTTAATCAGAACATTGCCAATTTGCATGCCAGTGTTTTCTGTCCCACACAAAATGTATACAACGGATTGATTCCTGTTACAGTTGCCAAGGTTGGTTTGCAAGTTGTCCCTTCAAAAGTTTTTTCCAAACAATTGCATGTGGGCTCTGACTTCTTTCCATTTGGTGTGTATCTAATTTTCCATCACTCTTTGCCACATTAATGATCTGCACCAGCCTGGTCTAGGGACACTGATTCCTTATGGTAGCACTCCATGCATGACGCCCTGAGTTTAACCCCAATATATGTAGATATTGGTGGATTTTCAGCAGGACAATAGCAGAACATTTTATGTCTGCAATTTAGCTTTGTGAAGTCATGTATTTGCATTTTATTTTCTGCTTCCTTTCACTTGGCCTCTCTTTTTCACTTAATCTATGTTTTGGATAGGGAACTGATGGGCCCATATATTTGTTTTGTTTATAGACAACTACCCCTTATCTCCTGATGAAGACGTACCAAACCAGCATTTACACGTCAAAACCGGTTGAGAGAAACCTAGGATAAGGCCACTTGCAAAGTCCTTTTTTGGCCTATCCTGATTGCTGACCACCTCTTCTAAAATCTACAGTGGCCATGCATTGTGTGTTGTTGTTGCTGACCACTTAAAAAACCTATTGTGGCCTTGCACTATGTGTTGTTTTGCACAAAAACCTTTTGTATAACTATGAAATTGTGGATGAATTGTTATATTTGTTATATGTTTTTATTCTGTACTTATTGATGAGTTGTATGAGTATTTGGATGAATGTTGTATGGATGTGGATAAATGCATGAATGATTTAATAGGATGATTTTTATCAAATTTTGATGTTTTTATAATATTCCTGCTATGTGAAATTAAAAATCGTTAGAGTGCAGATTAATTTGTGATTAAATTCACAGAGAAAAATGTATTAGGTTTAATAAAATCCTTAATACGCTTTTTTGCAAATTGTTTCCTCTGGATTTCCTTTCTGGGATGTATTATTACGGTAATACCCCAATCTAGAGAGTGTGGTCTCCTGTGCCTTTCAGTGACAGAACATTTCTGGTAGAGCCAGAGGAAAAAAAAAAGATGAGGGAGAGGGGTGCAGAAAGGGAGGGGAGTAACAAAACAAGCGACTATTTTACTAGACCTGACAACATTTCAGATAGTGCTGGGGGCAGGGGGGGCAGTAAGGGGTGGGGGAAGGAGACAGACGAGATTGCTATCATACTAGGTCCAGTGACAATTCTGATAGAGTAAGTGCATAGAAGAAAGTAAGGGAAGGAGGGAAAGAGATAGCAAAAGGGAGAAAGGTAGAGGAGGTGAGAACAGAGAGTAAGCAGTCAAAAAGAGTGGAGAAGCATGAGGGGAGAGTGTTTACAATTGCAGAAATCATGTGCGATATTAAAGAATTCATTTTCTAGGCACACAACTACAGTGGTTCCTGACACCATTCCCAAACATGGTGGTATCAGTGCTTAAACTGGTGTTGTTAAATTGCTATATGCAACATAAAAGAATGAGTCCGTCTGCCTGTGACATGAAGGGTACTCCCCAATATATGTGGAGTGGGCAGGAAATCACCAAGCAGTGCCATGTTCCCTATGTAACTGGTGACTCAGGTGAAGGATGAGTGGAAAGATGTGAAGATGCACTAAGACAGGGATGGATGAATGGTTTGATGATTGACAGATGGGTGGGCAGAAATATGGTAGTGTGTGTGTAGCGCATGAATGTGTGGCGTGGATGGGTTGGTGGGTTGTGTGAGTGAGTGGACAAGGCTGTATGTGTTTTGGGTTGTTGGGGGGATGAATGGGTGAGGTTGTAATTGAGTTTTTGAGTTTGTGGCTGGATGCATGGGTGAGTGTGTGTGAATGCAAGGACCATGATATTGTGAATGGGTCTACGGAGGGAATGTGTTTACCGGTAGAGCATGTTGGATTTTGGTAGTGAAGGGAGAAGTGGATGGTGGGTTTGTGTTTGGAGTGAAGGACCTATACCAGGCCAACTTGACAAAGAGAATCTAGGAGCAGTACATCAGATATAGAGAGGCAGATGGAAGAGCCCCTCTCTGGAAAGTAGGGCAGGATAGTCTTGCTGGGCGGAGGAGTGGCAGATGGTGCATGCTTGCGGAACACACAGAGCAAGCAGTCACCGTCCTGATTTCTAACACCACCCACCCATACACACACGCATACACCCACCCATGGGCGGACTGGGAACCAAAAGAGGCCCTGGAGATAATTTTCAAAGTGGCCCTATATTACACATTTTTAGCAAGCCTAACCATTTTACTATGAGAACATTTGGAAATAATATAAGTTACCACACAAAAGAGGTCCAGGGTGCAGAGGCCCACCGGGAATATATTCGGAATTAGACATAACGTTTTATGTAGGTGCTTATATGAAATAAATACAATATGCGTTCTCTAAAGATAAGGAATATAGTTTGTGTTAATAATTGTCTGTCATATCTCCCTGCTGAAATCAGCCATGATAAGTGAGGAGTATATTGGTGTGTATATTGTTGTGAAGTCACAGCAGTGTACACACAGTGTACATGCCAAGTCCTTGCCCAGAGCTGGTCCCCAGAGTGGAACGACTTTCCCGGCTCCCCAGGCATTCATAGGCTTGACGTATGTAGGGGAAAGGTTAGTGCTGTTATTGCTACCTCCTGTAACGCCTCCGTGCCATTAAAGGCCACAGGGGAACACAGGGGAGGAGGCTCCTCCAGTGCCACGTCACTCTGGTTTCCCGAGTTTCCTTGGTTCCTAGGATAGCTGAGGACAGGTTGCCGACTGAGCGCCACGTTTCTGCCATCACTGCAGTCCAGATGGAAGACAAGGAGAGGTAGCTGCAAGTCTGACACAATGGCTGTTGAGTGTGGTGGCTTCTCCATGCTGTGCAAGGCGGTGTGGAAGGGTAGCAGGGGACAAGATATTCTTACCTTTTTGAAGGCAGCACAGCAATGAAGAAGTGAGTTGGGGTCAGTAGCAGAAGACTAGGGGCCTGATTCATGGAAAAATGTGCATTTGTCCCACAATTCCTGCGCGGCAAGAACGGCACATCGCAAGCCTTCGCACAGAATAAAAAAAGTGTGCCCGCGTATTCATGGAATCTACAGCGCTAAATGACTGTATTTGCAAGTCATGTCCGGAACGCCCCTGACACCCCCCCCATACAAAGCATAAACAGCCAGAACAGCTACATTTGCGCGCTCACCCTGGTGCGAATACACGCACCCTACAAATAGTGCGTGGGGTGCCCCGGAATCAGGCCTGCATCTCCGGCACCCTACGCAGGGTCCCACATGACTGTTGCCGGTACCCTGACAATTTGTAATTCGGGTAAAACTTGGAAATTCTGAGTGAAAACTCCCGTAAACTGGCCCAGCACCCAACTACGCAGTGTATGCACACCCTTAAGTCCGATCGGAACTGCATCTGCCTGCATGCACCCCTAAATCCGACATGCAAACTCACCTCCACGCTACGAATTCTATGCGCAAGTGTCCTTATGCCTGCCTTTGGGTGGCGGAGAGATCAGGGATTTGCGTGGGCATTTCGCAAGGAAGAGGTAGCACGGTCAAATCCATAAATATGCTTTGCTGTGCGCATATGTGGCAGTAATATGGATTTCCTGCGACCCGTCCCTCGTAACGCCCACTTTTTGCCTTGTTCTTCCTCATTTTTTGAGTTCGCCACCTACTCTGCGCTGTGCACAGACCTCGCCCATGCTCTGCGTGGAATCTAGCGCAAGACACTCGGCTGCTCACAGAGCCGTTCAGACAATGTGCGAAATCCACGCAAGTGCAAGGAATATCCCATGCATTCGATTCCATGAATCATCAAACAGCATTACGCACACAATTTGGCGCATAAGTACCCTATTTTCCGGGCAAGTATTTTCATGAAGCGGGCCCTCAGTGTTTAAAATTGTCGTATGGAAGTTTGAAATGGATCCCAGGGGGAGGTAAGGGACTGTGGCAGGGACCAGATAATGGATATACATGACATGGACAGAGCAGCATGGATTCTACATAAGGGCACTTCTCTTTCCCATCTGATCTCAGAGTATAGAAAGGGATATTCAAGTCTTACCGTACACAACATTTGCATAGGTAAATAGCAACTCACTGTCTACGATATCCAGAACTCCTCAGTACCAAATGGTGGTTGAAAACCTTTTGATCATTGGTACCTACACATGAACAAGTCTATATGTTCAGCACTAGCTTCTATCTTTTGGGAGTGAGTGAAGACTGCATTGGTAAAAATTAGAGAACAAAAGGGTGAAAGGGAATTAGGAAGAGTCAAAATTAGGTTTTTACATGTTCCTCACTAACTGTAAATCTCATTAGCACGAAGGTGGAGGGGTGCAAGCCAATAAGATGGCTAGGAACGTGGCCTTGAACCTCTGGTGAAAACCCACATTCCATGCCGCCTGACAGCCGGTTCCCCCGCCACAATTTTGACCCCACCCACACTCCGCCCATTTTCTTTTACATCTCACACCCCCCAACTTTCCTTATTTGGGAGGAGGTGGGTACCCCAGCCACACCCGCTCCTTCCCCTTGCCTACAACAGGCCGCCATGGAAAGGGAAGAAGGGTTCCGTACGGAGCCCCACCATCCCTTTCCATGGTGGCCATCTTTGTAAAGGATTTTCCTACGTTCAATGGGACACGCGCAGTGTCCCATTGAACAAATTAAAATTCTTTTTTTAGCACCCTGTGTTACCGCTTTGGTAGCCCGGGTTGATAATGGCCTTAAGCCCCAGTTCCAAGTGCTGGAATGGGGGGTAACGGCCTGGAGCCCTCATTAATAGCCTGAGCTTCACTCGGGCCATTAGCTTGGGCTGCCGGGATTTTACACCCTGTTCCAGCACTTGGAATGGGGGCTTACTGCCACATTATGCCAAACAAAACATACGTCAAGACTTTTACAGTTTATGTTGTGACCATTTAGTACAGCACACGCTGGTATACGTTTCTTAGCAGTCTGTAGAATTCTAAGTCTAACTGGCAAACATATAACCACTGCCAGCTCATGTTATAGTGGAAAGTATTCCTTGAGTCATTGGAATTAGTTGCCCCTGGCCCAAGACGTAGACCGATGTGGTGGGTATGCCACTGTTTATTTTGGGGAATAAGTGGGTCAAGCAGGTTGGCTGGTTGCTGCACGGTTTAATCATTTATTTTGAGTTTTTATTTTTAATTTTTGTTCTGGGTTTGTAGATCTGTTACAAGCCTACTGCATTAGTCTGGCACCACTGCTCTGCCTACGGAGCATAGCCATTAACGACACAGTGTGTCCCATCTGCTCGCCCTCCATTGCAAATTATTCCATGGACAGATCTGTTGAACTCTCAGATCGTTGTATTTGTTCGATCATTTTACAATAGCTGTTCAACACTGATTAGTTGGCAACATCCATTCAGCAACAACTCCTCAACATTAGCCGATGTGTGTTTCAAACCTCTCTTCAGTTTTTATTGCCATTTTTCACCGGAGTAAGTTATTAGACATGGCGCTTGGCGCAGTCTTTAATTGTTTAATTGCAGTCTGATAATTAGTCTGTGTCTCGTCGGTGTTTAATTATAGGAGTACCTTTTCCTGCTGCACCGAGTTCCTGTGTGTTTTATTGCGTCACTGCGGCTTCGGTTCGTTCTGTTGGTGTTTACTGTTGTTTTGTAATGCGCTACAGTGGGTGAAAAGGGAGCAACACAGCTTGTCTTGGCACAGTGTACCGAATGTGAGGGAGCAAATTTGCTAGTGGTTGGTCTGGCATGATGGTATAGTGCATCACTTGAAGTTATCAGAGTTTGCACCGGTGCACGATCCAAGGCAGGCCATTTGCATCATGACAAGTGCAATTCTTCATGGTATGAGCACTTTTCACTTCCACTGTTGCAAAGTTTCTGTAATCTGGCCCCCAGGGAGTGTTTGGAGTTTGACGGCACTCACTATATATGAGTGATGAATAAGTGCAGAAGTGCAGGAGGAAAGTGGCCAGCTGCAGTAAACAGGTCCAAAGACAGGGCCACATACAACAATGGGCAGAAGTGCAGGAGGAAAGTGGCCAGCTGGAGTAAACAGGTCCAAACGCAGGGACACACACAACAACGGGCAGAAGTGCAGAAGGATAGTGGCCAGCTGCAGTAAACAGGTCCAAAGGCAGGGCCACATACAACAATGGGCAGAAGTGCAGGAGGAAAGTGGCCAGCTGCAGTAAACAGTTCCAAAGACAGGGCCACATACAACAATGGGCAGAAGTGCAGGAGGAAAGTGGCCAGCTGTAGTAAACAGGTCCAAAGACAGGGCCACATACAACAATGGGCAGAAGTGCAGGAGGAAAGGGGTCATCTGCAGTAAACAGGTTCAAAGGCATGGCCACATACAACAATGGGCAGAAGTGAGAGAGGAAAGTGGCCAACTGGAATAAACAGGCCCAAAGGCAGGGACACACACAACAACGGGCAGAAGTGCAGAAGGATAGTGGCCAGCTGCAGTAAACAGGTCCAAAGGCAGGGCCAAATACAACAATGGGCAGAAGTGCAGGAGGAAAGTGGCCAGCTGCAGTAAACAGGTCCAAAGACAGGGCCACATACAACAATGGGCAGAAGTGCAGGAGGAAAGTGGTCAGCTGCAGTAAACAGGTCCAAAGACAGGGCCACATACAACAATGGGCAGAAGTGCAGGAGGAAAGCGGTCATCTGCAGTAAACAGGTCCAAAGGCATGGCCACATACAACAATGGGCAGAAGTGAGAGAGGAAAGTGGCCAACTGGAGTAAACAGGTCCAAAGGCAGGGACACACACAACAACGGGCAGAAGTGCAGAAGGATAGTGGCCAGCTGCAGTAAACAGGTCCAAAGTCAGGGCCACGTACAACAATGGGCAGAAGTGCAGGAGGAAAGTGGCCAGCTGGAGTAAACAGGTCCAAAGACAGGGCCACATACAACAATGGGCAGAAGTGCAGGAGGAAAGGGGTCATCTGCAGTAAACAGGTCCAAAGGCAGGGACACACACAACAACGGTCAGAAGTGAAGAAGGATAGTGGCCAGCTGCAATAAACAGGTCCAAAGGCAGGGCCTCACACAACAACACACAATTGAAAAAATGCCAATTGGAGACTGTCACCCAGGAATCTCCGTTTTGTAACTGGGTTAGAGAATGATGAGGCCTCGACAACAAATAATCCGCATACAATAGAGCGAACAATTGTTGAGCATTTACTATAGTCCACGACAGAAAATATAGCTATCCTGATGGGGCAAGAGGGAGGGAAAGGGGAATCCTTGTAAATCATTCAGAAAAATGTATATGAGCTGGTTGAATCCATGTATGTATTGGTGTACTTGTAAAACACTCAATGAAAAGATTTGGGAGACATGGCAATACAATTTGGCAGAAATAAACATATGAAAAAAATATATGCATATATTTTCAACAAGCATGCTTCGTCAACTAGAGTGCCCACGTAGAAAATGGCCCAAAATGCTTTGATTAGAAAACAAATACACACTATCATAGTAGAGAAAGTCTTGCTAATCTTAGCAGGGCAGGATAGGGTGGCTAACTTTACAAAATGGTTTCCCAGGACACTCTGCACGTAGTAGTGCATTAGAAGTGGCGTGAAAACCGCACGCTTCAATGCTGTATCATTCACGTGTCCCTTCAGCTTTTTTGGTAACAATAGTGGCAGATGGCATTTAAAAACATACACATAAGAAAAAATAATCAAACTGTAGGGTTATTACAGATGCAGAAAGCTGACCTATAAGAACGCTGTTCAGGCCTTGTGGTGCAACATACATGCAAACCTCCTAAATTGTATATGCATTCACTCCAACAGAAGTGACTTCACAGAAAAGAGCATTACCACGATCAATAACAGTTTTTGATACTTAGAGGCAACATAATGAATTACATCATACGAAGTTGCCAAAACTCAGTCAAGTGGTGAATACCCTTTGTGGTGTGAAACACATGAATTGCACTATTTTTTATATATGAAGCAACTCTAAAGTCAATAGGCCTTTTTTATATTAGCATGATATATCAAACACTATGAACTGATTCACTTAGAGAGGATCCAGATAACACAGCAAGATTAAATGATTTGCCCACTATCACACACTTTGGTTAAATGGTGAAACTGAGATCTGGACAATTTCAGCAACTGAACACATATCAGGTTTAGCTGATATAAATCTGAATTAAGGTTTTGCTTGGATTTCATGTGCTTAAATAATACTTTGTTTTTTAGCAATGCCTTGAAAAGAACCCACATTATACAGTAAACTGGCCCTTACACTATATGCATTGTCATACAAATATGTTGAGCAATAATAGTAGGGCTTTAGTTTTATTCTCCCCATCCTGCACGGAAGGTCACAATAGCATGATGCAGATTAATGTGAGTCTAACAAATTCCCCTTGAGTTTTAAAACTATAGTAATTATTTCATAACGTGCGCAGCTTTATGTACTCTCCTCAGTTCTAATCATCCCCATTCACATTTCTTAAGGGAAAAAAGTCCCGGCTAAAAGCCCTCTTCCCTCCCATCAGTACCTAATTGCTCTCCTTACAATGTCCTGTTGACAGAGAACAACGTGTGAGGTCCCTGTGAGAGCCGCTTTGCTGTCCGGGACTCTCTAACTTTCTTACAAATGTGTGAATGCTGGAGAGACCGGATTGACAATTTGAGTCCTGCGTCCTGCAGACCTCCTCTGAGGCTGCCTGGACCAAAAAAAGAACTTTTTGCCGTCCAGATCAGGGGATCTGCAGAACGGGGGACCCGAGCTGTCATTTTGGGACTGTCGTGCAAAAAAAGGGACAGTTGGCCACCCCAGGGCAGGAGGGGAGGTATTTTCCTCAATCATTGAAAATATTGAGGAACCCAAAATATTGAGGAACCCAAAATATTGAGGAACCCACCTGCAACACTAGGGTTTGGTGCACTTCCTTTAAACAATTTAGATTACACGATTTATAACCACTTTTGACATTTTGTGAAGGGAATCAATGTTCTCCACAAATGCGTCTGCAGCACAGACGAGTCGGCACTCTAATTCTTCAGTGGCATGGTGTACGCGCGCAGCAACCTGATGCAATGACATCAAATGGCAATTGTTAGCTTGACTTCTTAAGCATTCGAAGCAAGAGCTGCGTCTTCTGTGTTGGAGCCATGACCTCCTGCACCCTTCATGCAGAGAATGCTGGATTACATGACAGTAACAATATCTTAGGATGTAAGCAAACGGCTTGAATTCACAAAGGGTCATGTTGAATGATAAGACAATCTAATTAAAGAGGCGCGCAATGTGGGTCTTGCTGAGCAGTGCTGGGAGCCCAGGATTGCAGAAGCACGCCTCAAAGGCAGCAAAGGGAGCTAACTATTATTACTGAAGTAATGGAATGGACAACAATGTGATAATGAAGCAGCTGGGTTTAGTAGGTTTTTCCATTGGTGGACTGGCCAACAGGGAACTTATTGAGATTTCCCAGTGGGCCTCTACCTCATGAGCATCCTTTGTGTAGGTGCCCTGTTTTTCTGCTCCTCTTACCCTCTCTCCCGGCATCAAATCCACCCCCTTTCCATCTCTCCTCATCCCCTACATTCCTTTGAAGCAAATCATTTGTTATAACTCTTCTAATATGTTGTCCCTTAATCAATGTTTTTTTTTGTCCTGTTTAACTAAATTTAATGCCTGTAGAGGAACAAAAGGGCTTTGCAATTCACTATTTGGACCCATTTTTCAAAACTTTCATGGGCAGAGAACCCACAAGCTCTGCATACTGGGATTGGGCTTTCTCACACGGCGTAACCTGGGGCCATTTTGAAAAACATGGCTCCGGCCATATTCGGTTCCCAGCCGCGCCACAGATTTTCTGAAATGTATTCAGTTGCTTCTGCATTGCCTTTTATGGCTTCCTCATTCATATACCTGCTGAAAGAAAAGTCTATAGTCAAAGCCATTGGACACGATTCTAATCATGCCTCCCATCTGTCTACACCAGGGTTGTCCAACTCCAGGCCTCGAGGCCCGCAATACGGACAGGTTTTCAAGATATCCCTCATTAGTATTCACAAGATAAAATGCACATACCTATAGCTCATGAATTTGGATGATGGCTATCCTGAAAGTTGGCCATATTCGGGGCATCACAGCCTGGAGTTGGACAATCCTTGTCTACACCATATTTTACTCATATCACCCTACAGATGTTTTGAACTACAGATCACACGATCCTTCACCACCGACTATGCAGGCTGGAGATAATGAGAGTTGAACTCCCAAACATCTGGAGGGCCATAGAATGAGCACCCACACATTCCACTTCACAGGTGGATTATCACAGCTTTTTTCCAAGACGCTTGCCCAGGAAAACATACCTCAAAATCTCACTTAGGACTAGATACTTGGGGTCATTCTTAAAAGCAAGAGAATCGTTGAATGCTGAAGAATTTTGGGCTAGTCTAATAATAGGAGAGACCTTCTCATTCATTTTTGTGGCATTGACATTTTTAAATGAGGTCTTCAGATGTGAATAAATTAATTTTAAGAGGGAATTAATTAGAGAGGTGGGAAATAGAAACAGTAGTTTTAATGTTTATAGGATGTGAATTGATTTATAGATACAATTTTGTAATAAACGAATTGTCTAATTAAGAATATCTCACATGTTTTTGTTTTGTCTGACAGATGTAAAGTAGCTGGATAATTTTAGAGGAAGGCAGAGGGTGGATGCATGGATGAATAACTAATGGAAAAGCAGTCAAGGGGGGAAAGACCAGCAAGAACCTCGCCAGCTGCACCTATATATAAAGAGCTGAGAAGCTGTAAGCAAGTGTGCAGGAGATGATTACACAAACGTAGTAGTGTCATTCCTTGGGTTCTTATTACATGCAAATGTAAATTGGGTTCTTATATTGCGCTTCGTGCCAGAGTCCAGCCTCATAGCGTCCGGCCAGGTTTGAAACTCATGCTGATCTGCGTTATCTTCTTCCATAAACATGTGCATTGTAAGAGGATTCAATTCAGCACTACAGCCAAGTCAACGCCTAGTCTAGAATACTGAATGAAAACCCTTATTGATATATCTTTATGTCCAGTTCATGCGTTCTGGATGACTACCCCTATATAACACCCCTCTCTTAGAATCCCCCTGACCCCACTGAGCCAAGAAGTAGTTCTGTTTTGCAAGTTAAAAGGTTTAATTGATAATTTAAACAATAGATATATATATCACACTTTATAATAAATTAATAATTGAATATCACACTTAATCTGATATGATAAAGATTAACAACGGAGAATCTGGCACTAGCACACTTCTTGATAATCACTAAGGAGTTGACATGAAATGGATAAGATAGCAACAATACTTTTATGGTTTCAAATGGATGCAATGTGGAATGAAATGCAGTACAGAAAATAACTTGATAGGATTTCAGCAAAAGACAATGTAATCACTTTCTTGGACAATTCACCCCCCCTTTTATGCAATGCAGGGAAATGGAAGGAAGGCACACAATAATCAGAAATGCAATTCAAATGTAATTCAGTTCACCCAGCAACTTAGACTACAGAAGTTGAAAACACAGGCCCAAATGCTTTTAAATGTGCTGGCAATGAAGAAAAAAATATGCTAAAATGCTTTTAATTCCCTCTAGAGGTTTAGGGTGAGTGGTATCTAGTTAATATTAGCTCAGGCTCACTCTAGCAGTGATGCAGGGATAGTTTTTATGAGGCAAACGATTTTTTTCAGAGGAAAGCAAAAGCAGCTATCTTTTTGCAAGTGGAGAAATTTTCAAATCGCGGCAAAATTCGCGAATGCGTCTGGCGCGATTACAGAGGAACTACAAGGACTATCACTATCGTTTTGGGGTTCTAGGAAAGCGTAGGATCTCAGCTTCCAGATGAAAGTTACTGCAAGTCTCTAGCACAAACGGTCACGGAGATATGAGCGATTAAATAAAGGTCGTTTTTCAGATTTGAAATTTTAAAGTTCAAAAAGACAAGTGCAGCTTGCAACTAGCAAATCACAGGTGACAGCTTTACAAATGACAGGTGACAGTTAGGAGGCAGTTCTACTTAGATTAAAATAGCTTGGATTATATTATTTTAACTAAGAGATTGGTTCTGCACAGTTTTCTAGGTACTCACACTATATTCTTGAGTTAAATGGGCCTCGCCACGGATCTGGTCAGGTTTTAGACTGGACTCTGGTCTCTGCACTTCACAGTGATCTGGGTCAGCTCTCTCTGGTTCTGCTAACAGGTCAGCTCTACTCTGCTGGTCTGGTCTGGGTCTCTGAAGGTTGATGGAGGTAAAGTATGGATTTTCCCGGCAGAGCTTCCAGCTGCAAATGGATTTGAAGGTCCCTATCTGTCCTGTCTCTCTGCTTTTATGTGTTTTGAAAATGGGTGTGTGTGAGCAGCATCACTAGCCAGCCCCTCTCCACTTATCATTGGCCAAGCTTTCATTTCTCCCCTGATTGGGGGAGCTAAGTTGTGTCAGAGTGATGTCATTTTACAGCCTGCAGAAAGTCCACTCCTCCTGTCAACTTGCACACAAATCTAGATTTGAACCAAATACATATTTCATAGCTACACAGTGGTTTGAAATTACATGCACCCATCACATATCACAGGAGGTATCCCCTGTTCCAACTCTGCTCTTCCTGGGGGCTTGCATTCAGAAATGGCAATATTTTGCACTTTTTAACTGGTTTGCAATACCGGACATTACCCCAAATTTACACACATGTGCACAAGGAGTATGGACATTAGTTGATGAAGTGTCAGATTTTTCACATGCACACATTTTGAGTAATATTCTCTTTTCCGCTAAAACCCCCCTGAACATACCACCGGGTCCTAACACGTCTTAAAATGTGGGAAGAAAAATCACAAGAATTATGGTATCATTTAAATAATTTTCACAAGTCCGTACTATGAGTTATTCATCTTTTTAGAGTTATGTTCTGGCCCCAAAGGGGTGTGGTTTTCCACCAGCACAAGGTTGAATTTCTGGTTTTTCCAGTTCTGCCAAGCCAGCTTGCTCTCACAGGCAGTGCCCCTCCTTTGTCCTTCCAGGAGGAAGCTACATTTACGACATCTGCAATAAACCATCTGCCTGGGTCAGGACAGGGCTTTGTTCAGAGCTCCTGTATTCTGTGGGGGCTCCCCTTAATTCAATTATCAGAGAGATGGCATATCCTTAGTGTGGCCAGCAAAAGGTAGATAGGCCTGGGAACACAGCTGTGACTCAAGTTTCACTCCTGATGGGGGGTAGTTGCCAGGCAAAATTGGAATCTCTTTAAGCCAGTTTTTAGCTACATGTCATTTCTGTTCCCCAGTTTTCTGCATTCAAATAAAACTAAACATTTTTACATATGCAGCTAGAATGCTGATTCTAAGTTCAAAACTATGACATTTAAACAATTGCAACCTATGTGACACTCAGAAATAGGTCACTCAGTCAATTTAAACATTTAGATTTGTAGTGTCTTTCAGTCCAAATTTACTTAAACTGCTGAAATCCACAGCTCAGCCAGTCTTGCTATAAACCTTCAAGTCACTTCAGAATATAACTTTACATTGGATCCACCTCTTAAAATGTCTTTCTTTGGCATGTTTTGGGTTCATTTATTCAGTTTTCTACAAAAAGTAAAATCTGGTGTTGTTTTAAAACGCCGGCTTCTGGATAGTGGTGAGTACTGGTACTGCACCCCTTTTTGGGATTTAAGAAAATGAATTCCCAACAGTTATGGGTTTGCTTTTGGCAATCAGCATTGCCATTCCCAATGGTTTCAGAATACTGTGTGGGTAGTCCAATGGTGGTTTTAGGCAGTGTCCTCCTGTGCCCATAACATCAGCAAAAATGAGTGGCAGCCTATTCTTCATGCATTTCCCTGTGCATTTTCTGGGAAGCTCTGGCCATCATGATGTTTTCCATGTCAATACTGCACAGTTTTGAGGTAGGGCTCGGATGCATGGGTAAATACATCCCACAAGCCCCCCCTCTGGCGATGGCCATTCTATTTCACGAATGGGACTCGCAAGACCTGGGATGTTTCCTCATCTTCTTCCAATAGATGGCACAGTTCAGCATCTTTTTCTCCATCCGGTCGGATCGATCGGTTCTCCTCTCCGGTCCTGATGGGAAAATTGGGCGGTACCCCGGGCCCGTTGCGTCTCTGCTCCCGGTCTCCGGATCGTCCTCCTTGGCCCGTCTCAAGGTTTTCTTTCTCCTAGGACGACAAAGGAAGAGCGGCAATACCTATTCATAGACGTTTTTCCACCACTGTTGAGGTAGTGGGGCAGCATATGCATTTCACAATAACCTAACATTACATTCTTATTTTAAAAAAGAAAGGATAACTAAGAGACAGTTTCATGCAAATCACAATATTTTAGAGACTAGATGTGGTATGTTTTATGGTTGGAACTGAATTAGTCTGAGACAGTATCCGCTAGGATTCCAGAGGATTCCTCCAGTTGTTGCAGAGTGTGCCTGGGATGGCAACATTTCAACTGGTTTATGTGGACCCACTTGTCTTCCCCCGCGGCCAAAGGACCTTTGGGGATGTGGATTTTGTAGGCCACAGGGGAGATCTTGTCGATGATCTCAAAGGGTCCCTTCCATGTAGGCAAAAATTTGCGCTGCTTGGCCTGGTTCCTTTGAAAGTTGTATAGATAGACCCGGTCTCCCACCTGATATTCCTTCCTGGAAGTCTTCAGGTCATAGTGGGTCTTCATGCTATCAGCCGATCTTTCTAGATTCCGCTGAGCGTAAGCAAAAGCATGTTGGAGGTGTTTCCTTAAATTCTCCACATACTCATGAGTAGTGGAGGCATTTATTAGTGTCTGCTCTTGGGTCCTTTAGAGCAAATGCTGCGGAAGCACCATCTTGCGCCCAGTCATCAACTCAAATGGTGACATTTTGGTTGCAGATGAAGGGGTAGATCTGATGGCCATTAGGACCAGAGGTAATCGGATATCCGAACTTGGCCCAGAATCTGCCACAAACTTCTTTAATATGCTCACAATTGTCCGGTTATATCTCTCTACTGCCCCAGAAGAAGCTGGTCTATAAGCAATATGCAACTTCCTTTTGACCCCCAATATCTCCCACATCTTTGTCATTACTTCACTGGTGAAGTGGCTACCCCTGTCTGACTCAATCCTTTGAGGTAGACCAAAATGGGAAAAGATGTGGTTAATCATCAAGGCAGCTGCCGTTTCTGCCTTGCAGTTTGGGGCTGGGAGACATTCCACCCACTTGGTCAACAAGCATGTCACAGTCAACATGTACTTATTCCCCCTAGCAGAGCGAATCACGGGGCCTACAAAGTCGATTTGTAAATCTGACCATGGCAGTGTCATCCCCCGCTTTTGGAGAGGCGCACGATGCGTGAGGGATGATGGCTGAAATTGTGCACACACAAGACACCCCTTCAAGTATTGGTCGAGGTCCTGCCCCATGTGTGGCCAGTATGCAACCTCTCTTAAGATTTCCAGTGTTGTGTGAAACCCCCTATGACCGGCGGTGGCCGCATCATGGGCGTGACTTAACATCAGGCTTCGGAATGAGGTAGGAACCACCCACTGATCATGGCCAGCTTTGGATTTCCTTACCAGCAAACCGTCTTGGATTCGGAACATTTTTGGACATTTCATCAACACTCTTAGGTCCTCTTTCCCAATGTAATCGGTATCCGTCAGGGGAAAGTTCTCAGGGTCCTCAAGGTGCTGGTAAAATTTACCAATTACTGGATCCCCCTTCTGAGCTGTAATCAAATCAGCATCAGGGGTCTCCTTACTCCATTGTGCAATTGAAAGGTCGTTGTGAGCATTTGTCTGGGACCTAGTGATAGCAGTGACCTGGATTTCCCCCAACAGGGACTCAATCTCAATTAGATCCCCTTGGATGGCCCCGGTTTTGGCCAGCTGATCAGCTAAGTCATTTCCAGTTTTGTCTGGTCCCTCTACTTTGGAATGACCCTTGATCTTCTTCCAATAGATGGTCATCTCATTCGAGGTGACCAGATCGTCAATGTTTTGGATCAACTTTCCATGTTTCAAGGGTTTGTTATTAGCACATAACATGCCTCTGGTTTTCCAATTGACCAGGTGCTCCACGAACCCGTTCCGTACATAATCCGAATCTGTGATTATGACCAGTTCGCGGAGTTGATGCTGGACATCAGTGAGGATGGCTTGATGCACAGCCATCAATTCTGCCACCTGACTACTTCGGGGACCAATTTTGTATCCAGCGGAGGGTTCTGGGGACTCATTCACCCATGCATTCCCTACGCCGGCCACCAGTTCTTTCTCCCCGTTGTTGTCAACATGGTACGAGCATCCATCCACATAGACAGTGGGCATTCCCTCACACTTGTCCTCTTCAAAGACTTTGTGTGGGGAATTAAGGTATGCCTCCATGTTGTCCTTGATTTTTAGACTTTCGTCCTCGAGACAGTTTTCTCTGGCACAATCATGCAAGTCAGCCAGACCTTGCGCGAGGGGACTCTTCTTGTTTTTGCCATATCTGACCTCCACATGAAAGCCTTGCATTGACAGAATCCAGGAAGTAATTCGGGAATTACTCACATTTCCGGCCCGGATTCTATCACTTTGGAGATATTGCAGAGGCTGGTGTGGAGTCTCCACTATGATGTGTTCCCCCTGGATAAACGGGCGGTAATTCTTCAATGCCCACACCGTTGCCAGGAGTGCCTTCTCACAATCGTTGAATTTTTCCTCCACAGAGGATAAAGTTTTGCTCGCATAGGAGATTACTTTATTGACCTTGTCGTGCTTTTGGTATAATACTGCCGTCAAGCACGTATTAGAGAACCCTGTCACCAGGAAGAACTCCTTGTTTCTGACAGGGTAAGCTAGGCAAGGCGCTTGTGAGAGGCTTCTTTTGAGTTGTCTTACTGCCTCGGCTTGTTCTGGACCCCATTCCCACTTGACCCCCCCCTTCAGGAGATGAATCAGGGGTCTGGTGATCTCTGCGTAGCCCTCAATGAACTTTCTGCTGTAATTAGTCAGTCCAAGGAGGCTCCTTAGTTCCCGCAGAGTTGTGGGGTCTTTCAGTTTCTGAAGTGCTTCCACTTTCTTTTCCTGGGGACAGAGGCCCTGAGGAGTAATCTCATGCCCCAAGAAATTAACACGGGTTCTACACCACTGTGCTTTCTGAAAGGAAAGTTTTGCTCCGGCGGCCCTCAACTGCGTCAGAACATAACGGATCTCCGCTATGTGTTCCTCCACAGATGAACTTTTGATGAGGACATCATCTACATAAGCCAGGTTACCCCTCGCACCCAGGTCGGGCATGGCCTTATGTAAAAAAATGTTGAATTCATTGCCGGAGTTGAGGTATCCGAAGGGAGTCCGGGTCCATGTATACTGCTGGGCCCCAAAGGTAAAAGCCAGCTTGTATTGGTCCTCCCTACTGACAGGCACGGTCCAGTATCCATTGGTCAGGTCTATTGCTGTGAATACCTGTGACCTCTGGATCTGGGCCAGCCCTTGGTCAATGTAGGGCAGAGGCCATCGGGAAGTATGGACCCGTTTGTTGAGCTCCCTAAGGTCAGCACAGAGTCTCCACTGGCCGTTTGGCTTCAATATTCCCAGCACCGGATAATTGAAGGTGCTGTGGACTGGACGAATTATTCCCCGGGACTCCAGGTTCTTAATTATTTCAGTAAGCGACTCCATGGATGCGAGAGGCAAGCGATATTGCTTCACAAACACTGGAGTCATGCCAGGGTCCGTGGGGATTGTTGTTGTGTGGATGTCAGTGCGACCGCAGTCATATGAGTCTACCGCAAAGAGATCTTGGAAATCCAAGAAAACTTGTTTCAACTTTTGCTTTTGTTCCAGAGTCACACAGGCATCAGCTAGGTTGACTCTCTCTTCCACCATCTGCCTGAAGCCTGGAAAGACTTCTGGTTTGGCTATCTCCGCGGCCTCCTCCAGCTGGGTGGAGAAGTCCCTGGTCAGAGTGCTGATTTGGACCGGAGGCTTCAGGTGGGAAAGGCAGCCCTCATGGACCTGGAAAATCACCTCATCCCTCCTGAAGTCACAAGTCACATCTTCCTTACCATAAGGGCAAGAAGTGTACACCAGGAAGTTCCCCCCATGCCGGGTAAAAATCCTGTCTGGTGTTGTATTGTCCTCACTGTCACTGTCAAAACAGTCCTTGGGGATTGGTCCTAACAGTTCATTTACTAAGTCGATGGAAAAATGTCGGTCATCAACCGCCATTCCAATAATGGTGCCTGCGGCTAGAATAATACTTTTCAAGTCGCTGTTATCCACCTCTATTGGAATGGTGTCATGTTCTATGTTGACTAATGGAGTTGGGTTTACCCCCAACCCTTGCTGTTGGAGAGAAGCGTTTAGATGTATGTAAGCATCAGGGTTTTGCAAATATTGTCCTCTTTTAGCTTTCACTTCCAGGGAGAATTGTCGGGTCCTTTCTGGGATGGTGACTTCCTCTTTAATCTGAATTTCAACTGCATAATGTAGCAATTGAGCTGACCTAAATGCTTTTTCTGGATCATCAAAGCCCATGGGATTATCCGCTAATCGGGACCAAGCTTTGAAGTTTATTAGGTCCAAACTAATGGCAAAGCGTTTTAGAATGTCACTGCCTAAATAAAAGGCGGCAGGGACGTCTCGCACGACCCAACAATTGTGGACTATGCTCTTGTTGCCAATGGAGATTTTGAGCATACACCTGCTTGGCAGGAGATGTTTGGAATTGGGTGCTTCCAGGTCCATTTCCCATTTGTCTATCAGTTTGAATGTGGTAATGGCTGGATCTTTTGGGAGTTGGCGGAACATGGCTTCGCTGATGAAGCTCTTACCGTTGTTCACACACACTCGAGCGAGAACAGAGTCCTTCTCATCATTTAACTGAACAGGGATGAACAACTGCTCTCCAATTTGCTGAATATCAGCCAGGCTCTGAGCTGATTTCACATCTTTCTGGACTATAGGAGTGGGAGTTTCTGATTGTGGATTAGTATAGAATTTCAGGGTGTTTCCTTCCAGCGTGGAATACCACTTTAGACTGGAAGGAAGGTTGATTTTCAGAAATAGAGAGGACCCCCCGTCACCAGTCTGTTGTCCTACTGCTATTACTGTCACGTCTGGAATCTGGTTGTTCTGGAAGTGAAATTCTACTTGGTCAGATTTTTGTTCAACCATGTGGCAGGTGCCGTTTAAACTAACATGGTTGACACTCTGTTTTAATTTTATTGGTTGGCTAGTCTGGGTCCAGAGGACCTTGTTTACGCAATCTATTAGGGGTGACAACCTTCTCAGGAGGTCATTCCCTAGTAAACAAGGGGTGCCCTCTGGGGTCACTACAATGACCGGGTGTTTCACCTTGTGTCGCCCAATTTTAATGTCCAAGTCTGCAGTCCCCTCGACGGGAATTTCCTTCCCGTCAAAGTTCTGGAGTTGCCCAGGAAGAGAGGTGAGAGGAATTTGGTAATTCCCTACCCTTCCTGCATTTAGTTCGTCAAAGGCCCTTCTGGACAGAAGGGTAGCTTGAGATCCAGTGTCCACCAGTGCCAAAATTGTACCCTGCCCCTGTACTTGTACCGGGGCATAATATCTTCCCTCCTTCTCCTCAAGGGGGCACAGATAATGCACATTTTTGGACAACTGGTGGGCTAACTTTCTGGTTTTGGACATCGCTAGCGAAGAGATTTGGGCAGAATTCTGTGGAGAGCCTTGGGAATCTGAAAGAAAAATTTGGCAACTGGAGATCAGAGCCATTGTGGGTTCCCCTGGCTCCAGTTCTTGGCCGCCCCCCCTTTTTGGAGGCAGTCACCAGGATGGGTTTGAACCAGGGGATTTTCTTGCTGTTGGTTCTGGGATGAGATGGTGGGCGGCGGTAGCTCAGTCTCCACATCTCCCCAGTCTGGATTTGCATCCCTAGGGACCCATTTTTCTTTGGGAGGAGTTCCCCCATCTCTGAAGGAGAAGATCCTTTTCCCAGGATCTTCTGAGGATCCCTCTCCCTCAAATTGGAAGATCTGTACCTCCTCCTCAAACTGAGTCTGTTTGGGTCTTTTGTTTCTCCTACCCCCCCTCTGCTCCTTAGGAGGCAGACTTTCAGGGGCAAGAGATTTTGTTTCCGGTTCCTGGGTTTCCAGGGGCTGTTTACAAGTGAGGAAGGAAGCTTCCTCCAAGGCTTTACACCCCCCTTCCCCTTGTGCCTCCTCCCTGGGAACCGGTGTGTTATCGGGGTGCTGTCCCCGTCATTGTTCTGGGGCACCAGGTCCAGAGTTGGGTGCGTTCTGCACCGGCATGCCGTTCTGAGGGTTCTGCTGAGCCCTCAGTATGTGACCCAGATCCCGCGCCATGTTTTGAACCTGGCGCTCTAACTGGGAAACCCGCTCAGGCTGATACTGGGCCCTGTTTTCTCCCCTGGGCTGATCCCGGGAAGGGTAGCTATCCCTTCTCTGGTAGTACCCCGGGTTGGGAAGATTTGGGTACCCCTCCACCCTTGGCCTCCCCTCTCCCGGATTAGGTTGTCTGGGCTCAGGGAATTGGGGAAAGAAGGATGGAGGATTTTGGGGCTGGAAGTTGGGTGGATACCTGGGGAAGAAGTTCTGCCCAGGGTTTGGTGAGTTTCTGCCCTCCTGTGAGAAGTTGGGAGGGAAGTTCCCTGGGTTAGGTGCTTGGCTGGATCCCCCCCCTTGGGCTGGAGGAGTCCACACATAACCCAAAATGGGTCGATTTCCCTTGTAACGTGGACTTACATAATCAGGAGAGCGAGGGACCCCATTTGTGGGGCTGCCTCCCTGGCTCCCTGTCTGTGACTGGCCCGAGGACCTTCTGGGCCTAGCATTATTAGGTGCAGGTAGGTTTTTAGGCCCCCCCATCTCCAACTCTAAAACGGGGGTGACCTTTACCTCTGCCACCTTGGCAGCAGCAAGGGTGCTGTTGGCTTTGGGGTTTTTCTGGGCATTATTTTTGCTATCTACCGGTTTCTGCACCTCATAGATCCGGGTAGCGTGTTCAATGACCCAGTCTAAAGATCTTTTCTCGTGAAAATCCCTCACGAGCTGGGTCATTATGTATTTGGGCAAGGCATGAAAAAATGTATTAATGAATTCTCTACTGTCTGTGCGCACCCTTCTGGTGGTCTGCGCAAAAGCACATTTCAGTTCTTGCACAAATTCTTGTGGGGCCTGATCCTCCCCACATTGCAAATTGTAGGCTGCCTTGCGAGCCTCTTGAGGATTTCTATGAATGGAAAAATGTTTCAAGATGGCCGCCTTATAGGTGGACCATCTTAAATGATTTTGGTCCTCCAGCCCCGCAAAGAAACTGGAGTATTCCGGGGAGAAGGTCCACTTTACATATTGAATACAGCTTTGGCTGTCCTTCAAATGGAAAGTCTCCATCATTTGCTCAAACAACTCTAAGTGCTCCCAAACAGAATACTTAGCGTTCTTATGGTAAGGCGTGATGACGCTCCTGATCGCCTTAATCTGCTTTAAGGGGTCCTTAAGCAAGGCCCTTTTTGCCTTATTGGCCTTTTTGGTTCGGGTAACCCTTGTTCATTCATCCTCTGACTCAGAGGAACTGCTCCCAGAGGTTCCTGTCTGTTCTTCCAGGTTTTCCCGGATTCTGCGAGCTTGGGAATGGCTGGCAGAATGTGGGGACCTGGTCTCCTGTTTCCTGTGGTGCTCAGAGGAGTCCTCAGATCCCTCCTTGCTGCCAGGATTTGCTGGGTACCCCCCCCACGGACCTAACTGGGCAGAGGTTTTCAGGATGCCCTTAAGGGGCCTACTCTCCTGGGGTTCCCCACTGAACTGTACTGTACTTGGGTGCCCATACCCGGATGCCCACCCCTCCATTCCTGAGTGGTACTGGCCTATGAGCCCCATACTTTTAGCTGGATAGTAATCTGCCATCCCTGTGGCCCTGTGCTCATGTGCGCCAGGGGTCATGGGGGTGGTAGAGTCCAGGGACTGGGAGAGATGAAGGCCCCTGGTGTTAGGGCTCCTGAGGTTATGGTCAGGAGTCTCTCTTTCCCAGTGGACCTCATCTCTATCCGCCCCTGCTCCCTGTTGCAATGCAAGAGCCTGCATTTGTGCCTTCAGTTCCTCAGTTAAGGCCTTACTAGACTCTATCAGTCTCTCCTGCATCGCTACCTGTTGCTGGAGCCTATCATTGTGCTGGCAGAGAGCCTCATTCTCTCTATGTGTTTCCTGATTGGTCCTGGAGCACTGGGCCAGTCTTTGCTGCAGGAGGGTTACCTCCTGAGCTGTGTCCCTATTGGCCTGCTCCTTTCTTGCTAGAGCATCCTCCACCCTCCTGGTGTGCTCTAACAAGTTCTGGTGTTCTTTTTGGAGGTCACCCAGTCCCTGGTGGGCCAGGTGATTTTCTTCCATTTTTCTTTTTAAATGGCAGACTTCCTGGCCTAAGGCGTCTCTTTCCTGACTAAGAGCCTGCATTTGTGCCGCCAGGTCGTCCCTCTGCCTTTGAAAGGCACCAGCTTTCTGGCGTTCTTCATCAAACTCTGCCTGGGTATCCAGGTCTTTCAAAATCAGTTTGTTGCTCTCTACCTTCACTCTATCTAGATGACTTTGCAGGGTGGCTACCTGCTCCGTGCATGCCCTGTTAAAGTCTAATTGTTGCTCCAGCTTTTTCTGGCTCTGCAGTAAGGAGTCCAAACTGTCTTGGTGCTCCTTCTGCAGGGCCAGAAATCTAGTATCCTGGTCAGCCTTTTCCTGTTGCAGTATATCCATATCCTCCTTTATTTTACTGATATACTGCCTACTGTCATTTTCTGACTCCTGGCTCCTGAGCAGCCTCTGCTCAGAAGAGTCCAGCTCAGATTGGGCCTTCTGTAATGCCAGCAGTTGCCTACTCGCCAGATCTTGGCCTTCAGCACATTTGTCCTGCATGGCTCCCATATGTAAATATATATATGCCGCTACCCTGGCAATCTTGTTGTGCTCATCCTTGGCCTTAGAGGACATATATAGTTCACTCAGGGCCACATGTAAGGGACCCTGGTCTCTCCATATATCTGACCCTGTTTCCGTGATCTGGGGTGTGATGGCCTGCAACCAGACTGTTTGGTCCTGGTGAGTCCACTCACCTCTCACAAATAACTTATGTAAGAAGTGCTCTCTGGCTATTTTCATGTCTACTAAGGTCGTCATTCTAGAGATTGGTCTCTGTCCTGACTTACAGAAGTTTGTATTTTATTTTTGCAAAACAGACCTTTTTCTTAGAGCGTTCCTTTGAGAAGTGCTTTACAGCGTAACACAGCGTGTGCTTAACACCGGATATGTGTATCTGGTCAGCTGGCACGCTGTATTAATCTGCACAAGTGATAGATCTAATCCAAACGTCCGGCACGAGCCCCCAATTTGTAAGAGGATTCAATTCAGCACTACAGCCAAGTCAACGCCTAGTCTAGAATACTGAATGAAAACCCTTATTGATATATCTTTATGTCCAGTTCATGCGTTCTGGATGACTACCCCTATATAACACCCCTCTCTTAGAATCCCCCTGACCCCACTGAGCCAAGAAGTAGTTCTGTTTTGCAAGTTAAAAGGTTTAATTGATAATTTAAACAATAGATATATATATCACACCTTATAATAAATTAATAATTGAATATCACACTTAATCTGATATGATAAAGATTAACAACGGAGAATCTGGCACTAGCACACTTCTTGATAATCACTAAGGAGTTGACATGAAATGGATAAGATAGCAACAATACTTTTATGGTTTCAAATGGATGCAATGTGGAATGAAATGCAGTACAGAAAATAACTTGATAGGATTTCAGCAAAAGACAATGTAATCACTTTCTTGGACAATTCACCCCCCCTTTTATGCAATGCAGGGAAATGGAAGGAAGGCACACAATTCTCAGAAATGCAATTCAAATGTAATTCAGTTCACCCAGCAACTTGGACTACAGAAGTTGAAAACACAGGCCCAAATGCTTTTAAATGTGCTGGCAATGAAGAAAAAAATATGCTAAAATGCTTTTAATTCCCTCTAGAGGTTTAGGGTGAGTGGTATCTAGTTAATATTAGCTCAGGCTCACTCTAGCAGTGATGCAGGGATAGTTTTTATGAGGCAAACAATTTTTTTCAGAGGAAAGCAAAAGCAGCTATCTTTTTGCAAGTGGAGAAATTTTCAAATCGCGGCAAAATTCGTGAATGCGTCTGGCGCGATTACAGAGGAACTACAAGGAATATCACTATCGATTTGAGGTCCTAGGAAAGCCTAGGATCTCAGCTTCCAGATGAAAGTTACTGCAAGTCTCTAGCACAAACGGTCGCGGAGATATGAGCGATTAAATAAAGGTTGTTTTTCAGATTTGAAATTTTAAAGTTCAAAAAGACAAGTGCAGCTTGCAACTAGCAAATCACAGGTGACAGCTTTACAAATGACAGGTGACAGTTAGGAGGCAGTTCTACTTAGATTAAAATAGCTTGGATTATATTATTTTAACTAAGAGATTGGTTCTGCACAGTTTTCTAGGTACTCACACTATATTCTTGAGTTAAATGGGCCTCGCCACGGATCTGGTCAGGTTTTAGACTGGACTCTGGTCTCTGCACTTCACAGTGATCTGGGTCAGCTCTCTCTGGTTCTGCTAACAGGTCAGCTCTACTCTGCTGGTCTGGTCTGGGTCTCTGAAGGTTGATGGAGGTAAAGTATGGATTTTCCCGGCAGAGCTTCCAGCTGCAAATGGATTTGAAGGTCCCTATCTGTCCTGTCTCTCTGCTTTTATGTGTTTTGAAAATGGGTGTGTGTGAGCAGCATCACTAGCCAGCCCCTCTCCACTTATCATTGGCCAAGCTTTCATTTCTCCCCTGATTGGGGGAGCTAAGTTGTGTCAGAGTGATGTCATTTTACAGCCTGCAGAAAGTCCACTCCTCCTGTCAACTTGCACACAAATCTAGATTTGAACCAAATACATATTTCATAGCTACACAGTGGTTTGAAATTACATGCACCCATCACATATCACAGGAGGTATCCCCTGTTCCAACTCTGCTCTTCCTGGGGGCTTGCATTCAGAAATGGCAATATTTTGCACTTTTTAACTGGTTTGCAATACCGGACATTACCCCAAATTTACACACATGTGCGCAAGGAGTATGGACATTAGTTGATGAAGTGTCAGATTTTTCACATGCACACATTTTGAGTAATATCCTCTTTTCCGCTAAAACCCCCCTGAACATACCACCGGGTCCTAACACGTCTTGAAATGTGGGCAGAAAAATCACAAGAATTATGGTATCATTTAAATAATTTTCACAAGTCCGTACTATGAGTTATTCATCTTTTTAGAGTTATGTTCTGGCCCCAAAGGGGTGTGGTTTTCCACCAGCACAAGGTTGAATTTCTGGTTTTTCCAGTTCTGCCAAGCCAGCTTGCTCTCACAGGCAGTGCCCCTCCTTTGTCCTTCCAGGAGGAAGCTACATTTACGACATCTGCAATAAACCATCTGCCTGGGTCAGGACATGGCTTTGTTCAGAGCTCCTGTATTCTGTGGGGGCTCCCCTTAATTCAATTATCAGAGAGATGGCATATCCTTAGTGTGGCCAGCAAAAGGCAGATAGGCCTGGGAACACAGCTGTGACTCAAGTTTCACTCCTGATGGGGGGTAGTTGCCAGGCAAAATTGGAATCTCTTTAAGCCAGTTTTTAGCTACATGTCATTTCTGTTCCCCAGTTTTCTGCATTCAAATAAAACTAAACATTTTTACATATGCAGCTAGAATGCTGATTCTAAGTTCAAAACTATGACATTTAAACAATTGCAACCTATGTGACACTCAGAAATAGGTCACTCAGTCAATTTAAACATTTAGATTTGTAGTGTCTTTCAGTCCAAATTTACTTAAACTGCTGAAATCCACAGCTCAGCCAGTCTTGCTATAAACCTTCAAGTCACTTCAGAATATAACTTTACATTGGATCCACCTCTTAAAATGTCTTTCTTTGGCATGTTTTGGGTTCATTTATTCAGTTTTCTACAAAAAGTAAAATCTGGTGTTGTTTTAAAACGCCGGCTTCTGGATAGTGGTGAGTACTGGTACTGCACCCCTTTTTGGGATTTAAGAAAATGAATTCCCAACAGTTATGGGTTTGCTTTTGGCAATCAGCATTGCCATTCCCAATGGTTTCAGACTACTGTGTGGGTAGTCCAATGGTGGTTTTAGGCAGTGTCCTTCTGTGCCCATAACATCAGCAAAAATGAGTGGCAGCCTATTCTTCATGCATTTCCCTGTGCATTTTCTGGGAAGCTCTGGCCATCATGATGTTTTCCATGTCAATACTGCACAGTTTTGAGGTAGGGCTCGGATGCATGGGTAAATACATCCCACAGCATCGCCCCTGAGCTTTCCTCATGGCCCCTCCTGGTCATATGAGGGTGATCCTGGGCATCCTGGTGGCACCCATAGAAATATCTGCAACCTGTGATTCTAAATGATTGCGCAAGGGGGAATGGGTACTATCTGCAAATTATAGCATAAGTATATCAGTGGCGGTAACATAATAAAAGAAAGGCACTTGCAAATAAAGCATTGAAGCAGACATTTTACCTTCAATCCCTCAGAAGCAGAGTTGTATTCTTTTTCACTTGGTAGCAACAGAAAGAGTCCCAAATAAAAATGTTGGTTATTTTCTAATGAGTTACTCTTAATCCTGAATACCTGAGCGGTAACTCTAGTTAAACTTCCTGCCAGTGTGTCCAGTGAGAAAGCTGAATATGCACCCTTATTTCCTCCACACAGTTTAGCTCATTCAGATAGTATCACCATATACCTCCAATATTAGTGTTCAACAAGCCGAAGTACAATAGATTCCAAGGCCGGACCATGACCCGTACAGAACGAAAGACAGCTCTAGACCGCCAGTTGGACATCACATTGGCCGCCAATTGAACAATTGAAAGGAAAAAGAGAATCCAAAGTAGGAACCCTCCCGTCCCTTGCACACTATCTATAATCCACCAAACAGGTGGTAATTAGTCATAAATGTGGATTCAGAAAGGTTATATATATGAATTCTCTGAAAACAATTAACAGGAAATGCATTCACAAAAAATGTTCTAGAAACACAGACTGTGTAAAAATTACAAGTATTTAATCACATATAAACCAAAAATGTGATAGCGAGCAAAAACACATTTCTCAAATCCAACACAATGTGGCTTTACGCATTTCAAAGAAAGTTCCTCTTCATCAGAAGCCTATATTGAACTCCACTCAACAACTGTTGTGGAGAGTACAGATATTCTGGGCAATGTCCCATACAGGCTCTGTCAATTGCATACATTTTTCATTTAGCTTTTTTTTCATCTTATTGAGTATTTCTTGAATATTTCTTATCAAAACATTCGTCTGGTAGTCTCGCGGCTTCAGGTGGAGACAGAGCCTCTTGCTGATAGTTCTCCTTGCAGCGATTTAATGAACGCGGGCTCGGTGTTATTCTAATTCCATCCTTCCCTTAACCATCAGGTCCTCATGGACAAGAGCACAGTGTGCACCCGTTTCTTTTTTGAAAGTACAGTGGGAACAGAAAAACGTTTCTTGTCACCCACAGGTTGTTCCTCGCAATAACGGCGAGTAGGGCTCATATGCCGGTCCGCCTAATTTGCCTAATGGTTAATCCGGCACTGTGGAAGGCAGCGTTATTCATCTTCACCCGCATGGAGCAGTAATAAGGATATTGGGGCAGAAGACTACAGGTAAAGCACATGTTTTTCTTTACTACCAAGTTTGGGAGATTCAAGGACCTGTCTCAAGCCTTAATGAGGAGAGGTCAGTCCCTGAGAGCTCCCCAGAAATGGAAGGCAAGTGTTTTTCTTGTGGCAGTGGTGAAATAAATGGAACTCAACACTATTTCCTAGAAACAAACTGATACCAAAACCTGGGAACTGCACTGCTCCTGTAAGAGTCAGGCAGATAGCTAGAGTGTAGGGATAATAAAAGGCACATGGAGATACATGTATCATATTAGTTAGAATATCAGCCTCTTGCTTGCTGCCACGAACTGGGCAATGCACGAGTCACCTGTGCACCTGAGACCCCTCACGCAACATACAAAGTGGTTTTCACCACGAACTGTGACATTTACGGAACTGAGTATGCAAAAACACAAGGAAACCAAAGAACCAGTGAATATGTTAAGATACCTGGCAAAGACTGCCAACATTCTAAAGAGAGGTTTATAGCTAACATTGAAATATCATATTTAAAGACTACCCCATCCAATGTCTTCACCTGTGATGTCCTATCATGGTATTTGCTTTCAAATGAAGCATAACTAATTGGTAAGTGGATTATAGCTGGCAAGATAGCTCAGCATGTTCAGTGCTTGCTGCTGCGATCTGGGTGTGATCCGCGGGTTTGAATCCTGGCAAGGCCAACTCAACCTTTGATTTTTCTGAGGTTGATAAATGAGTACCAATTTCAGTTGGGTGATAATTGTATTTAAATATGTTCTCTGTACAGCGTTTTCTTGTTGTTGTCGAAAGTGCTATATAAATAGCACATCATTCTCATTATCCTGCAATGCATTTAATTAAAATCAAGTGAAGTAATGTTGAATGTAAAAATGACACAATCATGAATGAAGAAGCAATTGTTCTATTGGTTTGGATAACACAGAATTCAATGAAGACAACATTGTGCTGACTATAAGTTGACCTGCTTTTCGGAGCAAAATCCCTTCCACATCTGGAAGTCTTCCAGAGCAGGATGTTGCCTTCACCCACGTTTGTGCTCTGGAATCACTAGATGGTTGGACCCTGTGCTATTGTATTGCCAGCCTCAAGTCAAAATAGTGCATTATTTGGCAACCTATTGACCCTGACAGCCATAAAACTCAACCCATGCATTGGACTACTGACTCACATTAATCCTTAATAAAGCCTCATAAAGAGCTGTTCTAGGGAGCATGAGGCTCCCAGGGGAATTACAGGGCAGGTTTAGGCATGTATGTTTCCCTTGATTTTAAAGCAGAACATAATTACCATTGACTTTACATGCATAAAGTGAATATCATTCATAGGTCTGAAAATAGAAGGCACAGGAATATGAAACAAAGTGTGTTTTTTTATTCAAAACCAAATTTGACTTTTCTATGCGTTTTAATAATAACATGAGAAACAAATCATAATTTTATGAAGCAATGTGCCAAACAGTTATGTCACATATCAACATGGCAATATGCCCTTTAGAGTCCAATCATCTTGGTTTCATTGCATTTGCATAGCACTGTCATAGATTATGGTAGAAACATGAAATTGCTCTCAAAAGTATTGGAAGTGGTTCTGGCCCCCACCATTTTCCTGACCACACATATAGAAACAATAATCATCAAATGAAGGCTGGGTTGTATATTCAATGGGAGTGATTAACTATGAAGTAGGCCTGTGAAATAGCTTGGCCAGTCAGATACTGTGAAATAATTATGACATAAGTTGGAGACCACAGGGATTTTAAAACAAGGTGAGTACAGAGGAGACAGATTCTGACACTGAGAGGGAGTGCAGGAAAGAACACCACCTGTTCCTACTAGATGAAGAATTAAAGAGAGAGACCAACCAAAGGGTTGTTCTATGGGATGACTCCTGTCCATGAGTGGATCTGCAGAAGGGGACCTGATGATGACTGAAATTCCCCTGGGAGCACACGAGTTGTCCTGGCTACATGCCTCCAAAGACTGACCAAAAGTGAGTTTGATATTTTCCAAAAATAATTTATAAAAGTGTTCGATAACTATTTTCCTGCTAAGTCCAAAAAAGACTGGTTTGAAAAAGTGTCATCAAAATACATTGATTTAAATGTGAAACAAAATGTGCAATCTCACTGCATGTAAGATTAAGTGAGCTGCCAATTCAATCCAGCATAAAAATACATTTCTGAGTTGCAATGGTATACATAACAAGTCTGTGCATTTCAGTGTACCGCTCTTTAAAATCATAATCTCATTAAATTGTATCCAAAGCATTTGCACAGTAATAATTAAGTTGGACTGTGATATAATGATGTCATTAGCAGGGCCTAATGAGGATCCGTTTGATGATATATGTTCAGTAAAGGCAATTGTCACTGAAACGAAATACAAACATCAGAACAAGTTTAAAGGAGCCATTAAAATACATTACCATAAAAGTAATGTCACTGTAATTCTGATGCTAGCCCTCATTCAGAAATTGCAGAGTGAGATTCATATGTGATTGAAAGGGCAGGGGTATGTGTATGTGTTCAATACAATCTAAAACAATGTATCAGATTGGATGGGTGAGTCAACATAGACTGTGCCTTCTAAATTGAAAATATTACATCACTACACCAAAAGCAAGTTATTGAAAGTATAGTGTAAATTGCACACACATGTTTGCAGCCCACAGCACTACATGCATGTGAGAAGTAGCAAAACTGAAACAGTTCTTTGATGTTAGCATGTATATGTGTCATTGAGGAAAGCAACGAATTTGCATAATTTGCAAATGTAATTTCAAGTGTCATTTGGAAGTGTTTTAAAGTGAAGCCAAGGATTTTGATATACTGATCAGCAAGTGGTAGAAGTGCAATTAGAATGTCTATAGTTATTCAAAAATTAATTGATCATGGAAATTAGTGCATGTGTGTGTTAAGTAGTAAGATTCAAGCAAGCAGTTTCATTTTTAAAGGACTTCCGAAGACTACCAGCCTATTACTGTGTAAATTTGTGGCAGTGTTATCTGCTTAAAGCTGCACACCACATTTGCTTTGATTTAACCTTTAATTTCTTTAGTCAAATACATTTGAGTTTTAAGCAAACCACCTATTTCTCACCAGAATTGTGTGGTGGGACTGTATATCAGAGGGTATGAAATCAGGGTATCCAAATAATGAAGAACACGTATATTAACATCATAGTAAAACAATACCGCACTTTACCGATATTATTAATTTAAAGTTAAACACTTAAAACAAACAATTAACATTTTTGTATACTTTTTATTAAATGGGATTAATTAACCCCTGGGGATGTTGGGTTCTAAATGATGTCCTATATATCCGAACAAATTGGTGTTCCCTTTCAAATGTTTTCCAAGCCCACTTGTATTCTAGTTTATGGCAAAAACTCTGCCTTCTTCAGATTGCAAAGGTTTTAAGGGTGGCACATTAACAAGATGAAACTCATTTTGTCCCCTTTTCCTCACTGCAGCATTAGATTTACAAACAAATGAATACAGCCTTATAGCCCGATGGAGGGGCTGTTATCGTGGGATTACGATGCACCATCAAGTAATTTGGGGAGGGGTAATTATTCCAAGTGATAATGACCCCTCTCGAGGTCTATACGACTATTTGCACATGGTGGTAGTAGCCATCCATGTTTAGGGGCCTGATTAACAAAGCTTTTTTCAATGAGATTTTCCCATTCAAAAATGCTTTTGTAAATCAGGCAGTAGGAGTTTTTGTGCTTAAGAAAACAATTGTGCTGTCAGAGTGAGTAAAGCACATAGACACACTTAGTACATTAAATGTGGTTTTATTCTGTAGTATTTAAATAACATGATTGTCTTCAAGTGAAGCACTGTAATTGCAACTTGTTTGAACTGGAACAGGTTTAACATGAGCCTGCATGAGGTGTCATGTAAAAGTAAATGGTTTCTCTATAAGAGACTGAAAGCATTTTCCAATGTTATTAGCTTTCTCTTTCTTGTTTTAATTAGCATAATGCAGCAAAAAAAGGTCCTCCTAGAGAGGAAGTGTCTTGTTGAAACAAAACCTCAGCCTGGAAATTGCATTGTTGTTTCCCTGTGTGATTCTGAAAACAGAATGTTTAGAATGAAGTCAATACAAGTAGTTATTGACTGCAATCTAAACATTCCTATTGGCTGAGAGGAGGTCAATAACGATTTACATGTGCTAATATGGGTTAATGTAGGAATCAATGCCTATGTGGGAAGACATTTGGTACTAAACCATGGGCAGGGTGGGTCTCCCAAACCATCCCATACAATTTACTTGGAGGACTTCCACAATGGTGGGAGAAGGAGTGGGATTTTCTTGATGATCAGTTTTACACTGACTTATCTCTTCTTCAGTTCTATAATTTCCAGGTATACCCTCTTTTTTTCTGGGTGCAGGAGCAGAATGTTCAATTGATATATTCGCCTTTCATTGGGGAAAGGCTAGCATTCCACCCCAGAGTGCCAAATACATGTTCTATCAAATGAAGTGTGTCATGTGAGATTAGTGTAAGCTTGCTCTGGTTTGCCCAATGATTAAGCATGCTCTATTAGGTTTACTTGGCTAGTCATGTGTCTATAGACTGGTCTTCTGCTAATTTTAATTATGTGAAAGAGACCCTTTTTCAAGTACCTCAAGTCACAGATGTGTGTCTCAAGAAATTGTTAAACAATTTACTTCACATTTCAATTCCACATGTTCTGTGTGATAACATTCCCATTTCAGTCTGCAGCCTCAAGAAATCCTAACATGGATCTCTCACACGGGAGATGAGGGCTGCCTACATTCCCGATTTTGGGGTATTCCTAATCTCCCTTAGAACAACCTCTTGCCCCAACATAGATGTCCCATGGATCAGGGATTTTCCATCACCTACCTGCAATCCTATCAGAGGAGCAAACCAATTTGGTAGAGCACATGTCATATGTTAGTGAACCTTTTAACAGACCTTCAGAAGGTAATTTAGGAACTGAGGGATAGGTCTAACTGTGAGGAGTTCCACCAGTTTTTTAAATTTTTTAAAAGAAATGGAATGATGGTAGATGAACCTTTGGAAAATGTGTGGAGCTAATCCACACACATTTTCCTATGCTCACCACATGACATACATATAGACCTGTGTACTCTGGGTCGACACAGCCTAGAGGTGCCATCCACCCTGTCATATTTAGTTGGGAAATGACAGCTAGGATTACACCATGTCCTCTCAGAAGGATGAGGGCAAAACAAATCCCCCTGCTGTGGTCAGCCTAATTAACTAACAAAGGCTCCATGGATCTGCCCTGTCCTTTTGTTAGCTCTGCTGGTGGCACCTTTGCATACTAATCAGAGTTTAATTCAAACAGGCCCACATGAAGCCAGGCTGCAGAGGCTAACAAAGGAGACAGGAAACTCCAGCAACAGTTGTTATGCACTGTGTCAACCTGAAGCCAGCTCCTGCCCTTATGATCAAACGACAGTGAAATATCATGTCTGGCACTGCATGTTACAGTATTTAATGGAGACAGAAAGTCTGGTCCCTCTGCAGCTTCAAGGGAGACCTGTCGCTTTAATCATGAACCAAAGAGAGCTCAATTAACGAGAGAGGCCCTTTGATCCACAACACACAGGAAGACAGGTGGGACTTAGAATTACATGTTTCTACCCATTTACCCTTTCTTTTGCAAAGCTCTCTGGTTATGACATTATGCATACAGGAGATTGTTAGTGGGGACCGAGGATTGGTTCATTGATGTACGCTTAGCCTACATCAGTCACTGTGGCCCACTTGGCTTTAAAAGAGGGCTGATCCCCTCTTTTGGGCAGACCATCTGAAGACTTTGCAAGAAGAACTCAGCATTGGACAGCCTGTCTTACATCTTCTGCCAGTGAAGGAAGGCTAGGACTTCTAAGAGAGAAGCAATATCCCCCACCCCTAAACATCTCCCAGGGATCAGAGGGAGATAATGGATCCAGAAGACCCTCCACCAGCTCCCGAACTGTTACCCAGCCAGCACAAGGTGTGCCCTGCTAGGCTCTGCATCAAGGTTCTGAGGTGGGAAGTGCCAGAGAGTCTCTGAACCTAACCAAGGACAAGGCAGCTGCCTGCAACACTCTCCACAGCTTTGGGCCATCTGCCTTAAAGGACGACACAAGCCCAGTGAAGAAGCTAGGAGGAGTGCATCAACAAGAATCTACTGATGTCTGCCTTAAAGAACATTTCCGAGCCAGCTGAGCCCCTCAAGCTGCAACCAACTGTACCGCTGATTGTTGTTACACTGCAGTCACTAACACTGTCTGAGACACCTCAACCAGTGTTTCAGACCTGCCGATCAGCAGTGAGACAACAATTTCTGACCCCGAGCCGCCGTGTAGGCCAGCCTGCAGCCGAACGTCCAGCCTTGCTTTCCTGAACTGCCTGCCATCTGATACACGTAGGTGTCACCTGTTTTGAACTCTGTCACAGAATCTGGAAGGCACCCTGAAACCAACTCGACCCTGTAGAGAACCAATAACATATACAGCACAAGGTACATTGTGGTTCTACCCACCTGGTCCTACTCGGAAGGCCCCTAGGGACATTTTATGACCCATTGCTACCATTGTGTTGAAACCAAGTATCCTTGTACTTTTGCAATTAATTACTTTAACGACTACCCTTCTGTCAGTATTCAGAGTGCATCCCTTTTCTTTCATTGAAACTGTCTGTCCTCTGTATTCCATTACAGGGTGGGTTGTATTTTGTAGTGTGCTAGAACTGAGTGTTGTGATAATAATAAAATAGATATTTGTATACAACCTTGACTGGACAGTCCCTTTTATCATTGGCTGATAATTGTATTTTTTCTGTGTTGTAACAAAACCATTGATCCACGACCTTGCAGAGATAAGCAGCCGTTCCATCCATGTTACCAAAATTGTACAGGAATGTGTTTAATATTCTTGTGTTTCCAATCTGTTTGGATCCCTTCTTGTGTACTAGAGGTGTGGGGATAATTGATGGTTTAGAAACCGATATTCAACCCGGAACCACTGATGCCCCGGAAGGTTGATTTGTCATACTTGTACTAAATGAATAGTCAAACTAAGAGCTACTTACATGTGTGATTCAACATCAGGACTGGAACCTGTTTCCTGTGTGCTGCCATAGTGGATCGGCATGCTCCTTGACCCCTTCCACTTCACTGTTGCAGGTGTCACAAAGGAAACCTGTAGCCAAGTGACTTAAAGCCCGCGGTCACTGACTCTAGAAACGATGACAGACTCCATGATACAATAATAATCACAGTTAAAAGAATTGCAAGGCAAATTGGAGCAACCCTAATGGTATATCAGGAGTCAGCAAGACTAATTGCATGCCCCTTTCAGTCATCCTGCTCTAAGAGTGCCCACAGCCTCAAAATCAGAAAGTTAGGGACCTGTAATGCCGGTCCACTGACTGCACCACCTCTAGAGACTTTCTTTGTTCTGAGCAGTCTTAACAAAATCTAAAGTTCTCATCACCAGCATTGTTTAGATGATCAAAGGTCTTTGAACTCTGCTGGACCTGTGCCTCCTGCGGAGGATATTTTTTCAGACATTTGCTTTATACTGAAGTGGGAAAATGGGAGAACACACTTTCCCCATTCTCATCCAGACCCTGGCCTAGAGGATCACGGCCCAAGCACCCCCCGCGAGAGGAGTTTGACCCATTCACTTCTTTACCAGACAACAAGGTACCATGTGTTCGTGGCCCACATGCATGAGGAGCAAGTCCACTACCATGCCCTGGCCAAGCCGACGTCTGCGATATGGACCAGATCGACTAAAACAACAGCCACAAGTATCTACGTTGTTAGAGATGCCATTACGACATAGCCAACAGACAAGAAAACACGTGCCACCATGCACACTGGTCACTAACACACCAACCTACACGAAGAACATACTCAGTGCTAAGACATAGCGGACTGACACACTCACGGACATGCATCATTGTTATTTTTCACATAGGCCTCCTACAGCACCACAGAAACGCAAGATGCCTGAAGAGCTTGTGTATATGCTTGCAGACGCTTCATGCTACCCTGTCCTCATAGAGACACCTTCGTATATATCCACTGCTACTTGTGACACTCTGTCGCCCTATGGCACCCATGTGATGGATTATATACCACCTCCCAGAAACTAGGCCCGAGTAGGCCGCAAAGCAAGAGTCCCCAGGCCAGGGCCTCTAAGACAAAAACCCTCTCGAGACGAAAAGCAATGAGCTGACCATGCAGAACGAGTCCCAGCGAGAGCCCACCGCCAGAGCCACAATGTTGCAACCCACATGCCGAGCTCTCAGTACCAAGGTTACACCTGCCGCCGCCAAGCGCCCCTCTGGGCCGAAAAACACATTAAATGCTCATAATTCTGCTCCAGCTACGGTCTCTACACACATGACCAAGCCAAACTGACAAGATGCCAAGCTCTCGAGACAGAAAGTCGCCAGTGTCCCACGTCTGGGATGTAGGCTGCAACAACGAAGCGACAAGTTGGACACCAACACCGATGGGAAAGGCGTGATCATCAGCCACTAGCAAAGACCGGTCCATTGTCCGTCACTAACACATAGTTCCCCAATGTTGCCAACACCAGGTACCTTGCGGGATGGGAACAGCGATGGTCCCAGGCTTGGGGGCTCACGAGGGAACCAATCAGAGTACGAGCGGCTCCTCACTGACGCCATTTCAGTTAGCCAATCACCAAGGGTCCCCGTGTAACCAATTTATTGTAACAAGTGTTAGGGAACAACCCAAGTGTGCCACCTCACCCGTCCTTATCCACTAATATTCCTCCATATGAGCATCTATACTAACCCTACCACTCAGGGAGCCAACCCGAAGTGGCGATAGGTTTTGTGATGGTTCTTCCCAGGTGACGCGAGTAGCGCATCATACCACGGTAAAAAGGGCCTGCGAGCCCCACTAAGGACGAGAGCGTCTCCCCGGATGCATACGGACAGAGAATGATCCCTGCCGTTACTATAATAAACAGCAGTAATTACTTTGCTCTTGTGTGTGCCTCATACTCCTTTTGGGACGCGGGAGGAGTTGGGGCCTCCCCAGCCCCGGAGATCCGTGGACGGCTCTGCTTGCCCCCGGGAGATCACCCCAACAATATCTTCTCCCTATGCGTGCTGACCACCGACTACTTGCTTTGCTTTCCGACATCATGCTTGACCTGCTCAAGTGAATGGAGATTTTAAACAAATTAGCAAAAGGGTCACTTTTATCCATGGGACCAAATCCCATCTGATGATACTCAGACCCCTTCGAGGTCTAGATTGCCCCTTAATCAGCTCCCCCAATTTTAGACAATAGAACATCATAGTGAATGTCTGAACATTTTTCATCCTCCCATAGACTAACATTCCTGCTAATTTAAAATGAGTATACTAAAAGACCAATTGACCTTTTTTTAAATAAATGATTACGTTTATTATTTCATTTGCTCCAATGTTCTTGCCATAGTGGTATTAAGTTAAAGCAGTCTTCTTATTTTAATATAATTGTTTACCTGAACCTTGCACCATTAAATGTTTTTCATTGTGCATGTGTGTGTCCTGTGTAACCCAGAACCTATAGTGGTGGGTTTAGGCAACCTATCACAAGCAGTGCCATGCTTACCTTGAGGATGTGAAGCTAACCTTTGTGCACTTGTGTCGATGGTAATCAGGGTGTTGTGATGGAGAAAGAGGGCATTACGCCTCTAGCCTCTCTCCCTCTTATCTACTCCCTGAATCGCTTCACACTATGCACCTGTCCCTTAGGCTCCCGCCTGTTTATGCTCCTTTTCCCTCCTAGACCCCCTCCAGTGGGATTCCCTACCTTCAGAAATCACAAACACTGCCACCACCCAGGCGTTCAAAGCGACTCTTGAGGATGAGAAACCCTTGTTGTAACATGGCATCACCATCGCCCCATGTTGACCTCCTCCTTCCACTGGTATTCCATTGTACATGTTGCTTATAAGTGTAAATAATTCTTAACATATCCCTTGAGCTGAATTTACTCAATTCTATCAGCCGATGTGATTCCTCCCATAACTGTTTCTCTCACCACACAGACGTGTGCCCTATCGCAGTAAAGGGGATAAGGCGCTTTCATCGCAGATTTGGTCGAAAACAAATTCGTGGAATGTTTTTGCCGAATTTGGCCACGAATATATGTGGACGGCGGGTGAGCGTAATAATCAATGGGGGTATGAGGGGTAATGGGAGTCTCCCCTCCCAGCATATATTTTTAGTCAAATGGCTTAAAAGAAAACAACAATTAGATGGATTTGAATTCGACCAAATCTCCTCAATGAAATCACATAGAACCCTGTAAAGTACCGTACTGCCATACAGGAATTCTGTACAGTGTTTTTACTAAAAGCACTATTCCCTATCTCAAATGAATATAAATGCAAAACAATTTAGCAATTCCTATGACTCTGTAAGCAACGGCATACACCATTAGGTAATTATCTCAAAACATTTCAAAAGCCACATGAGGGCGAGAGAAGAAACATGTTGTGCAAAAAAACATTGCTGCAAAGTTAGTCATGAATCTTAGAGCAAGGAAGATCCATTTGTATCTAGCACAAGCCACATTTAGATGCCAAAGATTCAGAAGCAATGACCAACTCTGCGTTGTCCTGAGTCCCACTCAATGGTGGTAGCGATCAGAACAATAAAGTTATTACTGGATGGGGCCCACGTGCGAGGGCCTACTCTATTACACAGCGGTGCAATGTCGTAGTTTGAAAAACAGATGCTGAGCAACGGTTAGTTTTTCCATTAAGAATATTAATTGAAAGAGCTGTCAATCAAGCAGCGCGCGGGAAGACAGAAAGGATGACTCCGATCCTTTGATTAACATTTGACTACGAATTGCTTGAGGGGGAGTGCGATCGCTGTGACTGCTAACATGCCTAACCTTGATATTTCATGCATAAGGAGAGCCATTATATATTCACCAACTAAGACAAGCAAAGGCATCCCGCTTGCACGCCAACCCCCCCTGTGGCCGCTACGGAGTCTCGGCACTGGTTAATAGAGCGTGGGTCTTGGGGACTACTTGGGAACTTCTGTGCGTCGCCTCTTCGCCGGAGTACATCAGCAGGCAGCTCTGAACATGGGTATTTATCGCAGTCGCCTATTGAATGCCAGGCCTAGTGGGACACAATATCCCGCTAGCCCACTGTGCCATTGTGTGCTAGATGCATAGCGAGAAATTGAATGTCACTAAAAGTCGTTGCCTGAGGCTGTACATGCTAATCTGCCCTTGAGTCCTTCTTTTTTGATAACGCAAACTCACATAATAATACCTCCTTCCAGAGAGGGGAAGACATTGTTACAAGGATGCAAGACAAACACAAAGCCGCAGTAATGCCATAGTAACAAGGACTTTCTGATTAGAATGCAGCCGACATGGTTGCGGTGTTCAGTCAGCAATGGCGTCAGTATAAACTAACAATACATGCTCAGATAATCTCCAGATATGTAGCCTTGTCGATGCTGCATAATGCGGGACCCGTTTGCAAGTTAATTGTGATGAATTCTTATGCAGCCGCTTCTTGAAGTGGGCCCTGTGATCAGGGGGTAGACATGCTTGATCGCTGTAAAACGGACTTGAAAAGGTCGCAAATATCCTTTATAAACCTATTTAGTAGAACATGAAACAAGAAACCACACTGGTCCCTCGAGAAAGAAAAGAAAATGAACAGATGTCACGAAAACCGGAAGAAAGGGCGCGGAAAATCGATAGACACTGAAACGTCGACAGTTGGAAAAACGATGCATTCCAGTCAATAATCCATCGGTACACATGCACGGGCCCAGAGGTACTTTGAGCACACGCATGTCTCACGTATGCCAGCAACCCCTGGGCATATATGGGACTACGAGGACCAGTGATATGATAGGGTATTAATAACGCACTTAAAACCCAGAGGTTTCTAAGCGCGGACCCGGGGATCGAACCTGTGTTGCTCTGTGTTTCTTGCTTCCAAGGTGAGCACGTTGCTCTTGAGCTATCCTCCGAGTGGGGCTCTGTCAGTCGTGGGAGATGCCCATCCTGGACAGCAGATCAATGAATTCCTGCACATACACAGGAACACAGGAATGCTCCTCTCCAACTCTCCATGATAACCTTCTTTCCTCTTGTGATACATGCAGCGTGTGCAATATAGGCTTGATTTAGAGATTGGCACTTTCTAACACACTTTGTGCAAAATATTTGCTTCAGGGAGTTCCCAGAAGGTGAACCCGAAATGCACGTGCCGTTTTTCAAAATGACAAATAGCATGGTGTGCTTTTAACTAAACCTATCAGCTTGATGTCATGTACCCTTTCAACACTGTTCACCTTCTACTCATTATATAGGTCAGAAAGAACGGCCAAATGCAACATACAGCCACACAATTGACGCCCAGACTAGGACGAACCAGAGCCTGGCTAAAGAGCGTGGAGCAAGGATCGATTGCAGAAATATCGGTGGAAGCTTTAGGACTCAACTTATATCTAGGCCCAGACGACAACATAATTCTGCGGCAGCTCTCTGTTTATCCTGCATAGTGCATATTAGCAAGGACTCTGTCAGATTGATATTTTCTATTTGAAATTTGTATAGCCTGATAGACCAAGGGAGGAGTCATTAACAGGGGATAATAACCCACCACCAAGTTATTGGCTCAGGGCCATAATTTCCACAAAGTTAATTATTCCAAGTGATAATGAGCGCTCCTGCTGTTTATAAGGCTATTAGCACATAGTGGTAATAGTAATACTCGTTTCAGAGTTTTCTTGATGAAGTTAAAACGTTACTTTAATAGTGAGAGGAGTAAACAGACGAAGTAAATAATTGAAATCCGTATTTATTTTGCAGTACTTAAATAAGGGTGTCTTCTTAAGTTAAGCATTTACATTGCAAATTTGGCTATAATGCAGAGTATTTAATAGGAGCATACATTAGGCGTCATGTAAAAATACACAATTTCCCTCAAGAGATTTGTTAAATAGGGTATTGCACCAGAAAACAGCTCCTACCAGAAAGCGCCTACAAATCACACAGTTGTTTCCCCATTTGGTTTTGAAGACAGCATGCTCAAAATGCAGTCAATGCTAGGAGTTAGTTGAGAGGAGACCAATAACATTCTCGATTTGTTAAATTGCATGTATGAACTGCTTAAATGCTTTAGTCATAAATGTGTACGTCCTAGTGCACCCGCACGGAGGAGCAATCAACTGGTTAAAGGAGGTTCAGCCCTTCAAACAGAGACCCTGCACACAAGGTTATACTGGCAGTGCTGGCACAAGGTTATACTGGCAGTGCTGGCACAAGGTTATACTGGCAGTGCTGGCAGGATCACTAGTGGGGGCTTCACAAAAGTGACAGGAAAGTGTAATGGATGAAACAGAAAACCTGTGATGGAGTGGAAGAGACTAGGAACCAGGCTAATGATATTGACTATATGTAAAGTGCTCTTATGTTGTGTGATCTTTGGAGGGGGATAATCATGCTGCCCATATTAAGGGATGGCTCAAGTGTGAATAAGCGTATCTTAAAGGAGATTTTGAAGACTGCTCTTTTGGGGATGTTCATAAGATTTAAGAGGGAGAAGGAGCAGAAGCACGATCCAGTGTAGGAAAGTCTGGGGACCATTTATGTATTTTATTTATATTTTACATTTATGTAACGCCCAGACCCAAGGGTATCACAGCGTTTGGTACAGAGTTCAGAGTTAGGAGGTCCATTTGACGGGAACATTAGTCATATTTGTCAAAAAGCCAGGTTTTTACAAGCTTTCTGAAGGCAGAGGATGAGGGCTCATTTCTGATAGAGGCCGGCAGAGAGTTACAGAGCACGGGTGCGGCAACTCAAAAGCCGACACCTCCTGCTCTGGTATTCTGAAAGCGAGGGGTGAGCAATGAGACGCTGGTGTTGGATCATAGCGAGTGCACTGGTGTTTCTGAGTAATGCTGTTGTTGAGGTGGAGGGGATCCTTTCCGTAAATACACTGGTGGGCAATAGAGTTTTAAAGTCGATACAGGCTTTGATGGGTAGCCACTGGGTTTCTCGCCTGGTTGCTGAAATGTGGTCTGATCGTCATAGGACTGGGGCGGCACGCAAGGCTTTGTTGCACTTGCAACAGATCTCTTGCCCTACACATTTGTAGAAAACTCTAGAATCCGGCACCTTATGGGAAAAGTTGATTACTGCTGCAAACATTCAGTCTAATGTTTCTTATCGTGCAAGGTGGTACTACAATTGTACAATGGCACAATGGCTACAATGGGGTGGGCACTACCGAAGTCAGTAGGGCAGAAAGTCCACTTCAGCTTGAAATGGTCGACCAGGAGTCAGATAATTGACTATATGACTGTCCCAGCACACTGGATAGCCTTGACTTCCCCCAACAACCAAAAGGGGTCCCAGCATAATTCCTAGGAGCAGCAGATGTGTGAGGTTCGGCACCAGGCAACATTGTGCATGTAAATGCTTCTGGGCACCACAGGAAATTGACATCTGGGGGAAGGTGGAGGAAGTGAATGCATAGTGGCTAAGGCCTTGTGGTTTGCATGTGGGCTTTGTTGTAACAGACAATGGATCAAATGCACTTGCTGCCTTACGAATTGTCCCATTTGGTGTGCATGTTGTTTATCTTGTGAAGTGGGAGAATGGAAGACCAGGCTACCGTCCTTCACCTCTCGCGCTTGGCCTAGAGGGTCACGACCCAGACACCCGCCGCGAGAAGAGTTTGTCCATTTACCAGACGACCAGATACCCTGGTACAGGAACATACGGATGTGTCCATCTGCCTGCCCAGCAGCCCGCACTGGCCATGCCGACACCTGCGGCACGGACCAACTAGACTAAAATCTACACGTCGTTAGAGATGCCATGACGACCTAGACAACGGGAAGCACATCGGTACAAATATACACACTAGACATTCCCACACCGATCTACACGAAGAATATACTCAGTGCTATGACGTAGGCGACAGGCATATTCACGGACGTGCATCTTTATTATTTTTACATAGGCTTTCAGAATGCAGAAACGCAAGACGCGTCATGAACTCATCTACAAAGCTTGCTCGCGCTTCTCTTGAAACCAGTTACTACCATGAGAGGTATAATGAAGACACGATACTGGTCATGGAACTATATGCTACTATAACCTAAAGCACCTATGCACCAAACGGACCACTTATGCACCAGGCCCAAGTTGGCCTCAAACAAGAGCTCCCGTGGACATTAACAAAGCAAGAGTCAGGTTGCTGATCCTGCAGAATGAGCCCGGTGAAGCAACCAGCCAAGGTCGCAATGTTGCAAACCCACATTCCAAGAACAAATCATCAAAGGCACGATGTTGCAACCTCGCACTCCGCGCACCAACGTTAAGGTCACACTTGCAAATTAAACCAGACACACAGTGGAAAAGCAATATTAATTGTGCAGAATTCTGCCTCAAACACGGTCCCTCCCCACGTGACCAAGCCGAACCTGACAAGATGCCAAACCCAGGAGAGAAGAGGCGTCTGGATCCCTCGCTACGAGACACAGGCAGATACACTTGAAAGGCTCAATGGACATCTGCGACAGTGGGAGCGGTCAGCCTTCCAGCTATGAATAAATCCTCACATTGTCTGCACGTACCCATAGTGAAACATTGTTGCAAATTGCAGGTACACCGAGAGCTGGGAACAGCGGTGGTCCCAGGCTGGGAAGCTCACGGGCGCACCAATCAGAACATGGGGCTCTTATCACTGACGCCAGTAATATTAACCAATCCTCAGGAGTCTTCATGTAACAATTCTCATGTATCTAATTGTAGGGACAACCCAGATATATCACCTGACTACCCTTTGTCCACTAACATTGTTCTCTATATGTGTGCTATACTAACCCTACCACTCGAGCAACCAATTAAGAGTGGCGATAGGTTTTTTGTTAACTTTCTGAGGTGACGCAAGTAGCGCGTCATAATACAGTAAAAAGGGCCTGCGAGCCCCACGATTGTGTGTGTGTCAGGACGGACGCGTACGCTCCTTGACCCATCCCTGCCGTTTTGTCTAATAAACAGCAGAGTCACCTTGCTCCTTGTGTGTGTCTCATACTCTATCTCATCTGGGATATACACGGGAGGAGTTGGGGCCTCCCTGCCTGGAGGTCTGCGGACGGCCCGGCCGACCCCGGCAGAATTTCCCCCCGACAAGTTGGAGGCACTGCTGAGATCTGTTTAAGATCGACTTTTTATTTTTTACCTTTTCCAGGCACTCCCGTTGCGAGGAGGCCCGGCGGCGCGGCCCCCTCTGCCGTTGCCCCCTTCTGAGGACTACAGGACCATCGCGGAGCTGCGAGAAGACCGGACAGCGCAATCCGGATATTGGCCCTCGGGAGCCGGTTGAGAAGTATCCCGCCCGCGGTTGGCGAGTGTCCAGACGTGGTCCAGATGAGGGGAGGTGGCGAGCCGCTCGGAGGGGTGCACGCAGTCGAGCGGCCCTGCATCAAGAGAACTTGGTGAGCATGACACGCACAACAAGCAATGCGAAATTGTGAGGGAGGAGGGAGGAAGTAAACAAGGGAGGAGGGAGGTGTTGTACAGATGCACGGCGAAGGTCTAACTACTTAGTGTTGCCAATGGAATGAATGGTAGCGAAACGAGTGCAAGAGCAGTCGGCTACGTCACGCGAAAGAGGGGGGCGGAGCACGAAAATATCACGTGCGGCCGCTCGTAAGACACTGATTGGCCTAAGTCGCGACTATGTGTAAGGGTGGGTGTGTGTGGTTTCCTACGATTTGGCATTTATTGATCAATGAGTAGACGAGGATCCCTATTGTTCGAGCAAGAAACTCGATAGGTAGATGACGTTTCCCTGTAGGCGGTAGCTAGTTGCCTAGTTGCCCAATACGGAAGATAATTGGCTGGTTAAGCCCTCCTGTTGAGGGGCGTATCACACGCGAGGCGACGCAGCGTGCGCAGTCCGATTATATTATTGATTTGATTACCTTGTTCCAGGAGTGACAGGAAGACAGCTGTAGGGTTAGCGGGGGTAGATTGCAAGTGTATTTTGAACTTAAAGAACATATGAAGAATGTACCAGTAGCTCGAAGAGATCGGTGACGTCACCAGTAGGGCTTTAATAGGATATCGCGAGCACAAGGAACTTTGGTTTTGAGAGTGGTGGGGAAGAGAAATATGATAAGGGAGCGGACACGGAGATAAACGATAAACGAGTGGATCGGGAAAAGGAGAAGGGGAGAGGGGCGTGGCTGCGCACAGAGAACGCCGGCCACGGCAAGTGTAGAAGGGGGAGGAGAACGGGGAAACAGGACGAGTGTATAAGAGCATCGTAAAGGGTACGCAGCCGCAGGGGGCTGCGTGCGCTTCGGCCGCAGGGGGCCGTAAGGGAGGGAATATACAAATGTAAAACCATACATATATATATATATTTTTTTTTATTTTTTAATAATTTTTTATTGCATAATTTGTCAAAGGATTGTCGTAAGTCCCCACACTTGCGGGGCCAGGTAAACAATATAAGGTTGTATTTTGTAAACTGCTAGTGAAGGGAAGGGTAACAAATGGAGCGCCACTATGTCATACGGGACAGGGTCGGGAGGGTGGGGGAACACCCTCACTACCCCACTACAACACATATGCACCACACTGCCACCCCATAGGGAGAAATTAATTAAGTACAGCATAGAGTGGACCCAGGGGACGGATAACAAAATGTTAACACCATGGCCGCCTAATGGTAGTTTCGATCCATATGCCCAACACTCACTGCTAAACCATCTGCACAATACATACAAGGGGAAGAAGTTGGCAAACCATGTGGAGGTGTTTAACTTATGGAGGATGTTCCAGGGGTCCCGACCAGGACCAAATGGAATGTTCACTATGGGGGAAACACCGGAAGAAAAGGAGATTAAGAAAGAAGGAGAGGATGGGAAAAAGGGGCGTGAAAGCACAAAGAATACGGGGCACGGAGGAGAGGGAGGAGAAAAGATTGATAAATCAGACGACATAAAAAGGGAACCCAGCAACGAGATACCCATAACACCGGGAGTGAAAACAGAGGGAGGAGGGTTGTACCCTTTAAGAGAATTAGGAGAAATAGAAGGACAGTTAAGGGCGGCTGAAGGATACTCGAACCGGCATACAGCCCTCCACCATATGTAGCTCATAGGAAGATGCCAGTGGGGGAGGGGAGGATTGGAGAAGAGCAGACTGTAGAGATAGGAAATGATGAGTGGGTAGCTGCACAGATATTATTAAAATTATGAGGTTCACTAACTGGAGAAGAGAGGGAGGTAGTAAAGAGAACAGACGAGGATAGTGCAAGAGAGAGTGAAATGAGGGGGGAGGAGCTATTACGGCAAAAGGAAGAGATTTTGGAGGAAAGATTAGCAAAGCTAAGGGATGAGCAGAATGAATTGATCAAACAGCTTGAGAGGGAGGAAAGAGAGAGAGGGAAGAAAAGGAAAGAAGGTAAGAACGAATTGGAAAAATTAAGGGAACGAAATGAGGAGCAAAGGAGAGAAGCTGAAAGGGTAAAAGCAGCAGCAGACAGGGTATCAAGAGTAGTGCTGAGAGAGAAGAAGAAGGAAGAAGAAGAAAAGGAAAAGGAAATGGCAATATGGAAGAGGAGGGTACTATCAGAGACAGCTAAGAAATATGAAGAGGGGAAAGTAATAGAAAGTATAGTAGAAAGAGAAAGGGTGAAATGGGAAAGGAAGAAAGAGGATGAAAGAATATTGGAACAGATGAGCAACGAAGTGATGGAGGAATTGAAAAGGAAAAGGGAGGAAAATAGTAGGGAGATGGAGGAGAGAAGTGAAGGGGAAAGAGAAGGGAGGAGTAGGGAGAGTGAAAAATGGGGGGATGTATATAGAAGTAGAGAAGTAGCAACAACATCAGCACTAGGGGGAGCAGTTGGTAACAAAGGAAAAGGAGAAATAGACCTAATAGACTTAGAAACAGTAACAATAAAAGGGAAAAAGGCAGAGTGGGGGGTGCCATTTATGAATGATTTTTGCAGTGAGGAGGAAGAAGGAGTGGAGAGGGAAGGAAGAAAGAGTGAAAGGGAAAGCTTAGATAAGCTATACCTCACTCGAACAAACATAGACTCGCCATGGATCAGTAGGAGAAGGGAGGAGCTGGAGAGAAGTAAGGAGGGAATGCAAGGACTAGTGGAAAGACAAACCCATGAAACCACACCACCCCCATCTCCATCACGCCCTCCCCCATCGCACCCTACATGCTCAACCACCGCACGCTCGCTGCGCAGAATAAAGCTCGCGCCCTTCATGGACGAACTGACACCCTATGCATGTCGGCTTAGAGACCTCCCTAGTCGCAGGCAAGACAGACAAATAAACACGCCCACATTAAATACAGGAAATGACGAAAGGAGGGGAAAGGATGGAGAAGGAGTTAGGAGCAGGGGTAATAAGGACGAAATTGAAGAGGTAAAGGAAACGGAAGAAGAGGAGGGGTGTGAGGACTCGATATTATGGAACGTAAAGGGTGACACAAGACACAACTTAATGCCACTGTTGGAGAGAGGAGGGGTTAGACCACAGTACGTCCCTTGGAAGCATACGGATAAAGAAAATATAAAATGTAGGCTCCCATCACTAAGTGGAGGTGCGGGTAAGTGGATATATGAAATGGAAAAACACACCGCAGGACAGAAACTAGCAGTAGGAGATGTGAAGGGCCTGTTAATATCAATATTAGGGGATAGAGCGGATGACATTTGTAAGGGAGCGGGATTCCATGGGGTAACAATAACAAACACATCGCATGATGGGGCACCATTTGCAAACTGCAGACATGCGCTATGGCAGGCACTGAGAGTACAGTACCCAGACACATCAGACATAGGAGCAATTACTTCCCGTAAGATGCGTGAGAATGAGGATCCTGTTGATTATATCCAGGATATCCAAGAGAAGTGGCGCATGGAAACTAGAGAACAATGGGACAAAACACCGGCCATATTTTATCATATATTAGTACAAGGGCTCCCAGAAGGAGTTCAGAAACCACTAAAGAAAGTAGTGGGAATGGAAGCAAAACCATGGCCAGAAATACAACTGACTATAGTACATCACTGCAGGACATGGCAAGGGAAAATGAAACAAAAGGAAGAGGACAGGAAAACAGAAGAGGCTAAACTAGTACAGAAAAAACGTACTAAATACACAATGGAAGGGGCACTAATAACTATGCCCACACCAATGGCCCAAAGCCCCACACAAGTAGTGGCTGCACAAGATCCCGCTCAAATAGCACCTCCACAGACTATAACACAACAAGTGCCACCACTGCAATTACACGCACCAAACATGGGAGGAGGGTACCCAATGCAAGGAGCTGGGTATTATAGTTATAACAGGGGGAGAGGAGGATTTATGAGAGGGAGAGGATACGGATATAATACCCAACAGCAGGTGGGAGGACTTAGAAATTCCTACCCCTCAGGGCAACCAGTATACCAGGACAACACAGGGAGCTTCCCATGGCAAAGCAGGGAACCACCCGTGTGTTGGAGTTGTGGATTATTAGGACACATGTCACGTACGTGTAGGGTCAGGCCAGGAACACCAGCATGGAATGAACAGGCACAACCCAGGACCTCACAAGAACAGCAAAGCATACAACAACAGCAGACGTTACAACAAGGAAGTGACCCACAACAACAAATAACACAACAACAGCCACAAACATATTCACTGCCACAACAACAAATAACACAACAACAGCCACTGCCACAACAACAAGTAGCGCTAACACAACAACCCCAAACTCAACAAACGCAATTGGGTAGGGTGACGGTCTTGGGACACAACCCTTACACAGGGAATGGCCAATCATTGTACCCCCAATAGGACAGCCCACAGACGGCCTTGGTGTGTCCCATCCTGTCAGTAACACCTAATAGTGCGGAGGAGCCACGCATAGAGGTAACGATAGGTGACAAAAAATTATCATTCCTTGTTGACACCGGGGCAACCCGGTCTTGCATAAGGGAAGGTAAATTTAAGATGTCAGGCGAAGCCATGAACACCCAAGGATTTTCTGGGGCTAAAGGGTTGGTTCCCTTTACTGATAACGTTCCCTTATCTATTGGAGATTATGATCTGTCGGTTCCACTTTTATATTATAGTGCCTCACCAGTAAATATACTGGGGAGGGTCATAATGAACAGGTTGAATATGACGATCTCCTTTACAGAGGATGGTATAATTTGCTCTACTCCAGGGATTAACATGCTCGTAGCACGACAGATTATGCAAGCATACTGTGGACAGACAGCGATTAGGGCGGAACCAGTAGATGGCGAGCTCTTCCAGTATGGAACAGACATGGCATTTGCATGGATGCCAGGGATAGAAGGGAAAATATGGAGGAGGCCAGCAGCCTATCTGTTCCGACCAGAAACACCTGTTAATGAACCAGAAGGAAAGGTGTTTGTAATGGACATTGAGAGCATTATTGCAACAGCTGATTATATTGCTGTGCACGCCCAAGATAAAGAAGGGAGAGCATGGAGGGCAGTGATAGCACTAGCAGAAGGATGTAGGCTGACCCAGGTGTCAGATGAGGAGCTGTTCTCAGAAGAAAAGGAGGAAGGTGAAATGGTGTTCATGATGAGTGTAGAAATATGGCTAAGAGTGGCTCACAAACAAGTAGCACAGAAAATTGCAATGGCACTTGAGGCACCCGCATGCACCCCAGTCCCCTTCTTTAAGGAGGATATGTCAAGGGTGCCCAAATCATTATGGACTATTAGCCCTTATGACGTGGGATGCATAAAAAGCATAGGGGGTGTAAGGATAAAATTGAAAAAAGGTGCCATACTACCAAGAGTGAAACAGTACCCACTGTCAAAAGAGGCAGATGAGGGCATATATGAAACCAACACGGCCCTTAAAAACAATGGCATATTGGTCCCCTCAGATTCACCATGTAACACGGCTGTGTACCCAGTGCGCAAGGCTAAAGGGGGGTCTTGGTGCTTCATACAGGACCTCAGGCCCTTCAACAACATAGTAGAAGCAGAGTATCCAGTAACAGCAAACCCGGCCACAATATTGTGTGGCATTCCAGCAGAAGCATCACGATTTACAGTGATTGACCTTAAAAATGCTTTTTTCTCAATACCATTACACCCAGACTCACAAGATTTGACAAGCTTCACTTACCGAAATACAAAGTGGAAACATACCAGATTGCCACAGGGGAATTGTGAATCACCCTCAATTTTCAATAGAGTAATACAGATGGATTTGGGTAACGTTGAAGTGGAAAGCACAGTGTTACAGTATGTGGATGACATAATAATTTGCAGTACAAACGAAAGTAAATGCAGAGAGGACTCCTTAAAAATGTTGACGATATTGGCTGAAAAAGGATATAAGGTAGACATGGAAAAGATACAATACTGTCAGGAACAGGTACTTTACATTGGCCAACTGATATCCCAACATGGAAGAAAGATTGCACCACAAAGAGCACAGGCCATTTCAATGCCACAGACTGTGAGAGAACTGCAGCAATTTCTGGGGCTGTGCAACTACTGTAGAGCGTGGGTATTTGATTACAGTTCATACATAGGACCCCTGCTTGAGGGTTTGAGGGAAGCCAATAAAGGGGAGAAAATGTTGGGGTGGACTATGGATATTAGGGAGGCCGTTGATGAATTGAAAGACGCGATATCAACTGCTCCAGTACTGGCATCCCCAGACTATGAGCGACGATTTTTTATATTTTCACATTGCGAATCAGCAGTGATGAAAGCAGTATTGGCCCAAAAAACGAGCATGGGCTATAAACCAGTAGCATTTTACAGCGGTCATTTAGACCCTGTGATGTTAGGTCACTTCCCTTGCGAACAAGGTCTCGCTGCAGCTGCTTTTGCAGTGGAAAAAGCATCAGCAATAACCATGGGGTGTCCAACTACACTGTTTGTGGAACATGCACTATTTGCAATATTGAATAAACCTAAGTCCACACTAACAACGCAGAGGGCATCAGGTTATGAGATCATTTTGTCTAGAGCTGAACTAGCAATTGTTAGATGTAGCACGGTTAACCCTGCAAGGTTCCTAGCAGAAGTAATTGAGGAGGGAGATTACGCCCATGACTGCACCCAAATAACTGAAATGTACTCATGTACTAGAAAAGTTGAAGAAAACGCACTCGAGGGAGGTGAGCTTTTGTTTATTGATGGGTCATCAACTATTGATCAAGGAGATGGGATACGGAGGACTGGGGCAGAAGTGGTAAAAATGATGGAGGCGCCGGTGTGTGTGGCTATGAAATGTGTACAATTACCACAGCATTACTCTGCTCAAGCCGCGGAACTGGTTGCACTAATATTGGCATTAAAGGAAAGTTTTGACAAACGAGTAACCATATATTCCGACAGTGCATATGTTACATCCACTGTCCACTCAGGGCTATCAAAATGGAGAAGAAGAGGGTTTAGGAGAGCTGATGGCACTCCAGTGCAACATGCCCTCTTATTGGCTGAACTAATTGAAGTAATAAACAACCCCCAAGAACTAGCCCTAGTAAAATGCACCGCACACACCAATGGTGAAGACCACGTCTCAAAAGGGAATGCAGCAGCAGACGCACATGCGAAATATGCTGCATACTTTGGTGAGATATGGAACCCCACAGACTCACAGAGAGGGAGAGGGAGGGGAATGGCTAGGGAGATGTTGATAAGAGAAGGGTACACCCATCTCCCAGCCACACAGATTATGGAGCTACAAGCGGCTGCACCAATGGCCGAAAAAGAAATATGGGTAAAAAGAGGATGTACAATGTCACCAACCGATGCACTATGGCGCCAGGGTGGCACTGGAAAAGTTGTAATACCGTTGGCACTTTTAAACACCGCCCTGAGCCAATTACATCACCCAGCCCATACAGGCAAGGAAATAATTGCAGCACGAATTAGAGAAGATTGGTTCTGTCCCGAGTTAAATTCTCATGTGTCGAATTTTATCAGCAATTGTCTCACATGTCAACAGTTTACGGCCGGTCATACCCTAAAAGTGATAAGAGGTACCATACCCCGGCCAGAGGGACCTTTTCGGCACCTTCACATTGACTATGTTGATATGATCAACATATGTCAAGGTAATAGGTATATGATTGTAGTAGTATGTCCATTCTCTAGGTGGATTGAAGCAGGGCCCTGTTCACACCCAGATGCATTTAGAGCAGCCAAATTCCTAGTAAGGGAGGTCTTCCCCAGGTGGGGAGTGTGCGAGGTGTTAAGGTCAGACAATGGCACGCATTTCGCAAACGAAATGTTCCAGCATATCACATCCTTGCTGAGCATAAAACACAAATTTGCATGTGCATACCACCCACAGGCTAACGGTGTATGTGAACGCCTGAATGGCCTATTAAAGGAGGCAATTGCAAAAATACAACAAACAACAAAGAAAAGCTGGTTGTATTGCCTTACATTAGCCCTATTTGAATTAAGGAATAGGCCAGGGTCCGACCACCACCTCACCCCTCACGAGGTGGTTACTGGACGTCAAATGCGCCTTCCCCTAACGCCAACGTCAAGGGCATTCACTGACCACGAAAGTTCAGCGAGTGTGTTAGGTGATGAAATGTATCAATATGTGTCTTCTTTGATTACTAGTGTTGTGTTTGTGTCTCAACAGCTCGAGCGCACACGGGGCGGGTCTACCAGCAATCAAGAAGAAGGCGCCAGTACAGAATTGGAAAAGGAGAACTTGTGCAAACTTGCCAAAGGTGACCACGTGCTACTTCGCAATTTCAATAGGAAGTGGAACGATAAGCGGTTCACTGGCCCCCATCTGGTAGAGGACGTATCAACAAGAGCAGTAAAACTAAAGGACAAGCGTGCCTGGAACCACCTACATGATGTAAAGATCTACAAACTGCAGACCCGCCCCAGCGCCAACGACAGGTCCATTGGAAGAACAGCAACAACATCCCCGACAGCGGAAGGAAGTTCTACCACAGACAACGACCCAATTGTTCCCTTACCGTGTCACTACTCAGCTTCCCCGGAGACAATAACTGACGAAGAAAGGGGTGATCGCCATACTGCCCACCCCATGGTCACACGCTCAAAGAGTAAAAATACTTCCGCCATCTGAGCCCAAACCCCCCGCCCATTGACCTCCAAGTATAGTTATAACTGAACTGAAGGACATTGCCTGCACAAATACACATGTAAACACGTGAATGTTCTCTTTTTTCTCTCGCACATACAGGAACTGCGTATTATTGTATTGTTAAGAAAATAGCTAACTAACAAGTTCACTGCCCAGGCGTAGATGGTACTCCCCGACGATAACTACCCAGAAGAATTGTCACACCAATTTGTATACGAAATAAAAAGGCCAACGTACCTAAAAAGGAGAAGGGTATGTGTCTACTACACAGCATTCCTCTTGGCCATAGAATATTCCATGCCCCACCTCCGCCCATACTTGCCTGTCCTAAGAGACAGATCACTTAGAGTAGCGTGGGAACAGCTCTTCGCCTGGGCACTGAATGACTATTTGATAGGGAGAGCTTAAAGGAAACAAACAACTAACATTTAATAACAAGCATTTTGAGAATTTTTAGGCGGGCAACTTTAACGTCGCAAGAATACGCTGCCAGGACTGCAGCAAGGTAAGAGCAAAATGCCGGTGAGATTAGCATATGTAATAAAAGTAATAGGGATTTTTATGATCACTGGGTTCTTGGCTGCCTCTGTATGGCAGTACAGCTATGCTATTAATTTTATTGCTGCACCCAAACCTAATATACCCCCGTCCCCTGCTGCAACAGGTGTTACGTCAGGTGATAATAGTAACATTGCACCCAAGCAAAATAGAGTTAAACGCAGCACATACTCAGACAATAAAGGTATTGATAATTATATACAAGATTCAGCACACGTCACAAACAACATATGGTACCAACACATGACCCGCATTGGTAAGCAGACAACTGAGGACAGCTGCTACGTTTGCTCATTAATACCATACGCCATGAGTGCTTCACGAACATTTGTTGCCACAGAAATAGATGAAAAGACAGCACAGTGCATAATATACTTGGCACTGTTCCAAACGAAAGGAAGATTTCAAGGGACAGTAGTGCACATGACATGGAAAACACGAGACTCATACCCATATGAAAACAACTTCCTCAAGACCTATTTGAGTTACCACAAGAGCAGTTTACATGCTGAAGCATTCAGATACATAACAAGTGGCCCTGCAAAAGGAGAAACAAAGAAAGTAACACTGCAGTATCTACCATGTGATTGGTACGCCACTGAAGTTCTGGGTAAACAAGGATGTTGGGAGAGGCCGCTGGTGACGATAACAGGAAAGGTGTATCTGGACAACAGCTGGGAGATAGGAGTGATTGGCAGCAACATGGTAACAAAAGAAACTATCTCAACTATCGAGGCACACAATCACCGATGTTGGACGACGTGGATCAAGTATGTACCAATGCTCACGTGGGTAGAAACAGATGAAGACCCAATAACAATACTACCGCTGACTGCGCCCAAGGTATGCTACCAGCATAAAGGAGAGGTGGACGTAGGATATAACACCAATTGTGCAAGTGTGATGGAGTTACCTGAGGGGGGAGCAGGAACAGCAGTAATAATGGACCATTATTGGGCCTGTGGAGAAAAGGCATACCATACACTGCCTCCCCTGTGGAATGGTGTGTGCACAATGGTGCACGTCAATGTACCATCACTAGTGGTACCTAAGAAGCATGTCAATGTGGCGAACTTTCCCAAAATGGATGAAGGGGACAAGAGAAAAAAGAGATCTGCACCACTTCAGGAGGAGCAAGGGAACAGGACCAACAGCAATGATACTGTCCTAAATAGAAGAAAAAGACAAGGAGAGCCACTGACAGGAAACTACCTGTGGGGAAGGTCGGAAACGGCACTAACCTCAATACCGCCAGAACACAGACTATTCAGCAGAGCAGCAATGTTCTTCTCCTCAATAATACACCCGGGACTGCAGGCTTACGCAAACGCAAAATGGCTCCAAATAACTAGATGGGAACTAATGATGACCATCAATTCTACAGTAAATGGGTTTAACGCAATAAAAGAGGAACTGCGAGCTATAAGGATGGTAGCACTGCAGAACAGATATGTATTGGACCTTCTCACAGCAATGGAAGGAGGAGTTTGTGCAAAGATAGGACAATCATGCTGCACGTTCATACCTGCCAACGATGCTGACAATGGTACACTGACAGAAGCAGTTTCACAATTGGCCCAGATGCACTCCAAAATGATGGATGAAAGTAACGGTGTAAACAAGGATAAGAGCTGGTTTTCACTATTATGGTCATGGATGCCATCCTGGCTGTCAGATGGACTGAAAATAATAGTGGGTTGTACTATTTTGGCTGGAGCTACGCTGATCATAATTAGATTTTGGAAGGCCCGGAAGGCACGTACCACTGACGAGTTGCTCGAAATGGTGGGAATGCACCCCTTGATGCCAGCAGATGACGGCCAACATACAGGTGTGATAATACAGGAGAGGGAGAAGTTGCGCACCCAAATCATCACCAACCATCTAGACCCACCATCAGTGAAGATCGAGAACCCAAGAAACCCCAGGAGCTACATAGGAAAATGGGTATACTGTACTCCTGGAGGAACCTGTGAATATATGTATTGGTCATTTGAAGATCATGTAAACCATTATGGACATCTAGGAGGAATAACTAAGATATGGCGAGTAAGAGGAGATAACGAGAAGGATATGTTTGTGGTCGACAAGTCGACCAGAGGGGGGACTGAAGTGGGAGAATGGAAGACCAGGCTCCCGTCCTTCACCTCTCGCGCTTGGCCTAGAGGGTCACGACCCAGACACCCGCCACAAGAAGAGTTTGTCCATTTACCAGACGACCAGATACCCTGGTACAGGAACATACGGATGTGTCCATCTGCCTGCCCAGCAGCCCGCACTGGCCATGCCGACACCTGCGGCACGGACCAACTAGACTAAAATCTACACGTCGTTAGAGATGCCATGACGACCTAGACAACGGGAAGCACATCGGTACAAATATACACACTGGACATTCCCACACCGATCTACACGAAGAATATACTCAGTGCTATGACGTAGGCGACAGGCATATTCACGGACGTGCATCTTTATTATTTTTACATAGGCTTTCAGAATGCAGAAACGCAAGACGCGTCATGAACTCATCTACAAAGCTTGCCCGCGCTTCTCTTGAAACCAGTTACTACCATGAGAGGTATAATGAAGACACGATACTGGTCATGGAACTATATGCTACTATAACCTAAAGCACCTATGCACCAAACGGACCACTTATGCACCAGGCCCAAGTAGGCCTCAAACAAGAGCTCCCGTGGACATTAACAAAGCAAGAGTCAGGTTGCTGATCCTGCAGAATGAGCCCGGTGAAGCAACCAGCCAAGGTCGCAATGTTGCAAACCCACATTCCAAGAACAAATCATCAAAGGCACGATGTTGCAACCTCGCACTCCGCGCACCAACGTTAAGGTCACACCTGCAAATTAAACCAGACACACAGTGGAAAAGCAATATTAATTGTGCAGAATTCTGCCTCAAACACGGTCCCTCCCCACGTGACCAAGCCGAACCTGACGAGATGCCAAACCCAGGAGAGAAGAGGCGTCTGGATCCCTCGCTACGAGACACAGGCAGATACACTTGAAAGGCTCAATGGACATCTGCGACAGTGGGAGCGGTCAGCCTTCCAGCTATGAATAAATCCTCACATTGTCTGCACGTACCCATAGTGAAACATTGTTGCAAATTGCAGGTACACCGAGAGCTGGGAACAGCGGTGGTCCCAGGCTGGGAAGCTCACGGGCGCACCAATCAGAACATGGGGCTCTTATCACTGACGCCAGTAATATTAACCAATCCTCAGGAGTCTTCATGTAACAATTCTCATGTATCTAATTGTAGGGACAACCCAGATATATCACCTGACTACCCTTTGTCCACTAACATTGTTCTCTATATGTGTGCTATACTAACCCTGCCACTCGAGCAACCAATTAAGAGTGGCGATAGGTTTTTTGTTAACTTTCTGAGGTGACGCAAGTAGCGCGTCATAATACAGTAAAAAGGGCCTGCGATCCCCACGATTGTGTGTGTGTCAGGACGGACGCGTATGCTCCTTGACCCATCCCTGCCGTTTTGTCTAATAAACAGCAGAGTCACCTTGCTCCTTGTGTGTGTCTCATACTCTATCTCATCTGGGATATACACGGGAGGAGTTGGGGCCTCCCTGCCTGGAGGTCTGCGGACGGCCCGGCCGACCCCGGCAGAATTTCCCCCCGACACTTGTGTTACATGCTTTATCAACCATTATGAGCCTGTGAAAGAAATGATGGCTGTGGCCCTGAAGATCAACTCCAATTTCAGCCAGGCTTATCATGCCAGAAATGAAGTGCACTAAATGCAAGTGCACCACAAGTTGCCACTGCACCACCTGAAGACCTCAGTGGCCAACTGGTTGGAATTCCAGCACAGACATGGTTGGCTGAGCTCCATGATCAGTGAAACACCACCGCAGATTACTGCACCACTCACATCAGAGCCCTTGGTGGGGCATTTCTAATAAGGTCAGTTGCAGCTGCTGTCTAATGTCTGATCTGTTTTATGACCTTTCGAGGAAGCCACCAAGTGGGTTATTCATCACAATACATCCATGAGAGAGGTTATTCCACTGGTGCACCTGTTGAGGTCATCCTGACCAATATGGCAAATGCCTATGCCTTGGCAGGTGGAGCCCATTAGTCACAGATGAAGAGGATCTGCTTTTAGCCTCGCTAGGTTGATCCACAGGCAGTTGGATGCAAAGGTAACATTTAGTATTTGATGCCACGCTTTGTGGACACACCTTTCCAAGTAAACATAGTAGATTTAATTTGCAGCAAGCCTCACAAGGGGGTAACACTGTTCAAATGTACACAAATGTTTTGCTGCAGCACCTGCAACATCATTTGAAGAAATAAGGCTCAGACAGCCCGAAGAATCCCAACCAGCCCAAAGGTTGCTCACTATAGGAGGCATGTCAAAATCATAGAGGATGGCAGCCTCAAGGTGGCAGAACATCACTGTTTAAGTCATTGCAAGCAGTGCTAGCCCAGCCTACGGGTAAAGGGAATCTGTGGGACACCCTCCTCAGTGACTCTGGCATCTTGGAAACATATGGGCCAACAGGAACAGACAAAGGACCATCAACCTCTCAGATGCTTGATGGCTTCTTATTGTACGCTTCACCCATGGGAAGGCATGAGGAAACTTTACTTTACGGGTACAGCAAGTGTCTCATCTGGCCAGTGACACTTATGCAGATTTCTGTGGTATCGCTAAACTGCCCTCCTCCTCCACAAAACAGCAGTCTGAGAGTGTACGTAGTGCAATTTAGGCTATTGTTTCTTATCACAGTCTTGCAGTGATGCATGCTGAACAATTGACATTTATACAAATGAAAATATATTTAATTGCAGAAGACTATGGAACAACATCAACCCATATGATATGATATGATTGTTTATTTATATAGCGCCTATACACAGAAGCCAGCATACCAGATCAAATGATAATGACAATTATTACCTGGTCCATGTCAGACAGTTATTTAGAGGTGCTTGTAGTTGAGAAATAGCTGTACTACTAGCGACTGTAACTAAGTGGACCTGACCAGTTGTTGCCATGCATATGTCATCGCAGTGACTATGGTGCAAGCAATGTTTAAAAATTGTGATCATGCACTTTTCACATTTTTTCATATTCTTCCATTAGGTGCAGTATTCTCATAGTTCGTGTGCTTTTTCCCAGGGCACAATCAGACAAAAATGTTCTTGTGTTCGTCCACAGGGTAGAGCTGCCTACTAAATCTCTCTGGCTCTTTCTCAGGGTGCAGGAATCCCTTAAGGTTCTCAGGTTTTTTGGAGGGCACAGCCACCCACTATGGTTCTCAGGTTTTTTTCTCTAGACCCAGCCCTTAAGTTTCTCTGCTTTTTCCATATGGCCTAGCTAACACATAAGGTTCTCAGGTTCTCCCACAGTGTGAATCTACTCCTTAAGGTTCTCTTTTTTCACAGAGAAGCCACCTACTAAGGTTCTTTGGCTCTTTCACACAGTGTAGCCGCAACCTTAGGTTCTAGTTTTTTTTACAGGTGACAGCCAACCATTGTGGTTTACAGGTTCTCCCTCAGGGTTGAGCAGCTCTCAGGTTTTTTCACAGGACTTATCTATCCAAGTGCGTTCTCAAGTTCTCCTAGAGGGAGCAGCTGGCTACTAAAGTTCTTTGGCTCTTTTAAAGAGCTCTGCTACCCACTAATATTTTATATCTCCCCCAAAGGGCATTTCATGACGACCTTCAGCTAACACACTGACTGCCACCACTCTCAAACATGGGAAAGTCCCTATGTGAGGCCGGTCCGTCCTGCATGACTTCTCCGTACCATCTACCCATGCAACACCCTAGAGGAGGCAAGGGTGGTAGAACTCCATATGTTACCTTAAGTTATCCACCAACCCTACGTGGTCCGGCTCCTCACATCTAACAGACTGCCCACAATAAAGGCTGTTGGTCCCCTCTAAACCTTGTGATGTAGTCCAGGGCATCCTGTCAAAAGATGCCTGCTGCCAGTGTTGCACTGCCAACAACCACTAATGGTGGCAGCGCAGACAAATGACGCCTATCGGGCAGAGTGGACAGGTGCAGGGATCTGAGCCTGGTATGTCCAATGTTGCTGCCATGCTGCACCCCGGCCTGGGATGTGCTAGGGTCCTCCTTTTCACAACTGCTGGAGGGGGCAGGGATGGCTGCATGATCCCTAGCAGCCTCTGAGGACATTGAGGACATTTGCACCTGGTGCATCCTCTGTGCCACCAGCACATGCCATCTCGTATTGCCATTTTTGACCATCTCCTTCAGCCCCAAGTTTGCCCACTTCTCACTGCCCTGCACCATACAGAGGACCTCATATTCCTCTTCCCTTATGGCAGGGCAAAATAGTCCTACAGCCAGGACTCTGTAGACCACTCACCGGGGAGCCTCCTGGCTTCCCCCCATCTATGGCAGGAGTAGGTAGAGACTCCAATACCACCACCTCTTCCTCTAACTTTGCATTCCCTCCCACTACCTGCTGAACCACCTCCTGACAGCTGTATGGAGACAACGTCTTCCTCTATGCCCCCACCCAGTCAGACCAGTCACAAATACCCTCCTCCAGAGCCCTTGCTGTGGGCAACTACTCATCACAAGACAAATATTCCCTATTGCTCTACCTCAGCCTGTGCGGGGCATCCACATGAGGCCCTTCCTCCCCAGGCTCTATGGGGGCATCCACATGAGGCCTCTCACTCCTCATGTGCTTACACCACCAGGGCCTCCTCTGATGGCCCCGCCTCCTCTCCCACTACTGAGGCCTCGTACAATGCCACAGCCTTTCCCACTGACAGGAACGATTGGAGGTCCTGTAAGGCCCGGAAACCTAAACTGTCACCCACAACGAGCACGCGGTTCCTCCCTCCTCATCAATTATGGGAGAATCCTTCACTTCCCCAAGTGGGAGGGTTGGATTCCATCATGAGTGAGTATACACTACTGTTACTACTGCAATACCATACAAAACAAAAACTGTACATGACAGACACAAATCGTCTATAGTGTACTTTTTGTTTTGTGTTTTTTGCTGTATTATGGTAATAAAACTAACTATTGTGGGAAGTTTGTTCCGGGTTTTTTTGGCTTTTTTATTTGAAAAAAGCGAAATAGAAGTAGAACTCACAAAAGGGAAATTACAACATTTCTTCTTTGTTTTTCTTAACAAAAGACACAATCAAACACTGAATAATCACATAGACAAAGGGGGATAAAAAAGTGGCATCAAAAACACACTGAGAAGCCAGAAACTCCACGAAGTACCAAGAGCAAACTGATAATACTTTCCAAACTCCTCAAAAGACTTCCCAAAAGCTCCAATGTTACCAGCCATCCTCCAAGTGTGAGCATGCTGTGTGCAACACCTTTTCTCTCAGACTAGCAAACCCCACAAATGAACAGACAGTAAGTTGGGCCTAACATGGTGGGACAAACTTCAGTTGGCCTCTGATTGGTTGAATGAACTTGGCTGTACTCAACAAATCACCCAAGAGGGCACTGATTGGCTGGATGAACCTGATGAATAAATCTGTTACTCATCACAGATTCATGGCATCTGAGTGGACAACAAATCATCGAACGAGACTTAGAAGTCTGTTGCAAGTAGTCATTTGCACCAAAAACCCATCGTGCTCTTGCAGTATGGACACAACTTCAGATTTGTCCACTATCACAAGTACATTTTAGAGTAGTTAATCTAGACCTAGAAAATTAAGCTTGGTTGAAAAGTCACTGATGTTGAGAAGGATAGGCCTGGCAGTTGCTGCGGTAGAGGTAATGCATTTATCGAGTATAAGATTACTGTTAAAGGGGACCCAGAGTTTCGAGCCTTGGTGGATCCCTTGACATGATCAATAGGAAAGGACATAGGTGAGGGAGAAAGGGATCAGACTTTTGGGCAGAGAGGAAGATCACATTAGTTCTTGACCAATTAGGCAACAGGCAATACATTCCATGTATTGACGAATGGATGAGCGGGACAGGCAGTGATGTGGCATACCAATTCACTGGTGAAGGAGGGGAAGGTAATATTGGGAAAAGACAACGTATGAGATGCGACATAGAAACTAAATGTAAATGTAAGACATTTCTAATGAGAGGGAAAAGGTTGGAGTTGCTGCATTTAAAAACACAATGGACATTTGTTGAAAAACATCGCTGGAAAAGCAGGCGTATACTTTTTGCTCTAATGATGTCTTTGTTCTAAGCTAAAGTGCTGGGCGTCTTGTACACAGAACAGATAATCAAGGATGGGAGGGTAATCACACTGATAACAAGAAAGTAAAAGCTAGGAAAACATATTGGTACCCGGCGAGGGCCAATGAGATTGTTACAAACTATCGAATTGGCCCTTGCTGGGTCCCTAGCAGTGTGACAAAGACCTACCTGATACGGGCACTCTGAGCGCCGCGTCCCTCCAAGTTTGTTTCCATTGTTCGTCTGGCCGCCACGGAAAGTGAGAAGAGACGGTGTGTAGCCCTTCACCCGATCCATGATGGCCATTTTCATGTTTATCTTTTTTTAATATCTTTTTAATGGCCACCATGGAAAGGGAGAAGGGACTCTGTGTAGTCCCTTCTCCCCAATCCATGGTGGTCATTTTTTTCATTTTTTTTTCTCGAGTTGAGAAATGGCTTTCATACCATTTTGCAACTCGATAAAAGACACTATTAGTACCCCGGTACAATGTGCTGGGGTATTAATAGCAATAGTACCCTCATGGGAGGGGGCATTACTGGTCTGATAATGCCCCTGGAACTACGTTAAAGTTGTAACTATTGCCCCGGGACATTACCAGACCTGTAATGCCCCCCTTCCAAAGGTGCTGTTAATTTATAAATCAACCTTCTCTCTTGAATGAGGTCTTTACATGGCGTGGGAAACATCATGGGTAGGAGAGGAAAGTGGACAAGCCTAGTGATTTGACTTAATCATGTAAGTCAAAGACAGACAACAAGATCCTAGAAATGACAACAACCCCTTCTTTTCCAAAACCCTCGCGTATATAGAACCTGGGAAGTCAGTCTCACATCAGAACTGTATTCAGGTTGCAATATATCCTATAGAGTCATTCTCTGCATATGCGCCAATATTGTTGCCATAACTGACTATGTTGCAGAAGTACAATTCACCCAGGTTTAATAGCAGAGTGCATAAAACAAAGACATTATACTATGTTGACACCGTTTACTTGGTAGTCAGAAGATTTAGTGTATGAACCTTTTGCAACACAATATGCCCAGACCAGAATTTCTTGAAATGTTCTGTTATGTCAGTATGTTTTTATATTCGCTTATACACTATTCCGTTTCACCATCATAGTAGTTTCAGTGCCTAGACGTGCCAGTGGAGTGTTGTACTGTGCCCCCACTAGGGGAATCCAGACCTTAGTCTCGTGGAGGAAAGAAAATAAACAAGGGGAATACAAGAGAATGGGAAAGGGAGGCATGCAGTGATAGCATGGATGCATGTCAGTTCTGTTGGGTGGACCATACTACTGCAAATGGGAGGATTCATAAGTGCCCAAATGTGTTGTGTAAATTGGGTTGTATTTCTATGGCAGATTTGGAGAATATGAAGTTGGGTGAATTAGGGTCTTGATATTGTGCTTAAGCAATCCTGGAAGTTTGATGGCTCATTTCCCCAGGCATTTATGATTATCAAACCTGAGCTAAGAGTGAAGTGTAGACTTTGGATAAAGATGAAGGTTGCTGGTAACAGAAGGTAATGGAATGGAGTGGGCAAATTAGTATAATAAAAATGGAAAAGCCTGGCACTTTAATGACTAACAAGTTATTTTTTAAGTATGTGTTCCATATCCTGTCATGCTAGACTTCACTTTGAGACAAAGTGGCGCCTTACTGGTAGTAGGCAATCAAAGTATAGTAATAAGTACTCCCATTGCAGGCATTGTTCATTAAACTATGTAAAAGCTGGAGTTGGATGTGTCAGACAGGGTGGGTAGGGGGAGAAGGGCCAGCTTTCTGTCCCTCTGTATGCAGTGACAGCCTGGCACCCCAGTGTGGCACCCCTGTGTTTTATGATATATCTTATATTATGTTACTATGCTTTCACCATAAGTTATAAAACACCTGCTTGCTTGTACAGTGCTTTATCCCACAGAAGGCCTACCTCACAAGACTGAGGAGCAGGGAGGGATCTTTCAGAGGGCAAGCCAACAACATGAACACCAGTCTGCCCAAAGAGCGGCAATGCCGGTCTCACAGTTGGGGAAGAAAATGGATGTGAAGCAGGAGTGAATGTGCTCCAGATCAGCCGGTTGTTCAGTTTTTAGCATAGTGTACCCCATTACTCGACCTGGTCTGCAAGAGGTTGCCATTAGGAGAGTATGCTGACTTACAGTTATGGACATGATTTATTCCAATGTGTTTATGGGTACAATTATAAAATCCGGAATCTAAGCTATATTATTAGACTGAGGATATGTGTAGACAGCCAGCTGATCAGAAGCGACCACCACAATAAACAAAAAACACACATAGCAGTGTAGCAGAAATCTGCTGAAAGACAACCCATGCCATTACCTGCTATATTTAACCAACATGGCCAATCTAAATACCAGAAGACATTCATAGATATTTCATCATTGAGATATAGTTTGCACAAGCAATCTAAACACCTTCCCTTCAAACATAAAAAAAACACAACTCTACACCTCTAAAACAAATATACATGCAATGTCCCCTGCCAATACACCCTAATGCTATGGGCACACACGGGCCCCATCTGAGCACAAGTGCCTCTATGCACTCCACACATACTGCCTAAACAAAGACCTGCACAGAGGTACTTCCGAATGCACACAGCAACACAGCATGAAATCTCTATCTTGCATGTTCCCTCTCGCCCCACTAACATAACCCATCCCCCTCTCTTTTAAATCCTCCAGATCGCCTGGAGAGCATGCACATGGCACAGGTATGTGTTATAATTCCAAGTAATTTAACATAACACGTCAAGTCAAAGAAATGTATTCAGATCTGAGATCCATTAACACAGAGGCGTTGCTAGGTGGGTGGGGCTGAGGGGGCTATAGCACAGGGTCTTTCGGTTGTAGCCCCGGATAAAAGGTGAGGGGCTACAACCAAAAGGCTAGCTAGTCAGGAGTCCCGACCTTTGCGTAGCCCCGGATCCTTTCCAGACCTAGCAACACCCCTGCATTAACACATATAAAATATATAGAGAGCGGAAATCAAAACACAGCTGTTAATTATAAGCAATAAAGCTAAAAACCAACATCACTGCATTTAAAACCATTTTTGCATCAGAATTACAAATAACATCTCAATTTCCGGAAGGATCCCTCTAAGAATGACTCTTACCCAATTAAAAACATCATATAAAAACAAATTCCTACATGTATGGAACTGGATAAAAGACAATTTGGCATCTATATTATATCTATGTTAATAGTGCACCCCTTACGTAATTGAGAACATGATATAAGAAGTCTTCCTTGCTGTATGCCATAAACAGTGACATGGCATCCAAACAAGTCCTAATACTGTTTTGGTTCAAAGGCAGCCTAAGCCAAAATTTCCTAAAACCTATAAAGAAATCTACAAATCAACAAAACAAATGCATTAGGTCTTCTTCCCTACCCAGGCAGCAAGGGCATGCCTTCCCTAGACCTAAGTAGCACATCCTTGATCTCAGAGCGAGGACATTTAATATGACCATTAATAGGATTCTGCGGCACTCTCAGGATTTTATTTCGTTTATAAAGGGTAGAGGCCTTGGTTGTTTGCAAATGGAAGAGTAGAATTGATCTAATGCTGTCCTGCATGGTGCAAAACTCTACATCTGCAGCCCTTTGCTTAAGGAGGTCTTACAATGAGCTGGTGAAAGTATGCTTAGTGCAGCTACATCCCACATACCCTGAACCCCAGCTTCTCATCAGGGCTATCGCACTAGGATACTACTAGTCCTTAATAGGAACATTAATTAACTCCCCAGCTGCTTTGCCCAGATTTGGATTTACTGAGGGACTGAGATGGATCTTTAGAAAAAAACTCCAAAACCCTCCTCTGGGCCTTTGAAGTTATGCTAGGGGTTCCCAATCCGTGCCCCAGTGGGTCCCCTGAGCTGCCAAGGGGGGGTTGGGGGGGGAAGCCACAAGATCTTGCTCAAGAAACGGCTTTGCATTATCTCTAAACACCCTCAAGCAGGAGCTCCCCAAATCTCAGTGCCGTAAAAGACAGCAGTCTTTATCTTAGCCTCTAACATAAGGATACATTTGGACAGTCGTTCCCTCTGTTTAGGTGATAAAAACAAAGCAACCCTCTAAGGCCAATAGCAATTTGCTTTGCTGACAAACTTATATGTCTCTGCCAACCTCCTTTGTCAGAGAAGGTCAGATGTTTGTAGTCAGTTGCTAACCCTATTCTTTCATAATTGAGAAACTAACTTGCATCCACCTTTCCCTTGCCAAAACCCCAAATCTCTGTTTTGGCGAGGTTTAGCTTCAACCGATGGTCATTAAACTGTGAGCAGGCATACCTCAGACGCTGCGGCAGCCCTCCAGGTGTAAGGTCCATTAGGACTGCATCATCGGCATAGAGCAAGGAGCAAAAATAGCTTCCATTTAAAGGGGCAGTGCCATTTTCGTGTGCTCTTACGTGGGTTAAAATCACATGCAAATTATGAGAATAAAAATTGACCTTATTTGTGTTGAACTCCCTTGAATAGACAAAGCCCCTAGAGGACATAACTGCAGCTCATATAATTATTGTATTGATTGGAGACTGCTGGGACCCCAATCCTACAAAGCTTGTTCCATAGCAGATTTTGGTTTATTGTGTCAAAATCTTTTGCCAAATCCCCAAAAGCAGTACAAATATGGCTACTTCTCCTTTTTGTATATTTTTCTACTATGGAATTCAAAAGAAAACATTGATCTATGGTAGAAAAGCCTTTTCGGAAACCAGCCTGGATGCCCGGTAGGATATGGTTTTCGAAGGCCCATTCTTCCAAACTTGCTGCCAGGCACACACTTGCCAACATGACCCATTTCAATCTTTTCCAGTCCTGGTTTTTGTCTGTGCATTCTGGGACTTGTAGTTGAACTTTTCCCTTTATAAAACTCAGACTTCAAGTCCCAGAATGCAAGGAATCAAACAGGACTGGATAAGCACCTACAGATTGGAACGGGTCACGTTGTCAAGTATGCAGGCACAGAGCGAAGATTTTGTTTGAGGCGCGGAGCAGCGCGATCGGGCGGTAGCAATGCAGATCTGACACGGACCCCTTTTTAAAAAGAGGGATAATGAGGCTTTTTTCCCAAGAGGGCAGGAGGGAATGGGCCTGCACAATTGAATTAAAAACACGGCTTAAGACTGGTAGCCACCACTCTTGTAGCCAAATAAACACCTCCGATCATAGGCTGTCTAGCGGCTTTTTCCTTTTTTGGGTGGCGATTTCCTTCCAGATAATTTCATAACATTTAGATCCTTGCTTCCCTTTGGAGAATTTGCTGACACAAAGGTCCTTGCTTCAAGGATCAGCCCCTGAAAGTGGGATATCCAAGCGTCAGAGGGGATTAGCCCAACATCGTCCTCGTCATCTTCATTAAAACCCTTGGCAACAAGTGCCCAGAACATTTTCGTGGCGCTTCCCTTACCCTCTATAAAATGCCCTTTTCTTGTTTTTCAGGAGGCTACTTTAGGCTCTTGTCTTAACGTAGAGTTGGCCTGTGGTGACCGTTTTCCCTTTTACGGCCCGATGCCTGCATTCATAGCATAACACAGCTCCTGCAATATACTGGCATTACAATCGCAAACCAGGATTATAATGCCCACAGGATACCATCCAGGTGATTTTTATATAGATTCTTAAAATGCAAATACAGAATAATGCAAAGCGTGTGACCCCCCAACCTTCCCTGTGGGCATATGGATATTTATGAAATAAAAAATAATACTGCCAATATGTGGAATATCAATGAATGACCAAGATGCTCTTATCATGTGTTGATATTTCAGTGCAATACCATTTAAATTGTAAGGCATTGCGTTCATGAGAACAATGTTCACTTGCCCAACTCTACTAGGGGGGGAGGGGCTTTCTTGGCTATAATACACGAGTCAATCACTGCAGCGTCCACTGTGAGCCTGGTCTCCCGTAACCAGGCAATGGCAAGAGTTGCCAATTGTTCTAAGAATGCATTATGTTCTAATTGATGTGGCACATCATTATGTCATGGTCCAATCCGGCGGGTACATATAGCCAGCCTGCCCTGATGATGTACCACTCAGGGCGTTAAGTATCCAGGCCCAGGAGTCATTCTTTTCTAAAGATGCAAGCTCCTGTGGGCATTGTTCCTGAATGTTCATTTCCCCCTTTTCCTTTGTTTTGCCAAATGTGGTTTGATGGTCTAGTACACGTACCTATGCCACGATATCTAAGGCCCAGCATACCTGCACATCACTTCTTATGTCCGAGGGCAATGTTGGGAATTGCATAGATGGGGGAGTGGGGGAGAAGAAGGAAGGGGGGCAGAAAGAAAGAAAGAAAGAAAGAAAGAAAGAAAGAAAGAAAGAAAGAAAGAAAGAAAGAAAGAAAGAAAGAAAGAAAGAAAGAAAGAAAGAAAGAAAGAAAGAAAGAAAGAAAGAAAGACACTTTTGACTGGTCCCTCAATGGCTAACTAGGGGTTCACATACTAATGTGTTACCAACGCTTGCTGACGACTCTCCTGAGGATTTTGTCATTTCAGAGGTTTGTTAACATACTCACCTACTCTCACCTCTTCATTTGTTTACATGTATTTTGTTCCCCTAACCGTCTCAGTGCTCTGAAGCAGCTGCAGTTAACACAAGCACATATCAATGAAGAAAATAACGATACTGTTCAATGACGTTCCACCTCCTACAGTATCCACCTCGAGCCCAGAAACCTATATGCCAAAGCAGTGGTAGCGGCCCTATTGAAGCAGCCCCCCCCTGCCACCCCCGCCCACTGCTGTTGTTCCATCGTCTAGCACAAGTGCCAGAAAGACTCGAAAAGTCTTGCTTTTCAAGCACACACAATTCCATGAGCTTGAAAGAGTATGCTGCATCATTTAGAAAATGTCAGCTTGCTCGGGGTTTTGAACTTTTGAAAAGAGGGAGCCTCTTGCACTCTCAGCACGTCTACTGTGGAGTGGCCTTGTGATTTTCAATGGATTCAAAACATTAGCAATAGGTACAGTAGGTCCTGGTGGTAAAATGCTGTGGCTCAAATGTCAAGGCTGCATCTTTACACTGCATCAAGCCCGACACTGCAAAGTAATCTATTACACCCACCCTTGGTTTCAAACGTAGAAATGTAAATACAAATGAAGGACAGGCAGAGAATGAGCCTTTCCATCCAGGGCTAAATATGCATACATCCCTGCCTGCATCATACTTTCCCTTGCAAGCGGGCTGCTACAGGGAAGACCACACACAAGGGAAACTGACACAGGGATTTCTGCATCCCAGAGTGCTACGCATGAAACACAGCGCAAACATCCCTGCTGGCATCTCTGCCTCCATCATACTTTCCCTTGAAAGCGGCCTACTACAGGGGAGACCACACACAAGGGAAACTGACACAGGGATTTCTGCTTCCCAGAGTGCAGCTGTGGTTGCCTGGCGGTACCCACAGCAGAGCTCCTCCCTTGGGCCAGGCAGGCAAACCCAGTTTTCTGAGGACCAGGAGATGAGGACATCATTTAGACATCCCCCTTTTGGCCCCTGCAGCTGCTAAAATCATGGAATGCCATTTTGGCGAGCTGTGAAGTGGGAGAGAAATTATTGCAGTGCATTCTGGGACTGGGAACCCAAAACCCTATCATTGAAAACCATGACTTGAGGAGAGGAGGCTATAGCCCGGTGTAAGGAAGTCTTCTCTGTGAAGAGTAGATCTTGAGGAGAGGGGCCCGAACCCGGTAGAGGGAGACCCTAAAAAGGCACGACAAGTGAGGCAAATGTAGAAGTTCATGGCAGCACCTCCTTCGCATACAATGATGGAGCTTGAAAGGAGGTGATCCGCGCCTGACAGAAAACCTTGACGAACAAATAGAATTTGATACAGAATACCAGACGCTGTCAGTGAGTGAGAAGAGAAGTCTGCTTGCATGAATGTATGATGCGATAAGCGTTCGAAGTACTCACTGAGTTTCGTGGAACCGTGAGTAAGAGACATTGTAAGCTGAACCTTGATGAAGGATGCAGGGGTTGCGCATGTGGTGAGAAGCCTTGCAAGAGGGGACGATCAGTCAAAGTGGTCATACGAGGGAAAAGACATGAGTAAATAAGTATCCCTCGTACAGTCAAAAGTCTTTGAGGAATGAGAATCAAGGTATGAAGCTAACCTGAGGAAATATTGTGAAACTAAAGTATCCAAAACTGCAAATACCAGAAAGCCTCAGGAGAGGAGGCGGGAGTAAGAGTCAAAGTAGTCATACAGGGCGGAAGACACATCTCTCGTACAATTTAAGTTCTTTGACAAGTGTTAGGAATTGAGTTAAAATGGGAAAAAGTGAACTCTATGGAGGGATGCCAAACGAAAGCAAGGGAAAGTAAATCCTGCATGTGTTTAAAGTTGAGTGAACTGTGGATGCCAAGTATAAGCAAGGGAAAGGGAATCCTGTCTTGTGATAAAGATTGATTGAAATGAACAGTGCTATAAAGACAAGGGTGAACCCAACGTAGGGGTCCCAGAAAAAAGCAAGAAGATTAGAACTCACCATTGTGAAGGACACTGTTCTTCAAGCCCTGCCAGCTTGGAACAGATTGCTTTCTGGTGCCTACAGATTTAACGGGGTGCTCTCGGTCTTACCATTAGTCCCGTCTCGTCCCGTGATGCAATAGAGGGAAGGGAGCATTTCAGTTCAGCAGTCCGGAACCACCAAAACCCTTTTGGACTTTTCATTTTGCTAAACACTCTTTTGTTATATACATCATTGTCGCCCCACGTGCTGTTTATTATTTTTTTTTGTATAGGCCATCTTTCTTTGACACGACACCCCAAGGACAGCGTTATTATTATTTGTTGGTAGAAGCTTGCTCCCATCTTAGAGTTAGGTTTAGATTAGGCGTTTTCCTCATCCTTACAAAAGTTCAATAAACACACTTGAACTGTGGTCACGTGCGTCTGTCTTATTTTGATACCATGCCTTCCTTATATATGGTGTCAGAAGTAGGATGTGACCCAATTGATACTATTTGGGGACCTCACCAGATTACACAACCTTTACATTCTAATGCCCTGATAGGAGCCCAAGAGAGAAAACAAATTACCAGTAGTTTCCTCAAAAATGTCTCAAACATCCATGGGTTTGAAAGTAGCTATAATCACATCCCTGGGATGAAGTCTATGGAAAATTTGCAAGAACCCTTTAAGAACATGGGTCAAAGAATGGGAATCCAGTTTGTTCCTCCAACCAAACAAGCCCTCCTTCCCATTAGGAAACATGTAGAAAGCAATCCTTATCACATTTCTTTCCTCACATTTTTTTAGAATTTCAAAAAGGGATAAAATAATTATTTTCCTGGAGCTTAAGGCGGAAATACCAACCCACTCCATCATGTATTTTATGCCTCTAGGTGAAACGAGGGGACCCTATTGAATTTATCATGCAACATGAAACAGGTTGAGAGGGGCAAACTGATGGCACTACTGGTGTATGAACATTCTTGTGAAGCTCTGTCCCAACTAGACCTTTGGGAGAAAAAGAGAGAAACAATAGAGACAGCCACAGTAAAACCTCACCCACAAAAACATGTTGAACAACATGTAGATATCTCCCCGGGTGAGGGATCGCTTTGGAACAAGGGGAAGACCTCAAGAGTAATTCCTCAGAGGAATCTGTGTCTGTGCCTCTGGCTCTAGTAGACCAGGTAGATGGTCATGGGAACACACAGAACAGTACATGCCCTGGATAATCAATATTAGAAATAGACACTCTACATGGCTATTCTCTCCCTGTTCTAGTGAAGCTCGAAAGAACAACATTTTTGGGGCTCGCAATTGGGGACTGTGAACGCCCTTGTCTCTGGTGTCCAACTAACCAGGTCTAGACTTTTGAAAAGCAAGAGGATTCTTTTTCCTCTGGGGATGGAGAATCAGGAACTCTCAGAGAGTGGTCTCCCAGATTGTTTACCTTAATGGAAACCCCCCGTCTAGTCTCGGTGGTGAAGTAAAGCTTGAGGAGAGTGGTAAACATCCTATCCTGGAACAGCCCCAAACCTTGAGGGTGTCCACCAAGTTCATTGTTGTCAGATCAGAGGTAGGAGGTTCCCAGGAAAGTAAAGAGATGCCATCCTCCCCATAAACGGATCCCCCTGATTTATTAGGATGGGTACCATCTAGGGAATGTGGTCTAGGAAGAACCAGGTAAGGATGATTATGTCGCCAACTTCTCTGAGGGCTCCGACTCTGAGGGGGGAAATCCAATGCTCCTCAGTTCTAAGATAAAACCCTGTTTATCCTGTAGGAAAGTTGGCCGTGAAACAAGACATTGCCCTCTGAACAAAATAGATCTGCAAAACAAAAAGAGGGACCAACAGAAATCATGGACACCACCTGAACAGATCTGTGCATTCTATCTGAAGGACACAGACAGTTGGGAAGGGTATGTGAGAAACCATGGGGATTTGTCATACAGGCGGCCAGGACATGACCATTGCTGTTGGATCCAGTTCCTGGGGGCGGACCAGTGCGGGAGGATCACCTGGATGAGGGGGTCCTCGGGAATAAGGGTAGGGGCACCCGATGGTGAGACACAGTATCCCCTTTCCTTTCAAACCTCTTCCCCATCCTAATGTGCAATATTTATTGACTTTCCAACGCCCCCACCTTTTCAAGTAAACACTGAGATGAGGAAGAGAGGGATTGGGAGGATAATGATTTCCGACAGAACACACAGACACAGAAAACAGACTCCTTCCTTTTGATAGCAGACTGTCCCAGTAATGAGGCCAGGGAGAGTCAGGCCTCCCTTCACAACTATCCACACCTGAACCTAATTACCTCTTCCAGGAAGTATAAAAGGTGGAAAACAAAGGCATACTTTGAGCGAGTCAGGGATGCTGGAAGGTGCCGGGAAGCAGGAGAAAGGCTAATCAACCTGCAGAGACCCAGTGAAACCTGGAGGAGTGGAAAACTGCCCAAACACTGGCCCTGTTACTTGAGAGGTGACTGCAGTGTGGAGAGGGAACTGTACCTCCAGAAGGCAAGACCATGGGCAGCTGGGGTTGCCGGGTGGTATCCACAGCAGAATTCCTGCCCCCGGCCAAACAGGTGAAACCAGGTCTCAGAGGGGCAGGAGATGAGACCCTGACCTCATTTAGACATCCCCCTTTTGGCTCCTGCAGCTTCCAAAATCGTGGAATGCCATTTTGGTGAGCTGTGAAGTCGGAGCAAAATCATCACAGTGCATTCTAGGACACAAAATCCCAACAGCTACATTGCAAGCAATAAAAGAGGCTGTTAATCCATAGCTTTCGAAAATAACAGCACTCTGTATATAGTGCAACACAACACTCTGCCGAGGGGAGTAATTTTGAAGTGCTTTTGAAGATGTAATCAAGGAGCATGAGAAACACTGCCCCCTACCTTAGATGTAACACACGCGCGACATCTTCCACTGTCCACCTGCCCCTCCATATTAGTAAGTAGTGCCTCTTCCCTCATTTCCCTCCCCACCTTACTTTCTGACCTCTCCTGCAAAAAAAGAAGAAAAAAAGGTTTTTAGGAATCACCTTTCACAGTTAAAAAAACAGAACTAAAAGAAATAATCTTATAGACTCCATCTACTTTACATTTCTCAATAAAGTAGATAGACTCAATAAGATTCTCCAACATTTCCATTCCATTAGCATTTTGGCTATGCTAATGGAAATAATGTGCCGTTCATCCCACGTTACAGAGGCTGGAATGGGGGATAACGGCCCGGCATCCCAAGTTATCGGCCCAATTGAAGCAAGGGCGGATAAGGAGGGCTCCAAGCCATTATCCCTGTTCCAGCCCCTGCAACAGGGGAGGAAGTCCATTTGCACCCCGGTTTGCCAAAGCGGTAACCCTGGGGTGCTAAAAAAAGGATTTCTACAGCATCCCACTGTAGAAAAGAAAATCCTTTTCCAAGATGGCCACCCTGGAAAGGGAAGGCAGGGCTTCCCTTTCCATGCTGGCCTTCGGGAGGCAAAGAGAAGGAGCGAATGCGGCGCGGGTACCCGCCGGCGCCAAAAAAACTGTAAGTAGGAGTTGTGGGGGTGAAAATAAAAATAAAAAATGGGCTGGAGGATGGGGGGAGATGGTAGCAGGGAGAGCTGGCTGCCAGGCTGCTTGGAACACAGATTTGTACCAGCATTTCAAGCCTGCGTTCCTAGCCACCTGGTTGGCTGGCTACCCCACCGAGTGTGCTAATGGACAATTGTATACTAGAGAAAAATATACAAGGACAGAAACAATTTTCTGTCCCAAACACTTTCCTCTAGCATACAATAAGGACCATGATCAATGGACCTTTAAAACTATCCACGGTCTCCACAGTCCCCTTTGCAGGCCATGGATCATTAAAATATCTGGATGGCACATGCACACCATCGCACAGGGCAGCCCCTCTACCCTTTTTAATTGTATATTTGTAACACACCCTCAATGCATGCTTTCAAACAGTCACACATCCATCCACCAATCATTTCCAAAAACGGTGCATATTACTCTATGACCTTATTGAGCTTCCACACACCAACTACCACTTAACCATTGTCTACGCATCTTTTGCATCTGCATTTTGGATGCCAAGGTGGGATGCCACTAGCTAACTACTGGAGGAGAGGAGTCCCAAAGGTGGGATGCATCTTAAACCGAACATCCCTTTAACAAAGTTTCTTCTGTCAATGTAATGGGTTTTTATAAGTGAAAATGTTTCATGGTGTTACATTACTGTATATAAGTTATTAATAATTCCTCTTTTCATATATATTAAAGAACTATACACCTCCTTTAAGAAATATCTTTTTTGCAACACATACTTATGTCTTTCGTCATCAGCAGCGCATGCTGGGGATGGAATTTGTCATTCAATTGCCTACAGCATAAGGCTCCACCTTGAACCCAGCCCAACAAACCACCCCTATTATTCACTGCACTTGCCCTGCATCCTAGCTCAGTGTCCACTATACCCTTATAAAGTAACCAATGGCCAGTGGTCATGAATTGCAGCCATGGCCAGTCTCCAAATCTGTTGGGCATAGGCTTCGGCCATGCTGCATTCCCCAATAAGCAAATCTTAGTACAAATTTGCATTTGCTGAGAGCCAGGCCCACTACCCAAACACCAAATGTATATCACTAGTGTTTCTACTTACATTCTTACACTTTCTAAAAATAGAACACAAGATATATTTCCAAAAACATGCTTTCAAGTCCTTACTAATGCTTGTCGCACATGTTTGTTGTAATCTAGTCCACCAGTTCAGGCTGTAATCGCAAGCAGAATATTTTTTCCCATTCAAACCTACCCTTCGGCCATGCCACATGCCCCAATAAGCAAATTACAGATCACATTAATCCTCGCTGACGTCCAAGCCCATTGCCCAGACACCACTGTCATATCACGGTGTTGTGTACTTACATTTTACACTTTTGAAAAAAATAAAACACAGGACATGTTTGCAAAACCATGCTTTCGAGTTCTTGCTGAACTCCTTGTACATAATTGCTACAATGAAATCAATCCAGCACTTCAGCCTGTGCCCACGAGCAGATATTTTTTTCCCATTCAAACCTATCCAGATTTTGAAAATCTTTACCCCATAGGTGGCCATCTCCACGTTAACCCCATTGCTGGTCCCTCCGTGGTCATGGCCAGTAGCCAGATTGTCCGGGACATGGCCCGGACAATCTGGCCACTGCCCAAGACCAAAGGCTATACCTCAGTCACCAAAGGTATATCACTATTTCTTGTTGCTACATTATGACACTTTTCCAAAAAAAAAACACAGACACATTTGCAAAACCATACTTTCAGGTCCTTGCCAATGCTCCTTACACGCATTTGCTGCAAATCTGCCCATGATTTATTTTTTCAAATGTTTTAGAATATACGTACATACAATATTCATATAATTTAGCCCCAACTTGACAATCCATTCAGACTTTACACAAAAATTCAAGGTTGGGTCTATAATATTTCTGAAAACATTTGTCTAAATCTGTCAAATAGCAAGAACTTTACAAGCCATCTAAAAATGATGAGACCCCCCTCTAATTTTGCCCCCACTTCACAAAATCCCACCACACTTTGCAAAAATACCCATATCGAGGTCGACAATCAATCTGCAAACTTTTGGGCAGATTCGACAAATGGCCCAACAATTATAAGCCTTCAAAATATTTTGGGACCCCCCTCAAATTTGTTTCCCTCTTGACAAAACAGCACCACACTTTGCAGAACTATTCAGAGTCAGGTATAGAATGAAATACCAACATTTCATGCAGTTTCATTGAGTGGCGCCAAAGTTATAAGCCATCCAAAAACTGCTTTTCACCAACCCTGTAAGGCAGAAATATTCATACATGCCCCTGAACACCTCAGATGTTCGCAACCATCACAGGATTGCCCCGGACACCCTGACTGTTTGTGGGCATCAGAGTTGAAAAGCCACCTGTTTTTTGGGCTTTTCAAGGCAATATCCCATCCCATCCTCATCAAACCTCACCTCTCCAGAGATTGTTTTATTAGTTTGACAAGTGAAATGGTGTGTTTCTTAATATGTTTTTAGTTCAATGTTCGTGGACTACGGGCACAGTCCATGAAGCCAACATCGCGGGCATTTAGAAAAAATTGATGCACCGCACGCTTTTCACCATCCAATCAGCGGGAGCGTCCGATGTCTGCGGACATCACGCCATTCACCTGAACAATCTGAGGACCGTCCGCGGAGTGCACAGGGAAATGAGTCCTTGGATCGAAACCCATATATCACTAATTTTATATATTACAGGGCATGCGGTAACATCGCAGTAGTTATGGTTAAGTTTCTCAATCCATAGGAAGAGCACATTTTGGCTCATAACTTCACTCCCACCCCCAGGCGGACGAACCCTTACCAAACTTTCCAAAAAAAGTATATGGCCCCGTCAGATCGATTCTGCAAAGTTTGGTGAGGTATCGTCAAGGTGGGGGGCAAAAATATAGGAGGGGTCCCAAAATGTGTGGTTTTTCCCATAGACTCAAGGAAAGAAAAGTGCTCACGCCTACAGTCCAAACCGTTGGAAGGATTTTCACAAAATTTGTGGCAGCAGCGGTGGCTTGATCCCAAAAGCGGGCTTTTGTAAATTTGGTGTAAATCCATCTAGTGGTTATTTTTAAAATGACCAAAAAGTAGGGTAAACAAAATGTGTGATATCTGGATTCTGTCAGTGGACTCACTTCCCTGTTTGCTTTGCGGACGGGCCTCAGATTGGTACAGGGGGCGACGTGGGCTCTGCAGACATCGGGCAAACCCTGCTGATTATATGGCGAAAAGCATGAGGTGCGTCATATTCTAGGAAGCGTCCCCTATGTTGAATTTGCGGACAGGCATAGCTGTCAAGTTCCAACATTCGTACATTTGTTGATAGCAAAAAGAAGCAAAAAGAAGCAAGTGCCTTGAATTTAATAGATAAACGTACAATAGGACGTTGGATAGACAACTGCCAATTCCCCAACCCAATTTCACTTCACTACTTGCATGAGTATACAAGGAGACACAAGTACAGTGGCAGGAAAAGGCAATGTCAAGACAGAACACCCTGGATACAATCCCAGAACTGCATAGATCTGTGATATAACAATAAGTATGTAAAGTACAAAATACCATCCAACATATCATGATAAAAAGGTGTGAGGGCGGACCTAACCTATTATTTTCCATAAGGTGCAAGTTCACTACCAATATGATGTTTGCATGTCGAACACAGGAGTCATTATGAAGCAACAGTAAAAACCAGAAGATACAATGCTTGTTGTTGATACAATGTGAATATCAGATACAGCAATAAAACATGTATATAACATGAAAAAGGAACGAAAAAATAGGGAATGGGGAGCCCACATAACCATCATGCCTAATGTAAGAGTCCAGATAGAAACTCCCCAAAGTCTGCTACAAATATGCAAGTGGAAATCCGAGCTAGATGTAAACATTAACCATGACGCACCTATATGCATAACATGTATCTAGTGTAACAATGCACGTGCCCATCTGTGCAAAGAGCAAACAATGGGCCTCATTAAGAGGTACGAGGTACGGGATTACCGGCACCGGTAAGGGTGCCGGTGCCATTAATCCCTTACCTCCATATTCCGAGGTCCCTTAGCGGGTCCATTCTTTAACGCCTGGTCTGACCAGGTGTTAAGGACGGGACCCGCTAAGGGACTTCAGAGCTGATAATGGTACCGCAAATTGCGGTACCGTTATTAGCTACTTTCCCATTCCCATTGAGCCCTATTGGGGCTCAAATGGAAATGGGGAATGGTTCTCAAATGGGGAGTTACCGGGTCCTCCAAGGTTGGAAGGACCCAGTAGGTACCCATTCCGAGTACCCAGACCCGGTATGCAGTAAGGGGGTAGTATTGTACTAATAGCACCAGGGCTACCTCCTACCTCGTAATGAGGCCCAATGATCATAAAACAAACAATGTATCATTCAAATATCTAATAAAACCATCTTATCTAAAAGAAGAAGGGTGCAATAAAAGCTCCTGAAAGCTTGTGCAAACAAGCAGGTGCAAAACTTCGCAAAATGTAAACAACACATAAAACAAACAAGTGTTGTATGTATATCAAGTGCAATCATATATATATGCTATATTTCTATAACAGATTTTATCAACCGATAACACATTCCAGGAAACTAAAAACCATATCCTGGTCAGTGTAGCACTTGTGCTAGTTTTATTGACAGATCTTTTCTTAGACTGGCAGACATCAAAACATAAAACATAGCCAAATGTAAATTAAATGGGCTAGACAAATATACAATACAAGGCCAAATGATTTAAAAACGTGTTATCCTTGAAAGGGATTTCCATTACAAAGCGAAATGATACCCAGCCTTTGAAAGGTATTGCAGTTTGAGAGACAGAAGGTGACACGCCTGTCTAAATATTATCTGTGCAATGATATGTCAGTATAGGCTGACAGACTAGAAATTATGTCAGCCAGAACAGACAATAAGAGAAGCAGACACCACATTTTCACTGAAGTGACATATTCATGTATGTTGAACGTAGCAAAGACTTGCCTTCAGATTGGGAGGTTTGCAGAAATGTGCATAGCGGCACACAACCTGGACTCCCTAGCCAAAACTAGAAACTAGTGTAAATGAAAGAGCAGTCCTAGTGATGTACACAACACACCAGCGAGGATAACCACTGCCTACGTAAATAACTCCCCTGTCAGTTAACTATATTCACATATGCTTTGTTTGGATATCCTGAAAATATTATAGAATAGATTTTTCATGGGAGGACCAGACAGAGACCCTTAGTGATAAGACAACAGAGACCATTACACCCTTTCACAGGAGAAATCCAATTTAACATTCAAGCTGGAGACAGTTTGCTATTTGAATTACTGACCTATGCACTATCCCATCACACAGCAGCATCCGATTCAAGTGCAGAGGGTACTGGAGGTCAGAGGAGGGGCACATGCACATTTAAGTGTACACTCTGTTGTGGACTCCACAATCTCTCGCCTCCCCTCCCTCAGACACAATTCACAATCGACAGTAGAGAATCAATGCAATCTGGTGGCAGTTCCAAAAACACAAGGACAGGTGTTCCACACAAAATACTCGGAGATACGTTTTTTGGAGTCCAGAGAGACGTATGTGACGCAGAAGTTCAGTAGGTTATCCTAATCCTCGGTCTGGCATTAATTTGAAGCCAGCACAGCTTTTACAGAAGTCAGGTGACAAGTTAAAATGTCCTGCTTCAATGACACTAAGCTTTAAGATGAGACATTTCCTAGGCCTCCAAAACCTACTGCACAGGAGTCATAGGAGTTTTGTCTGTCACCTGATGACCGGTGAGGACTGAAACATTATTCAGGGGCCCTCAGGGACTGCCTTTTATCTATTTCTGTATGAATTTGAAACTATTTCTCAGTTTAATTCTTATTGTAGGATGCCTATGATCCACCTCCTGCCATTTTATCAGGGCTGTCAATGTCCGTTGATCTGAAGTAATCTGGATTTAAATTCATATGGTGGCACTTCCACTGGTGTCATCAGGGGATCAACGAATGTATGATATCACTTCCGGCTCTGCCAGGATTTTAGGAAAATGATGTTGTACCTACTGCCCTGCTCCTATCAACATCTTTTTGGACTCTCATTTTATATTTACACAGTGGTAAGGACAGTGCTCCTCCTGATTTGCAAATAGACAGGAATCTGTGTTAATACTCTACAAGGGTCTTCTCATTCACTTTCAATAGGCCCTTGTGGCTCACAAACACTTTGACATCTCATTTCTCTCCCACTACTCACTGAAATATCTGAAATGTCACTATTTCACCTGTAGCGGTTTATTGAGAGCCCACCCTCAACACAAGGAGTTCCTTCCCTCCCCAAGCTAAGTGTCACACAATGCATGGTTAATGCTAGTTCTCTTATTCAGCCCTATCTCCAATTCATCTTATAACCCTGCGATCCGTCCCCCTGGCTACGAATGAGCCAAGAATGAGGGTGGTGAACAGGAAATACATTTGTATTTATTTAAATTAAGTAGAAGTAATAGAAATCACAATAACGTACACACGCCACCTTCTTTGTGGCTCACAATTAACTTCTTTTTTACACAAATAAATCACACACATTACAATATATTGCTTTTTTTTTTACAGATTACACTTTGAGATATGATGAAACTGCTCAATGAACAAAAGTCATTTACATGTGTAATGCTGTGCTACTTTGATTTTCCTGTACGCTTAAAAGGCGAACAATTGGTTTTATAGATAGGTACAAATTCATTTGGCAATTTTAATTTCACCCACACTTTTGGTTTAAAATGCACACACAGTGATCTAGCAGTTTTTTAAGACCCCCCCATCACTGAAAGGTCTGTGTTAGGGAAGCTGGATGGTAAAAACGGGGATGATTTGTGAAATTTGGGGTTTCAAACCCCCTCCACAGAACGGCCTCTGTTGGGGAAGCTGTGTAGCAAAAATTGGAATGATCTGAGAATTTATGATTTCAGACCCCCCTCCACTTAAAGGCATGTGTTGGGTAAGCCAGCAGTTTTAGGGATTATTTTAGTTTAGGGACAAAGACTCCTCTCTTCCTCAAGAAGTTGGGGTCAACAGGATAAATATGATCACCCAATTAAATTACAGTCTCTAGTTTTCAACACACACTGTGAATGTGCTTTGTTAATTTAGAATTTTAACGAAATTCACCCATGGTGTACTGCCAAGGGGAATTAATTAAATTCATATTTATAGTTAAATAGTCTAAGGATCTGCACAGTTTTTCCCCCGCACCCCACTATAAAGGGAAAGGATTTAAGGCAAGCAGATTCCCTCACCTTTTGGTCTCCCATGGTTTAATTCTACTTACATAGAAAACCTCTGTTTAAAGACAGGAAAGCCAGTTGCATGTCATGGAAGGATAGGGCAGGGGTATGGTCACTCCACTCTCAAGGATGGCCGCCAGCTCTCTACCCTAGAACCCAGTCAGCTTTTAGGCCTTCCCAGAAATAGACAGCTCCTCTCAGAGGAAATATCTGCAAGGTATCCTTTTGTAGTTTCTTGGCAGGTGACAGATGGTATTTTTTAGCAGCTCTCCCCGATGGTAAATGTCATCCATCAGCTCAGTCCCCTCATAGTGCATTCACTTAATATAGCAGTGATGACACCATCAAGTTTACAATCTTGTGGAGTACCCTGCAAGAGCTCTAGCAAATAGGATTCATCAGTTACCCATCTCTCTCCTCCCTACTCCTGTCCATCTCTAAGGATTGGTTTAGCAGTCTGAAGCAGACATAGGGCACATATATATATATATATATATATATATATATATATATATATATATATATATATATATATATATATATATATATATATTCTGATTCAGCTAATCAGGAGGAATTTTATAAAACAACAGATGGGTCCGCATCATGTCTCACAGCTCCTTGTCAATTTTCTGCCATTTTTACAAAAAAGCATAACAGTTAGAACACGTAATTTATTATACATATTGCTAATTTTACCCTCCACTAGCATGCCAACTCTCACATTCGGGATATGTTAAAAACAGCCAGGAACACATGTTAGCTTGCCATTACAATTCCCTAAGTCTCAGATGGAGGAATTGTATATCACCAAAATTGCCTTCAAATTATCTAAAAAATAAAACATACATGTATACAGTGTGATTTGTAGTTTATTTGTAAAAGTCACAATTGTGACAGTCCATTTAAACAAGGGGTATCTTCATAAGTGCAAATATGAGGTTCTCTCCCTGCAGGTCATTTGTCTCTCTGGGCCAGCCTGCTTGGTGAGTCTCTTTGTTGTTTGAAGTGTAGGGTGCAGATCGTAAATGGGGAATGCATTTGCTAGACAGAGATCCCGACTGCAGGGATCTGGCATCCTATCTTCTTATCTAAAAAGCTTTTGTTTCCCTGTTCTATTTTTATCCAGTGTTCAGCCTTAATTATACCCCCTCTGTTCACACCTCCCCCTACTTTGTTCATACAGCAACCAGAGCATTTATCCTGCTCCGAAATGCCCTCAGAGACAGAAGGTCTAGGGTAAGTCTGTTTTCAACACCTCTTAGCGGGTTGTTCAGATCCCCACCTTTTGTTCTCGGCTGAAATGCACTCACATATAGCATGTTCTAACATCAGCCTTGATTCCTTGACATATGGTGTCTTTTCACGGTCCACTTTGCTTTTTTGCTGAAACTACAGGGCTGTTTCTTTCAGTCATTAATAAAATACACTTCTAATTATCTGCTGTTTGTCTTCCTGCTGAGAAGTGAGTCTGAATTGTCACAGTGCACCACCTTTTGATGGGTGGCAGTTTCAGTGAAAATGCAGGATTCTTTTCTCAGCCAGTAATGTTATGTGCTTTTCCAATCTGCACTTGGATTGCATTTTTGTTTTAGCCTTCTCTGGATTTCCCTTGCAGAAAGACACCTGCATACTCTGCCTCAATAGGCCTTCAGGAACCTTTCATGGCAACCAAGTAGGGTTTTCTTTTCAAATGTTTTCTCGGTATTGTGCATGTTAAGTATGATCTACCTTACTTTTTGCCAGCACACACACCATAGGCCTCATTACGAGTTTGGAGGCAGCCATGCCCTTAATAAAGGGCATGGCTGACTCCAAACTCGTGTCTAGGTACCCTGAATGGGGTATGACCAGACGTCCAGAGCGGGTCCCGCGAGGGAACTTCGTAATAGGGCGGAATGGGTTTAACGGCGCCGGCACCATTACCAGCGTCGTTAAACCCATTCCGCCAGGGTCGTAATGAGGCCCCATGTCTTTTCCCTGATATATTTATGTTGGCAAGGGGACATTTTTCTCATGTCTTGTTTTAGCTTGCAAAAACAAATGCAAAGCCATTTTTGTGTCAGTGTTTAAGTTTTTCACGTGAAAGGGACCTTTGAATTTCTTCTTCCTTTGGGAATTGAAATTCACGATTGCCCTTAGCTGCCGTTTCTGAGGGGTTGGGGTTTGCCCAGTCAGGTAGATGAACTGCTGTAACCAAGGCATGGAATGAAGTGTAACTTAATATAAGCTATGCAATTACTACAAGATGCAATTTTGTTTCAAATATTCATGGGCACTTGGCATACATGGTGCCTTCCCCTGTACCTAATAGTTTTTTCCCGGACTGAGAAGTTTACTCTTTAGTCCAAGTATGAATGGCAAACTCACTGCTGGTCGTCTTCGACAGGTGAAAGTTTGCTGCTTGAAGATGAATAAGTGAAATCAAAAAAGACTGCTCTTCCCTTAAAACAGCATCCCTCTGTGAATCCATGCAGTTTTCTTTGCACATCTCTTGCTTCTAAACCCACCATCAGCCTATTAACAGTTGCCCCGATACCGTAGATTTCACTGACTCCCATTTCACCTACTCAGAAATATTCAATTATTTTTCTAATTGGTTAAGTAAGTAGGTACATTTAATAAAAATAGATGGTGTGGGGTAAGGGGATAGGATAAGGTGGGAGGAAGTAGAGAGGGGCTCTCCCCGCATGAAACAAAATATATATATATATATTTTATATTTCACCTTTAGGTGAAGTGGATTCGGTGAAATCACGGACATCCGTTGCCCCCAGCATCATATTCTTTTCTTAAATGACCATAACAATGTATGCCAGGTCCTTGCCCCTTTTCACAGCTACCATCTCCTTCCAAGATCCTGTTCTTTGTTCTTGACCTCTGAAATCTCCAGCTAACCTGGCCTCCAAATTCGATAAAAGATCCTCCTGCACAAACACCATTCATAACCTCTTTATTTTCCCACATTTTACTTCAATATATTTCTGTGATGAAAAACATTCCTGTTTACTTCACCTTCAAATCAGATTTGCTGTACCGTGTATACCCTTACTAGTTCTGCCCAGTCAGCAAAAGCAGGCAAAATCGCCTGTGTTTTCCAACAAAAGAGCTTGATTCTGTAACACATTTCTTCTCCTGTACGACTCGTTCCTTGCTCTGATATTTGCCTCTGCCCATCAATAATTCTGTCACTGATGTTTAGATTCCTTTCTCATTCACCCCTTACATGCTACACAAAGCCCCCATACATTGCTTTATTTATTTATTGTATTATTTATTTTTGTATTTATAGCAACTCATAAAGCCCACAGGCTTCTAGGCACTAGTTAACAGAGCTTCAAGTCAGGCAACGTACAGGCAAGTGTATTAGGGCAGGGTACAAGCCATTTAGCAAAACAGTACTATATTGCTAGAGTCATTGCCAACTCACTGTATCCATGGCTTTGGTTACCACCCATTTGCACTGCAGTAGCGAGCTGACCTCCATATCTGTCACCCAGCACCATTCCCCCATAAGCCTTAGGCCAACAACTCTCCAAACATGAAAACAAACAAAAGTAATTGTCTACACCTTTTGCCCACCTGAGCTTAAATACCTTTGGCATACTGTGGGCAACCTACATGGATCATTATTCATTATTGTGGTCGCTTGTTTGAGTACTTAAGTCAAGTGCCACGCCAAGAGAGGATCTCCATTACCAGACAAGCTAAAAACATTCAACCACTATCGCAACAGTACTGCATTGAGGAAAGCAGAAACAAACAACATTATATGTACAATTAGTAAAACCTGATGTCCTCCCCTCTGCCATTGTCCTATTCTGCCATAGCTTTCTTTGGAATCATATTGCAAAGTTCCTTAACCTGTCAAGGGCCTCGGAAAATGTACTCTTCCTCCTTCCACATAACTTGAAGCTTGGCCAGCAGGATGATTCTTTCACTCCATGGCATTCTGGCATTTTCTCCTCCTCCCCATAACAGGTGGTCGGCTGGGATGATAAGCATTCTCTGTAGTGAGATTCTGGAATGTCCACAGGAGCAGCAACAGCTTGAGCAGGCAGCTCCTGCCCACCACCCCGGCTGACCCATTGGAACCTCTTGAAACATACTACAATGTCCGGCAAAATGAAGATTGAAACCCCAGAGTAACATTCCTCCAAAAAACCCAAACAGATCCTGCAAAACTTGGATGCCAGTGGTGATGCACCCAGCACCTCTGATGTTTTTGCCCTCCTGAAACAAGTTGCCAGTGATGTGGTGGATGTAAATGCTACTCTTTGTGACCTGTCTGGTAAGGTCCATACCTTGGACAGACTGGTAATGGAGGTAGAGGTGAAAACCTCAAATTTGGAGGGGGAAGCCTCTGGTTGTTGTAGAGAATACAATGACCTGAAGGATGTGATGTCCAGGATACACTTGAGGAATATTTTGATATATGGGCCAGAAATAACAACCCACGCCTTCTGGGGATACCTGAAATGGCGGATGTCAACCTGGTTGATCTTACTTTCCAAGTACTTAACGACTGCTTGTCTGATGGTGAGCTGCAAAAAAGCAATATAGATTTGGCACTTAGGGCTGGTAGGATAGACACCGGCAGGCCAAGACAAATCATTATTACTTGTATCAAGACTAAAGTCAAGGAAGGCATCCTTCAGAGGTCAAGGCGCATGGGATCGCTGACCTGGCGTGGAAATGTGGTTCAACTATACCTTGACTTCCCAAAGGATGTGGCGGCTAAGAGGAGAGCCTTTGGTGAGGCTAATCGTCTGGCAAGAGAGCGTGGAATCAAGGTCTCCCTCATAAAACCTGCATCTTTGCAAATGCATCTATCTGAAGGCGTGAGGATCACACAGGACCCAGCACAGGCTTGTGACTGGCTTCGGGGATGTCCTGTTTAACCTATGAGCGTAACCTTTCACTCTGGATTCACTACTTAATCGTCAGAGCCATTCGACCTCATCACTTGTCACATTCAGCTTCATTTGTTATTCATTTTTTTGCTTCTTTGCAGATATGTTAACCTTTTTTACTGCACATTCAAGAGTTAAAAAGGCGGGAACCGACCGTTTCTAATGACTTCTTTGTAATTCCCCTCCCGTGCCCTGGCGTTCCAGAGCATGATGTGCTGTCCAATCTAAATAGCACGTTGCGTTTAGGCTGTGGCGTGTTTCCCTGATGCTGAGCCCTATTGTAACTATGAATAATAATTATCATACCAGCATGTTGGCAATTGTGCCAGGGGTGCATCTGTTGTGTGAGGAAGTCTGCCGTAGCTCTGTGGTTGTGAGTTGCCTGTTTAGGGAGGTGCAAAGGCAGGTTTTTGCATGTACTGGCTTAGCTGGAGTCACATGGTTCCTACTTCCAGGTTGGGGCCAGGAGGATATGATCTGATCTGCGTCTGGCACACACTATACATTCTTCCGGGTCCTGTTTCTGTATGCGACTACTATTTCAACCTCAATTAGGGGCTCTTCTAGATGTCTATGTGGTTTGAAACGTTCCACTTTGAGATTACTCTGTACATGCTACGTATTTGTTCGTAGGGATCGCAAGCTGTCTGTTTTTAAACATGCTCCCTGATACTGCCCTACAATGCCTATACCTTGCCTGGACAGAGGAGGCATCACGTTCTGATGCGCGCATGTAACATTACGTAATGACGGTTCTTGCCTCTATGCTACCACAATCCATGGAATAAGATGCATGCTTTGCAAGTTACTTTGTGCCCGAACTGCATTAGACTGCAAAGGAATGATTGTGTTCCGGGGCTCCAACTGCCCAGTTGAATTGAGGCTAGTTCTTGACATTTAACTTAATTTGTGAGTGCCTGTGCTTTTATAATTGTTGCCTATGGTCTTAACACTGTAGTCATTTGTTTGGTGTACTGGGTGTGGCAATAGTGCTGGCAAACTCTCTATTTTACGTTTTGTTTAATTTGTAAGGTTGATATTGGAAGTACCAAGTACATATTAATGCCTTTTAAGAGTACACCTTTCTGCCCGCACTGGGTAGAGGACACATTTTTAATTGATAAAATATACCACCCTGAGAGTAGTCATCTATGTGATATAGATCTGTAGTTATGTGTTGAGTGGTGTGTGGAATTGCTTCTATATGCTTATTTGTGATGATCTGGCAAATCTGATGATTTTACGTGCACAGCATTATTGAACCTTGGGGCAAATATGGAAGTTGGGTAATATTCATGTTAAATGCATTTTAATTGTTAAAGATGGGGGTGTGCTGTATTCCTTTGTGTTACTAACCAAGTGGGATTGCTCTGATGTGCAAAATTCAGGTATAGTTGTAGTATGTGATAACTGTTGGGTGGTGGGTACATGTTTCAAATGTTTTTTATATTTCTTTGTTTTTACCTGTTTCTTGTATTGTTGTTTTGCCTTTTGGTGGTTCATCCACTTGTGATTGCTAACAGGTTTTTCCTGTTCACCCGTGCTCTAGCTGGGGTGAGGTTTGTTCTTTTATTTTTGTTGTTGTTTTTTTGTGTCCTCTCGGCATGTTTAGCAAACATTTTGTCTTTGAAAACCACAACAGTGGACCACTCAAATTTTATTCATGGAACGTTAATTATTTGAATAGCCCAGTTACACATGCCATAGTTTTATCCTGTTTTAAATCTATGGGCCTCATTACGGCTTTGGCAGTAGCCATGCCCTTAATAAGGGCATATATGCAAAGAGGGGAGCCACTCTCCAGTGGCAAAGGTCTGCCCCTTGGGAGGTGCAACAGTCTGGGGCAAAAATACCTTGTATCAAAACCAAAAAGGGTACTGGTATGTTGTGGATTGGCCCTATTAGGTTTAAATCATTTGAATACAATTACCTGGTCGAACCCTGTTCAACAACAAAGGTTTTTCTTACTGCATTCAATCATACAGAAGAAAGGACACCTTATCAGCCCCAAGTTTATAAAAAATCAAAATATTATTATTGAAAACACAATCATATCAGAAACAGAAAAATTGATAAATATCATTTCGCATGTTACAATTGCAGAAAAAATTGAAAAAATACATACAGTGAAGCCCAACATAAAGGGGCACATTGAAATAACATTTGTATCAACAATTACACATTCTTGAACATAGATATGAAGTACATAAAATCAGAGCAAAGACAAATCGAACATAGAGAGAAACGTGTCAATTTCACGCTCAGTCTGTTAGTTGAATCAGAAACAAAGCTTATTTTTTTTAAAAACAAAATGTATGTTTCTGACTATATAAGTACCTCAAAACAAGAAAAAGAAGAACATTTTGTTTGAGATACGGGAGGAGAATAAATCCTCTTTTCAAATTGTGAAGAAATCCCAGAATTGGAAATTATTCTGATCTGGGTTTAGGTCTGCCAACGCAGAAGGGGGAACTAAGGAGGAACCTCAAGAGTTGTTCCTTCAAAGGGTGGACTTTTAACAGTCCGAGGTTCAGGTGGGTGATGTAGTCTGTAAAGGACCTTTACTCCCCTCTTGTAACAGTGCGTTTCGGCGGTTATAGACAGATAAAGTCATTTATTCAAAACAGAAGAAAGTGATCCGCCTTCATCAGGGCAGTGGGTAACAGGACCCTGTGGTTCAAGAAACGAGAAAGAAAAAAAAGGTAAATGAGGAGATATTAAAGAAAAAATAGCGGGCATGGCTGCCACCAAAACCGGGTCCGGGTTCCCTGAATGGGGAATTACCGGGCCATTCCGAGTTTGGAGGGCCCGGTAATTCCTCCTTCAGGGAACCCAGACCTGACCTTCCCCATTCCCATTTGAGCACCCACAGGGCTCAATGGGAATGGGTGCAGGGAGCTAACAATGGGCCGATTATGACGGGGACCTCGTAATGAGGCAGAATGGGTTTAACGGGTCTGTATCCATTAGCGGCACCCGTTAACCCATTCCGCCAATGTTATAATGAGGCCCTATGTCTTGTGATGTAGCCATGCTTCAGGAAACCCATCTGAATGATGCTAATGCTGGTAAACTTAGGCAGAGTTTTGTGGGACAGACATATTTTTCTACATTCACATCGAGTAGGGGGGAGGGTCCATATTGTTCAAGAAGAACTTGCCTTTAAAAGTCCTCTCCAATAATTCAGATGGTAGGGGTTTTTTTTAAATGTATTTATTTTAATTTTTATAACGCGCCAATGTGCCCGCAGGCCTCGGGGCGCACACAGAACAAGACAAAGACGAAGACAAACAGGCATAAGAGGCAGAAGGAGAGAAGAGTCAGAAGGTTATTCTTAGTTGAAGTAGTGAGTTTTTATGGCACGTTTGAACACGGTATAGCTTTGGATCTGCCGTATCCTGGCTGGAAGTGTGTTCCAAAGAAGGGGACCCTGAGCATCAAGAGTAGTACCTCCAACTTTGGCTGTCCTGAATTTAGGATGTTTAAGAATGATCGCAGAGGAAGAGCGAAGGTTCCTCACATTAGGTTTGGTGCTAATACGGGATGACAGATAAGTGAGACTGCTAAGACTTAGGCATTTGTGGGTCGTAGTAAGTAGCTTGTGTGTTATGCGATGTTTGACGGGAAGCCAGTGGAGTTTTTTCCTGAAAGTAGAGATATGTGTACGACGTGATTAAAGATGCTACGCACAGCATTGTTCTGAGCCACTTGTAAAGATTGGATGTTAGAGGGTGTGGTGCCCGCAAAAAAACAGTTAAAATAGTCCAATCTTGAATTTATCAGTGCAGTGGACAGGAGAGCACAGTTCTCTTCCGATCTGAATGGTTGAATGTATCCTATTCTCTTGTTTATAAGACCATAGCTAGATTTGATGCTGAAAATATGGGATTTCATGGAGAGTTCTTCATCAGCATCAACTCCTAAGGTCTTGACTTTCTTTTGAACGATAATGGTATTGTTGGCAATATGGAAACTGGCATAGTTGGGGTCAAGTTTCGCCCAAGTGTTTTTTGATGCCACAATAAGGAGTTCAGTCTTTTTATCGTTCAGGGCAAGAGAATTACAAGCCATCCAACCTTGTATGGCTTTATATAATTTGTTGATGGTTTCCGTATCACTGCTATATCAGCCACTCAACTGTATGACTACATGAGTGTCATCAGCGTAGTTTGTATATTGCACTCCTAATTTGTTCAAGAGGTCAAGAAGGGGGCGGATCTAAAGATTAAAGAGCAGCGGGGACAGACAGGAGCCCTGAGGAACTCCGCATTTCTGAGAGATTGGAGAAGATTGATTATCACCAACCAAACCCTTACCATCCTGGGACCCAGAAAGGAAGCAATCCATTTGGATGCAATTACAGAGCAATTAGCGACCTCTCCGATCCTTGACACCAGTAAGCTGTAATCAACTAGGTCAAAGGCTGAGGAGAGGTCCAATAGCATGAGCAGAGCAGCTTGGATTTTGTCAGCTGTGCTAGCGAGGGTTGATTTGAGATCCAGCATAGCGTCTCAGTCCCGTGACGAGCTCTATAGCCCGACTGACGGGTGCCCAAGATGTTATGTTTTTCAACATGGGCCTGTAACTGTAATTAGGCAAGTTTATCAAGTATCTTGAGGACGTAGGGCACGTTAGTTATGGGCCTATAATTGTCATTGTTAGCTGGGTCAAGGTTTTCCTTTTTCAGTAGAGGAGTGATCCATGCCGACTTTAACAGGTCTGGCACCAGACCCTCATCAAAGGAGAGGTTAACCAGTTTGGTAATCCATGGAACCAAGGTTTCTAGGGATTCCTTAAGAATGCTTGTGGGGCAGTCGTCAGCAGGACAAGACGTGGCTGTGAGGTCCAGTATGATTTTGGATACTTCATCTTCAGTATAGTGCATGAATGAAAATTGAGGGATGGTGTTTTCACAGGTGGTGGGCAGAGTGGTATCAGTTAGGGATTGTGTAGAAATTACGTTGTCTAGGGCTTTACTGATTTTTTCTTTATGAGAATTGATCCTAAGTAGAAAGGCATCATGGATGCCCTGACACCACTTATTATCCTTAATGATGTTGTTAGTGGGTGGAGGCAGATTTTGGAATTCCGCGAAGATTTTAAATAACTTCCCAGTGTTGAATTGAGCATTCATTATTCTTCCATTATAGTGAGTGGCCTTTGCTTCAGAGATGAGTTTTTTTTAGTTGAGGATGGATTATTTATATTTAGTAAGAGTGTTATCGTTAGGGTCTTTCCTCCAGGCTCTTTCAAGAGCTCTCTTTTCTTGTCTGGCAGTAAGAATTTCGTATGTGAACCAAGTGTTCTTTGGGGTTTTGGTCTTAATTGCCTTCATTTTCAATGGGGCAAGGTTGTTAACTGCTTCTTTGATGCTAGTAGACAGATGGTTAATAAGTTTTGAGGAGTCAACAAAGTTGTCTAGGGATTGAAGCTTAGTTGACAGTAGTGTGGCGAATTTAGGGACAGTTAGATTCTTGAGGTTGCGAGACATTTTTTGAATATGTGGGTGAGTGTTACGTTTGGGAGGAGGAGATGGTAGTGAAATCTTGGCTTGAATAAGGAAATGGTCAGACCAGATGCATGGCGTGACCAAGATGTCAGAAATGTTGGTGTTTTGGGTCAGAAGCCAGTTTAAAGTGTAACCCTTACTTTGCCTCGGGGACTCCATCCACTGGTTAAGGCCAAAGGAGGTGATGGTATCCATACGGTTGGTACCTGCTTTGTCCTGTTGGTCATTGGCCCAATAGTTAAAATCACCCATGACAATTTGTATCTGTCAAGATTAAAATCCAAGACACTGTAATTTTACTCTGCTGTTTGTATGCTCCACATATTCAAGATAGCAAGGTGGACTCTGTCATCTTGGTGGGAGACTGTAATCTTGTAATGGATCCAATGATTGGCTGTTCTAATGGTGGCAGGTACAGAATGCCAATGAGGAGTAAATGGTCAATGGACAATTTGATTAAGGAGCTTCACCTGTCAGACATATGGTGCCCAGAACACCCAACGGAAAAGGATTACAGCTTTCACTCTGCAAGCCATGATGCTTACTCACAAATGAATTTCTTTTTTACTTTTGGGCGTGTGACCCCAAGTCGGTATCACTCGGACATTGGTCTTATTGGGATTACTGACCATGCACAGGTGGTAATGCACCTCTCTCTGCGTTATATGCTGACTAGGACTTTTTTCTGGCGGATGAATGTCTCTGTCTTGCAGAACAAACAGATAAAGGAGGACGCTGTAAAAGAACTTCAACGTTTCATTGAAATAAACAAGAGAGATGAACTCTCCATTTATTCTGTTTGGGAGTCATCAAACTGCTATATGCAGGGATTTCTGATGTCAAAGACTGGATGATTTAGGAAGAAGAAAAAGAAGGAGATAAAGAGGCTTTCCAAAGAGGCAAAGATTGTTGAAGAGCGCTATGTCGCTAGCAGAGACCAGGAGGTGCGATCGGAGCTCAGAAAGAAGAAATAGAATAAGATCATCTCTGACAGGGCAGATTATGCATTGTTCAGGATTAAAATTAATTACTTTGAAATTGGAGAAAAATCTGGGAGGCTGCTTGCACACGGGTTGAAGGTGGCAGAGAGCGAGAGGACAATTACGGAAGTGAGAGACAACTCTTATAACCTACTGCTAGCTCAAAAGGACATGAATACGACCTTTTCTATGGCCCAGAAGAAGGCAGCCCCATCTCGAAGCCCAAACGTCACTGTATGCAGCACTTTAGGTGTTCAGCAGTCCCATCAAGACCAAATCACTTATTCCCTGATGCAGACCTAAGGTTTGGTACCCTTCTGACCGGCATTTGACCTCTAAGAGGTCAAGAGAGAGGAGTTATATACTGAGCATACCTCCATCAGCAACCAGAATTAGAAACATTGGTACATTTCATTTATGCATGTGATTACATGTTTCAGTTACAATGCTACCTATATTTGTGATACTGGAGTATAGGTGCTGTCCTACACACTTATGACTGCACTGCATACTAATTTTTGCCCTGTAAACACAGTGATGAGATAGATTTGCATGTAGGGTAACATGTTTGTATGTTATTGCACTAATGTATGTGTCATGTGAAAAATGATAAAAGAATAATGATAAAATAATTGATTTGAAAAAATTGCTTACAAGCTAAATAATAACTGCTTTGTAACCTGATGTAGAACATTGTTATTGTATTTCTATGTTGGTACCAGCAGATACAGAGTCATCTTTGTTAGGTTTGTGAACAGGCTAATTAATGAAAGCCCCCACCAAAGAATTGGCGGTAAAACTAAAAAAAAACTAAATGAATTAATGTGAGCAAGCAAATATATGTGGCAGGACGCCCCCATTGTTTCATAATTTCTTCGAGTATCATCTCACATTCACAATGAGGCATTTGTGTCATATGATGGAGGCTGCACCAGACCCGTGGACTGCATTTGAATACAACTGCGTGATTCAACTGGAACCCAAGGCCTTATTGTCAACAACCGCAAAGGGCTCTCGGTAATTGAGTCCTCTTACTCTCTTCTTGCGTGAGTGCTGGTGCTCCTTATCAAGATTCCTGAACAGCGACCCATTCCTTTTCCCTGATGCATCCATTTGGCTGAATCCATTGTTAACGAAACAGGGAATAGTTTTTCTTTGGCTGCCCTGGTATCTTTTTGTAAATGGAACTTAGATTCCCTTTACACGTTTACACAGGGAGTTAAGTTTGAGAGACTGCAGTTATGCCGAACATAAAAAGCTGAGAGGACTAATATCTGCAAAGCTTGAGCTATACTTCAGATTACGCCGCAGAGTGCTGCCTGGTCAACGCTGGTACTTTGTCCTGATCAGCCCATCCGGCTACTACTTTATACAATGTCTTTGTATCCAATCGCAAATGGGACTCTGAACCTGCCAATGTCTGAGCTGGTGAACTGGGTGAGGAGATTAGCCCTGGATGCTGGCAGATGTGCTGTACCAATGTGCGCTTGACAAGCATGGATTGGGGTTTGGGGTCTCTCAAACTATACTACTATCTAGAGCTTATTGGACACCAGAACAAATGTTTAAGAGACAACCTTCAGAGAATAACCAATGCTGGAAATGCAGTCAGCCAGGGGGCCCTTTGAGCCAACTACTTTGGTTTTACACGAAGACAACAGACTTCTGCGAAGGGGTATGTGAGAGGATGGGCCTAGTGTTGGAGTATTCAATTCCTAGAAAGGCTCCCCTTTTGGTTCTTGGAGATGTTACTCAATTAAAAGTAAGCGCCCACGCCCACGCTCAAACCTAGCCTAACACCCTTCAAATTCTCTAAAGTTTCCACACATGAAACTGAAAAAATCATTGCCTCACTAAAACCATCCAATTGCAAAGGCGATTACTGCCCAGCCCAGATAATCAAGGATGCCGCAGAGACCTTTCCCCATTCGTCACTAAACTCATCAATGCCTCCTTCTCATCTAGCACCGTCCCAGGTAGCTTAAAAGAGTCCTGGGTTCTCCACCTGCTTAAAAAACAAACCTTAGACCCCTTCATCCCCATCAACTATAGGCCCATCACTACTGTCCCTTTCCTCCTGAAGATAATTGACAGATTGTCCAAAAATACCTAAAGACCAACCAACTCCTCGGCACTCGTCAATCCGGCTTCAGACCGCAACACGGCACTGAGACTGCCCTTATAGATCTCAAAGCCCAAATTGACGAGCTCAACGATAAAGGAAACACAGCTGTGCTACTCCTCCTTGATCTGTCGGCGGCTTTTGACCTAGTGGACCACGCAGTCTTCTGCAAACACCTAGCGTCAGCCACCCACTTCTCAAGTGAAGCCATAGCCTGGATCCAATCCTTTCTCGACAACAGAAGCATGCAAGTCTTCTCCACCTTAGACCCTGCAGACCCTATCCAGACAACATGTGGAGTCCCACAGGGCTCTTGTGTCTCGGCAACGATGTATAATATCTTTACTAAACCACTATTTAACAAATTGGACAGACTGGGTGTCACCTACACAAATTATGCAGACGACACCCAGATCCTCATCCCCCTTTCGGACAATTTCACTACGGATTCAGCTTTAGTAAACAAAATGTACACCCTCATTCAGGCATGGATGGCAACCCATGGCCTCTGCCTGAATGATGAAAAAACAGAGATCCTCATTCTAGGCTCACCCAACAACCTAAAAAAACTTGATTCCAACTACAGCTCTTTCAATATCGATGGCAATATAATCCCCGTCGCCAAAGAGGTGAAAACCCTTGGTTTCTATTTGGACTCCACTTTGTCCCTAAGGAAACAAGTGAACTCCCTGGCCTCATCCACAGGGTATACCGGTAAACGTATTAAAGCCTGCAGATCCTTCCTCTCACCAGCTAGCTGCATTATCCTGGCCAATGCACTAATCCTCTCAGAACTGGATTACTGCAATGCACTTTATGCAGGCACAAATAAATACATCATCAATTAACTTCAAACCCTACAAAACAACGTGCTCAGAACGGCCCTGAACCTCCCAGCTAGAGAGCACATCTCGAATGTGCGGAAAAAATACAACTGGCTAAAAATTAGCAATAGGATCACCTTCAAAATTGTCACACTAACATTCAAATGTCTGAACAATGCAGCCCCCCATACCTTAGGGATAGAATAATAAGAAAACCCACTGCACGACCAACCAGAACAGCCAACTCTTTCTGCCTCCAAACCCCTAGATTCTGACTAAAATAAACAGGAGGTAATAGCTTCCCTGTGCAAGCAGCCCAGTACTGGAACGCCCTACCAGTTGAACTAAGAAGGGACCAGCCCTACAACAGCTTCAGGCACCACACCCGCACCTGGCTTCGACGCAACGACCTCTGAAACCAGTGACCCTGAGCTTTGTGACCTGATGACACACATACCTCTCCACTCTTACATGTAAAATGTACATAATGTATTTACTGTAAATAATTTGTTACCTTTCCACCCTTACATGTAAAGAATGTACATAATGTAATTACTGTATACAATGTATGTTACCAACAACCTGAAATATGCAACCTGTAACCAAGTTCTAAGCATTCTTGTTATTCTGTGCGCCCAGCTACCCAAGTGTTTTCAGGCGCTCTATAAATAAACAAACAAACAAACAAACAAACAAACAAACAAACAAAAGATCTGTCATTTTCAAAGAACTGTGGGTACTAAGAAGCTGCATGCTTGCAAAAACAAGTATCCTGTGTCCATTGAAATCCCCTAACTCCTTCACCATTGATGATTGGGTGGAGGAGCTGCTGACTTTCTCCATGTATGAGAGGGCAATTTTCAAATCCAGAGGAGAGCCTGATGAATTCAATGGTCTTTGGGGTTTGTACCAGGATCACTATGGCTAATTGATGTGCTTATTTAAATGCTCCTTGAAATGGTTCAAGAATATATTTTTGGTTGCATTGCTGGTTTTACAATAGCATTCTGTTGTGGGGGTTCTATGCATGACACTTGTACAACATGTTATAGGGGGATTACTTTATTAATTTATTTTCTTTTTATTTATGTTTGTATTTCCTCTCTTTCCTTTCCCCTTAGTTTGATGTTGTGAATATACTACTCATTATGCTTGGCTTGTTCTAAGGCTGACCCACACTGTGTGTATTGGTTGTGTTCCTTTTATAGCATTAACCTTGTTGGTGTCACAATAAAATACAATTTTAAATCAAAATAAGTCTCTGTAGCTGATACTTTAGATTTGTTTTCGTCTTAGCAGATATTAAGATTCTTTCTCTGTCCTGGGGATCAGACACCTTGATAATAGGCAATGCCCCCCCCCCTCGCCCCTCAGAGTCCTGCATCTTGCAGTCCTAAGTGTTTTGATCTGATGGCCTTTAGCCACATGCATTGGTTCCTCTTCATCCTCCAACTCTAGCAGCTCAAACAGCCACTTGGAGTCAAGGGAGATTGGATCTCACCTTCAGCACTGGAGTGTGATCTAATTTCTCTAACTTGTATAGCCTGTACCATTTATTTATTTATTTATTTACTTATTTATTTATTAACTTTATATAGCGCGCAGGCAGCCCAGGGGCATTGTGGCACTGTTACTTGCAAGGAAGACTTAGTTACAAAGTGAGCAGGTTGTGCCTTGGGTTACAGTAAGGCAGTGACCTGTGATCAGATATATCACATAATACATCATACAATACAATTATGAGGGCTAGGCCATGTAATTGTTAGATGAACAGGGTCGTTTTCAGGGTTTTCCGAAAGGCGGTCAGTGAAGGTTCAGAGCGCAGGGAGCTAGGGAGGGTGTTCCAGTGTACGGCAGCGAGGTACGTCAACTGACCAAAGAAAGACTCCTACCCTTCTTACAGGGACCTGCCTTCACAGCCCCATTCTCCAACGACCCGGAAACTCTGGCAAAAAATTATGATACGGCTATCACAGCAGCAATCAATACCATCGCCCCACTTAAACTTCGGAAAACCAAACCCACTAGACACGCTAATGCGTGGTTCACCCAAGACCTTCTAAAACTACGCTCCGACAAACGGGCAGCATTAGCTCTTTGGCAAACATCACGGGATGAGAAAGACAAACTCAACTTCAAATCCCTTGCATTTAATTACAAGAAAGCCATCATTAAAGCCAAAGCTAAATCCTTCGAAGAGAGAATTGCTGAGGCCAAGTCGAACACCAAGGAAATGTTCGCCATTTTCAGGGAACTTGAGAACCCCACACCCACCCCCCAAAACTTCACTAAGGACAAAGAATGGTGTGACAACATCCAAACAGCCATGCACAATAAGATCAGCTCTCTCCAAGCCAAAATCTTGAACACCAAACTAACACTCTCCACCCACACTACACCCTCCCCACCACCACTGCCCCCATCACCCACTGAGGCCCCACCCACCTTCTTGTTTAAAACCGTCCAAGAAAACGACATGATCAACATTATGAAAAACATAAAACCCTCCAATTGCAAAGGCGACCCCTGTCCTGCCTCCATCATCAAAGACTGCCCAGACACCTTGGCCCCTTTTCTAACAGCCTTTGTCAACGCCTCCTTCACCACTGGGAGAGTCCCCGCCTGCCTAAAGGAAGCATGGGTCCGACCCCTCATAAAGAAACCCACACTTGACCCCACCTCCCCTAATAACTACCGTCCCATCACCACTGTCCCTTTCCTCCTCAAGATTCTAGACAAAGCAGCCTACCTGCAGGTCCAGCACTTCCTCGAAGAACAGAACCTCCTTGGACTGAGACAATCCGGCTTTCGCCCTAGGCATGGGACAGAGACCGCCCTACTCGACCTAAAAAAACAAATGGACGACGCAAGGGACCAAGGCAAACCTGTCTTGCTCCTTCTCCTGGATCTCTTGGCAGCTTTTGATCTTGTAGACCACGACATCCTCTGCCACCACCTCTCCTCCACAGCCAACTTCTCTCAAGAAGCCATTACATGGATCACCTCCTTCCTCCAAGGCAGGACCATGCAGGTCTTCTCTGACCTAGCCACTGCATCACCCTCTATCATGCTATGTGGGGTGCCCCAAGGCTCCTGCCTCTCCCCCACCCTCTACAACATCTTCACCCGCCCCCTCTTCCTCATCCTTGACGCCATGGGCATCTCTTACACCAACTACGCCGACGACACACAGATCCTTCTCACTCTGACAGGCGACTATGACACGGACTCTGCTACCCTCAACAACATCTACAACACAATTCAAATGTGGATGGCTATCAACGGCCTCTGCCTTAACTCCGACAAAACTGAGCTCCTACTCGTAGGCTCCCCTGACACCATCAAGAAACTTGACGCTCAGTTCAGCCATTTCACCATTGACTCAATCACGATCCCAGTACTTGACACGGTAAAAACACTAGGCGTCTACTTAGACTCCAATCTATCCATGACCAGACAAGTAAACGCCATTGCCTCCTCGGCCGCTTACCATGCAAAACTCCTTAACGCGATCAGACCTTATCTGTCAAAAGACACCTGCACTAACATAGCCAGGGCCATAACCGGCTCGCGACTTGATTACTGCAATATTCTTTTCCTTGGGACCTCCAACAAAAATCTTGAGAAGCTCCAAGTAATACAGAACAGTGCCCTACGCGCTGCACAAGGCATTGCCAAGAGAGAGCACATCACCGCTGCCAGAAAAGCTTCCCACTGGCTCCCCATAAAGGAGAAGATCCTATTCAAGGCTCTAAGCATCACCCACAAATGTGTCCATCTTGCCGCCCCAATGTACCTTTCCCAGAGGATCCACCTGGTCTCCTCCACAAGACCCACTAGATCACCCTATGCCAGCATGCTCTCAGTACCCAGGGTAAAAAGGACCAGAGCAGGGGGCTCCAGTTTCCCGTACCTCGCTGCCGTACACTGGAACACCCTCCCTAGCAGCGAGGTACGGGAAAGCAATTATTCCATGCTTTCCAGATACTCAATCCTACTGTATATGGATGTGCTTCCCTGGATCAATGCACCTAAATCTTTTCACATCTGGTATTAAAATACTGTCAATCAATTTGTTATCCTCGTTGTTCTTTCCAGCTGAGCCAAATTCTCATTCAGTCTGTCGAATTTACCCACTGACCACTTATTATTTATTTTTATTGATTTGGTGTTTTGTGTCACGCACATCGTCACAGAGTTGGAAAAAGCAATCTGAAGTCCACAGAGGAGGAAAGGGGGCAAATGTGCAAAAGTATCCACGCTGAATTGGGAACTCCATTAAAAGATTGGATATTTGTTCAAATTCCAACATTTCCTCTCTTTTGCCTTTCCCTTGGCGCCTTGGAATATTAGATTTAGGACCATGGATTACAGAAGGAGCACAGCACCAGGTGCCATCCCCATCAGGCATCAGAAATTCAAATAGGGCCATGGGCAGCCCAGTAAAATCAAGGAAATGGTGCATCAGCTTTCAATCGACAAGGGTCACTTCAATCCCATGGGATCCTGTCGCCTCTTTGGTCTCATGTTCTCTGGAAGCTTGACTGCAGTAGGCAATGGGAATATACGGTTTTTATTTGGGTGCGAAAGGTTTGTATTAAGCCAAACACCTAAATAAATAAATAAATACATTTTTAACATTTAGGATTGCTCCACCTCCATCTGTCTATCAACCCTCTCTAGAACCACATCCGTCTCTTCTTTCTAATAATGACATACATTGCCTAGGAATCACAGCCCATAAATACATCAGACCTAGAGGGGAGGGCGAGCATGCCGGGGATGGCAAGCATGTCGGGGATGGCGAGCATGCTGGGAATGGCGACCATGCCGGGGATGGCGAGCATGCTGGGGATGGCAAGCATCATGCTCCTCAGGGATCACTGGATCGCCCGAACCAGTTGGCCACTCCCCCAACCGCCTAGAGGATTGACCAAGCTGGATCACCAGGACTTTTCCCCCACGCCCCCCTTGCCACTTCCTGTGAATCAGTGTTGCATGATGTACTATGGTAAACTGGAACAGTGTCTGATATCAGGCAGTTCCCCTTTGCACCATATATCCAACCTCTATGGCATTTCTCCTACCCCGCAGAAGGTTTGGGAATGCAATCACAGCACACCATTTGAGTCTTCTAAGACTGCTCACATATTGCAATTTTTTAGCAACTACATCTTTTGAAGCATAGCCTGCCTCGGCCACGCGCTCTTAAAGGTTGCTGGGATTTAGCAGATAAGCTTCTTTAGCCCGGGTCAGTGCCTTGGCTTTCGTGGCTTTAGCGGTAAGTCTCCAGAGGAGGAGAGCGGTAGCATGTATTCCCAGCAAAGAAGATGGAATGCAAGTGTCATGGAAGCGGGAGCTTGCTGTGTGCGCCGACGAAGCTCGCTAGCAGGAAGCCGGCGATGGACGGGTTTCACTGCTCATAGCGGCTGTGGATGAATCTTCCAAGTCATTATGCTGTAGCCGGCAAGGCACACGCCAGCAGGTGAAAGGGATAGGAGTCCTCGGGAATAAGTAAACGTGTCAACAGCGTTCTCACATTCGCGAACATCGGGGCATTGCGTTCTCTGGTGTAGGGTGCCTTTGAACCAACAATGCTTTACACAACTGAGAAATGTTGTCACAGCCAGACATGTGAGCAGAAGAAAACTAACACATAACTAGGAAAGCACACCAATCGTATTTATTTATTTATTTGATGCATTTATGTAGTGTTGTTTGAATATTTATTCCATAGACACTTTTAACCTCTTTCCCCACGTATAATTAGGGCATTGTTGATTATGTTTACCATCACAAACTCAAATCTAGAGACTTTCTTGAAATTGGAAGGGAAACTTCATTTCTTTTTTTTTTAATTCGAAAGATTTTGCAAATATATTTACCAGCGTGTGCTAAGGCTAGTGGTCTAGAAAGTAAACACAAACATGTCCATTACATGTATTGTTCTCTGGAGTATTCAATACACCGCAGAGATTGTGATGGGTGACAGTGCACATTGTGCTTTTACTGTTAGTTGCAATGAAACAGGTGCAGTGACGAGGCAGCCCAAGGGCTCAGAGTAGCCCTACTCTCACCAGTGATTGGGGAGGATAATAATTAATGGAAGTGTTTATGCTGGAGCAGATCATCAGGGGCATGGCCACATTGGTGACCAATGAACTGTAATGTCTTGGCAGTATTAATGTGTTGGAGAGATGGAGTATACATATGAGCAATTTGGGTCTAGATGCTGTTGCCAGAGCACACTCAATGAGAAGTGGTGCGCGTAGTGGTTGAGTAGATTCACCGTATTTGATCAATTCGGTAATCGTTGTGTGGAAAACTGAAACCGACGACAACCTAGCGCAGATCAGGACATTTCTATTAGGAAGTCACAAAGGTCACAGCACAACCTAGTAGCGAACCCTCGAAGTTCTCCTCTAGTTCAGACACATAGAGCAAAGCACTTAATTGAAGTTTGTATTTTTTCTCCACTTGCGATAAATGTAATGTCTTATAGGGCAAAACTATTTTTTACACAGGTCTATTGGTCTAACACCGACAGGTCTCAAGGATGTAGCAACCACAAATGCATTATAACCTAATCAGTGATCATTGGTGTGGTGAGGTTCACATACTTATGATTGGAGTGTTGGGTATATTTACCAAACTCCATCAATTCTATAGTGAGTTAAGAAAATGGAAGGGAAAATCCCCTTTACCATATCACGTGATAGAGGAATGTGCCATTTCAGCCGCCATGTCACTTAATAACCATCTCTAGAAGTCCAAACCCTGTTCAGAGCCACAGAGCATAGCACCAAGGGCAGTGAGGCAGGCTGGACTGAATACCATGTGAAAACAGGCACTATGGTGACTGGGTCATGTGAACTTGCAGGGCAAGCTTAAAGACCCTTAGCACACCAATCCCTATCAACTGAAAATGATATGGTGTGCGTGCACAGACTGTACAGTGTTGTTCTATTTACATTTGAACACGAGTTTCCTTGGCCCATAGTCATGATCTTTCTTTTGTTTTAACTCTATGATCACATATTACAAGATGACTGGCGGCCTCTTGTGATTAATCACCAGGACCACTCGACTCTCCCTTCTAGCCATCTGTGTTGGTCAGAGGCCTGCCCAACAGTGGAGGCTATCCGGTCTACGCATGGACACATGGGTGTCGTGCCCACATTTTGTATCAGTCTGCTCCGCATTGAAGATTACCCCATGAACTACTACTCTTCCTGTCTAGCTTCCTCCAGGCTATTCTCCCAAGTCCTTCGCCCTGTCAGTAAACTCTGACTTGAAAGCACAGCTCTTATTCCTGCTCATGAATGCCTCCTTCACTGCAAAACAATAGTAATAATAATAATAATAATAATAATAATAATAATAGAAAATTGCCCGAATTCAGTCATTATGTACTGGCTTCCAAATCCACAAAATAGATCACAATGAGTCCAGAGGTGAAGGGAAGTACATAGTTTATACAGATCAACTCTATGGCTACTGGCCACCAGTTCATGCTGGCCCAAGTCTCAGTAGAAAAATATGTTTGTAATGTTATCAGAATATGGACCTCTAGCCACCAACGCCCTGCTTCCGAGCAGCATTGCTAACCTTTCGGCTGACTTTGCGGTCTGTGTAGAAAACCTATTATAACCATTGACATCAGTCTGTTGATGGATCACCCACTACTATATCATGTGACCTGCCCACTAGAACACTCATAGACTTGTGTCATCCATCAGATTGTCAGTGACTCCATACACAATAAGCCACACTTTTAATTTAAATACGTTTTTTATTGATTTTTGTAATTTGCATCATGGCTACCTAAACAGACAACAAATAACAAAAGTCTTCCAGTACGACCCTCCTTAGAGAACCCTCCTCCCAACCCCGGCCTCCTCCATTTCTGAGCTTTCTCCTGAACCTTGCCCACCTCGCCCCACCTCACCCCCTTTACCTCCTGATGCCTTCCATCCCGCAAGGTCATAATCCTCCCACCCTTCCCTGTGGGTCCTACCAACCCCCTCCTCAGCCCAGTCCCATCCATCGGGCCCATATCTTTTCAAACCTTTGGGGACATCCCCTCTCCCTGTACACTCTTCTTACCAGCTCTGCACAATGGTCCATTCCCTCCACCCATCTGTTATTGTCGTCTATCTGTAATAATCTGCCTTGCCCCCCCCCAACTCCTCCCATCATGTTGCCAGATGGTGTATTTGTGACTTTTACCACTTGAGTTACAATAGTTAAGGCCAGTCCATGAGCCAGGATTATAGTGGCAGCAGAGACCCCCAGTCTTCACCTCTGCACCTGTCTTTGATGCACACCTCGCTGCGGCTCTGCCACCCTGTTCACAGTCTATACCAACTGTCTTATCTCTGCTACTAATCAACTCATATCTGCCAAATGCTCTTCTCATTTTAGAGGAGCTCCCCCTGTTCCTTAGTTCGGAGATAAGCGTTGCTCTAGCAACAGACTGCCAGACACTGTAAGAGAGTATTGCACAGACCATGCCAATGTGTTGACAACACAGAATTTAACTTCCAGCTCCTCGCCTGTTAACTTCTGATTCCTTGAGCAAAAGATGGCTTCTATCTTCATTGCATCGCTACATGCCCAACCCACAGAAATAACTATTTTCCATCAGCAAAGACCTTAAATATAAAGCATCATCTTCTACCTTCAACCCCAGGCCATCCCTCGGTGGCGAGCTGTGACTTTTAAATGCTAAGATGCAGACTATCCGGGAAAACGTGTCCTCCTCTCTTACCACTGACTGGTAAACTCCTGAAAGGCGCCCACACTGAGCCACGGATGCCCCAGCTCTCATTCTCTTCTGACCTTCCCTGCACTCTCCATTGATGATGTGGCCACCCTCTTAGCATGCCTCAGATATGGCCCCCACACAATCCCTTGCCTATGTCACTTCTCAAACAAGTGCATGTCTTGTCTCTGTAGGATAGCTTAGGAGCAACGTGCTCATGCTTGCCTTGGAAGCAACACGACACAGAGCAACACAGGTTCGAGCCCCGGGTTCGCACTTGGAAACTTCTGGGTATTAAGCACATTATAAATAACCTATCATATCATTTCAGACCCAACACCTACTCCCTACTTCCACTTCTCTTTGGAGATCTCCACACTCTTCCAGATCCCCTCTACTTACCTATCTTTACCTCCAGCTCCTGGCATGACTCATCCTTGCCTATGGTCTCTGCTCCTACTGCTCTTTCAGTGATTGATAGGTTCCAATGCCACCATGTTCAAGAAGTATATGGGGGAAGGCTGACTGGATGCCACAGGCTTGCACTGAATTCAAATACGGCAGAGGTATATTTTTGTGGGTGGTAGGATGGAATTCTGCGATGCCTTTGACGAATTGGATTCTGCTCCGTAGTAATACAAAGATGAGGAGGGGTAAAATGGATCCCTCAGCCCTCACACTTCTACAAACCATAACCCAACACCATCATAAAGGTAAAACAGGGAAAATTAAGAGATGCATTTTTTTCATCTTTTGTGGTAACATGGGCTGAGGGAAGGCTATTCGCTCAAGAGGGGTGTGAAGGTGAGCCAGTAGGATAGGTCAGCGGCAACACACTTGCCTTGGAAGCAAGGCAATGCAGAGCTACACAGGCTCGATCCCTGGGTCCGTGCTTAGAAACCTCTGAGTATTAAGTGCACTATAAATGACCAATTCAAATTAAATTAAAATTAGTAACTCCAACAACACAGTCCAAAATAATGGTCAAAATGTTTACACTTTAATTAAACACACCATCTGCAATAGAATGAATAGAAATAATGTACAAAGACCAACCCAGACAGAAGAAACAGACTGAGGTAAGTTGCTCTCTCAGCATAGTTCCAGTGGTGGTAGGTAACTTACTAGCCAATAAAAGTATATGTTGTTGGTGAAATCTGGAGTGATTGTGACCTAACCAGTACATAGGGCCTAAGTGGACTGAAAGGGCAGGTCAGAGTCAAAAGTACCTGGATTCAGTTCTTGGTGGGTTGATGGAGTCTGACCTGGTGCTGAATGTTGATGCTTCGGGATCAAGCTCAGTTTGAGCAGGTTGGATCGTGCTGGCCCAGCAGCATGGAGGTGTTGAGTAGGGGCAAATGTGGTCACTCTGTGGGGCAGAATGGTGGCTCCCAAGGATGCAAGTCAGGGCAGACACAGGAAAGCTTTTAGCAGTTGGGCTAAGCTGATTCAGGCTTTAGCCGCCGGGAGGGGTCGAAGAGTGACACTCCAGTGGTTTCAGTCGGCCGGCGATGGTCATAGAAGTGCTGATTTTGGATGTGTCAATGTGCAGTTCTATGAGGTGGCCATGCAAGGGCTAGGTGGGTTGAACAGTGGTTGTAACCCCCAGTCAGAGTCAACGTTTGACTCGCCAGTAATTCAGTTCAGGTACTGGCATCAATCAGTTACTTCAGGACTAGCAAGTGACGGGCTTAGCTAACTCACGATGCAGCGTTGAGATGGTTCGAAGTGCAAACAATAGTTCAGGTTTGTGTAGCGGTGCAAAGGCCTGCTTGGGCACCTTCCCTCTCGTTCAAGGTGCAGTGAACACAGAGTGACCCTTTTGATGCAGTAGAATAGAGAGATTTGGCTAGCCTGGCCCTCTGGTTGGTGCGAGGCCCACTCATGACTCGAAGACATTATCATTCCAATCAGAGTCTGCACTCCAAGATCTAACAGATTACACTGCAGAGTGGTAGGTCCTGGTCCACAGCAGAGGTCACTCCCAATATGGGTAGGTGACAGATCTTCCTTCTGCCTTGGATGGCTCCTTCTTCACCTCACGATGAGGGCTTTGGAAAGTATTACCTTCCCAAAGGAAGGATCTGAGAGAATCTGTTGAGGGGGTGGAAGAACCCTTCGTTTAAAGGCATAAGTCCCCAGGTGATTGGACTAATGCTAGCTTAATTTAGTGGTCCAATCTCTGTCCTTGAAAAGAGTGGGCTTTGCCCTTCTGATGTCTGTACCAAAGTGCTTGGCTCCAGAGGAAGTGGAGTGGACAGCAAAGAAAGAGAGGCACATGGAAACAAAATGGTTAAAGTCTCCTGGCGTGAGGCTACTCCTTTTGAATGGGTGTGTTCCTTTGATTCTAGGTCCAAGACAGCTGCCTGTTGTGCGGCTGTCTCACGCAGAGGGTTTTACCTGCCCTCACAAAGAGATCAAAGAGGAGGCCTGTTCTTTGAAATACTTGCTTTGTTATGCAGTCAATTTCGCACATGATGCAGACAGTTTTCTGCTCTCATTTGTGCAGCTGTGCACCAATGCATATTCATCACCATGCTGCATATGCAATCAAGTATCAGGGTGCTACATTGGCAAGGCTATACAATGGCGTAAAGAAGTACGCCACTTTTGATTGCCCATATGCTGAATGAGGTAATGCCACATCAACCAGTTAGGCTACATCAGATGTATTTTCCTGTGGGTCAACACCCGTGGTATCCAATACAAGACTTCACCACGTGCTTGCACCAAATCCTGGTAGAAAATGGAATGGTGTCAAGGACCAGCCAGTGCATGCAGCGAATGCTTAAGTTTTCTCTGCCAGGCACATGGCACGCGACATGCAAATCTTTTGCCACCCACTCTCTGACACAGCTGTACCACTCCACACCCAGATCCCCTGAAACAACCTGTTTGTGTTGCAGGGTTTATTTATTGTCCCACTAATGGTTGAGGTGGCGTCTGGGGCTTACAAATAAACCCAATAGATTGAATTAGAACAATGTATTCAATCTAAATAATCGTGTAGGTCCTGTCTGGGGTATGTTTGTAGGGTAAAGAAAGTTATACAAGCCTGGTGTGAAACAGGCGTCTCGGCGTTGAATGATATTACTTGCACTGCCAGAGGCAGCATCAGCTGCAGCATTTGCAATAGATATAGGCCCGAGACCAATTAAGTCGCTCCAGGCAAGGATACACGGATCTGTTGCTACAGGTGTAGTAGAGAATATTGACAGAGTAATGGTATTAAGTGAAAAAATAGATTTGTATAAATCGATCAAAAAAATGACCGATTTAGAAAGACCGCTCGGAGGTAGTCTTCCTAAATCGCTGAGTGGCCTTTCTAAATCGGACTATCAGCCTTTGCGACCCACCAAGTGCGTGCAGGGGCTGAAAGGCATGGCATGACCCAGAGGAGGAGTCGCATGAGTGCTTGGTGAGTGAGTTGCAGTTTCTGTGTGTTTAAGTGTCTGTCTGTGCATGTGTGTGAAAATTAATGTTTGTGAAGGGGGAGGGGCGAGAGGAAAGGAACTTCTTGCGTGTTTGTGGGTGTATGTGGGGGGGCAAGATGGAAAGGTGGGCTCGGGGGTGGGAGGTGAAACGCCCAGAGTTAAAAGAAAACCCGCGGGCATGTGTTTTTTTGGCTTTTTGAGGGCTGAACAAAAACAGCCAAAATAAATCAGTCTTTTTTATGTGCAGTCTTCAGAAAGAGGACATTGTACACAAAACCCAGAGATATTTGATGATATTGCAATTGTGTTGGGTGTCATGACCCACGTGTGGACTATTATGCTGCAACATTTGGTGCTGTGGGCATAGGAAATCCAAGAGGGCGGAAAAGCCCACATGTGCGCCAGAATCCTGGAGAGCCGCGCAGTCTTTGCGCACAACAAAATGGTCCCCTGACCTGCCACCCACCAGTGCGAGCGTGATGGGCCAGGAGTGCCATGGGTGAAATGTGTGCCAAAGGAAAAACAGCAGTGCCCGTTAGCTCAGAAAGCGCTTTGAAATCACCTTTGTTTCTCTGAAATGCAAGCTAAAAATGCCTATTTTAAACATTGCAAGATATTCACAAATCTCACTGAACACCAGCAGACATTTGGCAGAAGGTAGACTTGTGTGCATACAAAATCTGGAAAGAGAAAGAGCCTAAAATAATGTTCATAATGAAACTGGCTGAGCTGTGGATGTCAGCAGCCTAAGTTAAATTGGACCGAAAGACGCTAAAATATAAATGTTTAAAATAAATGAGTGACCTACTGTGGAGTGTCACATAGTTTGCAACTGTTAAATGTCATAGTTTTGAACTTAGAATCAGCATTCTAGCTGCATGTGTAAAAATTGTAAGTTTGATTTGGATGAAGAAAAACTGGGAACAAAAGTGACATTTACCTGAAGCCCGGCTGAAAGAGATTGAATTCTGCCCGGCAACTACCCCTGACAGAAGTTGAAACTTGATCAGCAGCTGTGTTCCCAGGCCTGGCTGCATTCTGCTGCCCCTGCCAAAAGGAGATGATGCCTCTCTGATTGAATTAGGGGAGTGGCACCTGGGGACTGCAGGAAACTTAACGAAGCACTGTCCTTGGCCCAGGAAAATGTTAAATTAGGGGGGTCGTAAATGGCTTCCTCTTGGAAGGAAACGGGGAGGGGCACTGCATCTGTGAGCAAGCTGAGCTTGGGGGAAGTGGATAAACCAGAAATCCCACCATGCGCTTTGGAAAACCACACCCCTTGGGGCCAGAGCATAATTTTAAAAAGATGGATAATTCATAGTGTAGACTTGTAAAAATTATATAAATAACATCATCATTCTTGTGATTTTTCTGTGCACATTTTAAGAGGTGTTAGAACTCTGTACCATGTTCTGAGGCAAAACCCCATGAATTATGGAGAATGCAGACACGGGGTTCACGCTAGAAAAATGAAAAGTTACTGGAATATGTGTAGAAAGGCGGTGTACATGTGTGCCATTTTTGGTAAACGTCCGATATTGGTAAACCAACTAAAAACGAAAATAAGTTGTCATTTTTGAATGCAAGCTCTTAGAAACATCAGAGTTGGAACAGAATGTACCATAAGTAATCTGTAATATGTACATGTAATGTCAACCACTTGTGTATCTGGGAAATATGTATTTGGATCAGAAATAGATTTGTGTGCAATTTGACAAGGGGAGGATCCTCTGACCATAAACCTACCTCATCACTCTGACTCACAACTCAGTTCCCCCAATCAAGGGAGAGAGGAGAACTGGGCCAATGATAAGTTGAGAGGGGCAGGCTCAGTTATGCTACGCACACACCCACTTTCTAAACCAATAAAAGGAGACTGTGCAGGACCGGTAGGGACATTTACTTTCCACTTTCTTGCGGGACGCTTTGCCGGGAGAATCCAGACTTCAACTCCAACAATCTCCAGAGACCAGAATTTAACTCCAGAACTTGTAGCAGAGATGCCTGAATCCACAAGCCGAATCCTTTTTCAGCAGGCCTCCAAATCATTTGCAAACTATTCAACAGCCGGGCGAGCTGTTTGAATTCTTTGCCAAGAACTTTTGCCAGAACCGGTAGCAGACCCAGAAGGCAGAATTATCCAGAGAGACTAGAGATCCAGGGAGACCAGACCCAGACCAGATCGCTGACAGCTGACCCAAATTGCTGTGCGCAGAACCAGTACCCAGTGGAGAGACAACCGCAGCCAATCCTGACCCGATCCCTGACGAAGTCGCATTCCTGTCTAAAATATAGTGTGAGTACTGAGCCAGAACTGTGCAAAACCAATCTCTTAGTTTAAAATAATCTAATTCAAACTATTTTAACCTATCAAGAACTACACCATAGCATTGTGTGTCCTTTTGTGACTTTAAAGCTGCAAAACTGTCATCTGTCATTCTGAAACTTTAAAATTTCATTTCTGAAAATCTACCCCCACAAAATCGTCCGTATCTCTTGAACCGTTTGTGATAGAAACGAGATTTTAATTTAAAGAGAGCTTTTTATTTTAAAGCTGAGATTCTAAGCTTTCCTACAAGCTCTCACTTGCTACTCCATATACTTCCTCCGTAATTGCGCTCGACGCACACGACTAAATTGCCGCGATTTGACATTTTGCTTCATTTCAGCCATGTGTAAAAATATTTACCTTTTGTTTCCTTTGCTGAAATTCGTTTGCAACCTGACAATCATTCATAGAGCATTGCTAAAGTGAACCTGAACTAATTTAAAGTAGCTATCACGCACCTTGAATCTCTTATAGGGAATTAAAATCATCTTTAGCATATTTTTCCCTTCTTTGCATACCACCTTTAAAGTACTTTGCCTGTGTTAAAATCATCCCTGTTTCTCTAAGCTTGCTAGGGGGGAACCAAATTCGTATTGTACTGTGATTGTATTCCTGAAGATTGTGTGTCTTACTTCCAGCTCCTTACATTGCATAGAGGGGGGGTGAATTTCCAAAAGGGGAAGAGTGATTCTATTACCTTTTGCTGAAATCATATCAAGTTTATTCCTGTGTTGCTTCTTTTCCACCTTGCATTTCCTTGTACCATATAAAGCATTCTCAGCTACCTTATACTCTATACTACTCCAAAGTAATTAAACCAGTGTGCTAGTATAACATCATCCATTGTTGATCACTGTCATATGTCGAAGCGTGATATCAAATATTAATTCATTATAAAGTGTGATATATATCTATTGTTTAATTTTTCCAATAAATCTTTTAATTTGCAAAACAAACCTACTTCTTGGCTCAGTGGGATCAGGGGGGATTTTAAGAGAGGGGCGTTATACAAGGGTTCATCATCCAGATTATAAATTGTCATAAAAATATATAAATAAGGGCTTCCCTTGAGCAACCCCAGACAAGGCATTGACCTAGTGGGAATGCTTGATTGGAGTCTTTAACAAAGTGGGGGCTCGTCCGTTATTCTGGATTAGAACTATCACTTGTGCAGATTAATACAGTGTGCTAACTGACCGAATATATAAATTCCGTTGGATCACCACGCCGTGTTACACTGTAAAAACACCACTCAAAGGAACGCTCTAAAGAAACGGTCTGTTTTGCAAAATAAAATACAAACTTCTGTAAGTCAGGAAGGAAATCAAGTTCCAGAATGACGACCTTGGTAGATATCAAAATAGCCAGAGAACACCTCTTACATAAACTATTTGTGAGAGGTGAGTGGGCTCATCAGGACCAGGTGGTCTGGTTGCAGGCAGTCGCACCCCAGATCACTGAAACAGGGTCAGATAATGGAGAGATCAGGGTCCCTTACATGTGGCCCTGAGTGAACTATATATGGCCCTTAAGGCCAAGGATGAGCACAATAAGATTGCCAGGGTAGCGGCATATTTACATTTACATATGGGAGCCATACAGGACAAATGTGCTGAAGGCCAAGATCTGGCAAATAGGCAACTGATGGCATTAGAGAAGGCTCAATCTGACCTGGTCTCTTCTGAGCAGAGGCTGCAGAGGAGCCAGGAGTCAGAAAATGATAGTAGGCAGTACATTAGTAAAATAAATGAGGATATGGATATCCTGCAACAGGAAAAGGCTGACCAGGATACCAGATTTCTGGCCTTGCAGAAGGAGTACCAAGAAGGTTTGGACTCCCTAGTGCAGAGCCAGAAAAAGCTGGAGCAACAACTAGACTTTAAAAGGGCATGCACAGAGCAGGTAGCCACCCTGAAAATCCGACTAGACAGAGAGAAAGAGGAAAGTAATAAATTGATTTTGAAAGACCTGGATACCCAGGCAGAGTTTGATCAAGAACGCCAGAAAGCTGGTGCCTTTCAAAGGCAGAGGGACGACCTGGCGGCACAGATGCAGGCTATTAGTCAGGAAAGGGACACCTTAGGCTAGGAAGTCTGCCAATTAAAAGAAAAAATTGAAGGAAATCACCTGGCCCTCCAGTGGCTGGGTGACCTCCAAAAAGAGCATCAGAACTTGTTAGAGCACACCAGGAGGGTGGAAGATGCTCTGGCAAGAAAGGAGCATGCCAGTAGGGATGTGACTCAGGAGGTATCCCTCCTGCAGCAAAGACTGGCCCAGTATTCCAGGACCAATCAGGAGGCACAGAGAGAGAATGAGGCTCTCTGTCAGCACAATGATAGGCTCCAGCAACAGGTAGCGATGCAGGAGAGACTGATAGAGTCTAGTAAGGCCTTAAATGTGGAACTGAAAGCGCAGGCTCTTGCATTGCAACAGGGAGCAGGGGCTGACAGAGATGAGGTTCGCTGGGAAAGGGAAACACCTGAGCATAACCTCAGGAGCCCTAGTACCAGAGGCCTTCATCTCTCCGAGTCCTTGTACTCTGCCACCCCCATGTCCCCTGGCGCACATGAGCACAGGGCCACAGGGAGGGCAGATTACTATCCGGCCAAAGTATGGGGTTCATAGGCCAGTACCTCCCAGCAATGGATGGGCGAGCATCTGGGTATGGGCACCTAAGCAAAGTGCAATTTAGTGGGGAACCCCAGGAAAGTAGACCCACTAAGGGCATCCTAAAAACCTCTGCCCAGTTAGGTCAGTGGGGGGGTACCCATCAAATCCTGGCAGCAAGGAGGGATCTGAACACTCCTCTTAGCGGCCCAGGACACAGGAGACCAGGTCTCCACATTCTGCCAGCCATTCCCAGGCTCGCAGAATCCTTGAGAGCCTGGAAGATCAGACAGGCACCTCTGGGAGCAGTGCTTCTGAGTCAGAGGATGAGTGGACCAGGGTTACCTGAACCAAAAAGGCCAGTAAGGCAAAAAAGGGCCTTGCTTAAGGACCCCTTAAAGCAGATCAAGGCAATAAGGAGTGTCATCACGCCTTATCACAAGAACGCCAAGTATTCTGTTTGGGAACACTTGGAGCTCTATGAGCAAATTGTGGAGACTTTCCATTTGAAGGACAGCAGTAGCTGCATTCAGTATGTCAAATGGACATTCTCCCCAGAATACTCCAGTTTCTTTGCGGGGCTGGAGGACCAAAACCTTTCAAGATGGTCCACATATAGGGCGGCCATCTTGAAACATTTTTCTGTTCACCGAAATCCCCAAGAGGCTCGCAAGGCAGCCTACAATTTGCAATGTGGGGAGGATCAGGCCCCACAAGAATTTGTGCAAGAATTGAAGGGTGCCTTTGCGCAGACCACCAGAAGGGTGCGCATGGACAGCAGAGAATTCATCAACACATTTTTCCATGCTCTCCCCAAATACATAATGACCCAGCTCGTGAGAGATTTTCACGAGAAAAGATCTTTACACTGGGTCATTGAGCAAGCCACCCGCATCGATGAGGTGCAGAAACCGGTGGAAAATAAGAATCAGCCCAAAAACCCCAAAACCAACAGCACCCCTGCTGCTGCCAAGGTGGCAGAGGTAAAGGTTGCCCGCGTTTTAGATTTGGAGATGGGGGCCTAAAATCCTGCCTGCACCGAACAATTCACAGCCCAGAAGGCCCTCGGGCCAGTCACAAACAGGGAGTCAATGAGGTAATCCCACGAATGGGGTCCCTCGCTCCCCTGACTATGTCAGTCCCTGCTACAAGGGAAACAGACCAATCCTGGGTTATGTGTGGACTCCTCCAGCCCAAGGGGGGGATCCAGCCAAGCACCTGACCCAGGGAAATTCCCTCCTAACTTCCCACAGGAGGGCAGAAATTCCCCAAACACTGGGCAGAACTTTTTTCCCAGGTATCCACCCAATTCCCAACCCCAAAACCATCCATCCTTCTTTCCCCAAGTCCCTGAGCCCAGACAACCTAATCCGGGAGAGGGGAGGCCAAGGGTGGAGGGGTACCCAAATCTTCCCAACCCAGGATATTACCAGAGAAGGGATAGCTACCCTTCCGAGGATCAGCTCCGGGGAGAAAACAGGACCCCGTATCAGCCTGAGCGGGTTTCAGTTAGAGCGCCAGGTCCAAAATATGGCACGGGATCTGGGTCACATACTGAGGGCTCAACAGAACCCTCAGATGAGCATGCCACCGCAGAATGCTCCAAACTCTGGGCCTGCTGCTCCAGAACAATGACGGGGGCAGCACCCCGATAACCCACCGGTTCCCAGGGAGGAGGCACAAGGGGAAGGTGGGTGTAAAGCCTTGGAGGAAGCTTCCTTCCCAACTTGTAAACAGCCCCTGGAAAACCAGGAACCGGAAACAAAATCTCCTACCTCTGAAAGTCTGCCACCCAAGGAGCAAAGAGGAGGTAGGAGAAACAAAGGACACAAACAGACCCATTTTGGGGAGAAGGTACAGGTCTTCCAATTCGAGGGAGAGGGATCCTCAAAGGATCCTGGGAAAAGGATCTTCTCCTTCAGAGATGGGGGATCTCCTCCCAAGGAAAAATGGGTCCCAAGGGATTCCAATACAGACTGGGTAGATGTGGGGATCGAGCCGTCGCTGCCCATCATCCTATCCAAGAACCAACAATACCAAAAACCCCTGGTTCAAACCCATCCTGATGACTGCCTCCAAAAAGGGGGGGGCGGCCCAGTACCGGAACTAGGGGAACTCGAAACCATTTCCAGTTGCCAACTTTTTCTTTCAGATTCCCAAGGCTCTCCACAGAATTCTGCCCAAATTTCTTCTCTCTCAATGTCCAAAACCAGAAAATTAGCCCACCAGTTGTCCAGAAATGTGCATTATCTGTGCCCCCTTGAGGAGAAGGAGGGAAGATACTATGCCCCAGTGCACATACAGGGGCAGGGTACAATTTTGGTGCTGGTGGACACTGGATCTCAAGCTACCCTTCTGTCCAGAAGGGCCTTTGATGAACTGAATTCAGGTAGGGGGGAGAAGTACCAAATTCCCCTCACCTCTCTTCCTGGACAACTCCAGAACTTTGATGGGAAGGAAATTCCCGTCGAGGGGACTGCAGATTTGGACATCAAAATTGGGCGACACAAGGTGAAACACCCGGTCATAGTAGTGACTCCAGAGGGCACCCCTTGTTTACTAGGGAATGACCTCCTGAGAAGGTTGTCACCCCTAATAGATTGTGTAAACAAGTTCCTCTGGACACAGACTAGCCGACCAATAAAATTAAAGCACAGTGTCAACCATGTTAGTTTAAGCGGCACGTGCCACATGGTTGAACAAAAATCTGACCAAGTAGAATTTCACTTCCAGAACAACCAAATTCCAGACGTGAAACTAATAGCGGTAGGACAACAGACTGGTGATGGGGGGTCCTCTCTAGTTCTGAAAAACAACCTTCCTTCCAGTTTAAGGTGGTATTCCACACTGGAACGAAATACTCTGAAATTCTTTACTAATCCACAATCAGACATTCCCACTCCGATAGTCCAGAAAGATGTGAAAGCAGCTCAGAGCCTAGCTGATATTCAGCAAATTGGAGAGCAGTTGTTCATCCCTGTTCAGTTAAATGATGGGAAGGACTCTGTTCTCGGCTGAGTGTGTGCGAACAACGTTAAGAGCTTCATCAGCGAAGCCATGTTCCTCCAACTCCCAAAAGATCCAGCCATTCCCACATTCAAACTGATAGACAAATGTGAAATGGACCTGGAAGCACCCAATTCCAAACATCTCCTGCCAAGCAGGTGTATGCCCAAAATCTCCATTGGCAACAAGAGCATAGTCCATAATTGTTGGGTCGTGCGAGACGTCACTGCTGCCTTTTACTTAGGCAGTGACATTCTCAATCGCTTTGCCATTAGTTTGGACCTAATAAACTTCAAAGCTTGGTCCCGATTAGCGGATAATCCCATGGGCTTTGATGATCCAGAAAAAGCATTTAGGTCAGCTCAATTGCTACCTTATGCAGTTGAAATTCAGGTTAAAGAGGAAGTCACCATCCCGGAAAGGACCTGACAATTCTCCCTGTAAGTGAAAGTTAAAAGAGGACAAACATTGAAAAACCCTGATGCTTATATTCATCTAAATGCTTCCCTCCAACAGCAAGGGTTAGGGGTAAACCCAAGACCATTAGTCAACATAGAACATGACACCATTCCAATAGAGGTGGATAACAGCGACTTAAAGAGTATTACTCTAGCCGCAGGCACCATTATTGGAATGGGGTCGATGACTGACATTTCTCCATTGATTTAGGAAATGAACTGTTATGACCGATCCCCAAGGACTGTTTTGACAGTGGCAGTGAAGACAATACAACACCAGACAGGATCTTTACCCGGCATGGGGGGAACCTCCTGGTGTACACTTCTTGCCCTTATGGTAAGGAAGATGTGACTTGTGACTTCAGAGGGGATGAGGTGATTTTCCAGGTCCATGAGGGCTGCCTTTCCCACCTGAAGCCACCAGTCCAAATCAGCACTCTGACCAGGGACATCTCCACCCAGCTGGAGGAGGGCGCTGAGATAGCAAAACCAGAAGTCTTTCCAGGCTTCAGGCAGATGGTGGAAGAGAGAGTCAACCTAGCTTATGCCTGTGTGACTCTGGAACAGAAGCAAACGTTGAAACAAGTTTTCTTGGATTTCCAAGATCTCTTTGCGGTAGACTCATATGACTGTGGTCGCACCGACATCCACACAACAACAATTCCCACGGACCCTGGAATGACTCCAGTGTTTGTGAAGCAATATCATTTGCCTCTCGCATCCATGGAGTCCCTTACTGAAATAATTAAGAACCTTGAGTCCCGGGGAATAATCCGTCCAGTACACAGCACCTTCAATAATCTGGTGCTGGGAATATTGAAGCCAACCAGCCAGTGGAGACTCTGCGCTGACCTTAGGGAGCTCAACAAACGGGTCCATACTTCCCGATGGCCTCTGCCCTACATTGACCAAGGGCTGGCCCAGATTCACTCTTCCTCACCGTGGGGCGAGGGCAGGAGCCCCCCCAGCACCCCAGCCCAGCAGAGAAGCCACGAGACCACGAGCAACACGGACAGGGCCTGCCTGACCCTGTCCCCACACGCCGCCTGACCCACGCATGCCGGGCGCAGCGCGGGCTGAAACCGAGGCTGAGCCTCGTGAAAATCAGCTGTAACCGCCGGCAGGCGGATCACGCCGGCGGCCAGCGCAAAGGCCACTCTAAGGCCTGTTGAGAGCCTGCTCCCCCCCTCATTCACTCTTCCTCACCGTGGGGCGAGGGCAGGAGCCCCCCCAGCACCCCAGCCCAGCAGAGAAGCCACGAGACCACGAGCAACACGGACAGGGCCTGCCTGACCCTGTCCCCACACGCCGCCTGACCCACGCATGCCGGGCGCAGCGCGGGCTGAAACCGAGGCTGAGCCTCGTGAAAATCAGCTGTAACCGCCGGCAGGCGGATCACGCCGGCGGCCAGCGCAAAGGCCACTCTAAGGCCTGTTGAGAGCCTGCTCCCCCCCTCATTCACTCTTCCTCACCGTGGGGCGAGGGCAGGAGCCCCCCCAGCACCCCAGCCCAGCAGAGAAGCCACGAGACCACGAGCAACACGGACAGGGCCTGCCTGACCCTGTCCCCACACGCCGCCTGACCCACGCATGCCGGGCGCAGCGCGGGCTGAAACCGAGGCTGAGCCTCGTGAAAATCAGCTGTAACCGCCGGCAGGCGGATCACGCCGGCGGCCAGCGCAAAGGCCACTCTAAGGCCTGTTGAGAGCCTGTTAGGAGCATCAGGAGCCAGGGGCCACGGACCCTGCCCTCACCATTCCGGCCGCAACAGCACACAACGGACTAGCCCCTGAGCCGAGGAGCATCTTCTGCTACACACGGTTCGGCCATGCTTAGATCACCCTGCCTCATCGAACTCCCTCAAAGGCGAGGGTTGACATCTTTTCACAGCCAGGTATGCCCATCGTGCACACTCATTATTGCCAGCTGTACGGCGAGTTCTGAGGCGTAACGCTGCTTGAGTCTCGCCCGACCTCGTCAGATTCTTCCGCCTGGCCCAGCAATGGCGGGCGCATAGCGGCACCAGAGCGAGGCTCTGGCGCCCAGAGACCACTGTATTATTGCGTAGTGCCTTTTGGTCGCCCAGAGACCACTGTATTATTGCGTAGTGCCTTATGGTCGCCCAGAGACCACTGTAGTATTGTGTAGTGCCTTATGGTCGCCCAGAGACCACTGTATTATTGCGTAGTGCCTTATGGTCGCCCAGAGACCACTGTATTATTGCGTAGTGCCTTTTGGTCGCCCAGAGACCACTGTATTATTGCGTAGTGCCTTATGGTCGCCTAGAGACCACTGTATTATTGCGTAGTGCCTTATGGTCGCCCAGAGACCACTGTAGTATTGTGTAGTGCCTTATGGTCGCCCAGAGACCACTGTATTATTGCGTAGTGCCTTATGGTCGCCCAGAGACCACTGTATTATTGCGTAGTGCCTTATGGTCGCCCATAGACCACTGTATTATTGCGTAGTGCCTTTATGGTCGCCCAGAGACCACTATATTCTGACATCCTCTAGGCAACTAGCGCCTTGCACTACTAGAACCATCGCTGCTCAGTCTCGCCTCCCTCCACGTGCACTACAGAGTATTCCAGCATGCTACCAGGGCTGCACCACCAGATTAGCACACTACTACTCATAGGCGCACTCCTCGCCAATGCAATATATGAACGACACTATCTACACTCGTGCTTACCTAGCCCCAGCATCATGATGCAGTCCAACACAAATTCGACACCTCACCCCAGCCCCAACACCGCGCATCCTCACACCTCTACACCTAATAGCTGCACCAGACTGTGCAGACTGAGGACACGCACACTACCTAGGTCCTTCTCATCGCAACACATCCCAGCATCACTCAGAAACTATAGATTAGGTTCTCGCACATCTGTCTCTCACAACTTTGTGGGTAGGATTCCCCACATCCCCACACCGTGTTCCAACCTCACACCCACCACTATACCATCCACCCCACCCAACTTCAAGCTGAAAAAACAAACGAAACAGCGGCCTCCCAACAGAAGTCAGGTAGCACCTACACTCAAATGCGCATTACTTAACACTCGATCGCTCACTGCCCATGCCTTAGAAATCAACGAGCTCATCTCCAGCTTCGACCTAGATCTGCTAGCCATCACAGAGACTTGGCTGCATGAAGCCTCAGGCCCCGCCATTACCCTAGCTGTACCAGTAGGCTACTCCATCCTCAGACAAGACAGACCTACAAAATCAGGGGGAGGGGTGGCCATAATCTATAAAGACATCCACCATATCAGGCCCACACCCCACACATGGGAAGGGAATGCAGACATACTATCGGCCAAACTATCCCTCTCTCACAACAACACCATTAACATTCACGTCATCTACCGGCCTCCAGGACTCCCAACCGATTTTCAAGGGCAAATCACGCATATTCTCAGCGAAAACCTAAAAAAATCCACCAAAACCTTACTCCTAGGTGATCTTAACCTAGGCTATAATGACCCAAAGGACAAAACAGCAACCTCCTTCCTCAAGGACCTCTCCAACCTAGACTTCACACAAAAAATCCTGTCACCCACCCACTCCAAAGGCAGAACTCTTGACTGGCTGGCCGACCATAACTGTAACTCCTCTATCACATCCAACACATTCCTCCCTTGGACAGATCACAGCTGCATACAATTCTCTATCCCTACGTTACCTACCAGAAAAACACCAGTACATAAATCCGCCACCCTAGCCAGAAGCTCCAAAAAGTTAACTGCAGACAATCTACTCCCCCTTCTCAACACCCCATGCCTCGCCCCTCCTTTCCCTCAAGATCCTAACATCCTAGCAGACATACTCAAGGATACGCTCACCAATGCTATAAACTCCATCGCTCCTCTAGAAGAGAAAAAAGAAAAAAAATCCTTCCACTCAAACGCATGGTTCACAGAGGACCTCCAAGCTCTGCGTGACAAAAAGCGCCAAGCACTTAAAAACTGGCAGGCCAACCCATGCGACATCACCAAAGACTTATTCAAAGTCACTGCAAAAAAATACAAAACCGCCATCTTCAATGCCAAATCTGAATCATACAACCGTCGAATACTAGACTCAAAGTGCCACTCAAGAGAACTCTTCTCTATCTTTAAAGAGCTCACAGTGCCTCCCACTTCCTCTGACGAGATCATCAAGGATGAAGGCTGGTGCAACAGTATCCAAGCCGCCATGCTCAACAAAATAGACCTCTTACAAAACAAAATCCGCGACCACTACAATACCTTGCCAAAACAGAGTCGACACTTAGATTCCCAATCCCATAGCAAAACCACTAACATTCCCAAATTTGCCTTTAAAGAAGTTTCAGAACTAGAAGTCCTGGACATACTGAAACATCTGAAACCATCGACTTGCAAAGCCGATACATGCCCCCCTAAATTAATCAAGGACTGCGCTGAACCACTTGCCCCAATCATTACCGCATTCATTAATGCCTCATTCAAGTCCTGCTCTGTCCCAGACAGTCTTAAAGAAGCCTGGGTGCGCCCACTTCTAAAAAAGCCCACTCTCGACCCCACGATGCCTAACAATTACAGACCTATAACAACTGTCCCCTTCTTTCTCAAGATTCTAGATAAAGTGGCACACAGCCAAATCCAACTATACCTCAAATCTAACTCCATCCTAGGCACCAGACAGTCAGGCTTCCGCAAAGGTCATGGAACAGAGACTGCTTTGCTGGACCTAAAAAACCAAATAACCAAGATACTGGACAAAGGTAAACCCGCCCTTTTACTTCTCCTCGACCTCTCTGCGGCATTCGACCTAGTGGACCACAAGACCCTCACCTCACACCTCTCCCACTCCGCACATTTCTCTGACCAAGCCACCTCCTGGATAACCTCATTTCTTGAAGGGAGGGCCATGAAAGTCTTTTCAAACATTTCGAGCGCAACACCATCCATAATACACTGCGGTGTCCCTCAAGGCTCCTGTACAGCACCTACGCTTTACAATCTATTCACTAAGCCCCTATTCGAGAAACTTGATGCACTTGGGATTGCCTACACCAACTACGCCGACGACACCCAAGTGCTCCTCCCTCTATCAGGCTCATACCACAAAGACGCCCTAGCTCTAAAACTCATATATGCCACCATTCAAGCCTGGATGGCCACTAACGGCCTATGTCTTAACGGGGATAAGACTGAAATCCTTATCCTCGGCCAAAAATCCACACTGGCCAGGCTAGACAGCTGCTATGCCAATTTCAACATCGACAACTGCACTATCCCAGTCCTATCCTCTGTGAAAACGCTAGGGGTCTACATTGATGCAACCCTGTCCATGGACAAACAAGTTAGTGCCATTGTCTCCGCATCTGCACTAAGCACTAAACTCATCAACGCCATTAAACCATTCCTTTCCAAAGAAAACTGCCTTTCAATAGCAAGAGCTACCATAGGCGCTAAACTTGACTATTGCAATGCACTTCTAGCCGGCACCTCTGAAAAAAACCTAAACAAACTCCAGGTCACCCAAAATAACGCTCTAAGAGCAGCACTAAACATCTCCAAAAGGGACCACATCTCACTGGCAAGGCAATCAGTTCACTGGCTCCCTGTCAAAGAACGCATCACCTTCAAGGTACTGACTACTACCCACAAATGTATCCACCACACTGCACCATCATATCTCTCAGACACCATTCTCAGACAGACCTCATCCAGACCTACCAGACTCTGCTACACTAACCAACTCACTGTACCACGCATCCACAAGATTACAGCCGGGGGGCTGGGTTTCCCCTACATAGCACCAAAACTTTGGAATAATCTCCCCCACGCTCTAAGAGCAGAAGGCTCCCTCACAGCGTTTAGAAAAAAACTCAAAACCTCTCTCTTTAACTAAAATTCCTCTACCTACTGCCATTCAGGCACACACTGCTAACTATTGCTACTGCCCAAACTGTATGCATGTATGCCTCTGTATGCTGTAACTAAGACGCGCTTTCCCTGTAACCAGCGCTATTCTGTAACCAGCGCCACGATGCCTCAGGGCTGATTCTGTGCGCTTAACAAATGCGAATAAATAAATAAATAAATAAATTCAGGGGTCACAGGTATTCACTGCAATAGACCTCACCAATGGATACTGGACCGTGCCTGTCAGTAGGGAGGACCAATACAAACTGCCTTTTACCTTTGGGGGCCAGCAGTACACATGGACCCGGACTCCCTTCTGATACCTCAACTCCGGCAATGAATTCAACATTTTCCTACATAAGGCCATGCCTGATCTGGGTGCATGGGGTAACCTGTCTTATGTAGATGATGTCCTCATCAAAAGTTCATCTGTGGAGGAACACATAGCGGAGATCCATTATGTTCTGACACAGTTGAGGGCCTCTGGAGCAAAACTTTCCTTTCAGAAAGCACAGCGGTGTAGAACCCGTGTTAATTACTTGGGGCATGAGATTACTCCTCAGGGTCTCTGTCCCCAAGAAAAGAAAGTGGAAGCACTTCAGAAACTGAAGGATCCCAGAACTCTGCGGGAACTAAGGAGCCTCCTTGGACTGACTAATTACAGCAGAAAGTTCATTGAGGGCTACACAGAGATCACCAGACCCCCGATTCATCTCTTGAAGGGGGTGGTCAAGTGGGAATGGGGTCCAGAACAATCCGAGGCAGTAGGACAACTCAAAAGAAGCCTCTCACAAGCGCCTTGCCTAGCTTACCCTGTCAGAAACAAAGAGTTCTTCCTGGAGACAGGGTTCTCTAATATGTGCTTGACGGCAGTATTATACCAAAAGCATGACAAGGTCAATAAAGTAATCTCCTATGCGAGCAAAACTTTATCCACTGTGGAGGAAATATTCAACGATTGTGAGAAGGCACTCCTGGCAATGGTGTGGGCATTGAAAAATTACCACCCGTTCATCCAGGGGGAACTCATCATAGTGGAGACCCCACACCAGCCTCTGCAATACCTCCAAAGTGACAGAATCCGGGCCTGAAATGTGAGTAATTCCCGAATTACTTCCTGGATTCTGTCAGATATGGCCAAAACAAGAAGAGTCCCCTCACACAAGGTCTGGCTGACTTGCATGATTGCGCCAGAGGAAACTGTCTCGAGGACGAAAGTCTAAAAATCAAGGACAACATGGAGGCATACCTTAATTCCCCGCTCAAAGTCTTTGAAGAGGATAAGTGTGAGGGAATACCCACTGTCTATGTGGATGGATGCTCTTACCATGTTGACAACAACGGGGAAAAAGAACTGGTGGCCGGCATAGGGAATGCATGGGTGAATGAGTCCCCAGAACCCTCAGCTGGGTACAAAATTTGTCCCCGAAGTAGCCAGGTAGCAGAGTTGATGGCTGTGCATCAAGCCATCCTCACTGCTGTCCAACACCAACTCCACGAACTGGTCATAATCACGGATTCGGATTATGTACGGAACGGGTTCGTGGAGCACCTAGTTAATTGGAAAACCAGAGGCATTTTATGTGCTAATAACAAACCCCTGAAACATGGGAAGTTAATCCTAAATATTGATGATCTGGTCACATCGAATGGGATGACCATCTACTGGAAGAAGATCAAGGGTCATTCCAAAGTAGAGGGACCAGACAAAACTGGAAATGACTTAGCTGATCAGCTGGCCAAAACCGGGGCAATCCAAGGGGATCTAATAGAAATAGAGTCCCTGTTGGGGGAAATCCAGGTCACTGCTATCACTAGGTCCCAGACAAATGCTCACAACGATCTTTCAACTGCACAATGGAGTAAGGAGACCCCTGATGCTGATTTAATTACGGCTCAGAAGGGGGATCCAATAATTGGTAAGGTTTACCAACACATTGAGGACCCTGAGAACTTTCCCCTGACGGATACCAATTACATTGGGAAGGAAGACCTTAGAGTGTTGATGAAATGTCCAAAGATGTTCCGAATCCAAGATGGTTTGTTGGTAAGGAAATCCCAAGCTGGACATGATCAGTGGGTGGTCACTACCTCATTCCGAAGTCTGATGTTAAGTCATGCCCATGATGCGGCCACAGCCGGTCATAGGGGGTTTCACACAACACTGGAAATCTTAAGAGAGGTTGCATACTGGCCACACATGGGGCAGGACCTCGACCAATACTTGAAGGGGTGTCTGGTGTGTGCACAATTTCAGCCATCATCCCTCACACACCGTGCGCCTCTCCAAAAGAGGGGGATGACACTGCCATTGTAAGATCTGCAAATCGACTTCGTAGGCCCTGTGATTCGCTCGTCTAGAGGAAACAAGTACATGTTGACGGTCACATGCTTGTTTACCAAGTGGGTGGAATGTCTCCCGGCCCCAAACTGCAAGGCAGAAACAGCAGCTGCCCTGATGATTAACCACATCTTTTCCCGTTTTGGTCTACCTCAAAGGATTGAGTCAGACAGAGGTAGCCACTTCACTAGTGAAGTGATGACAAAGATGTGGGAGATACTGGGGGTCAAAAGGAAGCTACATATTGCTTACCGGCCAGCTTCTTCTGGGGCAGTAGAACGCTATAACCGAACCATTGTGAGCATATTAAAAATGTTTGTGGCAGATTCTGGGCCAAGTTGGGATATCCGATTACCTCTGGTCCTAATGGCCATCAGATCTACCCCTTCATCTGCAACTAAAATGTCACCGTTTGAGCTGATGACTGGACGCAAGATGGTGCTTCCCCAGCATTTGCTCTACAGGACCCAAGGGCAGACATTGATAAATGCCTCCACAACTCATGAGTATGTGGAGAATTTAAGGAAACACCTTCAACATGCTTTTGCCTATGCTCAGCGGAATCTGGAAAGATCAGCTGATAGCATGAAGACCCATTACGATTTGAAAACTTCCAGGAAAGTATATAATGTGGGAGACCGGGTCTATCTATACAATTTCCAAAGGAACCAGGCCAAACAGCGAAAGTTTTTGCCTACATGGAAGGGACCGTTTGAAATTATAGATAAGATCTCCCCAGTAGTTTATAAGATCTGCATCCCCAAAGATAGTCTGGCGGAAGGGGAAGACAAGTGGGTACATATAAATCAGCGAAAGTGTTGCCATCCCAGGCAAACTCTGCAGCAACTGGAGGAATCCTCTGGAATCACAGAGGGTGCCGCTCCAGAGTAATTCAGTTCAAACCCTAAAATATCCCGCATATAGTCTCTAAAATATCATGATTCTGGTATGAAAATGTTTCCTGTTATATCTTGTTTTTTTAAAATAAGACTGAAAAATGTATCTGGATGTATAAAATGTATATGTTCGCCACACCATTGGTAGTGGTGGAAAAATGTCTAGGAATGTGTATTGTCACTTTGCTTTATCATCCTAGGAGAGATGAAACCATGGTACTGACCAAGGAGAACGACCCGGGGACCGGGAGCAAAGATCTGAGAGGCCCGGGGTACCGCCCAATATTCCCATCAGGACAGGCGAGGAGAACCGATCGATCCAACCGGATGGAGGAAAAGATGCTGGACTGTGCCATCTGCGGAATTGGAAGAAGATGATGCGGACATACCAGCGTGTGGATCAAAACATCCTTTGCACCCGACTCCCCCTCGACCCGAAATCAAAGCGCAGTCAGGCAGGGGGGCTTGGTGGGTGTCATGACCCACGTTTGGACTAATATGCTGCAACATTTGGTGCTGTGAGCTTAGGAAATCCAAGAGGGCGGAAAAGCCCACATGTGTGCCAGAATCCAGGAGAACCGCGCAGTCTTTGCGCACAACAAAATGGTCCCCTGACCTGCCACCCACCAGTGCGAGCGTGATATGCCATGAGTGCCATGGGTGAAATGTGTGCCAAAGGAAAAACAGCAGTGCCGGTTAGCTCAGAAAGCACTTTGAAATCACCTTTGTTTCTCTGAAATGCAAGCTAAAAATGCCTATTTTAAACATTGCAAGATGTTCAAAAATCTCACTGAACACCAGCAGAAATTTGGCAGAAGGTAGACTTGTGTGCATACAAAATCTGGAAAGAGAAAGAGCCTAAAATAATGTTCATAATGAAACTGGCTGAGCTGTGGATGTCAGCAGCCTAAGTTAAATTGGACTGAAAGACGCTAAAATATAAGTGTTTAAAATAAATGAGTGACCTACTGTGGAGTGTCACATAGTTTGCAACTGTTAAATGTCATAGTTTTGAACTTAGAATCAGCATTCTAGCTGCATTTGTAAAAATTGTAAGTTTGATTTGGATGAAGAAAACTAGGAACAAAAGTAACAATTAGCTGAAGCCCGGCTGAAAGAGATTGAATTCTGCCCGGCAACTACCCCCGACAGAAGTTGAAACTTGATCAGCAGCTGTGTTCCCAGGCCTGGCCTGCATTCTGCTGCCCCTGCCAAAAGGAGATGACACCTCTCTGATTGAATTAGGGGAGTGGCACCTGGGGACTGCAGGAAACTAAACAAAGCACTGTCCTTGGCCCAGGCAAATGTTAAATTAGGGGGGTCGTAAATGGCTTCCTCTTGGAAGGGAACGGTGAGGGGCACTGCATCTGTGAGCAAGCTGAGCTTGGGGGAAGTGGATAAACCAGAAATTCCACCACGTGCTTTGGAAAACCACACCCCTCGGGGCCAGAGCATAATTTTAAAAAGATGGATAATTCATAGTGCAGACTTGTAAAGATTATATAAATAACATTATCATTCTTGTGATTTTAATGTGCACATTTTAAGAGGTGTTAGAACTCTGTACCATGTTCTGAGGCAAAACCCCATGAATTATGGAGATTGCAGACACGGGGTTCATGCTAGAAAAATGAAAAGTTACTGGAATATGTGTAGAAAGGCGGTGCACATGTGTGCCATTTTTGGTAAATGTCCGATATTGGTAAACCAACTAAAAATGAAAATAAATTGTCATTTTTGAATGCAAGCTGTTAGAAACATCAGAGTTGGAACAGAATGTACCATAAGTAATCTGTAATATGTACATGTAATGTCAACCACTTGTGTATCTGGGAAATATGTATTTGGATCAGAAATAGATTTGTGTGCAATTAGACAAGGGGAGGATCCTCTGACCATTAACCTACCTCATCACTCTGACTCACAACTCAGTTCCCCCAATCAAGGGAGAGAGGAGAACTGGGCCAATGATAAGTTGAGAGGGGCAGGCTCAGTTATGCTACGCACACACCCACTTTCGAAACACATAAACGGAGACTGTGCAGGACAGGTAGGGACATTCACTTTCCACTTTCTTGCGGGACGCTTTGCCGGGAGACTCCAGACTTCAAATCCATCAATCTCCAGAGACCAGAACTTAACTCCAGAACTTGTAGCAGAGAGGCCTGAATCCACAAGCTGAATCCTTTTTCAGCAGGCCTCCAAATCATTTGCAAACTATTCAACAGCTGGGCAAGCTGTTTGAATTCTTTGCCAAGAATTTTTGCCCGAACCGGTAGCAGACCCAGAAGGCAGAATTATCCAGAGAGACCAGAGATCCAGAGAGACCAGACCCAGACCATATCGCTGACAGCTGACCCAAATCGCTGTGTGCAGAACCAGTACCCAGTGGCGAGAGAACCGCAGCCAATCCTGACCCGATCTGTGACGAAGTCGCATTCCTGTCCAAAATATAGTGTGAGTACTCAGCCAGAACTGTGCAAAACGTATCTCTTAGTTTAAAATAATCTAATTCAAACTATTTTAACCTATCTAGAACTACACCATAGCATTATGTGTCCTTTTGTGACTTTAAAGCTGCAAAACTGTCATCTGTCATTCTGAAACTTTAAAATTTCATTTCTGAACATCTACCTCCACAAAATCATCCTTATCTCTTGAACCGTTTGTGATAGAAGCAAGATTTAACTTTTATTTTAAAGCTTATATGCTGCGATTTGACATTTTGCTTCATTTCAGCCACGTGTAAAACTATTTGTCTTTTGTTTCCTTTGCTGAAATTCGTTTGCAACCTGACAATCATTCATAGAGCATTGCTAAAGTGATCCTGAACTAATTTAAAGTAGCTATCACCCACCCTGAATCTCTTATAGGGAATTAAAATCATTTTTAGCATATTTTTCCCTTCTTTGCATACCACCTTTAAAGTACTTTGCCTGTGTTAAAATCATCCCTGTTTCTCTAAGCTTGCTAGGGGGGAACTGAATTCGTATTGTACTGTGATTGTAGTCCTGAAGACTGTGCGTGTTACTTCCACCTCCTTACATTGCATAGAGGGGGGGTGAATTGCCAAAAGGGGAAAAGTGATTCTATTACCTTTTGCTGAAATCATATCAAGTTTATTCCTGTGTTGCTTCTTTTCCACCTTGCATTTCCTTGTACCATATAAAGCATTCTCAGCTACCTTATCCTCTATACTACTCCTAAGTAATTAAACCAGTGTGCTAGTATAACATCATCCATTGTTGATCACTGTCATATGTCTAAGTGTGATATCAAATATTAATTCATTATAACATGTGATATATATCTATTGTTTAATTTTTCCAATAAATCTTTTAATTTGCAAAACAAACCTACTTCTTGGCTCAGTGGGGTCAGGGGGGATTCTAAGAGAGGGGCGTTATACACTGGTTCATCATCCAGATTATAACTTGTCATAAAAATATATAAATAAGAGCTTCCCTTGAGCAATCCCAGACAAGGCACTGACCTAGTGGGAATGCTTGATTGGAGTCTTTAACAATTGGCTGCGATTTGGAAAAGCATATTAGGGGATCCTAGAAAGAATTTGGCCGGTATTACAGAAACGTTGCTTCTGTGCAAGTTCAATTAGCACTAGAGCAAACATTTCTCTAGTGCAAAAACATACTTTCATTGCATTTTTTGACCACGGGCAATGCAAAAATGCAGAGAAAGTCTTTTTTTCATGAAGGAATCTTTTTCACTAGTGTGAAGTGCACTTGCACCAAATGCAAAGTTTCTGTAATATCGCACATTAGACTTTCAATGCATTGTTGCACCAAGGCAATAGAGTACAGCTAGGAATATTATTTCCACCAGGGCTAGGGCCCTGCTGGAAAACAACATTGAAGGTACATGTGTGTACTAGGGTTAATTGCACCTGCACTAGTGCAAAGTGTGTGTAATATGGCCCTGCAATTTTCTAAATGCATTTTTGAACCAGGGCAATGTAGTTGGACTAGGGAAAACATTGCCCTGGTGGAAAAGTGCATGCAAAAAACATAATTTCGCACTACGGAAATGTTTGCCCGAGTTCTGTTCACACTTGCACCGGTGCAACGTTTCAGTAATATCACCCATGATGTTTTAAACAGTTTTTGGGTGTGTTCCCATTGTGCCAGCTTAAACATATTTAAAATGATCAATCTTGGATAGTGCCCCTATATGGAAATAGGATGGGGGAGGGGCAGAGTACGGGACATCCAAAGGGCAGTGGTTCTTGCTTATGTCAGATTATGAAGGGAGCCCATGGGTGTGAAGTGGCAATTGAAGTACTTATGAGGTGAGCTGAATTGGAGGGTGGGTGGTTGTATTCTCCTTCATGAAAGCTTCAGCTAAAAGCCAATATAATGAAGCAGATGACATTTAGGCTTTTGAATTGGAAATTGAAATGGGAACCTATTAGGAGTCACATGCAGAAAAGGTGCTAGAATTATTAATGCAGATAATTATGGGTTATAAATAAAGAGAGCAGTGCAAATTGAAATGGAAATTATGTGTTTTTATAGCATAAACGTTCATGCTGTTTAAAATATGTCACATATTTTATTTCTAAATACATTTTGCTCTAAGGCATTAAGGGCCCGATTTACAACGTGTTTTTCAATGAGGTTTTCCAATTGACAAGCATTTTGTAGATCAGGCCCTGTGGCTTTTAACGTATGAAGCTATCAAAAATTAAAAATGCAATGTTTAAATGAAAAATGTTATTTCAGGAGGGAGCGCCAGGTATATGGGATTAGAATGTGGTTGCCTTGGTATCTGCATTGTTGCCACAGACATGTGACATCATCAAACGAGGGACCACACGGACCCAAAAGAAAGAGTGTAATTTCCCATTTTGTGGCTGTATCAGCAGAAAGAATGCGTTGATGTCAAATTCAAAAAATCAGTTGTTTGAGAAGGTCTACTAAGGAGCACACGTAAAGGAATGCATTGTTGCCTTCACATCTTCTAAACCTAGACCTGGCCTTTACATAAAATGACTGTTCATGTTCCAAAAGGCCATGCCTGTTTGGGTTCCTGTGCAGGGAGCAGAGCATTCAACATTATTAGGAAACGTTAATGCCATTCTCAAAGGTACCGCAGTGAATATAAACCTCGAGCCGCACACCAGTTGTATTCAGTGGCGTGGCATGGCATCAAGATGCGTCACTACAGTTTCGACATTAGGTATAAGTCACCATATAAAATAGACAATCAATCCAACAGTTAAAAATACAACAGTAAAACTGCCACAATAAAAGAGCAGAGATAGTCCACACGTATGAGGAAAGTCCTGAAAAACGCATCTGCACAGATAGCCGGATTCTAGAACATTTCTGAACGGTAGCAGAGTGTAAACCTTGGGGAATGGAATAGAGGGAAAATCCAAAATAAAACAGCACCCCTTGAGAATGTGCATTTGAGAGTCGACTGTTTGTGGAATCTGGCCCCGCTAATCAAAACCGACATCGACTCCTCGAAATCTAAGCAAACAGTTCCATGTATGTTAAGATGCAGTAGGGCTGTTTCCGTCCCATGCCTGGATCTAAATCTCAACTATCGGGTCCTTTGGATCTGATTATTCTCTACAAATTCCTGAAGCTGTAAGTATGCAACACAAACTAGAATTTTACGGAGATCTGGGACACTTGTTATTGGCTGGTTGGTTTTTGCCAGTGATGGATCCAGGCTACTCTTCTTTAGTAATGGCCTCCTTAAGAGATGATGGAACTATACCATCCATGGGACAGGCACAACAAGGGACTCTTTATAGATATTAGCTGGACAAATATCTCCAATATATGAGGTTGGGTTTAGGCTTGAAATTATAGCAGGCATTTCTGCTTCATCATACTGTTTAAATTAAAACTTGGGCAACGACAGGGTGGTGGTGGGAGTAACAGGTGTACATAATGCCTGAGTGTCCACGTTGGATTCCTTGAGACTGAGCTGACGAGCTGTGATGACTTGTTGATGGCCAATGATCTTAATAGCATGCTCGTTCTACACTTCCTGACACCGAAGCTGCATCCTTTCTAGTGAGAGGGAAGGCTGGTGCTTTACCCTTACATTCTTTGAGTATTTTGAAGAGTTCACTAGAGCTTGATTTTGCGTTGTTAATTCTAGTATTATAGTTCTTGGAGTTAGCCTCAATGATTGTATGTTTGAATTCTTTCACAGATTCCCTGTAAATACTTAGGGTGATGGTGCAGGGGTTCTTTCGGCACTCACAATCCAAGGCTCTTTTCTCTTTTCTGGCCTGGATGATTTAATCGCCGAACCAGGAGTTCTTAGCATTCTCTGGCTTGATCATCTTAGTTTTTTCTGGTGCCAAAGGTTTGATCGAGGAGGAAATGGCATGTGATAGATGTTATACCAGGCCAGCAGGGTTATCAAAGGATTCCAGAGAATCTAACCTGTTATCTAGAGTAGCTGAGAAAATAGATGCTGGGATATTTTTAAAGTTCCTGCTCTTTTTTAGAATTCTTGGTTGTTTGTCCAGCCTAGGTGGCGCAGATGGTAATTAAACTATTGTGTTGACCATTGCATGGATCTGACCATGGGCAGAGCATTGCAGAGGTACAAACAGTAGGGAAATTGTGTGTCAGTACTGTGTATAAGATGTGGCCATTGCATGCAGGTTAACTCTGGGTTCTCCTTTAACCAAACTAAACTGTCTTAATGGGATGTCAGATGGCCAAGGCATTTGCAATTCCGAACATCACTTTCCTCTATGCCTTTCCATAGATACAAAACATTCCAAAAATGGCAAACGGATCCTGCAGTCTTCATAGGATAGTCTCTATCAACGCCACTCAGAAAACAATGCTTTAACTTTGAGACTACTTCAAACTCATCAATTCAACTAGGATGAATTCACAAAGCACACAAAACACAGAAAATAGCACAGCAATAAGAGCATAGGCCCATGTACTCAGGGCTGTACACCGCCTACAGACACAGTCCGTCCCTATCACATTCAGTTGGAATGTGACAGCCAAATAGGGCACAATGTCATCCGAGGAAGGGGTAGGGTCAATCTTCCCCCTGCCATGGTCAGCCTGATTAACTGACAGAGGCACCATAGAACTGCCCTGCTTTTTTATTAGGCCCTGCAGGTGGTGGCAACAATTATCATACTGACAGGGGGTACTTCAAAGAGGCCCACACGGGGCATGGTTGCAGAGGATTATAAAGCAGACAGGAAACCCAGCAACCTTACATATGTAACTGTGTCAAGCTGAAGCCAGCTCCCACCCTCACTATCAATGAAACGTGAATGTTCATGTCTGGGTCTCTTGTTTAATGTAGGCCAGCCCGCTAGGGGGACCCCATTCATAAGGTATGAGAATATGGTCTGCAGGAGCCAGAGAGTCTGGTCTCTCAGCAGCTTCAAGGAAGGCCTGCCACTTTAACAGGAACCACACAGGGAGAACCATTAATGAGAAGAACTCTTTCAACACCATAGACCTAAAGATTGGTGGGACTTGGTAACATATGAGAGTGAGTCCAGAGCTCTTTCTGTTGAGAGAAGGGTTCTGCCATATTAGTTCTGGAGCACACCTTGTTCCTGCTTTCACCCTTATATCTTTCCCTTTGCAAAGCACTCTGGTTATGACCTCATGCATACAGAAGATTGATGGCAGGGACCCCAGGATTGGCTCACTAAGGTAGGCTTAGCCTACTGCAATCACTGTGGCCAACTTGGATTTAAAAGTAGGCTGAGACAGACCCTCTTTTGGCAGATCATCTGAAGACTTTACAAGAAATAAGAAAGAAGAACTCAACCTTGGACCCTACCTGAAGGTACAGTTTGCCTTAAATCTTCGGCCAGTGAAGGAAGGCAAGGATATTCAAAGACTAAAGCAAGATCCCTCCCCTAAATGTCTTCCAGGGGACAAAGGGAGACACAGAACTCAGAGAACCATCCAGATGCTCCAGAACCATAACCCAGCCAGCACACAGCGTGCCCGACTTGGCTCTGCAGCAGGATACCTGGATAGGGAGTGCCAGAAGGTCTCTCAGCATAAAACCAAGGACAAGGCAGCTGCCTGAAACACAATCCACAGCTGTGAGCTGTCTGCCTTAAAGGACTACACAAGCCCATTGAAAAGTCTGGGAGAAGTGCCTCGATGAGCAGCTACTGCCGTCCACTTTAAAGGGCATTTTTCAGCCAGTCGAGTTTCTCGATCTGCAACCGACTGCAACACTGACCGTTGCCAAGCCGCAGTCACCTAACGGCATCCAAGATGTCTCGACCAGTGCTTCAGAAACATCGTTTAGCACTGAGACACTGATTCCTGACCGCAGCCACCATGTAGGCCAGCCCACAACCGTTTGTCTTGCTTCGCTCGCCGAAGTGCCTTACCGCATGATACCCGCAGCTGACTCCCGTCTCAAACATTGTCAAAGAAGCCTGCAAAGTGCCCTGAAGCAGACTAAACCACGTCGAGCACCAAAAACAAAAACAACAAAAGGTACATTATTGTTCTGTCCCCCTGGTCCTCCCCAGAAGACCACTAGAGACATTTTGGAACCCTTTTCCACCTTTGTGCTAAAGCCAAGAAACCTTAACAAACTGTTGTGGTTATCAACCAATACCGACTACCCTCCTGTCAGTAGCCAGAGTGCATCCCTTTTCCTTCTTTGAAACTGTCTGTCCTCTGCATTCCTTTACAGGGTGGTTGTATTTCGTAGTGTTTCTAGACTGTCTGTTATGATAATAAAGTAGATATGTGTAAACAACCTTGACTGGACACTGCTTTCATCATTGGGTAATAATGGTATTTTCGCTGTGTTGCCACTAACCAACGATCCACAACCTTTAGAGGAGACAAGCCTGCCATTCCATCCATGTTACCAAAATTGGACAAGAAGGTTTATAATTTTAATTGTATGCTTGTTTATTTCAATCTGTTTGCATCCATTCTGCTGTATTAGATGTGTGGGGCTGATTGGTGGTTTAGACAGTGATATTCACCCCTAGACTACTGGTACCCCAGAATTTGATTTGTCACAGTCAGGCTTCTGTGGGAGTTAGCTAATATGGTATTCCAATGGACATGGAGGAAAGAAGGCCACCATTTATGGCAGTCTGAATCTGTGTCAGGGAGCTACAACGAATCCAGGGAATTCTGTCCCAGTGGCAAGTGTGGGTCTCTCAAGATGAAATGTGAATGGGGGAGCAGTGAGAATCCACCAATAGGGATTTATTAGATCTAAGATTCTGATGGACACAAAGGGCCTGATTCACAGAGTGTTTTCCTATGGGATTGCGCCATTATAAAACCCTTCTGTGAATCAGGCCCACAATGTTCAAGGCTGGCACAAAAGGTGTGCTGGCTTCTGATAGACAGGTACCACTGTGGGAAAAAAAGTTTGTTGGCGGGAACTGGACAGAGAACAGTAGACCCCTGGTAGTGAGCTTGTGTAAAAGCACCAGTTGATAAGCTGTGCTGGTTTCACTATCATAAAAAGAGGCATACACTACAAGTGGGCTATGCCTGGGGTTTCCTCCAAAAAGGAACTGTCAGGAGAACTACAGGGTCCAGAAGGGGAATGCCAAGATATCCTTTCTTAAATGCAGTGTGGGCTGCCCCAGACAAAGCATTTTAAATTGAGCATGCTAGCTCTAAATAAATCTTATTAGACAATGGCAGCTTGGTATGATGTCTGTGACATGCTCGCTTATTCAAAGCCCGCTTGCGGCCTAACAGCTGTGGATCGCAGACTGTATATCAACCCCATCCAGGCCATTAAAGGTAATGCAGATGTGAATCTTCCAGTAAATTACTCTCTTCCGGGCTCTTGGGGGGGGGCACTGCAGGAGGCCCCACCAGGGATGAAGTTTCAAGAAGAGTGTGTTGAATAATTCAAAAGACAGATACAAGGGCTTGACACAGCCCCACTTCAGCCAGACGTTTAAATAAAAATATATTCCTTTACTGCTCAATTATGTACACATGAACTAGAGTCCACCCCGAGTATCTGCCAACGCGTATTTCACCTCTCACTCATGGCTTTGTCAAGGCAGCCATCTTGGTGCAACAAACAGTTTACGAACTCATAAAATTAAAGTGATAGCATGCTAATAATGCGAAAACTGCACTACGTTAAAATAGCACTGGGCTAATAAAGGCTTAATTCTCTAAAACATGAATAATCTTACCAAAGTAAGGCTAGTCTGGCGCTACCAGAAATGTTGTCAGGCTTAGTATGGTAGTTCCCTGTCTGTTTCCATTTCCTTCCCACTCTCCCTCTCTCTTCCTTATGTATTTCTTAGCTCTTGCACTATCTGAAATGTCATCAGGCTGAGTACGATAGTTAATTTCAAATGCTTACTGTTTATGGCCTGTAAGAGTGTCATTGTATTTTCCCTTGTTCCCTCCCTTGCCTTGAAGCACTTTGAAACAAATTCCGTATAGGCGCTACATAAATAAACTATCATATTATATCATAAAGTGACCAAATGCTGTTCCATATTAAAATGTGCAACACATAAACACATGATGATACACTATTTAAATTCAGATAAATTATAATCTCATTCGCTTCGTTATTAATCCTTTATCTCAATGTTATAGGCTAATAATAGCATACAGCGCATTATGGCATCAAGGGGACAGTCTAATTGATTGCAAGACCTCTATTTCCAAGAGGACCCTTCGTTTTTTTGTTCCAGCTGGTTAACAAAAAAGAGTGGACGCTATTCCATTTTGCTGGTCCTTCAATTGCTTCTGATACACTAAAGAGTATACTTTTCTGGTTTGAAAGTATGTATTTGCAGGTAGCTGCTTTGATTTAATTTTCTCATTTCTGGAACTATCTAGACAATTCACCTGTTGGCTCGGACCCCAACAGCTACCACAAACAAAGTTGCATTTCAAATGCATTATTGACACTGCAGCCCGGGAAAGTGATGACCCTGGCAAGTGAGTGTTGTGGCTTTAGACTGAAATGTTCATATTGGGGTCTGCTTCGTAGGAATGACCGGCACCAGCAGAGTGCAAGGACGGTCACTCAAGCAACCTCTGATAGCTGTGCTAAAAAGACGGTACGATCACGGAATAGGAGGCCTTAGAGAGATCGAATAAACTCAACATGACTACGTTTCCTTGGTTAATAGTTCTCAAAACCACACACAAGCCCAAATGTACTCTATTTATTTATTTATTTAAATTTTTATAACACAACACTCACCCATAGGTCTCAGGGCGCACATAAAACCATAGACTAACAACGAGAATCAAGAACAAACGGGGAGAAGCAGGGGGTCAGTTACAAGGTCTTGATCCTTTTTTTGAAGTCAGTCAAGAACTTTATCTTTCTTAGATCGGGGGAAGGAGGTTCCAGACTACGGGTGCTTGAATATTGAACCTGGTTCCATCGAACCCTTTGAGCTTGAATTTTGGTTGTTGGAGGCTCGCCTGGTTGCAGGATCTGAGTGAGCTGCATGGTTTGGTAGACCTTTGAGCGCTCAATGAGATAGGAGGGGGCCAGGAGATTAAGACATTTGTGGCTCAGCGTTCAGGCCTTGTGAGTAATGCGATGTTTCACTGGGAGCCAATGGAGCTCCATCCTCACGTTGGTTATGTGAACTTGTCTGGCAAGACCCTTGGTGGTACACACTGTACCATTTTGGATCCCTTGTAGTGCTATAAAATTTGCCTGCAGGGTTCTCATGAACAAGCTACTACAGTAGTCCGGCACAAGTTTACCAATGATGATGCGAGTAGACGGATGTTCTTAGGTGACAAGAAATGACAAATGTAGCCAAGGAGTTTATTGATATAGCCACAGGACACCCGAAGAAGGGCAACCTGAGGTGTCATAGTGAGTTCAGCATCGAACATGACCCCGAGGGTCTTCACACTTTTTGTCAATGGGATGATAGAGCCAGCGATATTGAAACTTTGATAGTCTGCACGTATCTTTTTCAGCCACGGCCCTCAAGCAACAATCAGAAGCTCTGTTTTATCATTATTCAAGGCCAGGGCATTGGCAGCCGTCCATGCTTGGATGGTGCTATAGATCAAATTAATGGTTGCAGCATCCTGTGCGGAAATACCAGAGAGCTTCAGGACAACCTGGGTGTCATCAGTGTAGTTAGCATATTGAACAGCCAAGTCGTTAAGGAGCGTCAGAAAAAGCAGGATGTAAATGTTGAAAGAGTCAGTGAGATACAAGATCCTTGTGGTACCCCACAATAGATGGCGTGTAGGATGGATCCTGCATCATCAACCGCAACTCTTGCATTGCGGGGCCCCAGGAAAGATGCAACCTACTGAACAGTGGTCTCGGAACAGCCTGCCACATCCTGCAGTTTAGTGAACAAAAGAGAATGATCCACAAGGTCAAAGGCCGCCGAGAGGTCCAACAACATTAAGAGGGTGGGGTGACCCTTATTCACAATGAGGGAGAGATTTGATTTTAAATCGAGAAGCGCAGTCTCAGTACCATGTCTAGCCCTGAAACCAGACTGACGATAACCAAGAATGTTTGTTATTTCTCTCAATATAGCTTTGAAGTTGAAGAAAAGCTACTTGATCCAGAATTTTAAGCAGAAAGAGACGTTTGTAATGGGTCGGTAATTCCTTGTCTAGAAGGGACCAAGGTTGCTCTTTTTTAGAAGTGGGGTGATCCATGCTTCTTTTCAGAGATTGGGGCACATGGCCTTTTGCAAAGGAGAGGTTCATCAACTTGGTCACCCAGGAAGCTAAAATGACTAGACAGTTTATAAAGACACTAGAGGGGCACATGTCACTGTGACAGATGGTGCGTTTCATGGTGGTCGGCTGGGGCAGGTCTGAGGTTGAACCCATGGACAGTAGTTTCAGCCAATAAGGAAGGGTTGTCCTTCATATGGGCACAGCGAGAGAGCTGATGTTTGGTGATTTTGAATTTAAATTGATCGTGGATTTCCTGACACCACTTTGATCTATGGATCAGCACAACATTTTTCCAACCTGGTGTCAGTTTGGATATTTCTACATAGCGTTGGTAGCTAATTATGAGCCTGCAGTTAGTTTGGAACGATAACCAGCTCCCCACCATTCAGTTACTGTGGAGTAGCCATCTAATGATCCCTGTTCCTACCAACACGCTGATGCATGAACTCCGGACACACAAAGGATATGTAACCACCAGCAGGAGAATCTGGAAAACACTAAACCTTGAAGAACACGGAAATCTAATGGGAGAGACTAAACCAAACTTGGTGACACTTCAGAACTGGATAACACAGACACTGGATATCCCCACACAACTAAAAGACATCACACTCTTGGGGGGGAAAAAAGTCAGCAGTAATATGATTGACATCCAATTCTAACACCCCGAAAAATTACACTATAACCAACAAAAGAAGGAAGGTTACCAAAGACATGGCTTTCACTACAAAACATGAATCCTGAAGGCAAAGTAACCTTACTACTCCAAATGTGTCAGTAAATCCCCGTATCCAGAGAGAGAACTCTACCAAATGATCGATGAGATGAGAAATTGCTCATCTCACAGCACATCACCAAATACAAAATGTTCGAAAATATCACCAAACACTTCAGAAATAAAGTACCAAATATACAGGCAATCAACACAGAAGTAATGGGCACAATCAACAATTACATCCTTAGACACAACAACATCATATCATACCCAGGCAAAACATATGGGCTCACTTGTAACAACTATGTGGATGACACTCAAGTCATATACAAAATGACCGGTGATGAAAACTACAGCCCCACCCTTAGCAACCGCCTAAAATAAGTAAGAGAATGAATGAAGACTAACAACCTAAAATTCAACCCAGTAAAAAGAGAAATAATGGCAGTCTCAACTCACTCCACCCTTGAAACATATATAATATCGCATCTGTAAACGGGTAACTGCTCCAGAACATCTAAAGTGTTCCAGAATCTTAGCATACTAATGGACAGAGCCTCACAATGGAACTCCAAGTCAATGTAATGGACAAAAATGGTTTCTATCAACTACGCTAAATCAGACAGGGAAGAAAACAACAAATATTAGTATGCCCTATCTTACGTTCTCACGCAGAACACTGGCCTTCATTTCTCTGGTTCTCTCACAAATCTATAATGCCAATGCCTCTTATCAAACAATACCGAACTGCCTCACAAAAAACTACAACCAATCCAAAATGCAACAGCGAGATTATTATTCACACTCAACAGGAGGCAACATATAACATCAGCTCTTAGAGCATTGCACAGTTAAAAAGGCCCTCTGCATAGCCCATTGGGCCCTCCAACGTGAGGAGCAAAATTCAGCCAAAGCAAAATCTCACAGTACCAACCAACCCGAGGTCTAAGAGCCAGAAATGGCATGCTAATAATAACCAGGGGCTTCCGAAGAGAAAGGTAACAGAGGATAAGTGTTCTCCCCTGCGGAGGCCAAACTTTGGAACTTGGCTACCAAGGAAAATCTGCACTTTACAGGACCACTTGAAATTCGGGAAAAATTCACAAACATGGCGTTTCAATGCATAATCAACAGAAATGATCTGACACTCAGCAAACAGCAGACACGTCACCTTTTAACTGACCAACACCCACCACAGATACACCCCAGCAGAATGCTATACTGACTACTGAATGCCCTTTTCCAACCAAACTCAACCAACCACATGACAAAAAGATATCATTGACTCTAAGGGAGCAGTTCCTCCATATTCTTTAATATAAGACAATACAGGACAAGAGCCCCCTACAACTGTGAAGAAGCTGGAAACCTCTCACCACATTGCAACCAACAGTGATGTCATGGGCTTGTGCCTGTTAAGGACAACTTGCAGGACAAACCACTGACCCTATTGACCAACCTTCAGTTTCTCCACATTAATCACCACACACAAACTCAAATTAGCCACCTGAACATTGCCTTTAGTAGACACTCTCCCAAGACTTGCACAACTTTTTACCTGTAATACCAACTGACTCACTGAGCCCTGGGCCAATGCAGTCCCACACTGCAAGCATTATGTTCCCTCTCTTGACACAAAGACCCCAATGCTCCTAACACATTACACCTAGAAACGTTCCATTACACCTAGAAACGTTCCACACACACAAAGCTTAGTGCACTTCTCATCTGCACTGACAAAACTAATGACTGCAATCTCACTTTTCCCTCTCCTTCCAACTAACCAAACACAACCACTCTCTTCCATATTTAACAGAGCACTGGGAGATCATGGAAGAGCATGACAAATGGCAGCAGCTGTGGTGCAAATCCTAATAATGTATGCCTACGATCCACCGGAAGTCAGGGCAAGTGCACACTTGATGTCTGACGATTCAGAAAGGAAAGAACCAGAAGGCATGCCTTCTCTGGCTAAACCCCAGAATCTGGGATCACTTCAATGTCAACACCAGGCTTCTAACCTTGCTTCTAAATTTCAGGAAAGAGCGCAAGAACCCTATCTTCAAGGAATGGCTTCTCCCGAAAACCTAGGTCCACACAACCTCCACTCGCTCCCTTACTTGTGACTGGGTAATTTGCCTCCCCCTCTCTGGTGTCTTCTAGATCCCTTGCTTACAGTCTGCCATTCCCCAACCCCACTGTTAGCGCCACACTCTCTTGTAGCTATGCTTCCCTCACTATGTACTTCCCCCTATGACTTGTAAAGCATTTTGTTACTTCCCAAAGCTAGGTCTCAATATAATAATAATCATAATAATAATAATAATAATACTTTTGAGATTTAATCTTCTTCCTACATTATCAAATACTGGGGGGCATTATAACATCCCGCAGGCAGAGCGTGTCAGTAGATTATGTGAAAACCAATTGGAAGCCCCTAGACATTTATTAACTGACTGCACCAATCTTACTATTCTATATGAAAGGGTGTATGGGAATTTGGTGTCTGATATGAATTTTATATATACTGATCAATTCTGGTTCTATTTGTTCATGGGAGAAAATGTAGTCGTCACACGTGTTACTGTTTATTATTTATGGGAGAAAGTCATCAAGAAGTTAGGTTGACAGTATTTTAAAACTATTATATTAAGATAAGTTTTAAGAATAATGTGACGACTATGTATTATGTGATTTTAAGTATAATTAATGCATCATTTATGTTTATACGTTTTGTGTGTTTTTTTAAAATGTGTATAAGGTTTTATCTAACCAATAAACACAACATTAAAAGATTATTATTAATAATAATAATAATAATAATAATAATAATAATAATAATAATAATACTACAAATAATAATAATTGCATTACATTAATTCATTGAGGTTTGGACGATAACAAGCTAAATATATTCTTGTTCCTGATCTCTCAGCAAAGGGAAATTGAACATGCCTTTCTTCAATAACCAGGTATGTGTAGTGTCCAATTTTGCTTTATTGGAGTTTGGTTTAGCCACTCAATATATTAAGGTGTGTCCTGTAAATGTGGGGGGAAGAACTGGAAGTGACACTGGGACAGAACTGTGGCCACATTGAGGACACACATGGGCACTGAGAGTAATTCTGTGGAAACATAGAAACAGATCTGGACAAAGAGAGCAACAGAACTGGACACTGAGAGTGACATTAGGCAGACTTAGGGACCATGAGAAACAATGAGGCAGATTTAGCAAGTGAGTGAAACATTGGGACAGAATTGTGCACTGGGAATTACACTGGGGTCAAATGGTGCTTGTGATAGACACGTGAGGCAGAAACTGAGCACTAAGGGCAGCATTGGGATGGAAAGGTGGCAGTGTGGGCCACATGGGGGAAATGAGTCACTGAGAGTAGGATTGGGGCAGACCTGCCATTACCTGTGACACTTCTACAGAACTATTGCAGTCATGGCCACATAGGGCAGATTTGGGCACTGACAGCAACATTGTAGAACGGCGGGTCACCAAGAGCAGAATGTATGCAGTGAGAGGCACAGGGCAGCAGAGCAGAAACTGGGCAATGAGAATGACACAGGAGCATAGCTGTAACAGGGCCATTGAGTAAGGTGGCCCTAAGTGCGACATGGTTCTGAAATGAACTGTAGCCGCCATTGGAGATCTATGCAGTGAGACCCATCTGGGCCTGAGCTGGGATAGATGAGATCCAATGGGGCAGAACCAGTCCAGTGAGAGCCACAAAAAGTTGAACTGGTCCAATTAGTTCTAGTTGCAGCAGTATGGCAGTGAATATATTTATTTATTTGCATTTCTAAAGCGCTCACACAGCCCGCGGGCATCGAGGCGCTGTTACAGAATTTTTTTTTTTGTTTAGTAATTGTTTTTTGTCTTAGTTGTGTATTTATAATGCGCTTAAATACCCAGAGATTTCTAAGCGCGGACCCAGGGATCGAACCTGTGTTGCTCACCTGTGTTGCTCAGCTGGCATCTTGCTTCCAAGGCGAGCACGTTGCGCTATACTCCCGGGACATGAAACATGGGGTGGATCTTGTCCCACATTGTGCAGAACCTGGTGCCTCAGTGGCCGTCCTGAGAATTAAGAATGACAGTGTGGCATATTGTTGCAGTGAGAGACACATGGGGTGAAATATGGGCACTGATAGCAACATTGGGACAGGACTCTGGCAGTGGGGATCACACTGGACAGAGCACAGCTGCCGAGAGCCCCTTTGGGGCTATATTTAGTCGCTGAGGGCAGGCCCTGTGCACTGAATGGGGCCATAATTGTCAGTAATAGCCGCAGTGAGGCAGAACCTAGGTACTAAGGTTAAGATTGGGGCAGACCTTGGCACAAGAAGTCAAAGTGGAGAAGAGCTGTGGCAGTGAGAAGAACACAGTCAGAACCTGGGGACCGTCAGTGACATGGGGGCAGAAATGTAGCAGCGCAGACACCAAGGGCAGACTCTAGTTACTGAGACCAATATTAGGCAGACCTATTATTTTCTAGTGTATTGGTTTATTAAAAACCTTAGACATACACATATGCACATCATTTTAATAATCACAATCATATATACATAAAGAAGATATTAACATGAGAACACAGATCCACTTAACCTTTTATTTTTTTAAAGATTTTATTGAATTTTACAAACAACCAAACAATACAAACCAAACAAACAGTGCATGTTCCAACAGTTCCATTACACTTTCTTAACCACTGATCACTCTAACCCACCCCCCTTTACGAGTCTATTGCATTAAACCTTCAGTTTCCACATCCTGTGGTTCGGTCCCCTCCTCTACAGGCTCAGCCGGGTCAGCTAATGACCCAAACAGTTCGGCTATCAGTGATTTCCAGGCCATCAGGGACTCATTCTCCTCCTCCCCCCTGTGCTACTCACTTCTTGGTTTCGGCTTCTGCCCATTTTTGCAAGTCTTTCTCCACACCTCTCTCTTTGGCACATGGCATGACTTCCATCCCATGGCAATCCTTCTTTTTGCGAGCACATAAACCAGATCCCTCAGCTTACTTATATGCCTGAGCTTCTGTGGTCAGGGGAACACCTCAGCAGACAGGCCCACACTGTATCCACTACTATCTTGACCCCTTTTTCTTCCAGTTTCTCTTTCACTCCCCTCCAGAATCGCTCTATGATCGGGCATGACCAGAACATATGCACCATGCCCGCGTTCTCCTCATCACACTTGGGGCATGCTTGCCGCCCTGCATTTTCAAACCTCAATATCCTCCAAGGCATCATATAGGCCCTGTGTGTTATGTACAGCTGAATCTGTTTCAGCCTCGTGTTTCTAGACACCTTCTTATGATACCCCTGCGCCCGTTCCCACATCCCATCTCCAATTGGGGCCCTGACCTCCATTTCCCAGTTGAGTCTCAACTGCGTGACCTCCTTAACCACTTTAGACATCAACATTTCATACAGTCTGGAAATCTTGTGACCCCCTCAGCTACGTCATATATCACATCTATGATGGCGTCTAATTCTTCCTCCAACACAGTTTCAGGCCATGTTCTCTTAATCCTCTGTACCACTCTATGATACGTAATGTACTGGCCCTCGTGCAACCCAGTTTCTTACCGCAGCCCCTCAAAAGTAATACTTGAGCCCTCTTGCCAAATATCACCCATTGTTGCCACCCCAGCCGGTTCCCAGTGGTTCCTGAGTATCATTTGTAGCTGAGCGTCTGCCCCCATCAATACAACCAATGGTATCTGCGGTGAGCATGGGGACGGGTCCTCCATCATTTGGCATGCCCTGCACCACACCTTCCACCCCAGTAGCATCATTTTCGGGCACCCCACCATTTCCCCCCTGGGTACCCACATCATCTCTTTCAAATAAAAAGGTGCACAATCACGCCCAAACAGCCTAAATTCAGAGGTCTCTTCATCAGAGAGCCATTTGGCAACATACTGCAACTGGTTTACCACATAGTATGCCTCATAGTTGGGCAGCTTTATTCCTCCTTTGTCATGGAAGTTCTGAAGCTTCCATAACGCCACTCTGTTTCCCGTGCCATGCCACAAAAAGTCCCTACACATGCTATTCAATTTGGTGAAGAACTTCTTAGGAATCAGGTACGGTATGTTCCCGAAGTAGTGTAGGAGCCTCGGCAGGACCACCATCTTTAGATCCACTTAACCTTTAACCTAAAAATGATTATAAACGTTATAAGCCGTCATAAAAAGATCAATTTCATAAAATCCTTTAAAAATCATCAATCAGTTTTAAGTCGTTTAAAAGTGTCACAGCCCTAATTAATAATGAGGTTGGTTTTCCCCTAAGAGTGTAATACCAAAATGACCGCCCAGACAAAAACATAACACCATGCACATAATCCCCAAACATTCTATACGCTTCTCCACCAAAGCAGAAAAAGAAATAAAATGGTGCATTAGTGTTTCCGTCTCATCTAAACACAATCTGCATACATTCTTTGATCTTAGACCCCTGATGCAGAGAATGCCATTTGTATGAATTAGTTTCAGTCTTAACCTTAAAAAGGTGATAATTATTCTCCCATCTGTACATTGTATTAAATCGCTCAGTAATGTTCCTCTTTTTTTTGTTCTGCAGGCACAAGTCTTTGTACAATTTATAAGAACTACTTTTATCACAGGTTGCTATCCAGTCTCAGTCAAAAAATGCCCCTTTAATTGTATCATAATTTGTATTAAAATTGTCCAACATTATATTGTTTTTATAAAAAAATGTCAAGGTGTCTTTTTTTAAAATTGGTCACAAAGCCTACATTTAATTTCATTAACTTCTTAAACATTAAATGATAAATGTCTGGGAACCTGCTTGCATAAGTTTCTTATACAGTGAAATCATTTTTCATTGGACCAAGGAGGCCAGAAAGACCCAACTTGTATCGTATAATTACAATTGGAACACTGTTTGGGAGAGTCAATACATTCCGCCAAAGAGAGTGCTCCAGTTTCACAAAATCAATTTTTTCTGAGAATTACGTAAGTTCCAATCAGTGCCAGGGTGACCGTCAAGTTGTAAAATGCAATCAGAGGGTGTAAAGAAAAACAACAATACTTTTTATAGATGAACCTCATTTCGGCCCCAAAATTAATTCCTTTTTCAAATTTCGGGTCAGCTCACCAAGATTGGTTTGAGCTTCTAGTCAATGTGCTCCCAGGTATTTCACAGACATTTGGGTAGACTTTTGGCATAGATGGGCATTTAGATGGTCATTGGGGCATTACTGTGGCAGCGAGGGACACGTGATACAAGTCCTGAGCCATACTGAGCCATTGTGAGACAGAACCTGTGAAATGAGAACTGCATTATGACATAACTGCCCACTGGGCATGACATTGTGGCATACGTGGTCACTTTGGGCAACACTGGGGCAGAGTTGTGGCACTGTGGCAGTGAGAGCCAGGTGGGACCGAACTTTGGCAAATAGAGCAGTTTGGGGGTTGAGCCTTTCTATTTTCCATCTAACTAACTAATAATTTGGTTTGCACACTATACATATTCTACTGTAACATAACATAACATAACATAACATAATCAGCATCATTGAGCAGAACTGCGTGAGTGAGCCCAAAAAGGAAACGGAATGGGGATGTGAGAGACACATTGGACAGAACTAGAACAATAACACATCAGACTACTGCATCTGTTGTCCCACAGCGGAGCTACAAATAGACAATGAGAACCTATTGAAATAAAAAATAAAAACAATTATAATATTGGGGTGATTGACGCCTCAACTACCCATAAATGGGTTCTGGCTTGCTTGCTGTGGTGGTAAGCGCATGCGAGTTATCAAAAGCAACTCCATCTCAACGCTCCCACACACGGGGCACTTGGAGTGAGTTTTTTATCGTACCGATAATATTTAAATGTAATCGTTTTTGGCAACAGTGGTGTAAGTAGATTTTTATTGAAGGCTTATTTGAAGAAATATGTGGCTTCCTCAATTTGCGCAAGTTGTGTTCAAAGATGTGCAAAATGTGCATGTATCCTCTGCACGCCGTTCCGGGAATTAATCTTTTCTTCAGCTGGGACTACAACAAAACATAACATAAATACGGGTAAGTATCTACTTGGTAGATCTAAATGATATACAAGGTGAGTGTCTGAAACTGAAGAAGACCAATCAAAAGTACATAATTACATTTGCAAAGAAGAAATGGGAAGGATGTGTCTGTCTATCCTGATGTTCCCATGGCAACAGGAAGCAGAAATGTTGCGCCTCCCTCCCAACATTGTCGTATTTTGTAATGACAATGCTATAGACATGACATACAAGTGTCTCTTTCTGTGTCAGTTTAAAGTCACAACTATCTTTGCATTCCAAATTGCTCTGGCATTGAAATGGATAGCCACATCTAAGTCAGTGTTCTTTACACAGCCCTGGAGTCTAGTTCTGCACAATCCTGAAATACATCCCATGAAAATACTTCATGGAGTTCATCTGCGGATTGAGAGTTCATGGTAAACACCCAATGCGTTTCTTGATGCTTACGTCTTTTCTCTCTGCCAGTACGTCTGGGGTGTGGTAGCTCCTAAAATCCCGAATCTAATTTAAAGAAGGCTGTGTACACAGCTGTTAAAATGCCTCACAATGGGGGTGTGTACATCTCTATATCGGACGCCCAATTTTTGTTCAGTGATCCGTAGTTAAGGTTGCCTGGGCTCCAGATTACAGAAACTTTGCACCATGGCACGTGTAAAATTGCAGCATTTTAGCACCTAGTTCAGAAAACATTGGGTCCATATTAGAAAACATGTGCACCGTGAGAAGTGGAATTTTTCATGGTATAGACACTAGGGCAAAAATTGCCACAGTGCAAAAAAAAAAAAAACATGAACTTTCAATGTATTCTTCAGGCAGGGCAACGTTTACCGTAATACTAATACCATTCCCTGTTAGAACTGGGGCAAACTTTGCACTGGTGAAAGAAATGCATTGCTGTTTGCATGACTGTCCACAGAGACACACAAAGGGAATACTGTAAATGGAGGAAAACAACTGGTGAATTATGATAGATGGAAATCCTTGCCCATGTGTGGATGGGTGAACACAGAACCCTGGATTGCATTGACTCATACAGAGCACGATAAACAATGAAACATCGGTCCTGGTGTTATAATGTCACGTATTACTAGTCCAGTCACAATATTTGGCTGGCATTCATAGCAAACTGGATGTAACTATGCATGGCATTTCCGCATCTGCTTCAGTATGCTTCAGTGCTTAAGAATGCTTTGTTTGAAAGTGTGAAGTAAAGGGCCACACCTTTGCACAGTAGCTTCCTTTGTGTGGATGGTTTAGGCTGTGGTGTAAGAGCTGATTCACTTGAAATGTGTGCAGGGGTCAAGCCCTAAAAGAAAAATTGGGGGGACTCATTAACATATAAATGGAATGTGGTTTCATCAAAAAATAGGATATCAAAGGACCCTCTGTAAAAAGTGGGGGGGACTTCGGAAAAATGTGTGGGGACTCCGTCCACCCGCGTGTATCCTCGACTTGCGCCCAGAATATGTGCACTCTTATTGCATCGGGTCAGGAGACAATCACAGGAATATCCTCATTCTTGCAAGAATGATATCCTGCATGCTTCCATGTGAACGTCTTCCTGGGATGTGATGCATCCAGTTCTAGCAGATGACTGAATGCTAATGCTTTTCCCATCCCCAGAGATGGCACGAAGCGGTCCATAACCAGGTATTACACTCTGTACCTTCGTTTTGTAGATAGAAAATACATCTGCTCTGATGAATAATAATATTGTCATAAACACTGGCAATTGTTTTAAAGACGTTTCCCAAATCAGGAAAATATCGTTGATGTACCGCAACCAATGCTGTTCATTTTATTGCCAGATGCGCTTCTGAAAAATGACTTCTTGATCCAGGTTGGACATGAAAAAGTAAGCAGGGCTAGGCACGAAACTGTTTGCCATGGAGACTCCACTTTATTTAAAGTAAGGAACTGTCATGTCTGAAAAAATATTCTGAAAAAAAAAAAAAAGGTTGCCAGAGAAATCCATGCTCCAGTTAAAGGGACCTTGTTCAGTGAAGCTTCCACTTACTGAGTTGCCTGTTCCGTGGATACGTTGGTGTATAAGCTAGAGATGGCTCGCGGAACTACAATAAGGTGCCGCTGTGGACTGTTAGTGGCTTCAAACCTAACAATGAAGTCTGCAGAGTCCCAAATGTTACGCACCCCTTTGGTTACAAGATTTTGCCCAAAAAGTATTGTTCTATGAATAACACGGTTTCCAGAATTCACCTGTTTTGCAGGCTAAGTTGTCTTGGGGTTCACAAGGCTTTTCTGTAATTTTGGTAACATATATATAATGGCGGGATGATCTGTTGTAAGGACTTTCCACTGTTGCCTCTGAGGTATAATTGAAAGTTACTGCTTGTGTGATGATTTGTGTCCACCACTTTCTGGATCCGTGGTTTCAGGTGTGTGTCCAGCTGTTGCAATCAGTCTTTATTAGATGACCGCCTCCTTACTTCTTGCTGATATTTTCTTTTATCTAATAGTAGGATCACCCTACGTTTATCAGCTCAGCTGGCTTAATGACAATCACTACGTCTTGTTGTTTCTCTCTCTCAGCTAAATCTGTATCAGCCACAATTGTGTGAATTTTGCTGCTTACTTACCCAACCGCTTGCCACGGGTGAGTGGAAAAATATTATTGGTAATCGGTAGCAACGTTTCCACACCTTAATAGCCCCTGGACTGCATGGTTGCAGACATTCTTTTACAGCATGCAATTCTCTTATTTACAATGAAAATGTGTTCATGTTGGAAATACATAAATATGTGGATGCTTTATGTAGCGGGGGACTCGTTCCCCACACCTTATAGAGAGAAAGGTGTAGGCGGGCACACAATATACTTCTGCTACGCCTGTACTGAATACTGGACCCACCGCTACACAGGGTCCAGGGTCACCCTGGTGAGCCCACTGGGACCTGGAGAAGGGGTGAAATGGCAAAGATTAGTGCAGGATATTCCCAAAATACCCCTTAGGAAAAAGACACTAAGTTAATGTAACTGAGTAGCTGGCCTACACAAGGTAAGATGGGCAATGGAATGCTGGTGCACAGTGCTTTTAGTTGTTGTTTGCTTATATATACTTTCCTCTTCCATTATACCAGCAGGAGTTTTTTGAGAGTTTTGTAAAACATTGGGAAAATCATGAGAAACTATGTTTTGATAACTTAACCCTAATCAGCTGCTTAACTAAACTTTGCAAAATATAAAGAGTCCTTTTAAATCTTAAAAATTGTAAAAAGTCCATAGAAAATACATACAAAGTCCACACAGTACAAAAACTATATTCAAAAACACCTTAATTCGGAGATAGCCTGTCCATGGCTGGCACAAGGTCTTTGCTGCTGCCCTTTCTTGATGTTCTTCTGTGTCTTGAGACCTCTTGTGATGGTTCTGGCAAGCAGTTACTGTTTATGGGCCAGCAGCAGGTGGATGCAGCAACGTGTGAGTGGGGGCCCAAAGCCTATTCTTTGGCTGGGCTGCCTATGCTAAGAGCAGCCCAGCAGGTAGCAGCAGTGTGGGGTATTCCCTTATTGTAAATTGGTGGGTTGCACTTACCAGATGCAGCCCGGCATTGTCTGCAGTAGTGGGAGGCCCCTCAACAGTACTCAACCTGAGTCATGTCTCCAGGTGTGACCCAGAGAGTCCAGGTGGACCGCCTGTAAGCGGGTGGCTCCTTTTTTTAAATCACGCAGCCAGGTAGGGCTAAAACATTACGTGCTCCCCAATGTTGGGAGTAATGGTAATTATGAGTGCCCGGGAACAGCAGTGGTGACTGAGGGCACCCTGGGGGGCAGCAGTGATCACAGGCGCTCCGGTGCCTGTCAGGGGAGGGACAAAATATAGGCCCAGGCAGCAACTGTGATAGGCGAGGAGCCGGCAGCATTTTTCTCTTAAAGGATCCTTTGTGCGAACACACACAATGATCCTTTGCTCCATATTTTTGTATCTTTCATTTTAGGGATCCCTGATGCAGCTGCTCGCGCTGGGGTTCCTTTAACTTTTTTTTAATTTGTTATATGCCCCGCAAGGGAGCTCTATTTAAAATAGTAGAAACGTTTCCTGCAATTCTGAGACTGTCCTTAGGTTGAGTGGAAACCCATTGTGACGAATCACAGGGATTCATCCCTTCTCCCCCAGGGGTAGACACCCCCCAACTCTGTTAGGCTACAGAGGTTAGCCCTCTCTGCAACACCCTCCCTAGGTGTCAAGCCAAGTGGGAACTCACTGGGAGAGACTACCCCTTTTGGGAACAAGGACTCCCTTTCCTGTGAGGAACTCCATAGTAAACACCCCGACAATCCCTCTTTGAACATCTCTTATGGGAAGATGTAAGGAGAATAAACCAATATGTGCTGCTGTAAACCAGAAACTGTGTATAATACTTTAAGGGAACAATCCCATAACGCTGAGATGAGGAGGAGGATATATGGAGGAGGAGATAAACTGCACGAGAGAGAAAGTGGAAGCCCCATATGTACGGCAGGGAAGTCCTAAGGCTCCGTCACACACACAAAGGCGGGAGGCTGGCAAAGAAAAAAGCCAGTGAGTTACAAAACAGGTGAACTACCTGATGCAGAGAGAGAGTTGGATGTGCAGCATCCTGTGTCCAGAAAGGAACATGAAGCAGGTGCATGCGTAGCATCCGGGAGCCCTGAGGGAGAGCAACAGAGAAGGTTGTGGCGTGACCACAAAAAACTTGGCAATAAACTATGACAAAATCACTTGCAAAGCAGCGATGCAGGTATTAGAAATACTGTGTGACCATCATCGACGACAGCAGAGAAGAGACATTGCAGCAACACAAATAGCTGCACTGGCAAATGAAAGAACAAACCCTGGGCAAGAAGCCCTGGTGAATTTTATCCCTAAGCACACAAGGAAACAGGGAAAACGGGAGACCAGGGAGAGGAACAGAGAATCGTTAAGGGACCAATCATACTCGTCCCAGTCAAAGTAAAGAGACTGATACTTAAACTTAGATGAGTGAATGAGAATCATTATGAGACCAATCACACTCATCCCAGTCAAAGTAATGGGATTGTGATACTGAAACCCAGAGGAGGGAATGATAATCATTGTGGGACCAATACAACTTGTCTCAATCAAAGAAAACAGATTGTGAAAGAGACCTTGAAACATTGGATACCTTTACCATGGGAGGAGCACAGAACAACTCTGTAGAGAGAATCAAGAGGAGAATAATAAAAGCATACAAATTAACCATCAAAGTGAGAGGAAACCAAAACCCAGTAAAGTGTTGAATTAAATATATGAACTGATAAAATTAGTTACTGAAACAGAAATTTGCAACAAGCAAAAACCTGAGGAGAAGTGAGTCAATCTCGTGTCTTTGGTTTCTGTTATAGTGATAGGATCAGTTAGGCTTAGTTTGGAAAGAAGACCGATTCTGTTAAGACATTCACTGATGACGGACGAGCACCTTAGCTGGTTTTGCTAGGTAGGTACGCCTTATAGCATAGGGAGAGATGGTCCTTTTCCCTTTTCTTTAATAAACCTCTTAGTGAAATGGTTTATCAGACTCTGTATCCTTCTTCTGACCCGCTGCACCATATAGATCTGTGATAAAGCCCAGTACGGTACACAGAGCACCGTAGGAGACTGGCAAACAGATCGTCCAAATGGCAACTTTGCAAGTTATCTTCTGTTCACCCACAAGCTTGTAAACACTTTTTTTCCAGTTTACAGATATTGTTCCTCTCATTTGAAGATAATATGCACAATTTGGTGATGGTTTAGCAGTAATAAAAAAGCATTTTTATATTCTGAGGGAGCTGCCGAAGACGTGAAATCCACAAGCAATACAAGAATAATCGCAAAGGCACATGCTGTGATCTAAGGCACGCTGCTGCCTTCCAGTGTAATTTTAATTAGTTTTTACAGGTCCCCATTGAACATCAACAAGCATTTACTTTCATTTGGATGTGTTCGCTATAATTTACCTGTACTTCGTTGAGTCTTTTTTTAACATTGTATTATCCAAAAACACAAGTGGCATTTCTAAGGGAAAACATTTGTCAATTTTTTAGCCTGGAGCCAATACAATAATGTGTGCAATTCTAGGTGATACGGGGCACAAGGCCTGCACGTCCATGCTATTGAAACTAAATTTCTCTTTACACAAGGATATCAGATTCAAGATTCAGATCCGCTTGGATCACTCACTAACTGTGCAATACAAGATATGTTAATGGGCTAACAAGTCATTCCCTCAGGTTATCCAGAAAAACAGAGCTCCTACAGAAGGGTCAAATATACTGAAAAGTAAGACTATCTGCCGGCACATTAAGCTGCCAACTGTCACAGTGTTGGTTTTACACTGAGTTGTACATTACTCAATATAGTGCCCTGCACCCACTTGAGGCAATCACCTACTCAAGTGAACACAGCCCACCATCGGAATGATATCCAAGGTGGTGGGCTGGCTAGGGTCATAACTGCCCGGGGCATCGCACAAACTACAAGTCCCATGAGGGACCTGCTATTGGTTTGGAAAACCTGGACATTTTTCTATAACTCCCTGAAAACTGCATTTCCCAGATGTACAAAATGGTTGCCTATATTTCTCTTGATAATGTTTAGGGTCGGGGGAGGAAGGATAGTATCAAGCGTGATCAGGAGGTTTCATCAGTGAGCCTGTTTCAAGCAAGGTGTTTTCTTTTGAATGTGAGTACGTACCCAGATGGCTTCTGGAGCTCGTTGATCTTACATTGATCAATGTTACTACTGTCTTCTCATGGCAGGGCCCTTCTTGATGCTTACTGTACAGCCATTTGTTCCCTTGTTTTGAGATTTCTTGGATTCCTCGGTTCATCGTCCTAGTATCCTAGTCTCTTGTGCTTTTCCCCCATGTTCTCTGTTTCCCATTGCTCTCCCCTCTCTCTCTCTCTCTCTCTCTCTCTCTCTCTCTCTCTCTCTCTCTCTCTCTCTCTCTCACACACACATTCTCTCTGACTCTCTCTCTCTCTTCATCTCTGTTGTTCCACTGATTGCAGTGTACCCTTGAGTCCAGTCCCTATTTTCTGTCCATATTTCTTTGATTGCAGTCTGTGTAGCATTGTCCACAGATCATTGATTCCAATCCATATTATGTATCTTGAACCAGTAGTTGGTAAGACCTCTCTTTCTTCTCCATAGGCTAGATGTGAAGGTTTATTTTTCTGTTTGTCTTCACCTGTGCTTAAAAGAGTCCTTTGTCCAGAGTGTGGTTGATGGGTTACCCAGCAAACAATCCTTGTCCTGTCCTATTATCAGTTCCATGTCATTTCATCGCAGGATTAACCCTTGCTGGGTTTTTCTCTGTGGACATTTTATTGAAAAAACTCATGGAATTGTATTTATTTTTATTTTTGGGGGATTCCTCCCCAAGCCCACCATCCATTTAAATTGTCTTTGTATTTCCGAACACCCACACCCATTATATATATATATATGTTCTAGCCTCCGCAACAATGCAATGATTTTTTTTTGGATAACATTTCCACAGAGACAAACCCAGCATCGGTTAATCCTGCGATGAAAAGACGTTGTACCCTAGTATCATGGTCATGTGCATTGTCCGTTGTGCTAGAAGCCGAAGAGGCCAGTCTGAAAAAAACTACCTCTGTAAGGAATTAGAGAATTAGAGAGTGTCATTGTCATAAGTTGCATTGCATACACGTGCTCATTCATGTGCCACACATCAGAAAGGAAACATCAACGCTCTTTTGAATAATGCTGGAGCAGAGAAGGCGAAAAGCATTCCCCCAACCGGCTGACAAGAGTTGAGTTTATGTTTGCTATCCCTTTGAAAAATAAGAATGGAAGGGGCTAGGTCTTTTGTGTTGTAGGATCATGTAGACCACTCCCAACACACTAGCATTTCTAGGAAATGAAATATTCCCATGACTAATATCCATACTCCAACATAGCAGTATTATAGTTTCAAGGAACCCCCCAAAGAAAAGTGTGGCATGACAGGGAGAAGTGCTAGGCCTTCTAACTATTGAAGACAAACGTGTGCATGTATTTATGAGCATAGGTGCAAAGCAGCAAAGAGCTTACTAGAACAATAGAATATTACAGTAACACTTCAATGGGTAAGGAAAGTGGGGATACATATACTTGCAAACAGGGGATACAGGGTAGAGAGGGAAGGGTAGGGACGTTCTGGGCACTAGAGTCTTCACAGATGTGCTCCCGAAGAAGCCATATTTCTGTGAATTTCCAATGAGGGGACCTTTCTTGTCTTGGGTGTCCATCAGGAGGTCCCTCCTTTGCTATCTTCTGGTGTGAGAGAGGAAGCAAATGTTTTCTTTTTTTTGCCCTAAAAAAGATCCCAAATACTCCAAATTGTCGCTCCTCCTCCCATATTTTCCAGACTTTGTCCATGCAAATGTGTACTGGCTTTAGAAAAGCAATCCTGAAATACATTGCCATCCCCTTTCTCTCCAGGATTAGACATTTCTAATTATAGACACTTATATTTTCAAAACATTCTGGTTGTATTTAACCAGAATACTATATCCACCAATATATTGAAATCACTATATTGTGGAATCCAATAGTGCGATCCGTGGGTGCTCAACTGGTATGGTAAAATGTGAATAGCAGCTTGACAGGGCTGGATGGGAGGGCTTAACATCACAGTAGGACGTTGGACAGTCTTTGAAATTAACACGTTCCTGATGTCATACTTTAGTGTAATTGTCATGGGTTTTGACCCATGTTGAATCAATAGACTGGGTAGATGTGGGGATGAGCTGTCGCCGCCGATTATTCTATCCCAGAACAAACTAAATCAATAGACTGGGTGGATGTGGGGATGAGCTATCGCCACCCACATTCACGCCAGAATAGGAGAACTGCGCAGTTGGCACGAGACCACTCCAAAGATACAACCTTCTTGTGGGGGGTTCCACAACACCACTCTACTGTAAGGATGCCATCAAAACAATGTTAAGCAAGGGTCCTATACTATCAAGCAAAAGACCACTCTATTGAAATGCAGTAATTCAAGACAACTCAAAAATGGATGCAGTACCGACAAATTCCCCAAGGTGGCGCTAGCGGTCTAAACTCTGACAGGGAAACTGTATTTAGGAGTTGCAAGAGGGGCAGGGACTTCAAAGCTTGTTAGTTAATTGAAAATCTAGTCACCTGCTGTTCCCAGAGGCCAAGAGGCTGGGAAACCTTAACACCTCAGAGATTCCACCCCAGAAAGCCCAGGATATCACATGGTCATGCTAACCAAATGCAAAGTGGCCCCCTGGTCTGTTGACCTCAGCTTGCTGGAGCCCACACAAAAGACCTTTTCCCTTGAATAGGATATGGTGATTTTGACTGTTTCCTGTCAACAAAGATCTGCCAGCCAGGAGAAACATGTGATCACTGGCATCCCCAAACTTTGGGGGCGGACTCAAACACTGAAGTACTTTGAATTGAAAGCAAATATATATTTTGCAGAAACACTGATAACTCTTGGTAACCAGATGACAGAAATGTGAAATTTGGGGATCCTTAAAATGAAAACTTTGCCCACAATTCAAGCCCAAACTCCAATTTGTGTGATGTTCTGGGGCAAAACCCCACTATTTATTGATACTACAGACTCTGGGCCTCATTACGACCCAGGCGGTAAGGGGTTAACGGCAGCGTTAACAGCGCCGACCCTTACCGCCTGAGTACGAGGTCCCTTACCGCCATGGCGCTTTTAACACCTGCTTTTAGCAGGTGTTAAAATCCATGGCGCTAAGGGACCATGGAGTTAATTACGCCACCGTAATTTACGGTGGCGTAATTAACGCCTTCCCCACTCCCATTATGCCCTATGGGGCAAAAATGGGAATGGGGAAGGGTAAATGGGGATTGGGGACTTACCGCCCCGCCAAGGTCGGAATGGGGCGGTAAGTCCGCCAACCACCATGGCGTAAACATAGTTTACGCCATGGTGGTAAAGTCACGGCCCAGGCGGTAACTTACCGCCTGGGTCGTAATGAGGCCCTCTGTGTTTAAGCTAGAGACATGGGAATTTACTGGAGTATATATGGACAGGCCGTGTATATGTGTATAATTCTTAATGAAAAACCAATGTTGCATAACCCACTAAAATCGAAAATAAGTTGCCATTTCTTTACCCAAGCTCCTAGAAACGCCAGAGTCGGAACAGTGCCTACCTCATGTGATATATGATGTGTGTAGGTGATGTAAAAACAACTGTGTATTTGGGAAATATGTATTTGGATCAAATATAGATTGTGTGTAAAGATGACAGGGGAGGGCCCTCTGGCCATAAAATCTACCTCATCACTCTGACTCACAACTCAGTTCCCCCAATCATGGGAGAGGGGAGAATTGGGCCAATGACAAGTAGAGAGGGGCAGGCTTAGCTAGGCCCAGGCACACACCTATTTTCAAAACAAATAAAAAGAGACTGCTGGGACAGGTAGAGACATTCAATTGCATTTGCTGCGGAGCATGCTGACCGCCGACTTCACATCCAGAGATCCAGACTTCAAATCCATCAATCTCCAGAACCTGTAGCAGAAATTAACTCCAGAATTTGTAGCAGAGAGGCCTGAATCCACCAGCTGAATCCTCTTCAGTAGGCCTCAAAACTAACCAAACTATTCAACAGCTGGGCGAGCTGTTTGAATTTTTGCCGAGAATTTTTGCAAGAACCTGTAGCAGTACCCAGAAAGCAAAGCAGTGTTACATCCAGAATCCAGAGAGGCTAGACCAGCAGAGCAGAGCTGACCCAGATCGCTGTGAGCAGAACCGGTGCCTGATTGACCCGCCGAGCAGACAGAACCGCAGCCGGACGTGTTGACCAGATCCGTGACGAGGCCTAGTTCAAATTTATATTGTGAGTACCTAGCAGAACTGTGCAGAACCAATATCTTCGTTAAAATAATCTAATCCAAACTATTTTAACCTAAGTAGAACTGCCTCCTAGAAATCGTGTCATCTGTCATTTTTAAAGCTGCACAACTGTCACCTGTCAATTCTGCAGCTGCAAGCTGTCACCTGTCATTTTGAGTTTACTTTAAATCCGAAAAACTACCTTTATTTAATCGTCCGTATCTCTGGAACCGTTTGGGCTAGGAACGAAATTTAAGACCGAACCTAGAACCGACTTCCTACTCTCTATACTTTTCCTGTAATCGCGAGACACGCACTCGGGAAATTTACCGCGATTTGCGATTTGGCCCGATTTCTTCATCTGTAGAAATCAGAAGCTTTTTGCTTCTCTTTGCTAAAATTCGTTTGCAATCTGCTAATCATTCATAGAGTATTGGTAGAGTATTGGTAAAGTGAGCCTGAACTAATATAAAGTAGCCATCACCTACCCTGAACCTCTAGAGGGAATTAAAAGCAATTTTAGCACCTTTTAGCACCTTTTCACTTCCTTGCAAACCACATTCAAGTAATTTGCCTGTGTTTAAAACTCATCCCTGTTTTCCCTAAGCTTGCTGGGAGAACTGGAACTGTGTATTGCATTATAAAGTGTGAATTGTTGGGATTCTTGAAGACTGTGTGCTCTCCTTCCATTTCTTGTATAGCATAGGGGGGGAGTGAATTGTCAAAAGAAAAAGTGATTATATTACCTTTTGCTAAAATCATAACAAGTTATTTCTGTACTGCATTTTATTCCACCTTGCATTTCCTTGAAACCATCAAGCATTTTCAGCTACCTCATCCTCTACACTACTCCTAAGTAACCAAATCAGTGTACCCCTGTAACATTATCCATTGTTGATCACGGTCATATTCTGAAGTGTGATATCAGTTATCAATTTATTTATAAAGTGTGATAGATATATATTGTTGAATTGTCCAAATAAATCTTTTAATTTGCAAAACAAACCTACTTCTTGGCTCAGTGGGGTCAGGGGGATTCTAAGAGGGGGGTGTTATACAAGGGTTGTCATCCAGAGTACTGAACTGGATATAAAAATACATCAATATGGGTTTTCCTCAGCATACCAGACTAGGCATTGACTTAGCTGTATTGTTGATTGAATATCGCTTACATAATGAATATGTAACCTTTGAGGAGTTGCAGAAATATGACCGCTCTCACAAAGAAGCAGTTTTTCAAGAATCTACAGATTGTTCGATTGCATAATAAGGGACGGCACCCATCTGCAAACTGGTTTTGGAAATTAAACTGATACTATTTCGTTATGTGGCAATACTCAATCAATGTCCTTAAGACAAATACAGCCATATAGACATAAGATCATCCCTGCAAGCACTAGCCTAGTAAAATATGTCTTAATGGTGCTGCTCTGGTGCCAGTAAACCTTCCATCAAAACCTGTTGTGTCCATTTACATTGCCCGCTTTGAGGACTTTTTAAATGGAGGGTATGCCCAACATCCTGTTGTACTAAAAGCCGAGGATGTGTTGGAAATAACATGTGCTTCCATCCTTCACTTATGCTTCTTGTGTATTTGTTTTTTTTTTTGGTTTTATGCCTAAGGAGCTAATGTTATCAAGACAACTCTGTAGTTTTCCTGAAAAACATAAAAGAAGAGACCCAATGAGCCGGACTTGCCAATATGGTGCATGGCGGCGGCACCTCAACGATGCTCTTGATGCGGTAGTTTAACAGGAAAAGGATTTTTTCAATAGAGGGCCCTTTATGTTCTCGTTTGTGTCCGTGTTTCATGTGTTTGCTTACATTGCCGCGTCATGAAAATAGAAAAGAGCTATTTCAATGTAGCTCCTGTTCCTTTTCAATTCATGGTCATGCAATGCAGGTGTTCCCAGATGAGAATGCTAAGGGTCCTGCCTGAAGGCAATAATACATGTGGATGGGGGTTGGAGAGCCAGTGATGGTGTTTCAACCCTCGTTGAACTTGGGGTGAGACAAATGTGACGGATCTCCCTCATAGTTCGCTGCCAGTGCCTTGGACCCTGGACTTTTGTATAGATCAACTGGAGTGTTACATCAAAACGCTATCTGATTTGAGAGCTCCCGGACCGAATGGTCTGAGTAGCAACTATACTTTGAAAGAAAATCTGAGTTTATGGACTAAGATCTTGGCATTATTATTTTAATACCACACCAAAATTGTGGAAACCTTGATAATAGGGCCCATTTTTAAAAAGTGGACCGGCATAGCCAGATTGCTTTAATTGACGTAGAAAGCAAGATATTTGCCTCTTTCTTACTTAGTGAATTGAAAGCCTGGATTTCTGAAAATAAATTACAAATTCCCAAAGAGGTTTTGTTTTTTGATGAGTTGTCTGCAGGAAAGGTCCTGGGAGCAGGAAGCTGCTCCAGTGTACGCAGCAGCTATAGACTTCTCCCAGGCCTTTGATACAGTGAACAGAATGAACTTTGGCAGAAACTAAAACGATAGCACATCCCAGAACCGTTGCTGGCAAAGTTGGTGCACCTCCATGAGAACAACTATCTGGAGGTTTGACTGAACCATCAATGAAACCCCATGGATACATTTGCTGTTCATAGAGGATTAAGACAGGGCTGTGTTCTCGCACCCTGTCTGTTTAACCTATACCTTGCAGACTTGGGGGAGACATTATCAGCGAAAGGGCTAGCCACACCATGTATCGAGAGTGTAACGGTCCAATGGATATGATATGATATGATATGATATGGCATTTGTAACGTGCCTATACACAAGTGTTTCAAGGTGCGACGAGGCAGGGAGGGGGGGAACAAGGGGAAGACCGACAGCGATCCTACTAGGCCAGGTGTCATTCAGACCGCGCAAGTGCAGGGGTAGGGGGAAGGGAAAAGTGCAAGGGGAAGGGGGATGGGGGAGTGCAGTACAAATAAGTAGAATAGAAATAAAATAATAAATAAATAGGGCCAGCTGGTGGCAAGTGCAAGGTAAGTGCAGACAAGTGCTGGGGGGGGGCTGTAGGGATACAGAGACAGTCCCGCAGTGCACGGGTTGCCAGGGAGGCAGTGCAAGTGAAGAGTGACTGGGCCCAGGACCGAGGTCGGTGAGAGTGGCCCAGTTGCAGAGTCAGTGCAGTTTAGGTGAAGAATTTAGCAGGGGAGAGGGAGAGAGAAAGCAGAAGTGAAGAGGAAGGTTTTGAGGTGCTTCCGGAACCGGAGATGGTTCTCCTCAAGTTTCAGGGAGGCAGGAAGGCTGTTCCAGAGGGAGGCCCCTGTCGCGGAGAGAGATCTACCCCCAGCTCGTTGCTTCAAGAAGCGGCTGACCCTGAGGGAGTTGGAGACGGATGAGCGTAGGGCTCCGGAAGGAAGATATTTAGGAAGAGAGAGTTGAAGGTATTTAGGCCCCAGGCCCCAGAAGGCCTTGTGGACAATGCAGAGGGTTTTGAACTTAATCCTCGCAGCCACTGGGAGCCAGTGTAGAGATTTCAGTCCTGGAGAGATACGGTCCCTGGGCTTGAGGCCAAGGACAAGTCTCGCAGTTCTGTTCTGGATGAGTTGCAGAGGGCGGAGAGTGGAGGCAGGCAGATTAAGATAGAGGCTGTTACAGTAGTCCAGCTTTGAGAGAACCAGGGCTCGGGAGACAGTGAGCTTCTGGGGGAAGGAGAGGAAGGGAAGAATACCTCTGAGGAGGTGCAGCTGGTAATGTGACTTCTTAGAGACGTCAGATATATGTGGAGAGAAGGAGAGTGTGGAGTCGAAGATGACCCCGAGGTTTTTTGCCTTGCGGGTAGGAGCAGGAAGAGGGCCAAGAGAGGCCGGCCAGAGAGCTGCAGGGAAGGAGGGACTGGGTGTGCCAATGAGTAGGATCTCAGTCTTACTAGCATTAAGGCAGAGGTCATTGGCAGCACACCATTCCTGGATAGCAGACAGACAGTCAGAGATGAGGGAGGGAGAGGAGGAGGCCGAGGGTAGCCTGAAAATGAGCTGGGTATCGTCCGCATAGCACTGAAAGTTGGGGCAGAGGGCGGCGATGCGGTGGGCAAGGAGTGCCAGATACTGGTTGAACAGCCAGGGAGAGAGATTAGATCCCTGGGGAACGCCACAGGTGGAGAAAAAGATGTCAGAGAGGAAGGACCCAAGTTGGACCTGGGAGGGTCGATTGGAAAGGAAAGAGGTCAGCCACACCAGAGCCTGACCAGTGATACCCAGGTTATCACGGAGACGGTTGAGCAGGATGGCATGGTTGACAGTTTCAAAGGCAGAAGAGAGATCGAGCAGAATGAGAACACACGGAGTGTTGGAGTCGAGGTTCAAGAGCAGGTCCTCACGGATGTTCAGGAGAGCAGTTTCCGTGCTTCTGGCCGCTCTGAAGCCAGATTGATGGTCCTGGAGACTATCAACAGCTTCAGCATGGAGGTTAAGCTGGGAGATGGCCAGTTTCTCCAGGAGCTTGCCCAGGAAGGGAGTGATGGAGATTGGCCGATAGTTAGCCGGACAGGAGGGGTCGGCACAGGGTTTCTTAAGGAGAGGGTGCACAAGGGAGTGCTTGAGGGGGGATGGGAAGACTCCAGAGGCGAAGGAGTGGTTGCAAAAGTCAGCCAGGGCAGGAGCCAGGGAGTCGATGTGGTCCTTGATAGTTTTGGAGGAACAGGGGTGAATCTGTTTAGACAAGACTTTCATAGATCGGACTTGTCTGGAAACCTTGTCAGCAGAAAAAAGTGGAAAGGCAGTGAAGGAGGGAGGAGGGGTGGCTGCAGAAGGGCCAGAGGAAGAGCAGGGAAGAGAGGGGGGGAGGTGATAGGAGGAGAGTGAGGACAGGATGTCCTGAGTTTTAGAGATGAAGTGGGAGGCCAGTGCAGTGCAGAGGGCCTGGGAGGGGACAGGAGAGGTAGAGACTGCAGCAGGGTTGGCAAGCTCCTTGCAGATTTTAAAGAGTTCAGCCGAGTTGTTAGATGCTGCAGAGATGCGGGCTTGGATAAGGGCTCTCTTCTTGGTGAGAACAGAGAGACGGTATTGCCTTTGGAGCAGGCGGCAGGCCAGTTTGTCAGAGGATGAACATGAAGCACGCCATTTCCTCTCTGCCACCCTGCACTTGCGTTTTAGGGTGACGTGATCCGAATCATACCAGGAGTTACATTTGGCTTTGGGCTTCAGGTGGATTTTCATGACAGGGACAAGGATATCAAGAGTATCAGATATAGCAGAGTGGAGCAAGGAGAGGGCTGTGTCAGTGTGGGAGTCAGCCGAAGGGGGAGGGGGGGCGAGAAGGTGGCAGCGAAAGCCGCAACTGACACGCGGTTCATGGGTCACATGACCGAGAAGGTGGGTGGCAATGATGAGGGTGGCTTTGCCTGTGGGGTAGGGAGGGTGAGGTGGGAGGATAGGAGAAAGTGATCACTCCAGGAGAGAGGAGTGGAGAGAGGGACAGAGAGGGGAAGGTCAGAAGAGATCAGAGCATCAAGAGTGTGCCCTGCAGAATGAGTAGGCCCAGACGGGAGAATAGAGAGTGAGAGAGAGTCGCAGAGGTCACGAAAGAGTCCAGTGGGGGGACAGGAGGCATCTAGGTGGATGTTGAAGTCCTCAAGAAAGAGGAGTTGAGTGGTAGAGGACAGGAGTGAGGAGGAGAGGTCAGCCCACTCAGAGAGGAAGGAGGAAATTTGACCAGGTGGCCGATAGATAGTAGCCACGGTAAGGGAATGGCTAGGAGAGAGAGAGAGTCGGCAGACAAGACATTCAAAAGAGGAGTAGGTCTGCGTAGGAGTGACAGTGGCAGGAATCCACTCAGGGAAGATAAGGGCAACACCCCCCCTGCACGGTTGGGCCTGGGCACAGAGAGGATCTTGTAACCTTCAGGTAGGAGTGTGTCAAAGCTCGTGACAGAGCTGGCTGTGAACCATGTCTCAGTGAGACCGAGGACGTAAAGGTCCAGTTCCACAAGAAGGCGACAGATATCGGAGGAATGCTTGATGGCAGAGCGAGAGTTAAGAGTGGCAAAGTGGAGAAGGTTGCCATCCTTGAAGGACTTCCGGGGAGGGGTACAGATCATAGGTACGCCCTGCGGAGGTGTAGAAGAAGGAGGTGAAGAGGGAGTGCGAGAGGGGGCAGTGAGGGAGGGTAGAGGCAAGGTAGCCGAAGACAGGGGGGGGACAGCAGGGGAGGAAAGGAAGTTGATGAGGCAAGGGAAGCGTCTATCAAAGAGGTGAAGGTTGGCCTGAGGGCCTTGGACCAACACAGTACCATTAGCGTAGACATTAATGATGGCCTTAGAGGAGCGGAAGGGGGCCAAGAGGACATCCCAACGGGTGCCACCATTAATGGGAGAAGAGGAAAAAGGAGAGAGCACAGAGACCATATGAAGGGTCCATAGGTCAGGTGAAGGCACGAAAAAGAGGATGTCAGTGAGAGTTTCCTTAGAGCAGGCACTAGTGTAGGTGTCAGCGATAGGGAGGCCTGGGTTGGAGACCAGGATGTCCTTTTTAAACTTTTTCCTACCAGATTTAGTGAGGAGAGCAGGATAGTCAATAGAGAAGCAGTTAGAGAAGATAGGCGAGATAGAGAGCACCATGGAGTGGGAGGGGGGGGGGGATAGATGATGCGAGAGCCCACAGACAGGAAGGAACGGCAAGACAGGTTACCACATTTCAGAACAACAGCAGTATTGTGTTTTAGGAACACAGTGGAGAGGCCACCTAAGTTTGAGAATCCTGCGAGGAGAGAAAAACCCTAGTTACCACAACTGTGGAACACAGTGAGGTGAAGACACCGTGCGAATGCAGTGGCCAGGCGTGGGTGGGGTGGGCAGGAAGAAGGTGGAGAAGGCGAAATTTACTTGCGCCTTGCGTCCCCTGCGGACACCTGCAGACACACAGGGAGCCGCAACTGCAGGAGTCGCCCTTGGCCTTGGGGCCCTTAGCCGCAGGGGGCTGCCGGGCAGAGGGCTGCCCAGGAGCGAGGTGGTAATAGAAGAGGGAGTAGAGGAAGGGGAGGGGGGAGTGGGCGTGCAGGGAGGCGGGAGGGAGAGGAGGACCAGGAAGTGGGAGGGGAGGGGAGAGCAGGCACAGCAACGCGCTCGGAGCGCAAATGCACAATTCTTTTTTCTTTTTTAAAAACACAGAAATCACTCACAGAGGCCCACTAGGGCCAGGCAGGGCTTCCTGGCCTGCAGTTCCCTCTTGGCTACCGGCGACCGCTCTCCCACGCTCAGCTCAACAAAGAAGCGAGCAGGGGGAGCGGGCGTCGAGTAGCCCAGAAGGGAGGCAGCCAGACAGCCAATCAGAGGGGGGGGTGGGCGGGCAGGTAGGCGGGAGGGAGAGGAGGACCAGGAAGTGGGAGGGGAGGGGAGAGCAGGCACAACAACGCGCTCGGAGCGCAAATGCACAATTCTTTTTCATATTCTGATGACATAATCCTGTTGGAGAATACCCAGAGAGGCTTTCAAACGCAATGGAAATGTATGCCAACGAAAATGATCTAAGAATGAACTCTAATAAAAATCCCATAATCAGATTTGCCACATGTTCTAGAAAACCCAATGGCTACAAATGGAACCTTATAAAAAATGTCTTTCTTGCCGGTTAATCAGATTGTATATGTGGGCTTTGCCTTAGATCACCGTAAATCGCTCATGGGTTGGCTGAAAAGTTTAAAAGCCAAAGCGAAGCAATTTGCAGTCCAAATGAGGAAGATTAACAGGAAGTTCTGTCAATTTACACTATGGCCTTTAATTGATTGTTCTACATCCAAAATGGTCCCTTTGATACTTTATGGCCAGGAAATGTCCATTTTGCCAGACAGTTTAAAATGGAACATGATAGAAGCTCTGATCTTCAAGAAGCAATTACACTTATCCACCTCAGTGCCTACCGTAGCATTAAGATACAGACGTGGTCGATCCTCACTGAGAGGTCTAGTAAATTGGAAATCTGTGATCTTTTATAGAAATATTCCGGGAGAAAATGAAGACAGAATGTAGGCTTCTATTAGAAGAGAATTTCAAAGAATGAATTCTGGTCCATGACAATTTCCTAAAACGAGTAAATAACATCCTAGTTAGTGACTGTTAATTGTAAAATTAATGAATTATGTGAGAATCCATGTAATCCATGCACAGTCAGGCTAGAATTGTTTCGAATGGACTGGATTTAGACAACAGAAGCTCTTTGCAAGCTAAAGATCCATGGGACTTTGTCTCCTGTGAATAAGCTCCTATGAGTATTGCCACAATATGGAACGAGATTTCCCAATTCTTATTTCCGGAATTTATTTCTTGCGATTTTCGTTGAACTTAATACTAACAAATGAAAGAAAAAGTATCCAAGATCGCCTGAATCCTGCCTCAGGGCCGTGCTCGACATGTATTGTTGGTATTAGTGTTGAGACTTTGAGGCACTCACTGACTGAATGCACGGCCCTCTGTGAGCTACAACCAAGTTCCTTTATCAGATTTGTCCCTGCGGAAAACTGGATTATTATAGAAGAACTGTGATATAGACTATCTGCAGGGAGCCAGTCTAATCTAACAATCGCAGTTATAAGATACCTACACAAATTAAACATGGTACAGCTTTTTTGGGGTTTCATTGCAGAGACTGAGACAAACCTACAGGATACCTAACACAAATATGCATTTTCCTGATTTCAAATGCTTTTATCTATTTTTAAGGAAAGGATTAAGCATCTAAAAATATTATGATGTTAATGGGAATGAGAGGTACATTTTTTTGTTATATATGTTTTAAATAGTTTGTAGTATTTGAATTTGGCATATTTATGTGTAAGGTTTGCAAGACTAACCAATTCACAATGAATACAATAAGTAAATAAATAAATAAACATGGGGCGGTTGTCCGTTAACTGCCCCGTGGATATTATGATTGAATTAGCACCCAGGGCAGGTAGGTATGATGTCCAATCACTTCGATAGGGCTGTATCTACAGGTGCATAACCAGAATTTAAGCAAACTGACAACCATTGCTGCCATGACGCTTACCCACCATAACCCATTGCTCGCATGGCCTACTCCTCCCTCCCTTTCTATAGCTGAACTTTCCAGAACGTTTGCTTTGCTCCATCTCTTCCTCCCTTAATCAGGCCACCATAAAACCGGAAATGGGCTCTGGTTAGTGCTCCCTTCACTTAATAAAAGGAAGCCATCTTGAAATGAGATGCTTGTTTGGCAATGAAAACAGACAGTCGTCGGCATGCCTTTTCTTCAGTGTGAACTTGTTTAAACCATTAGCACCCTTGAAGTGATTCCAGGGTGCTAATAGCCATATTTGCCTGGGTGGTGTGTTGTACTGCCATTAACTGTGCTGCTGCCCTGGTAATTCATCTAGGTGGACTTAACTGTGCTGCTGCCCTGGTAATGCATCTAGGTGGACTCGCCTGTTACCTTGGGCACAGGGCCAGATTAACAATGGAGCAAAAGGTTAATCTGCACCCCTAATCACAAACGGCCCCCCTGAGGCAGAAGAATTTCAATATGTTGTTTTTTTTATTTTATACTTGCAGTTACACTTCTGTTTGTGATACGTGACGGTACAGTCAGCCATTAAAAAGCATGTTTGGTTCATTACATAGCTTTCTGTGAATGGACCAAAACGTGAGCACGCTGAATGCTGCCATGGTCCGTAGCACGCGGCTTTGCTGAAAATGGTGTTAGTATTTTCTCTTAATCTGATGCTTTAGCTGAAAGAGAAAAGAGGCAGCCAAAATGCGAAACAGAGCCACACAAGACGAATTTGCCACGCATGACAAAACTGAAATGGCAAATAGATTATGTAACGAGAATTCTAATTTATTTTTGTACATTTCATGTGAACGAGGACGGTGTGAAAGATAGACAGCAAACGTTATGGCCTGTTTCCTACGAGCATGCACCGCCCTCTGTCTTCATGCTATTTACCTCGTTGCCAGTCTATAATTCTGCAGTCACATTCTCAAAAGTACTGTTGTCATGAATATTTGCTCTCTAAAAAGTACGGTCAATATAGGTTCAGCGTGAAAGCCTATGGCGCGGCCCCAAAAGAGTCTGAGCGTGCAAGGGCTTAACATGGCGGAAGGGCCATGTCCCGCCGCTCCGTCTTCTTTTTGTTATAGAAGGAGCAGCAAGCAGGGGTCACCAGGATGGTGACCCCTCACCAAGGGGAAACGGGTTTGTAAAGAGATTCGTGGCAGGAAAGGGAGGAATGCCCCTTCACAGGGCAATCACTGCATTGGAGTGCAAAGGGATCTTTGCACCTCCGTGGGTGACATCAGAGGCCTTTGGGGGGCTCTATATGTAGGAGCTGCACAGGGGATAGGTCTCCACGCCCGATCCCCCGGCAGTAAGATCAACTCTATCCCACCCAACTCACACTAACTTGACTTTTATTTGCAGGTTTGCTAATGTAGTGTATTGTATTGTTGCAGGTGGTAAATCAGGCAATTTAGCAGTGCCAAAACTAATCTCCTGGCCGAGGGTAAAAAGGACCGAGAGTAAATTGCCCCCTGTTTGCCTAGCACGGCAGGGGGCAGCAAGGTCAGAAAAAGCGACACATCCCTGTGGTAATCAGCTTCCCGCCTTGGCTAGTGGAAAGGAAAGCATAACAGCCTCAGCTGCCAATGTGTTTCACCCGGAGCGGGAGGCTCAGGGCGGTTTGGGGAGTGAGACCTAAGTATGCTGGAGAAAAATTTAAGAAGGAGAAAAAGAGAGCTGACTGTAAATAAACGAGTGGATAAAGCAAACGGGGGTGCGGATGAAGAAGAAGAATAAGCAAAAAAGGTGGTGCTAATCTTCTGGGATGTGCAACATATTCATGTGTTTCTTTGAAGTTTATGTTTTGTAATGTGTAAGAATAAAATGGGACCTTATTTTGGCACAATTAGAAGAGCTGATCTGTCCTCAGTTACTCAGCCAAAGTGGGCTACAGAGGGATTGTACATGCATGATGCAGGTGTGAGGGGTGACTGACTAGGTTAGGACAACATAAACCCATTTAGTGTGTGTGGATTGTAAATACGTGACTTTTTAAGGCATACAGGGGACATTTATTTCACGAATTGCCTAAAAGTGTTGCAGTAGGAAACCTTTTAAGTGGTTATATATTTAATGGTGGTTCACAATAGTGCAAAAAACATGGAAAAAGAGGAGGAGTGTAACCAGGGCATTTTATAGGCATCATAGCATACCAAGGCCTAACACTATAATGCAATATCAATAAAAGCTAGTTTTAATAACTTTTAATTAAAGTATTAATAAGCAGAGAAGGCATGGTCAACAACAATAATCCAAATAAATGATCTGCTGTTGTTATTGCATGCTTTTTTATTGCAGTTGTGCAATCTAGTTTTGTGATGATTTTGCTATAAGCTGAATTTACAGCTATAGCCAATAGCTCTAGCACACCCGAAGGGATACAAACAAATTGAAAACACAAGCAAATTATAAACAGCCTTGTCCAATTTTGGTAACGTGGATGGAATGGCAGGCTCATCTCCGCAAGGTTGTGGCTCATTAGTTTGTTCCAACACAGCAAAAATACAATTATTACCCAATGATAAAAGGGACTGTCCAGCCAAGCTGGTATACAAATATCTACTTTATTATTATCCAACAGACATTTCTAGTACACTACAAATACAACCCACCCTGTGAAGGAATGCAGAGGACAGACAGTTTCAAGAAGGAAAGGGGATGCACTCTGGATACTGACAGAAGGGTACTCAGTAAAGTAATTTATCGCAATAGTTCAAGGATACTTGGTTTCAGCACAAACAGAGCAATGGCTTGTACAATGCCACTAGGGGCCCCCGGAGAAGGATCAGGGGGACACAACCAGAATGTACCTTGTGCTTGGAGATTTTCTTGGTGTTCGACAGCGTGGAGTCGGTTTCAGGGCAATATACAGCTTCTGCAACAGAGTTCAAGACAGGCGACAGCTGCGGGTTTCAGGCGGCAGGCAGTTCACGAGCCAGGCTGGACTGACAGCTTCAGGCTGGCCTACCCAGCGGCTTTGGCTGAGGAATTGTCTCAGTGCTGGTTGGAGAGTCTGAAGCAATGGTCGAGGCGTCTCGTGAAACAACCCATTTTTTGGCTTCTTATGGCCATATTCCATCCTCATCCCTCCCACATACCCAGAGATTGTTTGTTGAGTTTGACAAGTGCAATGTTGCTTTTTTGTTTGTTTTCACTACGCTGTCCGCAGACTCCAAAAAACGTCTGTGAATCCAAGCTGGTGGGCGTTTCAGGAAAACCGACGCATTTCACGTTTTGTGACCATGCAAAAGTCAACAGATTTTTCTGGCCAATCGGAGGCCAGTCTGCCGACCGAACAGGGAATGAGTCAGCGGAGCGGACATAGATATCACTAATTGTTTTGCCTTACATTTTGGTCATTTAAAAAAAAAAACTACTCAACAGATTTACACCAAATTAACAAAAGCACGCTTTCGGGACCAAGCCGCCGCTCCTGCTGCAAATTTGGTGAAAATCCGTCCAGCGGTTTGGGCTGTAGGCGTGACCAAAGTTTTTCCCTATTATGTCTATGGGAAAAAAGACATTTTGGAACTCCCCCCTATAACTTCCCCCCCCCTTGTCCAAACATCACCAAACTTTGCAGAGTAGGCCATATACTTTTTTTTTGCAAAGTTTGGTGAGGATTCGTCTAGTGGGAGCAAAGTTATAAGCCACCCAAAAAGTGCTCTTCTTATGGGTTTAACAACGTAACCATTACTACATGGCCGCTACCGCAGGCCATGTAATATTTTTTTTTTACTTTATTGATGCATAGGAGAAACAATACTCTTTTGATCACACAAGAACCTAGAATAGATAAGAAATCAGATTTGACGGGAAACAGCGAGCTTCTTACAACAGGGTAAGTTGAGGCACATTCGGAGCAGGTTGGGGAGGGAAGACAAGACATTAGTGGAAATACATAGAATAAGGACAAACAAAAGTGGACCTTTTTAAGTGCAGGTAGGCGATACTGCCAGCTGTGCTCCGGATGTGACCATGATGGGTGAAGTGCTAGAGTGGAGGCAAAGGAAGTGAGGGACAGATGCAGGTTAGAGGCGAGGGAAACAATGTTAGCTAGCAGGCAGATGAGAGGTAGGCTAAGAGGGTAAGTCTGAGGCAAGGAGGTAGGCTTTTAGTTTTGTTTTGTGTGGAAGGTTTCACAGATGTCCGGGGGAAGCGAATTCCATGCAAGTGGAGCAAGAAGAGAGAAAGAGCGGAAGGGAGAGGAAGCACATGGAGGGTGAGGAGCCACACTGGTAGTTGAGGAGGCAGAGCAGAGATTATGAGAAGGCTTGTAGAGTTGGATAGCAGAGGATAGACACAGTGGTGCCTTACCATGGATAGATTTGTGAGCCAGGAGAAAATATTTAAATCTGACTCTGTTTTTAATCGTCAGCCATTCACCCTGGTGACGGTACAAGGGAGTAGGTGTGAAGTGAGGGAGTTCAAAGAAACGCCTTGTAGCAGAGTTAATGATCTTTTCGAAAGGACAGAAAGCAAAGTTTGGGAGACAAAAAAGGATGCCTATCACAGCTGACTAATGTGTTCTCTGTATGAATGCTATTAATCACCTGGGTCCCGCGAGTGATTGCGCATCAGGCTCTCCAGCAGCTTAATCCAGCCCTGCTTGGGCTGGCAAAGCATCACCTCACCACTAGGTAATTATAGCCTAATTAGACAAATTGGAATGTTGGCAGTCCCTTTGCAGTCTCTTCACAAATAATGTGTGAGTTCACTCTTAAAACGTTGCTGCTTACCTTGCAACATTCTGCATGAATCCTCAGAGCCTTCCTAGATTACTTTACTCAGCCCAAGCACTCGTTGACATATCTACCTTTTCCTGTGATATCTCCACTGTCATAATGTAATGGCATTATAGGCTGGGAAACACATAACTTGGGTCTAGGCGTCGAATACACATTACAGCACAGGCACCGCCGGTGAGCTGCAAAGCTCAAATAATAGATTTCCATTCTACCGTACCACGCGTAGAGCTATCCTATAAAGCTTACTCAGCACCTCCCTGCACAAAGGGTCACCTTTAAATAAATGCATGCAGTCGAATTGCCATCCTAATGCAGATACAAGCCGAACTGCGTTCTCAGGAGACCGCTTCGCATGAGGCCGGAGCGGTGAGGTTTGCCCACTTGAGCCTGTATTGTGCATGCATCGGCATGTAAAAGATACAAAATGGCCCTAAAATAGAAAACACTGGAATGTAATACATTTGAAAAACATGCTGGAATACTGGAAGGCGACTCATGCACTTTCCCAAATTGGCAACATACAAAAACTCAGTGGTATTGGGTTGCTCTTACTTACAGTCAAATAATACAGATGGAATTGCGGTATTAGATTATCATTAGTATACCTTCATGTGGAATAACCCTTTCATTGAGAAAGCCCAGAAAAAAAGCATAAACTTTAGATCAAATAAAGAAGGGTCATTGTTACTGCAATCGGTCTCTCAATTTATATTCCACAGAACAGATCTAGCTATTACAGTCCATAGTGCCTGCAACACATATGTGCTACTGATACTACTGCTAATACTACTAATACTACTTCTACTACTAATAATAGTAATACTAATAATAATTTGGCACTTTATGTAGCACTTCATACAGGATTATTCCAGTTTCTAAATTCAGTACCAATCATTGCGTAAATTATTACCACTTTTAGTACTCAACTGGCTCTAATTTTGATTTTGTATATGTTGTGGAATATATGTAAATATGCCTACTAAGTTTTTTCACGGCCGGATGCCCCTGGGCCTGGCACGCGCTAAAAATAAAATAAATACCAATACAAATACAGTTAGGGACCGAAAACATTGACATGCAGCTGGGTCCATATTACAGAAGCGTTGGGTTGGTGCATGTGTAATTAGCACTTTTGAAAAAAAATGCTCTTGTGCAAAAACATATTTCTTCATTTCAATTTCTCACCAGAGCAAAAGGACTAGGTCTAGGACAAACAGTGGCTTGGTGCAAAAATCCATTGAAAGAACATATTTCTTTTTACTCTATGGCAATCTTTGCCCCAGTGCTAATTGCATTTGCAACAGTGCAAAGTTTCTGTAATACCACCCTTGTGTTTATAGAATGTTCTACACTGCGGGGTAGGCACAGGTATTTTAACTTCATGGAAACCCCTTCAATTAACCCATCCTCCATCTCACTCTTCCTCCTCATAGTCCCCCACTAACTCCAACTCACTGTTCTTTGTCACAGTCCCCCACTAACCTCACCGCGCTATTCCACGTCACTGTACACCATTACTAACCCCTGCTGATCTAGAGGACACAAAAGAAGATAAAAAACTTGATAAACCAGATGTTGCGTAGCTCAAGAACAGATATTGATAACAAATGATATGACATCAGGTATGTTATCAGAAACAAATACAGAATTACAGGTGGTGGGAGGTATAGTATAACAAACCCCTTGAAATTCAGCGAAAGGTCTTCAGTTGAAGGATCGTTAAGATGAAACAATCTGATGCAACAAAACCCTTGAAGATGTATTTGAAGTGACGTTGAGGTGCCAATGTAATGCCAGTAAACCCTTGAAATTTGGCAGGTGCAGAAAGCAACACCACATTAACTGTGAGGCCCGTGTTACACATCCTATAAGCACCCTCATGACTTCACAAATGCTATCACTGATATCACATACGATATCACTTATGGCATGATGTGTGACATCACAGATACAGCAGATCACATTTTTTTGGTTCTAAGTCATCTCATCGACGGGTACAATTTTGATGTTTTTTTAACGAGTATGTTTTACTGAAAAAACTAATTGAAATTGATTTAATTATATTTTTGGGGGGTTGGCCCACAAATACTCAATCCCCTGATGTTTTTTTTTTACCTATTCCCGACCCCTCCGCCCCTTTTATATACTTTTCCAACCCCCCTACATATTTTGATGAGTTTTCTCAGTAGAATGTACTCGTAAAAGACCCAATTGAAATTGCACCCGACGATGACAGAACGTATACCACTTTTTTTACTGTATTTGAACATAAAGCAACAATGCAATATACCCTATCATTTGTGAAGGTCTGAAAACATTTGTCAAGCATGTTAGATAATGGTTAGGGATTTACATAAAGTTGTTCTTGCAGATAGTAATTGACAATTTAGGTGCAACATAGTAGAACTCTGCAAGCTCTGGATCGCCAGAGTTTTACATTACAACTTCCACTGCGCCCTATAAAGCATAGGCAATGGTGAGGATAAACGGGAGTCACTGTCCAAAACGTGCAGTCGAATGCCGGCTTCATACCCCAGCACTAAACCGATTACCGCTGTTGTCCATCCAGTACATTACACACTGTGGTCCTGATTACGAAACGTCCACACAACATTGTTGATTCTTGCAGGCCACCTTCCCTAGCTCTTATTATTTGACATGGGTAAGGCCTAACATTTGATTAGTTACAATATCAGTAAGTTATGTGTCATATTTAGATATTATGACTTTGGAAACTGCCCCTTATTATGTATGTCGTATTTTTTAGTGAACATGTATAAAGTCATAATTGGAGTACTCAAATGTCTTCTTTGCATACGGTGCTGTTTTTAGAACTGAGTGATACAGATACTAGAGTATCTCACCAGGGTGCGTATATAGGGTAGCTCTAATCTGTAAGAACACCATGGTTGCATGTGGACAGTATTTTTAAATGCAAACTCCAACCAAGCTTTGCTTCGGAATACACCCTTATATGCAGAACACACTTTTTAAATGTTGCATCTTTCTTTCTTGCATGCGTGATCAGCTGGAACGTGATGACACTCATGATGCCATAAGTGATGTCATATGGTATGCAGCCTTTTAGTTTAAGGAGATTGTTGCCTCACTAAGGAATATCTGCACACCATTAGACACACACTGTGGTTTCATTCTGTGGCAGAATCCTAGGGGGTGCAATGGATGGAGATGGTTATTAGCTGCAGATTATCAGGCGACATGCTTTCTGGCCTCTGCACCTCAGAACAAAGAAAAGCAGCCAGCAGGAGTGCAGACAACAATTTATTTAGAAACTCACCCAGGGGGAGTATTATGCAGACTAGATGCAAACAAGTCCACCTTAGACAAATTCGAGTGATCCAAACTGCATGTTTCCATGGTCTCATGATATATTGTTTGGGGAACCAGTAGTGCTTTCCTAAGCCAACTTCCCCTCCTTTAGGCCAAACCCCCGTTTCAGGGCACCCGGGTAATCTGACATCCCACTTAATGCACTGGCGAAAGCACACATTGTTGTTGTCTTGTTATGCACACATTCATATTGTGTAGGGAAGTGTTTTGAATCCACTGGGGTGTCCTCTTCTCAACAGGGACATAACACACCCACCTGCATCCAATGTGGTGCAGGGTTCTCATTGAACGCCAGACTAATGCACGGCCTCTGCATTTCTCTCGGTGCAGTATATATCAGGGGTGTAACTGCATTTTCTATAGGACATGGATAATGTTGCGTTACCGAAAAGTATGTCGAAAATAAGCCCCCACCCACATCCCCAGAATGTATTGGAATTCATTGAGGAGAAACTATGCGTTTCTGCTCTTGGCATTAGGAACCCTTAGAAACAGTAACTATGCGCTAGGCATAAACGGCTGGAGCACAGATGGCCGCATTTGTCATGTTACTTGGAGAGATCCGCAAGGGCCGCATTAGAACTGCGCCGTGCACACAGCTCTGCTTTAAACAAGCTAAGCAAGGTATGAAATGAAATCTGATACCCACCACTTATTTCGCTGATCCTTTTTAATGAGCTGGCTCCCAGGGAAACAGTAAGGAGAGGCCTTTTTCCCACAGGCTCAGCGTTCCTGAGGTAACACATGAGCAGGGCTTTTGAACCGCAGTTTCCTTCCAGCAATTAAGAGAGGTCGTTGGACAAAGGGCGTGCTCTACCGTAGGATACAAACAGAATGGGACGGTGATGTTGCACTCCATCTCGGTGGCTTCCGTTATGCGAAAACATGTTTGGAAAACACTTTACATCTCAACACTTATTATGGTGAAACGGCTTGAGAACATGACCAGCAGACAAGGGAAATGCTGCCAGCAACTAGTAGTCGAAACAGTATTCCAATGATTTTCATTGAGACCGTTCCTTTTGCCAACATCGTTTTATTGTATTTTGTTGTTTCACAGGAAGTGTAAAGGGGCCAGTGTGCAAGTCTGGCCCAGGTGCTCACTGTGACAGAACGCAACCTGCCATGGGTGTGAAATCCCTGGTTAAATAATTAAGTATGTATTTCTGCTTCTGAAAGTGGGGCTAAAAAGGACCCCCTTTCTTAAAAGCGCTATGCCAAAAGCATAGTGCATCCATGCACCTTTGGTGCACCAGTCTCCTGACCTCTGTAGCCCCTGCATCCCAGTGGCATAGGGCTTGTTGAAAGATCCCTTGTGCGATCCTGGCAGTCCATTCAGACAGGGGTAGCATTTAAACATCTGCATCTCTAAATTAAAATACAATGATTATCGCCTTATCAGTCTGGTGGCAGGGTAATCTCTCAGAACAAGCCACATTTGGTTATGGCATGGTGACTGATAAGAGCGTGCATTTCTTAAAGCCACCCTGATTCAATAGCATGCAAGTGTAAACCTGTGAGCCCAGTTCCGTGATGTTGAGGCTATGTAAATGCATTGCTAGCTTGGCTATCTCCACTCACCTTACAACACTGCCTCACACCAGGGTGTTTCACACCAAAAGGCCTTAGAGGTCACCAGGCATGGAAAAGGGCAAGGGCAAGAGTTAGATTATTCAGGGACAAAATGTGGCCTGAGAATGGGTTTCCGGATCTTGATATACTCTTAGGGCATTTTGCCATACTTTCCTCTCCATTTCTTGCAGGACAAGGCACTCTGGGTATGATGTCAGAAGGCAAGGGTCACTCGTTACAGCATCAGCAATTGGATCCCTTAAAACAGGCTAGCTTTTGTCCAACCCCTGTGATATTTTGCCCATAGAAGGAAGGGGTCTCTCACTCCTTCCTTGGTTCCACTTTTGGGTCACCAGTAAAGAAATATACACCTTTGGATCTCTACCGGGAGTACAGTCCATTCCAAGGTCCTCTGATATAGAGGTGAAGGCAGAAGGCATCCAAGAGGTGAGCTCTGCCCCCTAACCATCTCCATAGACTGTTGGGTGTGAAGTGCTGTGGACCAACACCTGCCATTCTGAGTTGCACTGGTCCCAGCCAAACTCCATGCACTGGGCCTACAGAGCAAGAAGGTCTCACCTTGCCCTACACCAAATGGCAAAAGAGGATAATAATGTTAGTAAATAGTATCCATTTCAACTTAGCTCCCTGGAACAAACATGCTAGGGGTCAAACTTGCTTCTATATATCATATAATGGGTTGAATGTTAGTGCTTCTGATATGCTCTTATCTGCTTTAGTTTATTTGATATGTACTGGTATGGGGGCCAAGCTATATATTCTATACTCATACTCTACTACACACTGTACTCATTGTATATTATTATAATTTGATTGCAAAATCATAATTAGCTAAATCATTATGTGAATAGCACCTGCAGCTGGTATATGCACGGGACACTATACCCTAAAATGTGCATTTTTTCCCAATAACCATACTTTGCAGGAGCCATCCATTGGGAAAAATTGAATATAATGAATTTAACGACTTCTTGGTTAAATGTATTTTTTGGCAAAATATCGGATGAGGTCTCGGTGGCATAAGACCTCTACGGTGGTGATAGGTACAGTATATAGAGCTGTACACATGATGCTTATTCATCACAGATACCAACCAATAATCTTTACACCCTTCATGATTACAATAAAAGAGTACTATCTATACAGAGAAACCATTCTATCCAGAAGAATTCTGATTTATTATTTAATTTTCTGAATATAAACATCACATTTACATCACTTCTCTTTTGTCCTTTCTTTCATTCTACTCAAGGAAATGGAATGAAAATGGAATGTCACATATTTGCTCATCAAATACAACATTGACTGGATGGTCCTTATCTGCTCAACTGGGGAATATGCTCCCTATTTACACCTCTAGATTAGGCAATACAAGCTATTCCTTATCATTCATACCATCCATGATTTAGAGTACTCTCATGAGCTTGGCATCCCTTTGGTACTTTAGGTAATCGGCTATGCAAATGGCAGACAACTTTGATTGTGGATCCCCAGGCAGCTGCGCCAATTCTTACAGCAAGCCCTATCACAAGACATGTATACAGCACCGCTAGCACATAGTGGTGAAGGTCCTAAGACCTTACTTTGTTAGAGGATTCCTAAGTCAACCCAATCCTAACCACATAGCAGTAGCCACAGGACTTAACTAAGTAGGACCTACACATCAGCACCTCAACCCTTGCTTGTTACCCCCTGTTAAATTGCACCATGTCCTGTCAACACACTGAAAACACATGCTTAGATGTTGGAAAAAGTTGCAAGATCTGACCCACCTCCCAGAATGGATCCAAAGGGTAAAGTTGAGCAGATTAGAATCCACAAAATATTTACTTTAAGACCAAACACCATAATTCCTAGACATCTCTGACCATCAAAAGGATTTGCAAATGGTAGACATTACAGGTCATGCACACACTGCACAATAAGGAAATGTAACACTATAAAACATAGTTGCTTTTGAACCTGATAATGAGTACTACTATTTCACGTATTCAGTACATCAACCTTAGGTATGTGTGCCTGTGATGTTTAAGATGCACACAGAACTCTTCTGCGAGCCCTAAGCCCACAGAGCCCTCTCCTTTGCATGCAGTATATCTATGCAAAATGTATCTGCCAATACCACAGTCTTAATGTGCTTCTTTTGATCGTGGGACATCTCAATTTGTAGCTAGACAATGGGCCTCAGTACAAGCATGGCAGTAGCCGTGCCTGTATGGCAGGCACGGCTACCGCCATGCTCGCATCCGGCACCGCCTCCTGGAATTGGGCCATAACCGGCCCATTACAAGATGAGTGAGCCGGTAATTGCCTATTCGCGGGAAGCGATAATGTCGGGCTCCCGTTCCCCATTATGCCCCATAGGGCAGAATGGTGGTGGGGAGCATGGATGTGCCTGCACCATTAATAACGGTGCCGGCGGCATTACGAGTTCTGCTCGCGGGTGCCTCACAGCCCGCCAGGTGGACCTGGTGGGCTGTCAGGGACCCGTGAGCAGAACTCGTAATGCGGCGACCCGGTATGAACAGTGCCTGTGCCTTACATGCACCGTTCATACTGTGGCTGCCAGCCTCATAATGAGGTCCAAAAGAACTAACATATGGAGAACTCCTAGATAAAAGGTTTAACCTTGGCTTCATCCAATAGGTGAAATCTCTGACCCACAACGGTGATCGATCACAACCTGTGAATCATGTTCTCTTTCAATATCAAACTGGAAACCCCAGCACTAACCACGCAGTTCTGGTGTGATCACATATTTGCCTCAGAATCAGAAAACACTTCATTAAGGACACCTTCTCATACACCTTTATGGGTCTGTGGCGCCCTGTGGTCAGTTCAACTTCAATGCTGCAATACTGAACTTCTTCATGAATTAGAAGCATTAATACATGCATCAAGATGTGTACATTTGCAGACAAAATTGAACCTTTTTGTATAAGTAACTTTACACGAGAAGAGCCATAAAACAGATAGCATGCTGGGCGGCATAGAAACAACAGCAAATACATATAGGAGATAAGTAAACATTTTCTAGAACCTCCAGCACCAATCAAACATGCTAATATTAATATTTTATTTAAATTTCTCTTTTTGAAGCCTGCATCAAGAAACTCAGAAATTACATAGCTATCACCATGGTCTCTAATTGACAGCAAAAAACACATGGCTAATTGGCCAGAGCAAATCTTAATCCCTAAACCTGGTTTTAAGAAACACATTTCTAAAAATAACATAGCTGGGGCATTTGAGGAGAAAGTGAGCGAAGTTCCTAATTTTCCATGAGATGCACGTTTCAACGAACTTCCCCATCATGCTGGCCGAGCACAATGATGTTTAGAAACAATTAGTTTTAGGTAATTCTCTTGAGTTCCTGGAAATTTGATCTTATTACACAAGCTGTAGCATGAGTGATCTATGATGCACACCCACAAGTTTTGAATACTCGAAATCTGGCATCTGCAGATGGCAGAGTGGCTGGTCTTGGTCCAAACAGCAGACACTCCCAATGTGCCTTGGGTACTGGGAGGGAGCCCAGGACATCGGATTGCACTGCACTCCCAACATGGTTCCAGAGATGTATACTTTTTGTTGTCCATGAAACAATCAAGGAAGGAGTGAGAGGCCACTACATTATAAAGGTAAATGGCCACAGCGGATTGGACAGAAGCAAGCCTGCTGTAACAACTCACCCTTTCCTTCATGCACCATACCTAAAGTGCTTTGTTCTGCGTGTAGTGGAGGGTACAGGAAGGCAATAGAGACACAAAGAAAAGCAATATGGTGAAACCCTTTCTGTGGTCCAAATTATATTCTCTGGAAACCTTACCTCCACACCCTTCCAATGCCTGCAACTTCGAAAGCCCTTTGATGTGCAGGACCCTTGTGTGAGCCTGGCCTTTGTTATTCAAGTGCCCCTTTGCAGCAGGGGTCCTAGGAGATCTCTGGGAAAGAGCTCCTGTGGCCAGAGGGGAGATGTTCTTCTTCCACTCGGGGGGTTCAAAGGAAGACAACATCCTGCCTATTGTCTCACCGGAATCAGTGTAGACAGCCAGCCAGGCTGCTATGAATACACATTGCCCTCACAAAGCAGGTCAGGATTGCAGCACTGACACTTACAGGATATTAGATTGGTGTGGATTTAACAATTGTCTGCTCTTGCCAGTCACCATGCCATAACCAGGTATGGTCCTGTAGATTAACCTGGGCTAGTTAGCCTTCAGTGTGGGCCGCACACCCTTAATTCCCACTAAGGGTTTAAACAACTTAATTCAGTCTGTATAATCACTGTAAACAAGTATGGGGTATATTCAATTCCTTTATTTTCTTAAGAATCAAGTGTTGCTTAAAAAAATGGTAATAATTGGTTCTGCTTCACCAATTAGATTAGTGCTGAGATTAGGGCAAACAATGGCCGTTTGGCTAATGCATTTCGGAATAATTCCTTCTTCGGAGCCCGGTATTGTATTCAATATGTTTCTATTACAAAATACCATTAGTGAATTCAATGTTACACAATGTTATTAATCATTCAATTCAAAAACAGGGTACCCACAGGAAAAAAACAAACATATACCACGAAGAGAGAAGAAAAAGAACTATATTACCATAATTGGTCTCAATTTTAACAAAATTCCGTCTGAACATTCACTGCTTCATGCTACACAATACTTTAGTGAGCTGTGTACCGGTTCTTGCGCTCTAAACGCATGTATACTATCGTATCAAGTGAGTGTCACGTCTTTAAGGTTGCACAACTTATCAGTAATGCGTACATGGTAGCAAAGCAATGGCTATTGATCTGAAAAAACACAATAAAAATTGTTTCTTTCAGTTAGCTTGTGGTTTATGGTATTGACTCACTAAATCTACATGCTTAGATGTTTGCCGTTATTGACCCAAAACTGATACAATAGTGGACGTGCTTATTCGGTGTCCTGTCCATGTCTGCTTCACCCCCTTCATCGTGTCAATTACTCTGACCTGTCTGCCGAAATCTTCCCTGCCCGGGAGTCAAGATCGAACGTGAATCAGTTTGCCTTTTCTACACTTCTGTAAAAAAATAATAAGTACAGCACGTTGTCTTTCTCTCTGTGCTAGCATGAATCTTCCATGAGCCGGGCTGTCAGGACCAATTATTACCATTGTTTTAAGCAATACTTGATTCTTGAGAAAATAAAGGAATCAAATATACCTCATACGTGTTTACAGTGATTATACAGACTGAATTAAGTTGTTTAAACCCTTAGTGGGAATTAAAGGTGTGCGACTCACACCGAAGGCTAACTAGCCTAGGTCTCTTTTTTTCGTAACACTCAATTCTGTTGCCCAGCACGGTGGCACTTAACAGTGGGCTGCACCCTAAGAATTATCAGTAAACCAAAGCATCTAAAAGGTAATACACCAGAGAAAATAATTTAAATAAGCTGTGCACTCTCTCCAATTCATTTTTGCCTGCAGATTAACCTGCCACCAGAGAGATAAGGCAACAGTTATTACATTTGGAATCAATGCAGCAGAAGTAAAAAAATGTCACCTCTGGCTGTAATGACTTGGGTAAATGTAGCTGTCAGGAATGCACATGTGACATTTGAACCTTTCTTGTGCTACCGAAGAGAAAGCTGCAGATATCAGAAGACTGGTGCAGGAAGGGCACAAGTATGCACTTTGCTTTTGACATGACAATGTATGAAAGGGGGGTATAATTACCTGCATAATTTTATTATTTAATGCACATTTTAAAAAGCTGCGGCATTCATACCCTCGCCAGATAGCATTCTGTTAAAGGCACCCCCGGGAAGATGCCCAGTTTAATACATTACTGCACACTCTTCTTCAGGAATGCATATGGTGTCCCAGTTTTGAATGGTGTAACTGACACCTCCCTTCTTGCAGCCCTCCCACCTGCAAGGTTCTACACATGCGTATCCCTTCTCTTCTCCATGCAATTATGAAGCAATTTGTATTGTGTGTGTCACATTATAAAGCATAAATAAATACATTGATTTAAGACAGAGGTGCACAACTGATTTTGACAGATGGCCGAAAGTACCTTACATGAGGCCTATAGTGGGCCGAAAAGTAAATGTGGGCGGGGCGGTAGGGGGGGCGTGGCAGGAGGCTTTTTCAACCCCCAATTTGTCTTAAACACATGGAAAAAGAATATGTTTTTGAGGGGTAACGATTTTTATTTGCATTTCGAACATACATTTTGTACTACACATTTTCCATTGTTATAATTTATTTCTATTTAGTTATTGTATATCATCTGTTTAATTAAATTATATATATTTTATTGACCCTTGATTGGACATTCCGTTATTTTGGACTGCTATAGTTTGCTATTTGGGTTGCCCAAGAGGAGTATGGCCTTCGTTGAGTCAGGTTTCCTCAAACAGCAAAGGATGTACATCTCCTAACTGTGCCTGTTTTTGCTTTATTATTGGGTTCACTCTTGGAGTGCAACACTATGCCCCATGGCTCTCACCCCCAACCAAACACTATACCCCGTGGCTCCCTCAACCCCCAACCAAACACTATGCCCCATGGCTCCCTCACCCACAACCAAACACTATGCCCCATGGCCCCCTCACCACACCCAACCAAACACTATGCCCCATGGCTCCCTCAAACCCCAAGCAAACACTATGCCCCATGCCCCCCTCGCCCCCAACCAAACACTATGCCCCATGGCCCCCCTCACCCCCAACCAAACACTATGCCCCATGACTCCAACCCCCAACCAAACACTATGTCCCATGGCCCCCCTCACCCCCAACCAAACACTATGCCCCATGGCTCCCTCAACCTCCAACCAAACACTATGCCCCATGGCCCCCCTCACCCCCAACCAAACACTATGCCCCATGGCCCCCCTCACCCCCAACCAAACACTATGCCCCATGGCCCCCCTCACCCCCAACCAAACACTATGCCCCACGGCCCCCTCACCCACAAACAAACACTATGCCCCATGGCCCCCCTAACCCCCAACCAAACACTATGCCCCATGGCCCCCCTCACCCCCAACCAAACACTATGCCCCATGGCCCTCCTCACCCCCAACCAAACACTATGCCCCATGGCTCCCTCACCCCCAACCAAACACTATGCCCCATGGCCCCCTCACCCCCAACCAAAACACTATGCCCCATGGCCCCTCTCACCCCCAACCAAACACTATGCCCCATGGCTCCCTCACCCCCAACCAAACACTATGACAGTTGGAAAAAGAACACCTTTTTGGAGGTGTACCGTTGTATTTGTATTTAAAACTTACATTTTGTACTATACATTTCTCCAAATCATACAGGATGAAACAATGAACCAGACATAGTTGATCGGTGAGAAACATTGCAGCATTTCTCAGCTGTCAGTTTCTGGATCTCGGGCTCCAGTGAGGTTGTTCCTACTCTCAGGATAGCATGGAGATGTTGGTCAGTTAGTCTTGTCCTTAGGCTGGATGTATGTAGTTTCATTTGTGAAAAAACTTGCAGACAAATGTAAGTACCGCCAAACATAGATACCATCTTTAATGCTTCCCGTGACAGATTGGGGAATTGAGCAGTGTCCAGAGATTGATAGAAGACTAATAAAGGCATATCTCTATGCTTATTTTTGAGGGCAGTCCAGCACTGAAGTTCAATCAGTTCCAGTTGCAGTTCAGGTTGCACCCTGTCAACATCAGCTGAGAAAGGGTCTGCAAAAAGTTTAAAAGAGGCTCGCTGGGATTTGAATTGTGAGAAACGATTCTCAAAAACATTTTGCAGTTCCTTCAGGACCTTCACATGCCGATACCATCCTACATACTTGTCATGGGGGAAAACCTCTGCGCATGCGGGGTAGTGTACCAGCATCCCTTTCTCCAGTTGGGCTGTCAGAAGCCTTAGCTTTATTTCAAAGGCACAAACTGCCTCAAACAGATCCGATATGAGATTTTGGCTTCCTTGAAATGGCCTGTCAGGTCAGTCAGAAAAGCAAAGTCAGCTACCCAGTCAATATCTTGCATGACAGAAGTGTCCATTCCCTTTTCATCAAGGAATGTTTTTATTTTGTGCCGTAAAGCAAAGAATCGCTTCAGCACATTGCCACGACTAAGCCATCGAACATTGGTGTGATATAGGACATCACCATAATCCACCTTCACCTCTTCTAAAAACGCCTGAAACAATCTGTGATTTAAAGAGCGTGCACGGACAAAATTAACCGTTTTCACAACAAAGTCCATCACTTCAGTGAATTTCAAATGTTTTGCACATAATGCCTCCTGGTGGATGATGCAGTGATCATTTTTTAAATGGACAGCCTTCTCGCCCAAGTGCCTTTTCAAGCAGCCAATAAACCCATTTTGCTCCGCAACCATGGCTGGCGCCCCATCAGTCGTCACGTCTACCAAAGCATCCCATGGCAAATTTAAATCATCGATGACTTTTTGAAAGCCATTAAAAATGTCAGCACTAGTAGTCCTGCCATGCAAAGATACCAGGGAAGCCAGTTCCTGAAATACTTTGCATTGATTATCGACCCCACGAATGAAAATTAAGAGTTGGGCTGTGTCACTTGCATCTGTGCTCTCATCACGGGCAGCTGAAAAGAACTTGACATCCTTACACCGCATTTTCAGTTGGCTGTAACCATTGTCAGCTATGTCTACAATACGCCGCTGGATACTCATATGTGAAAGGGGAACATTTGTAAAAGCATCTTTTTTTTTTTTACACACTGCCTCGCAAATCTACATCAGGCAGTCTTTAACGAAATCCCCATCTGTGAAAGGACGTGCTGACCTTGCAATAAGCTGTGCAACCTTATAACTCGCAAAGGTGGCACATTCAGATTCTTTTTTTTTTCTGGGCAAAAACACCCTGTTGCTTAGTCAGCTGTGTTTTTAGCTCCCCAGCTTTCTTAATTCTCGCTTCCCCCTGCAAATCCTTATATTGTGAACATTTTGTTTCACAGTGGCGGCGGATATTATATTCCTTGGGGACTGCTATGCGTTCGAGACAAATGTGACACGAGTACACATTAGGTTTGGACTCGATGAAAAAAAACTTCTCAGTCCACTCATCCTTAAATTGACGGTGTTCCTGGTCAATCTTTCTTTTTTATACTGCACTGAACATTGGCATGGACATCTTTGGATAAAGATACAAACTCCACTCTTATGCTCCCACTACGACGGTCCAAGTCTAGAGTATATACAAATTATATACTTTTTGGAGAATCCTAGAAGCGACAAAAGAACAAGATCAGATAAAGAACATAGCCTTGCCAGCATACCTTTTCATGCACTTATTGATGGATACTTTCAGGAATAGCGGGCTGCATAGCATATCAAACTGCTATGTTTGAGATTAAGTTGGAAATTGAGGACATTCTTTAAAAGAAATAGAGGATTTTTAAAGCACAAGCTGTTCCCAAATTATGAGCTTTTGAAAGGAATTGTCTCAGGATGACCAATTACTTTAGTGAACATACAAAGAAACTGATCTCAGTTTCTTCCTGGCCAGGGCAAAACTGACAGGAGCTCTACCATATTGTGCCAGAGAAATAGGTTCTTCTGGGAGTACTACCAGTTTGAATATTGCAAGCCATTTCCTTCCATAAAATCTGGATCAAATAACTCAAACTGTCCACTTGAATGTATGATTTGTAGTGTGCAGCAAGTGCCCTTTTGCAGTTAGGCTTGCCCTCAAAGAGCAGTTACCTTCTCTAATCAATTTCATTGTGTATCTATCCCCCTGAACAATTCTTGATGGGGTTGTAGAAAGGTAACAATTACCCACACTCAATGGGTCTCAAACGCTTCATCGAGGTTTAGTTGCAACGCCTTGCAGAATGTGAGGCTGGAAGGTTTGTGAACGAGCACTGTGAGGGGGAGTAACACAGTATGAAACTGAGCTTAATGCACATAGATCTCTATATTTTTATATATTGTTCAGTTTTATTAGATGCAAATAAAATATGAGTGGATCGGAGCAGCATGCAAATATAGTAATATAGGACCTATAACAATAATAATGCCATCAAATTACATAATGTAAACAGTTTAAAGCAGTCACAAAGAAAACAAGCTGGTAGGTGTGGCTTTGTAAATGTAGAAGGTGAGATGTTTCAGTAAAGTTCGCAGAGGTCAAATAAGCATTGGCAAAGTCAACAGGTTTCTTTTTTGTGTAGGCAGGAGATAGACATTTCTCAGGCACTACCACAATTTTACCTGGCAGTAGCATGCCAACTGCTGTTAAATGGTGTGACTATCTGGGTATATGCTAGCAGTGTCTAGCAAATGCCTGTCTAATGCCTATTCACAAGCCAAACAGCCCTCTCCTCCCATCCAGATTTACAATCGAATTGGAATGAAATATATCGTTCACTTGTAATTTCTGCTATGGATGTGTACCATGTTTGAGGCCCTTATATTTGGAATTGTGAGACATTTCTGAATGTGTTCCAATAAACATTTGGAGCCCATTCTCAATCAGGCACAAACCCGAACCCCACACTCCCCAACTCCGAACCCCCAACCCCCCAAATCAGCACACTCTCAAACATGCACTCATACAGACCAGAACCCCCACCCCCCAAATCAGCACACTCTCAAACATGCACTCATACAGACCCAAGCCCACTCCCCCCGATTCAGCACACAAACTCTCAAGCATGCACCCATACAGACCCGAACCCCCAACCCCCAACTCCGAACCCCCAACCTCCCAAATCAGCACACTCTCAAACAAGCACCCATACAGACCCAAACCCCCCACCACCCAACTCAGCACACAAACTCTCAAGCATGCACCCATACAGAACAGAACCCCCCACCCACCAACTCAGCACACACACTCTCAAGCATGCACCCATGCAGACCAGAACCCCCCACCCCCCAAATCAGCACACTCTCAGACAAGCACCCATACAGACCCAAACCCCCCACCCCCAACTCAACACACACACTCTCAAGTATACACCCATACAGACCCTACATCTCAACATACACTGCACTTACACTCCAAAACAAACATTCATGCACACCCGAGACCCCCCACCCCCGCATCTCAACATACACAAAACAAACATTCAAAACCAAACATTCATACACATCCGACACCCACCACCCCGTATCTCAACATACACAAAACAAACATTCAAAACCAAACATTCATACACATCCGACACCCTCCCCACCCCCGCATCTCAACATACACAAAAATACATTCAAAACCAAACATTCATACACATCCGACACCCCCCCACCCCTGCATCACAACATACACAAAAAGAAATTCAAAACCAAACATTCATACACACCTGACACCCCCCGACCCCCGCATCTCAACATACACAACACAAACATTCAAAACCAAACATTCATACAAAATAGAGCCGACACACAAACACAAACAGACCACTTACCGGAGACGTGCTGGAAGGCTGGAAGGCAGGTAAACTGGAACGCTGACGAGGTAACTGGAATCGTACTACGGCTGGTGCGGTCCAAGGCTGAAATGCCTTCCGGCATCAAGCCTTATGGACCACGCCAGCCGTAGTGCTGGCCCTCCATTGGTGCAGCACACATGCACTACGTGGCTCGTAGGAGCGACATGGTGCGTGTGTGCTGAGCCAGTGAGGGCCAGTGTTTTGTCCGGCCCGGAAGACAACAAAGACTTTCCTAATGGAGGGCGGCCGATGCTGCTTGCGGGCCGCCTCCATTAGGAAAGTCTTTGTGCCTCACAGGCCGGACAAAACAGCATGGCGAGCCGCAACTGGCCCGCGGGCCGTATGTTGTGCACCCATGATTGAAGACAAGCATTTGACACAATTTCTCGTGAACAACTTTGGACTAAATTGATCAACGCTAGCTGCCGTACTTATATTTTATATTATATTCAACAGTTTTATTCAGACACCGTTATCAAAGAGAAGCTCACAACAGATGGTATACTATATCAGCCAATATCAATGAACAAAAGGGCTAGAACAGGGATGTACATTCGCGTCAATTTAATTACATTTTTACATTAATGATATGGGGGAAACTTTACACCTAGTACGAGCCTTTCCTACTAAATTGGGATCATCCAAAATTGCCTGGTTGCTTTATGCAGATGATCTAGTGATTCTAGATAAAACACCAATAGTGCTTCAAAGAATGTTAACAGCACTAAGCAACTACGCTCTCATCAACCATCTGTCAATTAACCCTGCAAATTCTAACATTTTAGTTTTCCATCACCATCCTCCACAAGCAGGATTTAAATTTAATTGGAAACTAAATGTAATATCTATTATGCAAATCCCAAATTACAGATAGCTTGGAATCAATCTACATACATACTGGTCGCAGCAGCCTTACAGGAACGAACTGAGAGGTAGAATAACATTACTAGCCACTCAGGGCAAAGCCCTACAGAAAAAGTATGGTACATTCTCCTTCAAGCCGACAATTATGTTCTATAGACTCAAAGTTGACCCAATAATTACATATGGGCCAAATCTAAAGGCCCCCCTATTTGCCCAAGATGGTACAGCCTAGAAGGGCTGTATTGGAAGAAAAGTATGACTTCCCTCCAGTACACCTATTGCTATTATAAGATTTGAATTAGGGTTGATTGCACTAGCAACTATTGTAATATGGCAATATCTAGCGGCCTACTGCAAATGCCTGATATCTTCACTGTCTACGATGAACTTACTTCCAGTTTTAAAATCCCATTTAGCCCAACTGGCACAAGGTCCTCTTCACTTGTGGAAAGTTCATTGTTTGAAGATTCTAGATGATACTGACATTTCCGTGGATCTATTGCTGGAAGACCCTGACAAAGCTAAACAAAAACTATGGCGATGGGATTGGTGTCCCACTTGGGATCTTTGTAATATGCATACAATATTTAAATCTGGAGCTTTCTTACATAAACCAATTAATCAACTTCCGGCCTACTTAGCAAAATTACCCGATTCCACCTATGCCACCGCAATCCTTCGACTCAGATTGAATCTATGGCCGAGTAACGCTAGGCTGAACTCATTTAACCAGCCTGGCGTGAAGGAATGATTCTGTAGATTCTGCAAAAACCCACAGTTGGAGGAAACATTGAAACACCTCTTTTTAGATTGCGTGTCATTAGTAGACTTGCAGGAATTATATATTTTTAAACATTCCCAGCATTGTAACACATTAACAAAAGATCAAATGTGGATTCACATTTTTAATGTGACTAATATTTCACTAAACATTTCAATAGTCCAGTTTCTCCTAGCTTTAAACTTACAGAAAAATCAAATTATATGAACCTGGTGTTTATTGTTGAGGAACTATGTGAAGGTGTAAAAATTGATTTATGTATTTATTCCTAATATTCACTATAGAAACCCGTTTAACTAAAACAACTTTTTATTGTGCAATTTTACTGGCACCTTGTTCTCGCATATTTTAATTACCAGTATCATTGTATTAACAAATTTTGCATTATTAACTCAAGGGTAATTGACCTCTCTTACGTCTTTATAATATTGTTTTTAATCCGACTCAGAGTTATGATATTCAAAATGAATGTAACATTTCTCAACCAAGTTCTATGCAGATTCGGAAATGTCGTCTACTATTAGTCTAAATGCATTTTAGCCTCAAATGTTTTAATAGTTTTATCCTATTTATAGTTTTATCGGACATTAAACTGTATAGGGACTTTACTCATTTTCTGAACTCTGCGAACTCCGGGAAATAATTTGGCAAATAGAACCTAAGTGAAATGGATTGCATATTCAATCAATGATAAGAATATGTATCTATTAACAAGAACGAAGAGGTAAAGAGACGTTCTAATATGCTGTACATATTTCAATCGGTGTCATGACATGTATCTTTTCTGTTAGAAAGGTTGACATTTTCAACCAAAACAACTTTCAATAAAAATAAAAATAAATAAATAACACAATGAAGAAGTGTGTTTAATTTGCACTGTCCCCATAACTACAACAAAACTGGGATCTATTTTACATGCGCCTGACTATATCAACATTGGAAACGCCCACCTCCAAGTTAGCAGCACTGAAATAAAGCAGCATTTCCGCATCTGTCAACCTCCCTCCAGCTGATAAATCCAGATACACTGTGATCTACTGCTCGTCAGGCACAGAATGAGACTCTATAATAGATGCAATCACAGACATAATAGATGTTCAAATACATGTCTTTGAAAGTTACAGGAAGAAGCTTTGTTTTGCTTTTTTTAATTGGTTGTGGGGTTAAAGTGTTCAATTAGCTCATTTACAGATGTTCATTGGTCACAGATGATTTGCTGAAATGTTAAGTTTGATTAAGCAGTGAGCTTCTGGGAACAAAAGGAGAGCAAAGCCTTAGACAGCGGCATATCCCTCAAGACAGCGGGCAAACGTCATTATTCCACCAGCTTTTGTGGAGGGAAGGTTCCATTTTATTAAAGTCTCAGACTGACAGAGATTTCAAGCTTTTTCTTTTCTAAAAACATTTCAGCAAATCAGTTTCAGAAAGAGGACATAAACATTCTGCACATCCTATAATGCTCGGGGGGAAATAGCCAATGAATGTGCATTGATCATGCAGCATTGAGTCTTGATTTATTTGAATTGTATTTTATGTATTGTTACAGATCAATGAGTTTGTTGTCCTTAAGCCCCTCCCCCCACACACACCCCTACGGACCTGGATGCTCGGACTGGCCTCTAGGGCAACATGTCAATTCGCAAACCAAACATGCAAAATGCTAGTGTGGGCCAGTATTTTTGGTCAAAGGGGGCCACTTTTTTGGCCCATTTGGGCCAGTTTGATGAGTTACTTCACCATGCGACTAGTAGTTTTGACCACTGTTACTGACTAAATAGTCATTAAAATGCACAATTTGCATCACATTTTTATCAAAACCCTCCGCCTTGGGTACCACTCAAACAGTCTGTCACAAAAGGAATTAATTGCCATTTGCAACTGTGGGACACTTTTTCATTGGTGCCAGAGCCAATTGTATGCCCCAGCCCGACCCTTCCCCCCTCCCCCTCTCCCCAACTTTACAAGAGGAGCAGAAAACATTATTTAGAATTTAATTTGAGAACACTGTACAGTGCCTACCTGGGTCCTCACTTTGTGATGGTGGTTGGTTTGAGGTGCAATGGTTAGTGGTGGCTGGGCTCATCAAGAGCAAGAGTTGTTTGATGAGAGATGGCCTGCCACCCCCCCAACATTTTCAGCAAAGTTACTCCCCTGCATACATGTCACGGCTGACATTAGCATGCCCCCTTACCACCTTGTGTCCTGTAAGAGGCATGGTTGTAGGCTCTTTAATGGGGAGGCTGGTGGGAATATAAGGAAGAGAGAAATGTTGTTTTTGCTAAAGTGGTCAAGAAGGGCAGATTGAACATGACATGCTTTGCTGGGGGCAAGAGAACATGTGTGCTGATGTATGTTGCTAAAGAACTAACTAAGGGACAATCCGGGAAAATGTGCTCTGCTCTCGGTACACATGCAGTAATGTGTGTGTTCTACGTTTTGATCCCTGGTAGGGGAGGCTGCTTGAGGCCGGTGGACATCTATCGACATAATACAAAGCATTAGCTGAACTTAATCACAGTTAAACTTGGTTGGCACTCATAAGGGAACAAAAAACACAATTACAATTTCCAGGTATTTATATAACAATGCATGTCTTCAATTTGAATCCATTATTGTATTTTCAATCCCATCTTACAGTGGAAAATATAATTAATTCTCTTGTATCTGCCTCTAAACGTTGTGTTTGAAAATAAAATAATGGATTCAAATTAAAGAAATTAGTTCCATAAAATACCTGCAAATACAAGTAATAGTATATGTTTTCCTTATGAGTGCCAATCAAGTGTAACTGTGATGTGTTGCGTGTTTTCCATAACCTTAACCATGGATAGGATTGGGAATCCCCCCTCGTCAACAAATATTAAAAACTCTGTAGAATTCGGGGCAGGCAGCTACAATCATAGCAAAAGACATTCTAAAAGGAAAATGCAATTCATTGACACTTTTTATGAGTTTTCGATCAGGGCATATCAGTAGAATTCACTATAATTTAAAAAGATAACAATTTTGTATTTGGTGGAATATTGCACTTCATCACAATCTTACGTTTGATCTTCGTGACCATTGAATGTAAAGATGACAGATGAAATGATGAATAATCAATTTTAAAATTGTCTTTTGTAAAAAAGGTTTTCTTTTGTAAGGTTTCACAGGAGTGGGGCACACACTGAATTTGTACATCTCTCCTATCTTGTAGGGGTGAGGGCAGAAACTGAATTTGTATATCTCTCCTCTCTTGCAGGATTGGGGGCACAGACTGAATTTGTACAACCCTCATATCTTGTAGGGGTGAGGGCAGACACTGAATTTGTATATCTCTCCTCTCTCGCAGGAGTGGGGGCACAGACTGAATTTGTATGTCCTTCCTATCACACAGGAGTCAGGGGACACATTCGATTTCAATCTCCCATCTGCCTTCCCAGAGTGGAGCAAAGCCTGAATTGTTTGTCTCTACTGCCTTGACAGAGTTGAGGTGAACCTGAATTTTTACTTCTCTCCTATCTAACAGGGTTGAAGTTACACACTAAATTTTTATGTCTCTCCTGCCTTGTCAGAGTACGGGCAAAGCCTGCATTATTTCTTCTCTCCTGTCTCGTAGGGATGGGGGGAACACGCTCAATTATTACTCTCACACGAGTAGAGGAAGACAGTCAATTTGAACATCTCTGCTGTCTCACAGGAGTGGGGGTACACATTTTTAAGTCTCTAAAGGCCTGCAGGGATGAAGTCACACACTGAATTTTAATATCTCTCCATTCTCGCAAGAGTGGGGGCACAGACTGATTTTGATGACCCTCCTGGCTTGCAACTTTGCGGGCACACACTCAATGTTTACATCTCTCCTGTCTCGCAGGAGTGGAAGGCACACAGTGATTTTTTCTGTCTGTCTCTCTCAGGACTCACGAGCCTCAAAAGAAGGTAGCTGCTTGATCAAGCATTCTGAGGTATGAGCAGAGTACCCTCACATGGTGGGACTGAGGTAGCCGTACTATACACTGTTGTCACAGGATAGACCTTCGAACATCATTATCTATTAGTGTTTGGAAAGACAACTGTGCCTATTTACTGGCTTTCTCCTTAGATATGGGAATGTTGCAACGCCTAGCCAAAATAGGATAAAGAAACTATACAAAGTCTTAGTGAGTGTCATGTGGTTCCATTCCTACCCAAAATAATTCCATGCAGACCTGCTTTTCAAATCCATACTCTCACTTGAATGTTTGATTTTCAACACCATAAACATTACATCAAACTATACTGAACAAAGTTTAAAATGTCCTCATTGGGGTATTTATTTATTGGTTTCAGAGTTGTCACAGTTGGATCTTTTGTACATTGTGTGCTATTTTTTTAAGTGAGTGAAGGAGAAAACAAAAACAACATAAAAAGCCACCCTTCTGAAACAAAACAACAATATTGTATTTAATTCACCCATGCCACTCCACCAAAGCAAAACTCTCGGAATGTTCAAATGCACCCAGGGTTGTGCTTCTAACAATGACACAATGCACTGGTCATTACCACCTCATACACCAATTATGCCAAGCTGAAGATGTGTCCACACATTAGGAAAATATTATTGTCCAGGTCACTCGCATATGGGGCATTGACCCCGTCTTGACATCTGGAATTGGCCTGGCCCTTTTGTGGGTAGGTACTACCCAGCCCCTGCATGAGCAGAACTCACTCACTACATAGACGGGTCTGAGATTCCGATAACTGTGTTATTCCTCATAGCACTCCAGGAAAGCCCCTGCTGCAGTCGTATTGTCATCACTGGTATGGGCATGGGCTGGGTGGATTTTGTCCTGCACATTCCAGTGTCAGTGTCACAGGTGGGTCAAGAGAGCCAAGGTACCCAGTGAATGGTTATCATAGTTCTTCCCCATCCCAATGGATTTTGACCACAGACCAAGGGGCACTACATAGGTACAGCCTCTACTGTTCACACCACATTAGGTACATTCAAGTATTCCCAGATCCAAGAGGATCATGGAAAAGCAAGGTCTGTCTCTCTACCCTCGCTGTACTTTACGCAGGAAACTCTGGGCCTTCATTGAAACCACACTGGTGAATTAGTCTCCTAGACTCTCCTATTCCCCAAACAATCTGTCATGGCATCCATCCTCTCATCTGATATCTTCGGAATGCTAGTAGGGACCTATCCACTCAATACCTACTTTTGCGTGAGCTAAAAATGCACACATGCATTTTAGAAATTGTTCATTCACATTTCTGACTAAGGTCTTTGGAAGGAAGTTCATCACCACAGCGCCTCAAGGCCATACCAATGGCAGTAGATGCCATACAAATGACATATAAACTAACACAACATAACTGTGCTTTGTGCCTCGTTCTGACCGCTGTGAAACTGGATGTCCTGTTTCTGACCCTTGCTGTACTGGCTTCGCTCTTGTCCTTTCATTACAGGCTGTGCCTCTGGATCAGGCTACTCGACCACCTCTGTGTCACCACCGTTCCCACCAACAACATCTGCAGCAGCACAATCTGCTGGAGATGGCAGATAGATTGTGTGCGTCTCAGTCTGAGATTGTTCATACACTCTGCTTCCCCTGCTTCAGATTCCACGTAGGAGGATAAGAGATCATCATCCCGCTGTGGATCCTGATCCTGTGCAGACAGCACCAGATAAGATTCCTCCACCTGAAGCACTGCCTGTATCTCCAACAAAAAGAGGATACAAATCAAAAGAAAAGGATTCCAAACCAACAAAAAAGGCTTCCCCAAACAATCCCTCAGTGCAAGGCTCTGTAGGGAAAAATGGTGTGCACTCATTTCAACTGTGCCACTAATTTCAACCGTGTCACTAATTTCAATGGAGATGGTGTGCCACCAGTTTCAACTGATGCTAACATTGCAGCATTGTGCGTGTGATTTGGTATATTAGTACTGATGTGTAGCATTGAGGGTAAACCAGGGAGGGGTTAGATATGGGGTTCTGTAGGCATTAGCATATTACCATTACATCATGTGCATGGAAAGCCTTCCTTGTTTAAAGCAGCTTTGTGAGGGTTAGATTCAGCAAATAAAAACAGAAATTCAAGGGTGAACATCCAGTTTTGCAAGGTGAAGTGCATGGTGTGAAACTTTCTCCCTGAAGAACATTTTTTTGGAGCCATGTTTATTTCCTGTATGAACACCTTTCTAAACCCCCTAATGTTAAAGACATTTTCCCTTTCACCTTATAGTTAGTTTTTATTGTGAGGGTCAGAATCGAACTTTGGACGCAGGACAGTTTATATTTGGACATTCTGACACAGGCAGATCCTTAGTTCTTGGTTTAGGTAGGGAAATTCCTCTTAGGACAGGGTCAGAGAGGCACTTTCCCAACCCCTTTTATTTTCAATAAAAGTCTTTAACCACGATCATGGTTGACTTGTGTCTGAGTTCCATTGCAGAATCCTCAAACAACCATATCTGTCACCAGGCCTTACATTTATAATTGGGGACAAGCTAAAACACATGAGTTACTGGCATGCTCTGCTGCCATTGAATTCTCTCATTGCAATATATCAGAGATGATAGAGAACAGTGTGTTTAAGAAGAGGCTTCTGAATTTTAAGAAGTAATGAGGAAATGTGAACTGTGTTGTTCAGGTAGCTCTTTCTGGGCATCATTCTTGAATGGTGGTAAGCCTACAGATGGTGGTAAATGGAAAACATCACTGGTTGAAAATTCCCTGCTATAGAACAAAGGCCAAATGCATCTTGGCTGAAACATCCGCTCTAAGTGCAGAATTTCTATCGCAGAATAATATAGAGCCTCATCCATGAAAGTACGGTAATGCTACTACCAGTGGTAAGTGGCACATATCTATAAATGACTGCCATTCCAAAAGCCAAAAACGCCATCAGAATTAAACAGGAAATTAAGATATCAGTGAAGTATGATCCAAATAGCTGCCAAAATAGTAAGCAACGAAAAGCCATATTAGCAAATATACCACCAGTGGTATGAATTACAAAATCATTGGGCAATAAGACAAACTATGACAGCAGCTGACAACACTTCCTTGCAGTACACCAATCACCCATCAAACATGCCAGACCCGCCATGATGCCACTGAAGCACACCCTGCTGCTAGTAAAAACGATTTAAACCATATCAGTCACGAATTGGAGTCTGAAATGGCATATGTGTGTCTGGGTGTCTGGTAGTAAGGGGTGGGAGCTCGGACTGACGCATCTAGCAAGTAGAGCTGCAGCAGGATACCCGAGTAAAGAGTGAGCATTTTTGCAGTGTGGACCGAGAAGGTGCATGCACTACACTGATTTACCCCCATTGTCATAACTGACAACACAGTAATACAGGAGGATCTCACCAGACAAACACCAGGGGATGATGCATCACTGCCTGATATATATATGTATATCACTTACCGTCACATTTTGGTTACTAGTGCATTCTAAAGTACACCAGCATGATGTGCAGGCACCGCATAACCCAACCAGCCTCCACCTGTACATTCCACAATGTAGCACATGTATAAAAGTACCAGGGAGAGGGTGCATATATCAATGCCCTAAATGTGGTATCAACAGTGCCACACCATGGAGACCTTCTTGGCCATGCATGGCATGCCCAATAACATAGGTGCCATTGAGTGCAAATGCATACCTATAATGCAATATTGGCCATCATATCACTTAATATTTAGACATCAATCGGAGAAGCCATAATTCCATCGACATACAAGTCCTGCACAAAGTTCACATCATCATCACACGTATAGGCAACCGGATGCCGGATTCAGCACACTGTGATATATCTTTGGTTCATCAGTCATACGGGCACAGCACAAACGAAGACAATAGCAACTCCTAGCACCGGTACAAACAGTGAAAGACATGAATATTTACTAATCAGTATTGTCACCTTGCAACAGCAGATGTCATAGGATGCTGACTTTCATCATACCTCATGTCGTCTAGCCTCACTTCACAGACCGAACCGGAAAGTGGGTATTTCCTGGTCACCGCATACCATGATTCTCCGTGGAGCATACATTGGACGTCTTGTTTCAGAAGTCGACACCCTTTGGGAGGTGTACATCAATACGTTGTGAGTGAGGTCCACCTCCCACGCTGCTAAAGCCACAACATAGCCGTGGATGGGCGGGCTCCCAGGAGGAACATCTCAAAGATGATGCACTACAAGACAGAGGGCCTCATCACGACTTGGGCGGTAATGCCGGCGGTATTACCGCCAGCGGTATTAGCCCTACCGCCGAACTCCCCGGCGCTAATATATGCCGGATCACGAGTTCGGTGGTAATGTTAATCCCCATTCCCCATTGAGCCCATTCGGGAATGCCCCATTCCCCATTGGGCTCAATGGGGAAATTTCGTGCTAATACCGCCGGCGGATTTCCCGCCGGCGGTATGAGCATAAATTTTCGGCGGATTTGGCGGACCATTAAATCCGGCGGGAATAGTGCTACCGCCGGATTTAAGGGTTACCGCCAAAGTCGTGATGAGGCCCAGAATGTTGGTTCACAATGATTGCACGCTACAGACAGCTATGCGGTCATGGCAGGATATTTCACCAGAGCAGCACTTTCCACTTGGAGTAAAGCCATACAAAAATGGCGGCTAGCCATGTGATTTGCACAAGAGGCCCGCTACTCGTTAATATGAAGGCGTCATTATTCCTGCAGTCATGCTACACCAAGATAGCATTTCACTTTCTGTTGAGTTTTAAGACATCATACCAAGATTGCTGACAGAAGGCCACCATACTGGTTTTACCATGATCTTGACAAGGTCGGACTGGGCCATAAAATTGTCTTGGGCACCAATGAAAAAGTGGCCCACAGTTGCAACTGGCTATTCATTCCTTTTGTGACACGGTTGAATAGTAACCAAGGGGGTGTTTTTTGATAAAGTATTATGCAAATTGTGCATTACAAAGAATATTTAATCTGCAACACTGGTCAAAACTACTACTGCAGAGTGAATTAACTCATCAAACTGCCCCAAATTGGCTCAAAAAAGTGGCCCACTTTGACCCAAAAAATGGCCCACACCAGCATTTTTTGTTTTTGTTTTTCGGCCATGGACCTATTCCCCTATTGGCCAGTCCTAACCTGGATCTTGACGCAGTAGAGTGGTAAGGGTGGCGAGCACTATTTATCCATTGTTGCTGCTACGTGAGGAAGGACGTCCCCAATGTACTATACTGGTAGTAAATTATGAGTTCAGGTCCATTAACACCCACGTAATCCCTAATGTTGGAATCCTTGAGTAATTTGGCGGCGGTGCTGTGCACTCATGTACTTTGGCGTGCACAGGTCCCCAGTGCCGAATTTTGGTCATTTGCACAGCTAGTGCAGGGCGAATGTGGCATGCAAGCGTGTATGCCACCTTTACCCTGCACTTTTGAACTGCGCTGTGTAAATGAAGTAAACACTGCCTGGCATATACGTATGGCAGGCAGCGTATACATTGGGTCCCTATGCGGTCCGCCTACTTTTGCTGGGCACACCCCACCTTTGGCGTATGCATGAAAATGCAAGTAGGTGAAAATACTGGGAGAATTTGTATGGCGGAGTGGAAGGGAGTGGCAGGAACGCAAGTTGTGTTCAGCCATTTTCTCCACCATACAAATTTAGGAAAATGGGGTGCACCGTTAATTGAACGCGTAAAGGTCCTATGCAGGATGTTTTTGCTTTCAATTAGCGGTGCGCTGACCGGAAATGAGCCCCGAAGAAATTATTTTTTATCAGGGACTCTGTCCTTGTTCGATACAATTTAATACATTGTGGTTGTGTTATTAGTAACACTGTTAGTATTTATAGAGCAGCCAAAAGTAGATGCAATACATATTACACACGTGTTATTACTAGTTCGACCAGTAATTAAAACTGGCACTATTTAGAAGCAGTGGTAATTCCATCTCTTCAGTGGTAATATGACGTACGTATTCACTACAGAGCTTAATTTACCACTGGTGGGATTTCTTCCAAAATGAGGCCCTCGTCCTCTCCCTCCCAGCATGCGGCCCATGTATTTGTCCTTTACTCTATCACGCCCTGCAATTTCCACTCCCGGCGTCCTTTCACGCAGCACAATAAACACCAATTAGCAGACAGTAGATATGGCACTCAGCCAATCAACTGTTTAAGACGCCTTTCAATCAGTGATTTGACGGCATTTTAGAAACGTAGCAGGGGACTATGTTTTTCCTCACTGTTACTGGGTGCACTCCGAGACGCTCCAATTTAACCCTTCCAAGTCCTCGATTGACAACTTGTCTCTCGACATTGCAAATCATTTCAGAATAATGAAAAAAATGCACACATCTGGTTTCCATTTATGTCAAATATGCATATGTCCTGAATTACATACCCTGCACATCCAAACAATATCCGCAATATTTTACTGCTTAAAAAAACACAGTCGTTTTTTTGCTGAAATCGTTCACTTTTTCACTTTTTTGCATTCATTCCTAATTTGCACAATTATTTTAACACGTGTTTTCCTTGCTATTATGCCTTTTGTTATTTTCTATGCTATAACCAACACATTTTTTCAAAAATATGATTTTTTGTTTAAAAAATCATCCATGTTTCTATTTTTTCCTGATGATAAATGTACATGATCAAATCGTGCTGCAACACACTAACTCCCCCCCATCCACACAAAACACGTTTACAACAAGCACTCATTATGTGATAATAGCATTATGTATAAGTGATATGTGATCACTTATGTTTGCTTGTGGGCCTTAGCATTGTTTTTAATTATAAGCGTGTGCTATGAATCTGTCAATGGAAAAGCAACTCTGACAGCCAATGCCTTAAATCAAGACCATGTTGAAGTGCTTGGAAGTGGAGGCAATCTGGTATGACGTGAGCATGTGAACATGACATAGATATGCAATGAAATGCATTCCATTCTTAACTGCGCCACCAGGAGCGTGGACCCAGCGCCACTGAACACTCTGCTCCCTTTGTCGGCCTTAGGTCGACTCATTCATCTGTCTTCCCAGTGGGTCTACATACCTTGTCATGTGTGTCCCCGTGTGATGTAGGTGTGGAGCTTAATATGATCTTCCACAGCAAGGGCGCCATTGCAGGTGATCAGGCCTCCACTACCGGTGAAAGATAATGTCCAAGTGGAAATGAAACGCGGATAAACTCCTAAGGCAGAAGATCTAAACACTGCCTCCTCCCAGCGGTCATAGAACCCGGGAAGTAGGAACACCGCAAGCAGCTAGCCTAGCCTTCCACACCTGTACACACCACCAGCTCTGCTAAGGGTGCCTCGTCCTACTTCAAGTCAGTAGAATATACCACGGGCAGGAATAGTCTAGTAGCCCGAACTTTATACTGCACCTGCTCCCTAATTCTGCCAGGGCCTCATTTAGGGCCAGACGCACGTGCTACACCTGGCTTTCTCGTGGGTCTCATGTATTGAGCAAAGAGACTCTGAAGCATGAGGCGGTGTCAGGAGACAGCCCCTGTCACTCTTGTCACCAAATGCTCAAACGTTAAACATATGTGCAGGGCTTGCACAATTCTCATATGTGAGTAATATATTGCACGTGGTATGTCTGTCTGCTTGCTCAGTGAATTCTTAATGCTGACCAGGTCCCCGAACCCCTTTGTTGCATCGGACCCGGGCTGCTGAGTTCTTGCAGTCCTATGTTTGTCCAGTCACTGCTACTTATAGATGTGTGTGTGTGCGTGTGTGTGCGTGTGCGTGCGCGCGCGCGCGTGCGTGCGTGCGTAACATTGGAACTTGATTTTATGTTGACAGGGACCAGCTAAAGATCACAGCTGAGCCACTGCATTTCGTTCATAAATAAATCTGTTACCAAGCACCTGCAGAACACATTATGCATGCTATGAGCTGCAAACTCATGTATGCATTCTTTGAGGCTCAAGACTACAGGCACAATATTTGCACAGGATATGCGATTTCTCTGAGGAACTGGCTGAGAGCATTTGAGGCTGTGCTTGGCGTGTGATGGTTGACACTCCAGGTGGGAGGCTGCACCTCACGACTTGTGACTGCACAATGCACATTGTCAGGATGGATAACTCAATCAGGTAAATTCCCATCTCAGGCATGGTTCCAGCGGCCTGCACTTCACAAGTTCAAAACTTGGCACGTCCAACTCACCCCTTAGTCCTTCCAAGGTTGAACATATTTTATCGCAGCACATAGAAGCAGAAGAAACCAACATGAAGCACCATGGTCAATATTGATATTATGTTAAGGCATTATTTGGTATTAGCATCCTGGGGACAGGTGCTGTGCAATCCCATTTGTTGGAACGTGAGCTACATCCGTTGGTATTATTCCGCGTTGCACTGTAGGCTGCTGGCACTTCTCCCCAGACCAGAGTTTTCTCAATCGCCTGCTCTCTCCTCTGCCCAGCTCCTTGTTATCACCGTGCCCCACCACTACCCTGGTTGGGCTTCCCCAAACCATCAGCCCTTCTTCCTCCCCACTAACCCCATTTACCTGTTGCCCGCTGCTTGGTCCCTCGCTGCTCTGCTCCCTAATCCCGTGATGGCCACCTACCACATAGAAATGGGACTTCTCCCCTTTTCAACATTGTGTGGCAGCCATCTTGTTTTTTAAAAGTGAATCGGGCTTGTGCTGACAGCATGTATATGGTTGCCCCTAAAATAAACATATATTAGCCCCATGAATAGAGCCCTGGGCTCGCAGGCCTTTAGCTATCAAGCTCACCCTCAACCCAGTGTTTAACACATACATGAATGTTATTAAAGGAGCAATATAGGCTGCACTTGACATGTGATGCAACAACTGAACATGTAAAGATGTACTTTACATATGATGATTTTACCCGACTATACCGCACTAGATGGTATTTCTGTGACAAAAGAGACATCACTTTGCATGTGATGGAAGCACACACACAAGCAAGTCTCAGTTTTATACATGGTTCGTTTGAAATAGTTACTTGCATTAGATGACTTTGCTATGGCATTTGAGGGTTCACAGCCATATGGCAGCACATAGCCATGTGAGAATTCACCTTGCATATGCTGACTGTGATGTTCATAGAAGGCATTAACTGGCCTTATAATATGTCATTTCTTAAAGCTGTGCTCTTGCATTTGGCAATCATAGCACCACCTGTGCATGTGAGGTTGCACCTTACGTATGTCGTCTATACTAGAGATATAAGTCATTATGTGGCATCAGATACCCGTGTGTAGAAATTGAAGACTGCACTTGGCATATGACAGCAGCACATAAACATGTTAAGCGGCACCATGCATATTATGACATATTTGCTATGTGAGGCTTAAGTAGTCATAGGATGGCAGTCGCTGTATATGGAAGCTTACACCTGTCATATGATGGCAGCACCTGCACATGTGGGTGCATTAATTATGTCATTGCTGCACCTTACATGTAAATCTGAAATATCTCTGAGATAACAGCAACTATCCCTTTACAGTTGTTTTGGGTACTCTGCTGTCATGTCGTGCACCCTCTCATGGCACATCAAGGCAGAATGATAGTTAAAATATGGTTGCTAACTGAAATAGTATTTTACATGCTTTTGTAAGTTCTTTATTTTGCTAATTGTAAGCTCATTTAAGTTATGTTTACATCTGCAATGTCACTTCTGGGTATGTCACGAAAGCGTATGTGGCATGAGCCTGTGATGTCATCATGTTCAAAGGTCAAATGGCATCACTTTTGCAGCGTCACTTTTGCTACCTGTGGCATTTTGGTGAATTGATGTCCATGCAGTTCAGACTCCCCCCTGGCCATAATGAGGTGACCCACAATTAGCACAGCAGCCACTACTGACAAGCCCTCATTATCTCATGAGGGACTTGCAGAAATACTAGGGTTTATTCGTGGGAATCGGTGACTCCAGGTTTCCGAGACACCACTCTGCCCATCTTGGGCTTTATTTTTTGATAAGCGGTATTAGGAGCTTAAACATGATTAGTTTAATTCAGGGTCAAGGTGATAAAAATATAACTAAATCATTATATGAAAGCCCGGACCAGTGCCATATTGTTCTGGTGAATCTGCACTCCAGGGAGGCGTATTCCATGCATCTAGAACATTTATTTGTACAAAGAGTTGCAAGCCATTTCATAAAAGAGAAATCATTTTGCAAACCTTTGTCTTCTCAAAGCCCATTTGTATTCACATGCTGATATTTCTTACTGCCGGTTCTCTATACTCTAGCAGAACTGCTTAGACAACCCGTCGCTGTCTGGAGAATCAGCATTGCCTTTCCCGAGGTTTCGCAATATTCTGTCTCAACTCGCTTTATATTAACACAGGCTTTATTGTTCGGATCATCCTGCAGAAATGTAATCCTTTTCAATTCTGAAATGTAATCCCTGAGTAAATTGTGCCAAATCCTTTATGTTGCCGAGACCTCGAGTCACGCTCACTTCTGCTGCCTGCAGGTCAAGGATGTATTTGTCCGGCTGCCATTGCTCGTGTTGTCATTGAACTCCAACACAGAAGCAGCCAGGCTCCAGAGGACATGCCAGACTCAGGCAACGGAAGCACAGGAGGGCCTGGCATTCAGTCAGAGAGACAATCATGAGTGCAGCTTGCAGCTGCTTCCGTCTGGCATGACACAAAAAGATGGCTTCTTGCTTCTCACTGATCATCCCATGACGTCCGCACATGCATGGTCACCGAGGCCGGAACACACTATCTCTAAGAATGGCTGCCATGTCAGTGGTATCTTTCCTTCAGTGGCATGCTCACTCTTGGTATAGGATGATACTTCATGCAATTCTCAGTGTTACTCTGGCATTGCTCCAGGTACATGTCCATGAATATTTCCAAGGCTATGCCCATGGCTCTCTTCTCTTCACCCGCTACACCTCCAGCTCATCCCCTGGCAAGCTCATCTCCACCTTTGGCTTTTTCTAACACCTAATCCTCAAATCTCTTTTTCCTTTCCAAACTTCACCCCTAGCCTCTCCTTGAAGATCTCAGACTTTCTCGAAGGAATCGGCTACTGGAGTACACTTTGCTAAATAACCTTTGACTGAATTCTTCAAGGATGTAAATCCTCATGTTTGGCTTCCCCAACCATTGAATGTATGCATATAAATATCACTATATGTTTGTGTATTGTGGGATGTCTCAACCCACTTGTTTAAGCCCTACAACATTACTGGGCATAGCTTGCAGCAGAAACATCATAATGGCCGCCAGAAAGCATGCTGCTCGCTAAAAATCACCAGAAAGTGTGCAGTAAAAATCTGAAAAATAAGCCGCCATCCACTTTTGCCTATGTCAGTGGTAACACAGGAGACCACTGCCAAAACCCATCACTTGGCTACCCACAGAGCAAAATCATTGCCAAAAAGAAACACAGAGCTGTTTGGAAATCCATTTTTTTTGATTGTCAAAAATGTGCAAAAATCATGGCTCACAAACCACCTTAAAGATCCAACCTCCTTGTTGGGTGCTGAACATCATTCTACTTCGAGAATCCACATAAATACAAAGTCCACAGAAGTATATATTATCTGAACAAAGTCCACTTATGAGGATGATTGAGCTGGAAGAAATCTGTCAAAAATGGGTGTAGTACCATTACTCACCTCTGTCAGAAGCCAGCGATTTAAAACTTATCATGTGTAAAGTTGAAAATTGAACTCAAACTATGCCAAAGAAGAGATTTCCATCAAAATGCCATATAAGAGTGCCACACATTGATTTTCATGTTGAAAAAAGGACTGGAAGTAAAGATGGGTTTGCTTATTTTAAATTTATACATTTATTTCTTTCACAAGGAACTATGTTACAATTGACCAGAAGGTAACCTGATTCAGCTAAAACTTGCAATAGGCCTTCTTCCCCTGAGAATCTCACACCTTGTTCATTCCAACCAAAAGGAGAGCATTTCGCATTGGCATGTTAATCAGAGCGGGAGGAGTTTCCCCTGCTGCCCAGACCAAGAAACAATGGATTCCTTGGGCTGAATAGGAATGCTAAATCGGGTGTGACTGACAACAAACTGCTCTGGCAGGAAGGCAGGCCATGTGACCCTCTGACTCAGTCCAGCTCTGGAGGCGGGCCAGACTGAAACTGTTGATTGAAGTTGGTGAAAATGTATGTTTTAGAAAAATGCTTATAGCAAAGTGTACCGAACTGACAAAAATATGAAACTTAGAGATTGTTAAAATGAAAAATTCACTCACAGTTTAAGACTAAGCTGGAATCTGTGCGATGTTCTGAGACTGAACCCCGGAAATTATTCATATTGTAGCCATTGTGTTTATGTTAGGAACATGAAAAATTACAGGAATGTGCCCAGATGGGACCTGCATGCATGTTTAAAAATTGGTGCAGAACTAACATTGAGAAACCCACCAAAAGCGCGAAAAAGTTGTCATTTATGAACCATAGCTCGCAGGAAGATGGGAGTTGAACAGAAATATACCTTAGGCAATCTGTCATGTAATTATGTATTATGAACAACTTGTTTATCTTGGAAATATGTTTTTTTGGGGAAATAGATTTCCTAAGAAAAAGCAAAGGGGAGGGATTTCCTTTGGGTCATAAACGCAGCATCACTCTGACACCTGATGACACACTGCTCCTGTCTCAAATCATGGGACAGGAAATTCTCTGACCTATCAGATCCTTAGAGGGTTGGGCATAGTACAATCAGCCTCCCCATCCACTTTGGAAATACATAAATAGGGACGGCTGAGGACAGACAAAAGACACACTTTCCACTCCTCAACTGATTCCTTGGCGAAGCACCCTGCAGGAAGATCCAGGCTCCAGACATAGATCCAGAAACCAGACTCTAGAACTTTGAAGCAGAAAGGCCCAACCCACAAGCTGAACTCTCTCAGCTGGCCTTCAGAACCTTCTTTTGCAACCTGATTCTAACCCCTAAACTTCCAAGGGGCACACCACAAAATCCCACAACCTGGCTGTGCTGTTTTGCTGTTCTAGCTAAGAATCCCGTGCTAGAACCAAGATCCAGACTTGCAGAGCAGAGCTGTAACCCAGAACCCGTCAGATCCAGTCCAAGAGGCTGTGGCGACCAGAGTGCCTTGCTGAGAGCAGAGTCCAGGTGTCCTGAATCCTGTCCAGTGGTGAGAGAATCCCAGCCAAACCCTTGACCAGATCTTTGACGGGCCCACTCCATTCCAAAGCCATATGAGTGAGTATTTAGTCTAGAACTGTCTATAGTCATCTCTTAGTTTAAAGTAATATTATTCAATCCATTTCAACCTGTCCAGAACTGCATTATAGAATCTTGTGTCCATCCTGAATTCTTCTCATTATATTGTCTGTGATAACTGTAGCGATAATCATATATGCGCTGATATTTTGAAGAAAGTCAAGTGTCTTGGCGCACAACAACCAGAGTGGAAGGCGCCCTTTTCTGGTGGTTGTCCCGTTGAGTATCTTGTACTTTCATAGCCCCTTAGTATAAGTCCATATTGGTGCCGAATCTTTAAAGCGCAAGCTTTCATTTTTGAAATCTTGATTCTTTTCTGAGAAAAATCGACCCTCACAAAAACCTCTATAACTTTTGAACCACTCGTCCTAGAAACTAAATTTAAATGTAATTCTGAAGCTACGATCCGCAGCTTTCATACACACCCATATTGGATGTCGTTCCAATTGCTTAAAACATTTAAAACTGTGCAGATCAGCAGTGCAGCGCCCAGTGGAATGTTGAGGCACATGGAGAGAGATTTAAGCAAGAGGGAAAATAATAATGCAGTGTTGGCTCTGTTACAAAGATAGAGAAAGATCTAAAGTGCTTTGAAGCACTTCCACTGTGTATAAGTGCTCTATAAATAAACAATTACAATTACAATAGAATAAGATCTGCATAAGAGACCCCAGGTCAAGATGTTGCAAGAGCATACACCTGTGAAACTCATGGACAGGATGGAGAATAAAGATAAAGGGCCCATTATAATGTGGGCAGAAATCCTGCAAGGGCTGCGTGTCTAGATGGACACAGCCCGAGCCTGTGTGCAGATAAAAAAATGCGCGTGCTTCATATTCATCGAATGTTTTGCGCAAAGTAACCATATTCGCCGAACACATCCAAACGCAAAGCATAAACAGGCAGAACAGCCTCCTTGCGTGCTCTCCCGGGTGTGAATACAAGCACACTTCAAACAGTTTGTGGGTTCCCCCGCAAGCAGGCCTGCATCTCGGGGACCCTGCGCAGGGTCCCCGTAACTCTTCACGGCACCCCGACAACTTGCGTATGAAAAATCATAACTCGGTCTAAACTTGGACATTCTGCATGCAAAGCCCTGTGAACCATCCCTGCACCCTGCTACACTGATTATGTCCACCCCTAAGTAATTTCAGAACACTGGTTCCTACACGCACCCCGCAATCCAACATACATTGCCACCTCCTTGCTGAAAATCCTACATGCAAGTGTACTTACGCCTGCCTTCGCGTGGGGGATCGTATTAGGGACTTGCGTGTCAATTTTCAGGCCAAGAGATTGCACAATCAATTCCATGAATATGTCTTGTACCGTGCAATTGTTTACGTGTGAGGGATTGCCAGCAGGACTACCTCCAAAGCCCTAAACCCTCTGAACGCTTCCAAGTCCATTCCCCTGCATGGACTCCCCTCCCCTAAGGCCTCCCTCGCTCTGATCACTGCACTGCCACATGATTGGCTACATCCATAGGGTCAGCTGACCCCGGTACCCATCTTCTTTAGTGGATCCTTAAGGGCAGCCTTGCCCGGGCATCTGGCGTAGGGCTCAGGCAAGGGTTGCCTTCTTGTGGGTGCTTACCATCCCTGTTTGCCTGTTCACCCCGTGTGCCTCAGCCCCACCAGATGTCATAACCTCTGCAGCTACTACCAGGTAAGGGACGACTTCACTGAATCGTACCACTGCGATCGTTGCAAGACCTGCATGTTAATTCTCAGAGTGCTCGAGGTGTAGGTTTGTTGCTCTCAAACCTGCACCGTTTATACTCTAACACTCATACATCTTCGCCTATGCTCAGGATATGCAAGCCTGCAACTCTAATTCACCTATTGTTGGGTCTGGCCTCTCATTCTTCTTCCCTTAGGGTCCTGAATGTTGCTGCTTTTGTGCTCTGCTTAGTTGCATTTTCTCCGTTTAGGGTCCAGGATGTGGGTTTCCCAATTGCACTTTGCTGCTATTTTGCTCTGTCATACTTGCCTTTTATTCCCTTAGTGTCAATGGTGTGGGTTTCCCAATTGAATGTTGCTGCTGCGTTTTTCTCTGCAATACTTGCAATACTTGCATTTACCTCCCTTAAAGTCCAGGGTGTGGAATTTCCAATTGAATTTTGCTGCCATTTTGCACTACCATACTGGAATTTATTTCCATAGGGTTCTAGGTGTGAGCTTCGTTTTGAATCTTGCTACTGTTTTGCGTTGCCACACTTGCACTTAGCCTCCAAGGCTAAAGAATTGGGATTCCTACTTAGCATCTTGTTACTGCTCTGAATTCACACCGGCATGGCCTCCTCCTAGAGTGCTTGCCATAACTTGCATCTCTTCCTCCTTGAGAGTGATATATGTGGCTAATCCACCTCCATACATCTGCAACAAACACTGCTCGATTACACCCACCCAAAAACACATCACCCAAACACACATTTACCTCCAATAGACTACAGCAGAGTCACACACAAATGAGGCGTTGGCATGGGTTCAATCTTTCCTGGAGGACAGGTCTGTAAGAGTCTGTAGTGGTATTGCCGAGGCCTCCCCAGTTCCTTTGCTTTATGGTCTTCCTCAAAGAGCTTGCCTGTCTCCCTCGTTGTATTATATTTTCACCGCACCCCTGTGTCAATTACTTGAGAGCAAGGGTTTATGCTTTTCCAACTATGCGGATGATATGCAGTGTATCATATTCTCTTATCAGGTAATCACAAGGAGGATACAATTGTCATTAAAGAGATATTTGATCTCATTCAACGGTGGACGAGGGAGAATGGACTAGCTCTGAATAATAAGAAGACAGAACCTATGATTATAGGGACCTCCCACAGGATTGCCACACTGGGAGCTGATTATTCAGAGTTCAAAATAGCAGACTGTAAAATCCACACTAAGAAGAAGATTACAATGCTGGGAGTCTTGTTGGATCAGAATCTTTCTATGAGAGCTCAGATTAGTAGACTTGTGTCTACATCATCCTATTATGTAGAATTATTGGCCCATATACGGCCATTCTTATGTATCAAGAGTACTGAGACTATTTCTAGAGCAAACATAGCCTCAAAGATTGATTATTGCAGTAGTCTCCTGATGGGAGCTAACAAAGGGGAAATTGCAAGACTACAGGTCATTCAGAACAGTGTCATTAGATCTATAGTTGGCCTCAGAAAGTATGATCAAGGCCAGGATAAATGTTTGTTTGCTCTCTATAGTGCATAAATACCTAGAGGGCTTCGACCCATAATATCTGGTGGATAGGCAAACTATGAAACCATCAGGAAAAAATGTAAGATCAGATAATAACTCCATGTTGGTTATTCCTAGAGCCACGCTTGCGCAAGTGGATAAGAGTGTGTTTGATATAGCTGCACCCAGATTGAGGAATTCAATTCTATGGATCTCAGAGGCGAAAAACCACTGGGGAAATGTAAGAAAAATCTGAATACCTTCCTTTTCAGATAAAGGCCACATATGAGTGAGGTCCCTTTTGTTTGTGGGCTGTTCCTAGGTTATTGTTTTTATTTGTATTATGTTGTTGTGTATTTTTTCTCCCCTTTTAGGTGTCATCTTCTGCACCCTGTGGGATGTCCTGACCCACTGGCACGCCCTGCAACATCACTGTGTGCTGGTGGTACCAGAACCAGCAAAATTACCGCAAAAAGCCGTATGCACGCTAAACCTCTGAGAATTGCGCAGTGAAACCAGAAAGTTGGCTACCAATCTACTTTGCCTGTGTCAGTAGTGGAACAGGAGACCACAGTACTGAAATCTGTCATTGGGCTGCCCACAGAGTGAAAATGGAAACTACATGAAAGGCAGTGCTTTATGGCCAGGAAACCCAAAGGTGCTCTGAAATCATGTTTCCTTGGCTGCTGAAATTGCAAAATAATGGTTCAAAGCATCAGAAAATATCCGACCGCCTTGCTGGGTGTTACCCGTCACTGTATTTAAAGAATCCACATAAGCACACAATGTCAGGAGAAGCAGATTTCATCACAAGAATATCCACATTAAAAAAATGTGCTTGCCTGGGAAAATCTGTCAGATATGGGCGCAGTACCGCTAGCCGCCTGTATGAAAGCTGTCATTTAATTACACTGGAAGCTTAAACTTGTACAGTAAAATCAAATGGTTGAAATGAAGTGACTTGCTATCAAAAGCAATATAGGTTGCCATTAATTAATCTCTATGTTTAAGAAGACTGGAATTAGAGATTTGTTTGCCCGTTTTAAAATTGTAACTTTAATTTCAACAAAGAACAATGTAACAATTTACTTTGAAGTAACCTGTTTCAGCAAAACTTCAAAGAAGCTTCCCCCACTGGGAAACACACCACCCTTGTGCTTCCCTTCAAAAGGACAGGAGCTCACATTCAGGTGTTGATTGAAAGGGGAGGGGCACTGGCTGCTGCTCCTGGGAGTGAGACAAAGGGATTCCTGGATTGAAAGAGTATGCAAATTCAAGTGTCAACAGAAACTCCTGCCAGAAGAAAGAGGCAGGGATTGCTCTTGACCCACCAAAACTTTGGAGGCGGGACATACAGTTATGTGTATTCTTAAAGCACAAGAAAGTATATTTTTGAAAAGGACTGACAGAGGACTGTGCAAAATTGTAAAAATGTGTAAAATGACAGTATTGTTGATATGAAAATTCTGGTCACGTTTTAAAACTACTCAGAACTCTGTGCGATGTACAGGGACATGACTACAGAATTTGTGGTTTTGTAGCAATTGTGGTGATGCCAGAAACATGACACTTCACGTGATTATGCCCAGTTGTCATAAGCACATATATGTAAAAATGTGGACAAATCTGACATTTGGTACCGGACCAAAAGTGCAAATAATTGCCAAATCTAGACCCAAGCTCTCACCAAGACGGGGCTGGGATAAATACTTGCCCCACCATATCTGTGATATCAATATGCTTTTGCTAGCAAGTTTCTAAAATCATAAATATGTCTTGTATGAAAAATAGATTTCATGTGCAGAAACAAAGGGGCCTGGATTACAAAATACAGCATCATCATGACACAATGTTTTCTTCTCAAATCAGGGCAGAGGAAAAACCCTAACCAATAGAATCCCTAAGGGTGTGCCGAGTATAATTCAGCCTATCCACCCTTTTAGAAAATACATAAATAGAGATAGCTTAGGACATAGACTCACATTCACCCACCATTTGATTGCTGGCACAGCACTATGCAAGAGAAATCCATATTCCAGACCCCAGAACTTTGAAAGCAGAAAGGCCCATTTCCAAATCTGAACCCTTCTCAGTTTGGCCTTTTAAAACCCTAAAACCAGATTTTACCCCAGAACTCCAAGGGGAACCAAAACAAAAACAGCCTGGCTGAGCTGTGCTGCTTTCTTGCTAAGAATTATTTCCAGAATTCAGAGATCCAACCCAGTAGAGCTGAGCTGTGACCAGATAGCAGCACACCAGAACCAACCCATCAGATCCAGTCCAATTTCACCGTGCAGTGTCCAGAGTGCCGTGCTGAGTGCAGAACTAGAGAGTCTTGAGTCCAGTCCGGTGTGCTAGCAGAATTACAGTCCAAAAAGTATCTCTGACCAGATCTCTGACGGGTCCATTCCAAACAGTGGTAGTGAGTATCCATAGCATAGGATTGTCTCTAGCATATGTATTATCCATAAGTCATCCCTATCCAAACCCACTCTCTTATATCCAGAACTGCATTGTAAAAAATCTTTGGTTTTACCTGAATCTTTCCCTCATCCCTATAGTCCTTTAGTAATAGTAGTGTTAAAACCATCTTTGCGCTAATATATTTGCTGAAGAAAGACAAGCGTCTCGGCGGGCAAAAACCAGCCGGAGGCGTCGCTGGACTGGTGGCTGTGCTGTCGTGTAGTTTGTGGCTTCATAGTCTCCTTAGTATAAGAAACCTTGTTTGTAATTTTAAAAAGCGCAACCCTGTTTTACAATTTTGACTCTTTATGAAAAAACTGACCTCTACAAAAACCTTCATAACTCCCTTACCGTGCATGCTAGAAAGTGTCAAATTCAAGCTAACATCCTCAGCTTTCCAACAAACCCAAAACCGCATCCCAAATCCTTGTAGTTTTTCCACAATCGCGCTTACAGCACGCGGAAAAGTTTGCTGTAAATTGTTCGTTTGGCTCAAATCCATCATGTGTGAAATAGCTGTACATTGCATCCGACCTCAGGATTAAGTTTTCAATCTGCTAGTTACTCAATAATCATTGCTAGTGTTTATCTGAAACTATACAAAGTGGCTCCCACTAGTACTAAATCCATTTTAGTGAATTAAATCCAATTTTCATCTTTCATTTAAAGCCACATTCAAAACCATTTTGATAAGTTGCAAGCATTACTGTTTTTCTCTGTGTTTGCTGGGGCGGAAATTGGGATTGATACTGTATTTGTTGAGTGTGTATTCCTGAAACCTGTTTTATCTCCTTCCATCTCTTTATACTGCATATTGGGGGGATTGGGTAGTGTTCAGGGGGAAAGAGTGTCTCATTGCATTTTTGATTGAACCCACACACAAGTATTATTCTATGCTGCATTATTTTTCCTATCACTACTCCGTGTGATTAAAGAGATTTAGCGTGACATCACCCCATTGGTGATCATTGTATAAACCATTAAATAGTGTGATATATATATATATATTGTGAAAATACCTAAAATAAATCTTTTTAACTTTGCAAAACAGCCTGCTTCCTGGTTCAGTGTGACCGGGGGGGATTCAAAGAGAGGGGCGAGATATAAGGGTATATCATTCAGAAATAAAGGAATTTATAGACATAAATAAATACTTAAGGGTTCCAGCTGTGCATCACACGCTAGGCATTGACTTAGGTGGAGTGCCGGGTTGAAATCGCTTACAACCCGTATGCCTCCGGGCCATTATTGGTTGCGCGGTATTAAAGAAAATAAAGTAAATTAAAGTAAAAATTCTGTCCAGCTGTTCACTTTACCTAACTCTTTTGACTCTCCTACTCCCATGGTAATTTGTCATGGTGCCCGCTCTCTCATCTGATAACTATGGACTGCTGTTAGGGACTTAGTCACTCCCTACCTAGCTTTGTCCTGGCTACAAATGCACACACACATTTTAGAAATTATTTCTTCACCCCTCAGATCTCTGACTATGGTCTTCCGAAAGCACAGCCAGCCCTGCAGCGCCTTGAGGCCATACCAATGTAGTTGGTGCTATACAAATGCCACATAACATATTGTTTTCACTAACAACATATACCAACTGTATTTTAGCAGAGTGCTGACAAAACTGTACCCTTTATCTAAGCTGTGCAGCAATTACATTCCCCCTATCCATCCGGCCCCACAGAAAGCCTTTAGTGTTACTCTCGGGGCCTTGTCACTACTGGTTTGTGTGGGGATGTTAAGGGAGATGTGTTTTTTGAATAGAGAAGTGATTGCAATTAAACATCTGTCGTCTTTCCCTGATTGAAACAGCTTTTTTGCCATAATTTGTTTCTCTCCTGCAAGGAAACAAAGCACACTTCGATGACGTATATTCAATGTACTTCGACGTACATTTGAGCTTTGCACTTCTTTTTAAAATACCCATATTCTCCTTGATGCATGCATCAATGACTAGGCCGCGGACTGCCACACATCAGTAGGTTGTGCCCTCCTATGGGTCTGGGAGTGCTAGATCGGCCGGTAACAACAGATAAATATGTCTCTTAGAGGGTCAGCAGGTCTGAAGGTAGTGTGCCATCCTGGTATATTTAGGTGTGATGCTACAGTCTGTGAGTGATTACACCAGATCAAAAATTTTAGAGACGAGAGTGGGTGTTTTCCTTCTGCACATTTTCTTTGGTGGGGAGATTACTGAGACAGTCCAAGTGAGTAACATGATCCATTTCTGCAGCTCTTTTAGGTTGCCTTTCAAGCAGCCCCACGCACTACCAGGTAGAGTTACAAGAGCAACTTGCGTGGTAAGTGAGTATTTACGTACTTTGGACTCAGGGAACCATCATTATTGACCAAGGTCACCTCTGGGTGAACACAGATTTTTGAGTCCCCATCAACAATGTCCTAAAACAGATTGAGCTGTCAAACTCTTGAGACGTGGGGACCAAGGACCCAAACAAGGGCAGTCCCAGCAAAACGGAAATGCTTGGTCACCCTACTCATCATTGAAGCATTTCGTTATTTTGAGCAGACGTGGATGCCATAGTGTTTTGCATGGACAGCCTCACCCCTGGCCCCCTTCCAAACCATAAGGCAAGGAAAGCTCATGGAATCTTAGTTTCAATGGACAAGGACTTCTGCAGACTTCCACTCCAATGCTGCAGGAAGGAAAACAGCAGAAAACAGGCCTTCTCTGTCTATGCCCCAAGACTCTGGAACCTCCTCCCCATTAACATCCAACTCATTCCCTCCCTTCTACAGTTCAGGAAGGAGCTCAAGACCCTCCTCCTCAAGGAATGGCTCCTCCCTAACACTTAGGTCCATAGACCGTCCACTCCCCGCCATACGGGAACCTGAGTGATCTGATCCCCACTGTTTTCCTGCACTAGTTACTTGCAGGTTCATTGCTGTCAATTGCCCTCCCTCCCCGGTTTTTATATCACCACTCCCTTGTTTCTCTGCTCCCTAACCTTGTTCTTCACCCTATGATTGTAAAGTGCTCCATTTCTTCCCGAACCTAGAGCCGCACTCAATAAATACCCTAATACTAATAATAGTAATTTGTTCTCCTTTCCCAGTGACTCACCAATCTCTATATCAGCAGGAGACTCAGGTCCTATCTCTTACTAAAAGAGTGTCCAATAGATTTCTTACACAAGGTTATGCAACATCTATAGCACATCCTACCTGACGTAGGAGAGATGATTATGATAAACAGCTATTGGGAATGATTGTTAATCGAGATGACAACTAGTCTTGCTCTGGAAATCTACATGGTAGTGCTTGCAAAGGCGGGGGTATGAGGAGACATCTGTGAACCCATTGTTCGACGTAAGCAGTAGTCGAAATGTGCGAAAAGAAGTAGTGGAACTATGTTTCTTGCAAGCCTGCCCCAGGTGCCACAAATCCCATCGCCATGCCCCCTCCCGCGTCAGTCCAAACCCCCAAACAAACACACCTGCTGTTTTATGGGAATGTTCAGTGAAGTGAACTGAACTGCAAGTTTCAACTTCTTCCTACAGTTTTATTTTAAAAGTAAACCATTCTGGAACGGTTTCTTTTTAAAATAAAACTATAGGCACAGTAAAAGTTTAAAAAAAGGAAAAACAGAGGAGCACCGATCCCAACCCCTCCCACCAACTTTCACCACTTACATAAGAATGAAAATCTTCTCCAAACCTGGCATGTCACTGAAAAAAGGAGGAGACGAATGATCTCAGGATGTGGGCGTTTGTTGTTATTATAGTACTGCAAAGTTCTTGCAGGTGAGAACCATGCCGTTCCTGGCTAGACCAAGTGAAAGAAGAAAGACAATTGTGAGGTTAACCCAATGTTCTCCAAAGTGGCAAATCTTATGCCAGCAGATACGGGGCCTCATTACGACAATTGCGGAATGGGTTAACGGTGCCGCTAATGGTGGCGGACCCGTTAATCCCATTCCGCAATATTACGAGGTCCCCTCGTGGGACCTGAAGTGGACGTCTGGTTTTACCAGACGTCCTTACTGGGTCCCGCGAGGGGACCAGGGAGCTAACAACGGGCCGGTCGTAATCGGCCCGTTGTTAGCTCCCACACCCATTCCCATTGAGCCCTATGGGGGATCCAATGGGAATGGGGAAGGTCCGGGCCCGGGTTCCTCCAAACTCGGAATGGCCGGGTAATTCCCCATTCAGGGAACCCAGACACGGTTTTGGTGGCAGCCATGCCCTTATTAAAATGCCCTTATATAAAAAGAGGCCCTCGGTCTCTGCGTGAGTAATGCGTTCCGGTGGCCAAGGAGAGCTCATTATGCCAGCTGCAAATGGACCCTGAGGCATATGAGAGGGTGACAGTTCTGGCATGTCTCTAAAGGAAGGCGGCACTCTGCGAGTGCATGATGTAGGGTGTGTACCATTCTCCAAACTTAAAGCGCTATTCCCAGTGTTATCAGCCAACAATGTAAATTAAACATTTTCACTTTGCAACTAAGCCAAGGTCTCACCTATAATTGAAAATGTGTAAATGTTTGGTAATATGATGCAAAAACGGTCTAGCTCTTGTACACAGTGATGGAACCCAAAGCCAATAATTTCAGCATTTACACGGTGCCGCAACTTCGGATATTCCACAACTGCGCCCACGTACAGATCTGCCGATGCAACCAGTTTCATGCACAGCAGAAACTCTGGGTATTCTGGTAATAAGAAGGAAAACATGGTGTGAATGGCCTTTGCACCTAAGGTGGTGACCAGATTAAAAAGTAAAAAACGAGCACAGGGCAACTAACATAAAAGTGGGACTAAGTCTTGAAAGTGGCAGTAAAGGCAGCACACTTCATTAGCGTTTGTAGGAGTCGGAGGTTAAAGTTCACAAACTAACACTACCTTAAGTTGTAAAATTCAGCATTCTTTCTGTGCGAGATTGTGCATTCCAGCCTGCCAGCTATGAAGACCTACTATAAAAGGTTACCTGTCTTCATAACAACATATTTTATAACGAATGCACATATCTCGAAAACTTTGCAACAACAAACATAACGATATAACGATATATATATGTTTTTTGTTGGGGCGGGAGTCCTGTCATGATGGGACAGTAGTTGCTAGGCATGTCAGGGTCTAAGGAGGTTTTTTTAGTAGTCGAAATAGTCGATGCTGGAGGCATCTATGAGGCATCTATGAGGCATGTATGAGTGCTGAGATGAATGGTGCCAAGTCTCAATGGCTTGGGCTGGCCAAATATCTCCTTGGCATTAAGTTGGTTTTAGGCCATGAATAAGTTTCATTGTTTCGAGTTCCGAGACAGGGTGGAACTCCAACAGGTGGATCTGTGAGGGGCCTGCAACAGGTTTAGGTTCACTTGTGTCCAGATGGGTTGAGGAGGGACCAGCTTGTTTATTTTCTCTAGTATTTTATTCTGAAGCCTAGTGATTTTTCTAAGCAGGGCATTTTCTATGTTCGTACATCCTACAGTGTCTTTGGAGCAGTAAGTGGGCTGTGGGGATAGGGGTTCAAGTTCCTGTAGTTTAGCAAAGATTTGCGGGTGCCTGAATTTGCTTTGGTGATTATTTTATTAAAGGTATCGCGTTTGGTATGGCCTGTTCGTAGGCCCTGGCTGATAAAGTGAAGTTATCCTTATTCGAAAGTGAAGGGTCCTTTCACGAAAGGCTCTCTGCAGGTCGCTTAGAAGAGTGAATGGATTTAAGGCTAGGGATAAACCATGTATTCAGGTGGGCCAATGGATTTTGCTTTGAATTGGTCATCAGTGCTAGTTCAATGACTGCTATTAGAAGGGTTTGGTTGTATAGTTCAACCATGATGGTTGGGTAATTTGTTTGTGTTTGGTGACTGGATTCAGGAAAGGGAGTATACAGTCAGCAGTGACTTTTCACATGTTTCTAGAGCGGGTTGCTGGTGCCATGGTGGGTGGTTCCTTCAGTTGTTTTTTCCTGGGTATAGTAAATGAGATGATATTGTGGTCTGACCATGGACTCTTTGTAGGAGTGCATTTTTGGCTATGATTGCTATCTACCACCCCATTTGGCGTTGGGTCTTTCCTTTCTTAGGATAGTATAGTTCTCAGGTAAGGCTAACGAGAGGGCTGGAGATGCTGCAGCAGGCAGCCAGCTTTCTGTGATGTCTGACAAGTCAAGGTTGTTCCTAGAAATTAGGTTTGAGCTATCCAGTGCATGTGCTGTGAGTGACCTAGCATTGATTAAGGCTCCGTTGATTGGCGTGGGTAGAACATGTCTATTCTGATCAGGCTCCATGAATAGGTTAGGTAGTTTTAAGGCTGTTGCAATGTGCAGGCCATCTAAGGCTGGAAGGGCAACTTCGGAGAGCAAGCATTTGGACTCAGTTGTTTGGTGAGGGTGATGGTGAAATCTTTTTGAAGAAGTTGCTGTGATAGGGCTATCTTTTTCGGGCACATTGTCATTTGTGTCTTCTAAAGTGATAGCAATATCTGGCACAGTTAGTGCAGGCAGTGCTAACACAGGGTCACTAAATTGCAACATTGGTGATGCTGATAGAGGAACATTGGATGGCGGGACAGAAAGTCCTAGCATATGGTCCCTTGATTGCAGCAATAGCGGTGCTAGTTTAGGAATATTGGTGGCAAGATAGTCAGTGTTGACATAGGATCATTGGGTGGGAACATAGAAGCATTGGGTGGCAGCATAGGCAATGATGACATAGAAACATTGGGTGGCAACATAGGCAGTGCTAATATAGGAGAATTGGGTGGCAGCATCAGGGCATTGGGTGGAAACATAGGAGCAATGGGTGTCAATCAACGAACATTGGTTGGCAACAAAGGCAATGCTAGCATAGGAGCCTTGGGTGGCAACATAGGAGCATTGGGTGGCAGCATAGGAACATTGGGTGGCAACATAGGCAGTTCTAGCATAGGAGCATTGGGTGGCAACAAAGGACCATTGGGTGGCAACATAGGAGCATTGGGTGGCAACATTGGAGCATTGGGTGACAACCTAGGCAGTGATAACATAGGAGCATTGGGTGGCAACATAGGAGCATTGGGTGGCAACATAGCTGCTTTGGGTGGCAATATAGGCAGTGCTAACATAGGAGCATTCATTGGGTGGCATTGTCAGTGCATTGGGTTGCAAAATAGGCAGTGCTAGCATAGGATCCTTAGGTGGCAACATAGGAGCATTGGATGGCAACATAGGAGCATTGGGTGGCAACATAGGGGCATTTGGTGGCAGCATAGGCAGTGCTAACATAGGAGCATTCATTGGGTGGCAATGTCGGTGCAGCATTGGGTTGCAACATAGGCAGTGCTAGCATATGATCCTTGGGTGGCAACATAGGAGCATTGGGTGACTACATTAGCAATGCTAGTATTTGAGCATTGGGTGGTAAGACACACATAGGAGCATTCAGTATAAACATGGGCAGCACTAACATAGGACTATTTATTGGCAACAGTGAGACATTCTGTGATAATGTTGGAGGTGTTCCCAAGGTGGCGATGATGGGCATATTTACCTTGTCAGTAGTTGGCATCAAACGTGCACATGATGTGCTGTTCATTTCCTTGTTTTGCATATTTGGTATTGCATCTATTGCTGAGGGGGATCACAAGGCAGAGTCGTGCTGACTTGGGTGATTGCAGGTGTGCGGGACCATCTGAGCTGATTGTAAAAGGACCTTAGGGGATAGGCTAGGCGGAACAAGATATCGTGCCTGCCAGTGTGCTTGTTTCCCCAGGAGGCAGTGCCACCCATGTTTGGTTTAGGTTGGCTGGGTGAGAAAGTGTTTTCTTTGCAAGGGTGCCACGCCTGGCGTTGACCTCAGACTCAGTTTGCTTGCCGGGAGTAGGAAGGTCGGAGGAGGGTGCGCAAAGGAGAGGCTTCATGAACATAGGCGGGCATTCCTTGCGCTAGTGAGAAATGGTTTGGATGTGCTCTCTCCTCAGGTGCGGGTACGTATGGAGATGCATGGCTTGTCTATATTCCTATACCTTAGCCTATCCTGTGTCCCTCCTTCTTGCACTTTCCCGGTTTCTTTGAATGGGGTTTCCTCCTGCAGTGGCATTGCCTTCCTGCAACTCCTCTTGTTGCTTTCTATTTCTGTGTCACTATCCTCTTATCTCTACACCAAGCCTCAATGGCCCTCATAAGGAACTCCCCCATTAGCTATGACTGACCCTCTGCACTGTCCTACTTATTCTGCATGGTCCTCTACCCATCTCTGCTGGGGAACTCTCATTGCACCAGCAATGTCTTTAGCGTGTCCTGCAGTGACCCGGCCTTCCTGCACCTACACCACACCACACCTCTTTATTCTCCCAATATCTGCATATTCTCTCAGAGTGACCGTTCAGGACTACATACCTTCGCACATACCCTCTATGTCAGCGGTTGCCTTTCCGTGTCCACCCTGTTAGTCCCCAGTTCATGGTTGCAGCCTGCAGGAAGGAACAAAGGACCTTTCTGCTGTTTTCTGTCAGAAGGATGGATTCAGTAAGGATTGTCTTTCCCTTAGTTATTCACTAAGACCCATGGACTTTCACATGGAAGAATGATTAATGCAGGGAGTCTGCTTATGTCATTTCTAAGGGATGGGGCCTGAAGATTTGTGAATGGACAAACTACCTTTCACCAATAGTCATGAATGTATGCTGGGCGATGGCATTGATACAATGCACTACATTGTTCGCCTCTATTGATTCTACCCATTGTCCCAGGGGGAAAAACACTGCATTACACCTGTTAGATTCTGAGCATTCTTTAACGCAAGAGAAGAATGGACAACATGTTTACCTGTTGAAATAATAGTTTCCAGGGCATTTCCAGGTCCCTTGAGCAAAGCTTGACCTATTGCCTGAAGGCAGGATGGCTGTACAGATTCATAGAGGGTTAGAGAAGATGTCCCCTGTAGGAAGGGTGGATACTGGGAATTTTTCAGGTATGAAAATAGCTTTTCTCCGATAGGAATTGTGGGTGCTGAGGAGTCTCCCATGGACAAAAACCCTGTCAACTATAGGAAGGATACGTTTGTGTGTTTCAACAAAGGCCAAAGACACATGTACCTGTAAGTTACACAAGGAAGAACTATGCAAACACAGGTTATTCCAGTGTTGCAAGAGTTGGTTCTGGTGATAAGCAACAGGTGGCAAACTAGCCCTCTCTAGGATGGATTGTTTCATGGGAGTTGACCCAGGATGAACAGTTAATTAAGTGTGGGAGGCATGGGTTTGGGGTATTCACCAGAGTTAGAGAATGTGGTCATCTGCAAGAGAGACAATGTCTGGCGATTTAGACAAAGAGAGCAAATATGTGAGGAACAGACTGGGAGAGTGGCTGTAAGCCTGATGACTAAAGCTGAGCTCCCATACCACTCTTTTCAAACACCCTTAGCAGACAGACCAAAGGCCTCTGGCAAAGCTCCCATAGCTCACCCATGTGCATTATAGACAAGCGGAAGACCTCAGTCAGATGTGATGGTTGATTAACAACCCACAATTACAATGGGAATTAGAAATAAAAACAAGACTGGGTTCATGTGCTTAAAACAGGAGTTAATACATTCTGTCACCAGTCAGAAGGATGGATTCTGGGATTCACTCACCCAGAGATATACAATATAGAACTGAAAGTAACAAACAGTTCTATGTCTTCAACCAAATACAAACAACATTCCACTTATAGAAAGGACACGTTCGGGGGAGTCACAAAGGTGTATAAAACGGGTAAACTATGCGAACAAATGATTCTATGAGTTCATAAGGCGACAGGAACTGTTGAACCTAGGAAAGATGGGGTCTTGTAGGGATGGAGAATCAGTCATCTACAAACCATTGAGCATCATCATTCTCTTCAGAAACTGGGAAATGTCCTTGAAGGATCGGTGGGCATCTGGTGATTCACTCAGGGAAAATACCATTGGTCACATTCAGAAAGGATGGTTTCTGGTCTGGTTATTAAGCCATAAGATAGCTTGGCAAGCTAAGAATTTGCCTTAGATGTTTATTTTTAGCCTAGAGAACACAGGTTTGAAAACCCAGCAAGTCCAAATCAGCCCTTAACCAGTTTGAGGTCTACAAATAAATACCATTTAAATGGCTAATAATAATGCCTACTATCACAGGACTTAGAAGCAGGAGGACTTTCAACACAAAATCAGTATTTTTAATTGTGAAGCAGAACTTCTCAAAACAGTATAGGCATCTGGAATTAACATAGGTACTTAACCTCCAGTTTCTCAGACAGGAAGGTCCACAGTAAGGCCACAGGGATCCAAATCCCCACACCCTCCTCCAAGATAGGATGGGGTGAAGTGGTTAGCCCAGGGATAGAGCCTTTCACATGTAGTGCAGGATGTGCTCAATGGTTCTGAGCAGGTATAGAAAGTTGTTCATTTCAAGTAGTGGATAGGCCCAATAAGACTAACACAGAAACAAAATGTTCTCTCTTTGAGCGTTGATAGATTTAGAGCTGTGCACAGGAAGATGGGCTTTGGGAAACTGGCACAGACAGGGAAGATCAAAATCCATATGAACACCACCCAAATTAAAACTCTGTGCATGTATGAGAACTGCATGGGGATGTCTAACTCACCACCCCACCATTTGAAAGGCTAAAGACAGGAAATGATTAGTCAGTTGCTTCTTGGGCTCTTCTTGGATGCCTCGCATTGAGGTTGTTAAATTTACCTGATCATCTTTTCCTTGGTATCTGTCTAAAGGCATGAACTCTCTAAGTGATTTTGGACACTAGGCCAATGCATTGCCTGGCCACTTACTGCAAGCACTCCTCTAGAGATGAGGAGTTCAGTATTCATGCACATTCATTCCTTGTCCTGTCTCTGAAAAGATGTCATCCAACGGCGAGCTGCACACTATTTCCTGATATGTTTCCCCTTGTATCAAGCCATGACCATCAGTGGAACACTACCCTCCACCCTGTTACCTTTTCCACCATGCTCGCAGCTCATGGCTGCTCCTGCCCATGACCCCCTTCCTTTATGCATCGGCATCACCTTCCATCCACTTCCCTCATCCAATCAAGCTGAGCGGTTTACCGTCTTGCTTCATTTGTTGACATCTCATTAGGGATGTGAACATTTTATGGACTATGGTTATCGGTGGCTCTGGGAGAAAATGTGAAGTGAAAATAAAGAAAAACATACATCATAAAAGAACATACTCTCGTCAGAATCCCCAAAGAATTTGTTTGTATCCCATTGTTTCCCGAACACTTTTCGAGTGACAGGCCTGCTAGGCTCAGGCAGTGCTTTGAAGGGTTCAGAATTTAGGATAATGTTCTTTCAGCTCAAGGATGAATGAATGTTGGGTGGGCTTTGGCTTGGCTCTCTGCGTCTCCAATCTAGTTTCTGTCTGACTGACATGGTCTTTTTTCCTCTCTCTGACTGTGTGGGCCGACATTTTGGTAGAGGCCAGTAGCTTGCACCTGCATGTCAGCAGACTGTGCTGGATGAACCTGCCCAACCTACAAACACTTGCATCAGTTTTACCAGGGCCAGGTCTCTCTGTAGCATGATGTGAGTTGAGGTTGTAAAACAATAATGAGCTGCGGAATTTGAAGCCTAAGTACAATAATCAAAATTAAATACAGGCAGAAGCATGTTGAAAGGAACATTCATAGATGTGGACGGTCCCATCATCATGATAGTTTGAAAGCTAGATCAGGACAGGACTCCAACTAAGACTACAGTTTGTGTCCCAGTGTCATAAAAGAACATGTGGGAAGGGGTTGTAAGCCTTGCTGAGGGGTCATGGCAAGCTCCTTGAAGAAGTGCATGCTACACCTAATTTAGCATGTGATATCACGCATGCACAATCATGCTGCCACATGCGCATGCCGTGCGCTGGCTGCAGTAGATGGAGTAGATAAGTTTGTTTTTGAATCAGATATGACATCTTTCACCTATCACAGAAACAAGGGGGGCTGCAACTGACGATCAGCACCCAAACAGAGCCAGCAACATCACTATGCAGCAGAGGCAGCTTTTGTTTGCTGGCTTTGGGTGGCACCTGAGGCGGCTTTGACATTGAAAACGATTTAAAGTTGGTGGCGACGAGTGAATATTCACAGTGGCTGAGCATTGACATCTCCCAAGAATTAGCGGAGGGACCAAGTGTAAGGAATTCCCTAAGAAAGGCAGGGAGAATATCCCGAGAGAATTTTTTTTTAACTAATGTGTTGAAAGGATGCATATAACATTGAGAAAAAAGGTGGTAAAAGGCCATACAAGTTACAATTGGTTCTCCCCAGTAACACATGAACAAATCCAGCAGATGTGAAGGTCAGAAGGCTCTAACAAGGGGCATGGTTTATAGAGTAACGGGTGCTAGCTAAAGGGCGAGCTTTATGAGACCCTGAAAACATGTATTTTGGGTCACTCAGTATGGTCTCAGGTTATCGGGTCTGCATACATTTTAAGTAAAATGTCACTGGCCCAATTTGTAAATAAATCACTGCCTGTAAAATATTTTTTTTTAAAAAAAACTCTCACAGTCCGTATACAAACAATTTAGTCAGGGGAGCTCATTTTGTTAAAAGTAGTAATTGCATGCAAGGGGCCACACATGCTACTTAGAAGGTATATGGGATGTTAGGCCAATTACATGTAATTTTACATTTTTTTTTTTAAATGGACTGCAATAAGAAAGGGTAAATACAGGAAAAATCACTGTCACTCTGCCATTGCCATTGTATTATAAATTGTGTATATTGTGTAAGTACCCAATGCAGATTATGTTTACAATGGATTCCTATGGGATCCAGCTGCTTTTAGCAGTTGTTAAATGCAGCCAGATTCCATAGAAATCCATTCGTTTTACGCCTGCATGAAAACATCATGTGGTTTTGCAGGTAGAGTGGGAATGAGGAGGAGGACATATATTCCCCCCTCCTCTCTTTCACTCTGCCTGCATGCGATGTTTAAAATGCCCTGAGGGGTAAACAAGTGTAAAGACTGGCATAAGCCTTATAAGCACTATTTTTACACTTATTTTATTGTCCCCACCACTTTTAAAATGAGCCCCAGCAAGTAAATTGCCCTCATTCTGTAAATAAATCACAAATGAGAAAGGGGAGCGGGACAAATAGCACAAACCGCTTTGCAAGGATTCAAAGTGCATTTTGGGAACACCAGAAGGACCTCATGTTTTATGTTTGACAACTATGTTTGTGATAGTGATTTAAGATGAAATCCTTCCGAGCACAAAATGTAGACTGTGTTTGATGTACATGTTGTTTGCCACAACACTCGCCCCAATTATAAAATTTCCACAAACCTTGAGACGTATATATTCTTTTGGACAGTTTTTTTTTCTTACAATATTTGGATTATCCCTACAAGCATTCCTTCTCCTGCAAGCACTGGAACTTTAGTGTACAGCAGAGGGCAAATTGTAGGGTGAAATATGTCTGTGGAACCAAATGTTGTGCTCCGGATTTTGAGGGGGTCAGGACACCCTTAACCCACCCAACCTCCCCTGGTAGTTGCGAGGATGCTCCAGACTACACACATCCAGTTCCAGATTCTGAGTTTCAAGCCTGCTCAGTGCCCAGGGCAGCCTCAGTTACTCCTACAGCTGCACTTGTTGTGTGCAGGCACCTTACCCTTTCCAGAATGGGGGCACCTGCCAATCAGCCGATGTAGCCCTGTCGGGCAAAATACATGAACATACATAGCTGCCAATAGGCCCAATGTCATGCCTGACACCATGAGCTAGTCGTGTCTTTTAACTATGCAGGTTGGGACTTGTAGGCACACACTTACGATATTAAAAACCAAACTTTACCTCCCAGCATGCAAGGGCCGGCTTATGGGGGCCACGTGGCAGTTATGAACACTGAGGATGAAATAACATAGCCTGTCCATGACAAACTGTGGTACAGGAGGCAAAGGAACAGCAAACACAGCAAAAGGTTCCTCGTTTGACTGCCTAGTGCAATCCAGAAATCTCAAAGTTCAGTCTTTAAGAGCCAAATCTCATCCATGTTTTCAAGAAGGCACACAAAATGCATTTGAATAATAGTACCCCAAATAAGAGTTACTTGCACAGTCCGGGGTATTCCTGCAAACCTGGCGTATGTGGGGCTCTCATGTACCACCGGACTTGGAGACTAGCAGTCCAGACCATGGCAAAACCCCATATATGATGTTATTAACAAAAATAAAAAAAATAAAAAAAATGTTAAAACAATTGCACTAAACACGGCACAGGGATACAACACCGAGGGTGGACATGGAATTAAATAGCTCTGATTTCTCAAGCTAAACTGAATACTTAGTTTGCTATTTATTTTCTGCATAATACTTTTATTGTGCATCACCTTAATTGAATATGACCGATTTTTGCTAATTGTCAAGATGCTTTTTTACATTGATGTGCATTTCATTAATATGCATTATAATTGTATCCACTAAGGGAATTATGTTTTAAAATGTTGCTAATTGAGTAAAGGCAGATCGGGTTTATTATAATGCATTACCCTTTGCTGTTCATGCTGTTGTTGGGGGGCTACATAATACAAATAATTAAATCGCTCATTAGTTAGTGTTTATTGTATTTTTAATCTGCCATTCAGTGCAAGAGGGAATACGACACTGATTTAGAAAGGTGTACCAAGAGATACATTTGGTGATGCCAAATGCCGATTTCGAATTCATGTATATTTTTGCCTCTCACTTGGCTCATATTGGAGGAAGTTATATTAACCAGTCAAGCTAAGAGATCATAATTTATCATTAATCCAGTTCTGAGAAGGTTTCCAGAGATTTCCAACATTTTAAAAATGATTGAATTAAAGTTCTGAAGTTGCTCAAATATGGTTTAACCCTTGAAAACAGCAAGAAGACCCTTCCACTGGCTTCAATTCTAATTTCTAAACCCTATGTTCATTGAAAATATGTTTATCAAATAAAAAACAGGCTACCTTTCTTCTAGCTGTTGATATTCTGAAATGTTATAATTGTAGCAATCACCCCCGCGTATGGGGCGTAGATGGACGGTAATTTCACACCACACCGAGCCTTCATGAGGGATGTGGCATGTTACCGGTGATGTATGCCCCCGACAAGCTGGTGATAGCTATTCAAACCCTGAAGTTGCTTATTGTGTGAGCCAATCTCCCGTAAATAAAACAAAATACAAGATGGCTGCCACCATGGGAAAGGGGAAATAGTGCCTTTTCTATTTCTATGACAGCTGCAGACGGGAGGAGCGCCGGGACCGGAGCACAAAGTTCTGGTCCAACAGGTAAGTGGGGAGGGATGGGTGAGTGGGGAAAGGGTGCTGAATGTCTTTGGGTTGAGGGGGAGGGTGGGGCATGGAGAGGCAACAGGAGGATGCTCCCTGTTGCTTCCCCACAATCAAAATGGACGGGCCTTCGTTGGCTGGAAAAAGTCAACATTACACAGTGTGTTCTTGCTTGCTTTTCCAGCTACTTGATTAGATGAGTGTCTTCCCCAAGTGTGATTAATATTTCATTGTCCCATATTTCAAATGAGCCTGTTAAGGATTTCAATCAAGCGACACACACCTTAGTCTTGGCCCAGCATGCAGCGCACAATTGAAATGCTTATGGTAGAGATTACATTAAAAATTGAGATGATATAACACTCATATCACACCCCCTTTTCAAATACCCTGGGTCAAAATGGACCATGAACCAGGCTGGTTGATAAAATAGAATATTGAAAATGAAAAGAATCACATAATTTTTAATATGGGGCAGCAATCACCAATGGGGTAATACGAACAATAGGAATGGAGGCAATGAACAAATTGCTCTCTTACCTGGTGACGTTCTTTCGATGGGATGGTCCAATGACGTATTCCATATCTATGACAGTAATCACCACAGCTGTGGTGCTTCCGAAAATCTTTTGGCGTCTGCGTCCTGCATCAATGATGTAGATACGCTGTCCTCGAGGGCCTCCGTCGAGCTGACGTCACCGGATGTTATAAGTAGGACGCACAACGCCCGTAGCCTCAGTTGTAGTTTTTTCCTAGAATGTGTGGCACCAATCTTCTGCCAGTATGACCACAGAAAGTCTTGCAGAAATGTAAGCTGCAATCGCATAAGAAATTCTGTAGTGGGGAAGGCAGGGAGGGAGCGATATGGAATACGTCGTCGGACCATTCCATCGAAAGAACGTTAGCAGGTAAGAAAGTAATTTGTTCTTCGAGGGGATTGGGTCCTCCGACGTATTCCATATCTATGACAGACTCCCAAAGCAGTACCAACGTAAGGAGGTGGGAAAATAATTTAGAATATACAAATTTAGAATGCCCAATCAAATTGCAGAGTAAGGGACCACCTTGCCAAAGGCCAGATCGTGCCCATGGATAGAATCTAGGGAGTAGTGACGTACAAAAGTATGGACCAAAGCCCAAGTGGCTGCTTCACAGATGTTATGAATAGGAACACCCCTCTGTAGGGCAGTAGAGGCAGCCATACCCCTAGTCGAATGGGCCCGTAAGCCTACTGGAGGGTCCTTACCCGCCAGGCGGTAACCTTCAGAAATTGCCAGAATAATCCATCTAGACAAAGGGCCTGATCACGACTTTGGTGGTAACCCTTAAATCCGGCGGTAGCGCTATTACCAAATCAGGACTTCGGCGGATTTCGCCCCAGCTCTTAGCAGGCTTTACTACACACGCCTCTAACATAAGCATTGGACAAGGGTAGAATTCTCCACCTAGCTCTTTGCCGGTTGGATCTCAGAAAAATGATGTCATATTTATGGGGTGATATTTACAGTGTCCAGAAACCTCCCAGAGTTACTGGAACTAAAATCTAATTTTGTCACAAACACATATTTACACAATTGCAACCTTTTAGTAAATCAGATACACAGGGTACATATTTTTTTCCTCACATTTCAATCCAAACCCGCAGTCTGTGAGGCCTGGTTTTGCTCCTCTACCAGTTTTTTGCACTTTTCACTTTACATTTCTCCAAATACTACAACTTTACACATGAGTGGGGCTTGTCATAAGGAAGATATGTACAACATTTTACATTTGCAACATGGATGCTTTTCTTGTAATTCCACATATATCACCATTTCTGTCCCCTTGGTGTCACTACATTCTACCAAGTTTTAAACTAAAGGCCACAAATTTACTTTTACACTGTGAACATTGTACATTGTTACCAATTTTGGTTGATGAGTTAAAAGTCTTTAACGTTTCCTTATGGAATAGTCTTTAGAACAAATGGGAGTCACTGCCTGTCATTTGTTTTCTTTCCAGCTGACACCAATTGGCATTTCGTTTCAAGCAGGATGGGGGTTCCTTCAGCCTGATTAAAGTTTTAAGGTCTTTCACACCTCTGGGGTCCTTCCCTGAGAATTGCATTGTCCTGTGTTCCAACAGAGACGAAAATCTGTTAAACCCTATAATTATCAGTGGGTTGGCAGGATCTGCTGGAAGAGATAGCCGTTTTGGCAGAAAACCTGTTTTTCAACTTTGTAACTCAAGCCACCCTGGGTTTAACTTCTTTCACTTTGGATCTTAAATCCAGAATTAAATAAGCCTGTTATTTAAATAACACATGTGATATATTTCCCCAGTAACAACCCCCTTTATATTTCTAAAGACAAGTAAACATTTTATATACCAATGTACTGTTTTCAAACACAGGCATTCGTTTTTCCTTATTTTGTAAGCACCCTATTTTCACACGTTGTGCAAGCTGGCATTTCTTTCTTTAATTCAGTTTTGGGCAGCTCACTCATATTTCCACAATGTCCTTGCAGCTAAAGTAATTTTCCTTTGAATGCATGAGTTTTATCTGAACACTGACCATGTATATGAAACTGACCAGGCTCAGATAGTTAAAGTTCTTTTGAAGACAGCTGATGTTTGCTAGATTGTAAAGAAAATGAAGACATGTTGCTGTGTTAGTTAAAATAAAGATCCCTGCTGATTTCTTTCCAAGCTGCTTTGACTGGGCCCTTCCATTCAGGAGTTATGCCCGGTTTTACAGAGGCACAAGGACTTCTTCTGGGCATGGCAGGGCCTTTTCGATCATAGTAGTTTCATGAGGAATGGATGAATTTAGCATCAAGTAGCATTTTTAAAGGTGAACAAGTTTTCATTTGGAAAGGTAATATTGTTTTTTCAGCAAAGCATTGCTGCCTCTTTCCCTTATTTCCAAATAAATGTCTCAGAGCACGCTGGCATGCTCCTGCAGTGTGTCCCCTGTTCCACCCCACCTCAAATGTGGGTGGCAGGAACATGCAGCCAACTTTTGGTTGTTAAAAACGTAGTTTTGAGATACTGGTACGCACAGGAGCAAGCACAGCCATTTTGCTGTGTCTTGCACAAATGCAGCAAAGTGATGTGGTAAAGCACTGCTAAGTGGGCCAATATATCCCACAAGCCATAGATGTGTAATTTAAAAGCCCAAGTGAATTGGGGCCACAAAACCATTGATTCAGATACAACTGAAATACACTGCAACACTGGTAATGTGCAGTTCTTTGAATCCAGAGAGCTGGAACATAAACTATCCACAAGGAAAGCAAAGGTCCTGTTCCTGCTTGCCTTGGAGCATGGTGTTCACTAGCCTGAGGAGTAAGGTAAGCCCTTTTGGGCAACGGCAAGCCTATTGATGCGTTTGCTGTACATTGAATTACTACCAGTAGCAGAAGTCTGCCATGAAACATTGCACTGCAACTTTGCTTCTTGTCGGCTTTCATTCTGCTGACAACACGTATGGGCTTCATCTCTTTGGTTCTTTATACATCATTTGGAAATAACTGCCCTCATCCTAGGCCACCTGGTATGTTCATTTGTGCATTGTGCAGCCTCTCCACCTGGCCCTCTTTCCTCCACCTCTATGGCACCCCTATGACACTCTCCATCACCCCATCTGCTCTAACTGTTATTCTATTGCCTATCATTCCTCACAAAGTCTGGAAGATTTTTTTTTAAAAGATCTTTTGGCCTCTTATCCTGGCCTACCTATTGCTGACACCTACGTTAGTGCTACTTCCAGTCAGACTATCACTAATGTTTTCTTCTCTGTCCCCTCTCCAGACCTATGGACCTCTGATCTGATATATACCCTCTCCCCGTTTTCCTCTTCACGCATTGTGGGATGTTTTCACCCACGCATCCAAGCCCTACAACAGTACTGTGAATTGCTGGTAGAAGAAACATCAGAATGGCCACTGGAAAGCATGCTGCTCGCCAGAAATCTCCAGAAAAAGCGCAGTGAAAACCTGAAAGATAGGCCACCATCCACTTTTGCCTCTGACAGTGTTAATACAGGAGACCATTGCCAGACCCCATCCTTTGGCTGCACACAGAGTAAAATCAGTGCAAAGGAATACAGAGCTGTTCAAAAATCCGTTTTTATTTGGTGTCAAAAATTGCAAAAATCATGGCTCACAAAACCACCAAAAAGATCCAACCTTCTTGTTGGGTGTTCTACATGACTCTACTGCAAGAAACCACACCAATACAATATCAGCAAGAATCCCATGCTATCAGAGCAAAAATCCCCTTCTAAAGACAGCTGTCAAAAATGGGTGCAGTACAGTTGCTCGCCTCCGACAGGTGCTGGCGATTCTAAATCCTGACAGGAGAACTGTATTTCAGAAACTAAATATGCCAGAGAAGAGAATTCAAAATGCCATACAGAGTGCCAGACAGTGATTTCATGTTGAAAGAGACTTGATTTAAAGAGATATTGCTTATTTTAAAGTTTATAAATGTAGGTGTTTTTTTTTACAAGGAACTCTGTTACAATTGACTAGAAGGCAACCTGATGCAGTTCAGACTTCAAAAGGCTTGCTTTTCATGAGAATCCTTCACACCTGGGGACTCCACACCAGAAGGCAGGATATCGCATGGTCATGTTGATTAAGAGGGAGGAGATTTTCCCTGCAGCTGGCAGGAAACAAGACAATGGATTCTTTCAACTGAATAGAATATGCTATATGCTGATTTGGGTGTAACTGGTCAAACAACTGCTCTGGGAGAAACAAGACATGTGACCTCTGAGTCAGAGCCAAGCTTCTGGGTGTGGAGATAAACCAATGGGTGAATTCAATTGAGAGCAAATATATGTTTTATAAAATTGCGATTTAGAAAGTGTTCCAAGCTGACAGAAATTTACAACTTTGAGAGTCTTAAAATGAAAAATGCACTCACAGTTCAAGACTAAGTTGGACGCCGTGGGATGTTCTGAGGCCAAGCCCCATAATTATTAATATTGTGGATGCAGTGTTTATGCTAGAAACCTAAGAACAGTAATATGCTCAGAGAGGGTGTGTAGGTCTGTGTAAAATTGTGGGCCGGACCAATATTGCGAAACCCACCAAAATCGCGAATCAGTTGTCATTTCTGAACTAAAGCTCTTAGGAAAATCAGAGTTGGAACAGAATGTACCTTAAGTAATCTGTGAGGTGTACATGTATTATGAACAACTTGTGTATCTGGGAAACATGTTTGTTATCAAAAATTAATTTTCTATGAGAAAGCAAAGGGGAGTATTCTTTCCTTAAGCCATAAACACAGCATCACTCTGACACACTAATCCTTTCTACAGTCAGGTCACAGGGAATCCTCTAACCTATCAAATCCTCAGTGGGTTGGGCATGAAGAGTCAGCCTCCACACCCACTTTGAAAACACATAAAAAGAGACTGCTTTGGACAGGCAGGGACACACTTCTTTCCACTACTCACTGATTCCTTGCAAAGTGCTCTGCCAGAAAACTCCAGATCCAGACACACTCCAGAACCAAAACTCTAGAACCCAAACTCTAGAACCTTGGAGAAGGAGAGGCCTAATCTACAAGCTGAACTCTTCCCAGCATGCTTCAGAATCTAGCAACCTGATTCTAACCCCTAAACTTCAAAGGGCTCTCACCTTCAACAGCCGGGCCGTGCTGTTTGATTCTAGCAAGGAACCCTGTGCTAGAACAAGGACTCCAGACCCAGAAAGCAGAGCAGTATCCAGAACCCGTCAGATCCCATTTCAGAGACCGCAGGCCGCCGTGCAGTGCTGAACGCAGAACCTAGAGGGCCTGAGACCTGTCCGGTTGCGAGAGAACCGCAGCCAAACCCTTTAACCAGATCTTTGACGAGGCACATTCTATTCCAAAACTAGGAGTGAGTATCGAGTCTAGAACTTTCGATAGTCATCTCTTAGTCTAAAGTAATGTTATCCCATCAATTTCAACCTGTCCAGAACAGCATTTAGAATTTTGGGTCCATCCTGTGATTTGAAATCTGTAAAAGCGCCATCTGTCATTCTGAAATCTTGACTTTATTTCTGAAAATCTACCTCCACAGAAACGTCCGTATCTTTTGGACCATATGTCCTAGAAGCGAAATCTAACTGTTATTTTAAAGTTAAGATCCTCAACTCATAGTTTTTCCATAATCGCAATTTACGCACGCAGAAAAAGTGCCACGAATTACAATTTAGCTCAATCTCACCACATGTTAAAAAATCATTGCTTCTTGCGTTCCGCTGCTGAAATTCATTTTCAATCTGATAATCATTCATGAATCATTGCTGGTGTTGACCTGAACCAATCTAAAGTAACTATTACTCATCCTGAATCTTCTTTAGTGAATTAAAATCATTTTAGCATATTTTTCACATTCTCTGCAACTACCTTCAAAAGTATTTTTGCCTGTTTAAAATCATACCAGTTTTCTCTAAGCTTGCTGGGGGAACTGGAATTGAACTGCATTCGTGATTGTATTCCTGAAACCTGTGTGCTCTTCTTTCCATCTCTCCATATTGCATAGGGGGGGAGTGAGTTGTCACAAGGGAGAAAGTGATCATATTATCTCTTGTTGAAACCATATCAAGTTTATTTCTGTGTTGTATTCTTTCCCACTATTGCATCTCCTTGAACCATAAAAGTATTCTCTGCTACCTTATCCTTCCTATTACAACTCCTCAGTGATTAAAGAGAGTGTGCTATTGTAATATTACCCATTGTTGATCACTACTATACTCATAAGTGTGCTATCAAATATTATTTTATTCATAAAAGTGTGGTATATATTGTTTAATTCTTCAAATAAATCTTTTAAATTGCAAAACAAACCAACTTCTTGGCTCAGTGAGGTCAGGGGGATTCAAAGAGAGGGGCGTGATATAAGGGTTCATCGTCCAGATTTAAGAACTTTGACATAAAAATATATAAATAAGGGCTTCCATTGGGCATCCCAAACTAGGCATTGACTTAGTTGGAGTACCGCATTGAAGTCACTTACAGATTGGGGGCTCGTAACGGGACTTCTGGATTAGAACTACCACTTGTGCAGCATTAATACAGTGTGCTAACTGACAGGATACATAAATCCGGTTGTATCACCACGCTGTGTTACGCAGTAAAAGCACCCCTCAAAAGGTAACGCTCTCAGGAAATGGTCGGTTTTGAAAAATGAAATAAAATTCTGTAAGTCAGGAAGGAAATCAATTTCCAGAATGACGACACTGGTAGACATCAAGATAGCGAGAGAACACCACTTACATAAGCTATTTGTGAGAGGTGAGTGGGCTGAGCAGGACCAGAATGTGTGGTTGCAGGCAATCACACAACAGGTCACTGCAACTGGGTTAGATAACTGGAGAGATCAGGGCCCCTTACACGTGGCCCTGAGTAAATTATACATGGCCCCTAAGGCCAATGATGAGCACGACAAGATTGTCAGGATAGTGGCATATTTATATTTATATATGGGAGCCATACAGTGCAAATGTGCTGAAGGCCAAGATCTGGCAAGTAGGCAACTGATGGCATTAGAGAAGGCCCAATCTGACCTGGACTCTTCTGAGCAGAGGCTGCAGAGGAGCCAGGAGTCAGAAAATTATAGTAGACAGTATATCATTAAAATAAAAGAGGATATGGGTATCCTGCAACAGGAAAAGGCAGACCAGGAAACCAGATTTCTGGCCTTGCAGAAGGAGTACCAAGACGTTTGGACTCCCTACTGCAGAGCCAGAAAAAGCTGGAGCAACAACTGGACTTCAACAGGGCATGCGCAGAGCAGGTAGTCACCCTGCAAAGCCACCTAGATAGGGAGAAGGCAGAGAGCAACAAATTATTTATGAAAGACTAGGCACCCAGGCAGAATTTGAGGAAGAGCGCCAGAAAGCTGGTGCACTTCAAAGGCAGAGGGACGACCTGGCGGCACAGATGCAGGCTCTTACTCAGGAAAGGGACACCTTAGGCCAGGAAGTCTGCCACTTAAAAAGGAAAATGGAAGAAAATCACCTGGCCCTCCAGGCACTGGGTGACCTCCAAAAAGAGCATCAGAACTTGTTAGAGCACACCAGGAGGGTGGAAGATGCTCTGGAAAGAAAGGAGCAGGCCAGTAGGGACGGGACTCAGGAGGTAACCCTCCCGCAGCAAAGACTGACCCAGTACTCCATGACTAACCAGGAAGCACAGAGAGAGAATGAGGCTCTCCGTCAGCACAATGATAGGCTCCAGCAACAGGTAGCCATGCAAGAGAGACTGATAGAGTCTAGTAAGGCATTGATTGAGGAACTGAAAGCACAGGCTCTGGCAGGGCAACAGGGAGCAGGGGCTGATAGAGATGAGGTTCGCTGGGAAAGGGAAACACCTGAGCATAACCTCAGGAGCCCTAGTACCAGAGGCCTCCATCTCTCCCAGTCCCTGAACTCTGCCACCCCCATGTCCCCAGGCGCACATGAGCCCAGGGCCACAGGGATGGCAGATTACTATCCAGTCAGAAGTATGGGGCTCATAGGCCAGTACCTCCCAGGAATGGATGGGCGGGCATCCGGGTATGGGCACCCAAGTACAGTGCAATGTAGTGGGGAACCCCGGGAGGGTAGGCCCTCTAAGGGCATTCTGAAAACCTCTGCCCAGTTAGGTCAGTGGGGGGGTACCCATCAAATCCTGGGAGCAAGGAGGAATCAGAACACTCCTCTGAGCATCACAGGACACAGGAGACCAGGTCCCCACATTCTGCCAGCCATTCCCAGGCTCGCAGAATCCGGGAAAACCTGGAAGATCAGACAGGCACCTCTGGGAGCAGTGCTTCTGAGTCAGAGGATGAATGGACCAGGTTTACCCGAACCAACAAGGCCAATAAGGCAAAAAGGGCCTTGCTTAAGGACCCCCTTAAAACAGATCAAAGCAATAAGGAGCGTCATCACTCCTTACCATAAGAACTCCAAGTATTCTGTTTGGGAACACTTGGAGCTCTTGGAGCAAATGATGGAGACTTTCCATTTAAAGGACAGCAGTAGCTGCATTCAGTATGTAAAATGGACATTCTCCCCAGAATACTCCAGTTTTTTTGCGGGGCTGGAGGACCAAAATCATTCAAGATGGTCCACCTATAGGATGGCTATCTTGAAACACTTTTCTGTTCACCGAAATCCCCAAGTGGCTCGCAAGGCAGCCTACAATTTGCAATGTGGGAAGGATCAGGCCCCACAATAATTTGTGCCGGAGTTGAAGCGTGCCTTTGCGCAGAATACCAAAAGGGTGCGCACGGATAGCAAAGAAATTGTTAATACGTTTTTCCATGCGCTACCCAAATACATCATGACCCAGCTAGTGAGAGATTTTCATGAGAAAAGGTCACTCGACTGGGTCATTGAACAGGCCACCCGAATCTATGAGGTGCAAAAGCCCATAGAAAATAGAAATAATGCCCAGAAAAGCCCCAAACCAACCAGCACCACTGCTGCTGCTAAGGTGGCAGAGGTAAAGGTTGCCCCCATTTTGGATTTGGAGATGGGGGGGCCTAAAATCTTGCCTGCACAGAATAATTCCAAGCCCAGAAAGCCCTCGGGCCAGTCACAGACAGAGAGCCAAGGAGGTAGTCCCACAAATGGGGTCCCTCACTCCCCTGACTATGTAAGTCCCTGCTACAAGGGAAACCGACCCATCCTGAGTTATGTGTGGACTCCTCCAGCCCAAGGGGGGGGGAATCCAACCAAGCACCTAACCCAGGGAACTTCCCTCCTAACTTCCCCCAGGAGGGCAGGAATTCACCAACCCTGGGCAGAACTTTTTCCCCAGGTATCCACCCAACTTCCAACCCCAAAATCATCCATCCTTCTTTCCCCACTTCCCTGAGCCCAGACAACCTAATCCGGGAGAGGGGAAGCCAAGGGTGGAGGGGAACCCAAATCTTCCCAACCCGGGGTACTACCAGAGAAGTGATAGCTACCCTTCCTGGGATCAGCCCAGGGGAGAAAACAGAACCCCGTATCAGCCTGAGCGGGTTTCACAGTTAGAGCACCAGGTCCAAAATATGGCACAGGATGTGGGTTGCATGCTGATGGCTCAGCAGAACCCTCAGATGAGCATACCGGCACAGAATGCCCCAAACTCTGGACCTGGTGCCCCAGAACAATGACGGGGCAGCACCCTGGCAACCCACTGGTTACCAGGGGGAGACACAAGGGGAAGGGGGGTGTAAAGCCTTGGAGGAAGCTTCCTTCCCCACTTGTAAACAGCCCCTGGAAACCCAGGAACCGGAAACAAAATCTACTACCCCTGAAAGTCTGCCACCCAAGGAGCAGAGAGGAGGTAGGAGAAACAAAGGACCCAAACAGTCCCACTTTGAGGAGGAGGTACAGATCTTCCAATTTGAAGGAGAGGAATCCTCAGAGGATCCTGGGAAAATAATCTTCTCCTTCAGAGATGGGGGAACTCCTCCCAAAGAAAAATGGGTCCCAAGGGATTCAAATCCAGACTGGGTAGATGTGGGGACTGAGCTAGCGCCGCCCATCATCCTACCCCAGAATCAACAACATGAAAATCCCCTGGTTCAAACCCATCCTGGTGACTGATTCCAAAAAGGGGGGGCGGCCAAGAACCGGAACCAGGGGAACCCAAAACTTCTCCTATCTCTAGTTCCCAATGTTTTCTTTCATATTCCCAAGACTCTCCACAGAATTCTGCCCAAATCTCTTCTCTCTCCATGTCTAAAACCAGAAAATTAGCCCACCAGTTGTCCAAAAATGTGCATTATCTGTGCCCCCTTGCGGGAAAGGAGGGAAGATACTATGCCCCGGTACAGGGGCAGGGTGAAATTTTGGCACTGGTGAACACTGGGTCCCAAGCGACCCTTCTGTCCAGAAAGGCCTTTGATGAACTAAATTCAGGAAGGGGGGAGAAATACCAAATTCCTCTCACCTCTCTTCCTGGACAACTTCAGAACTTTGACGGGAAGGAGATTCCCGTCAAGGGGACTGCGGATTTGGACATTAAAATTGGGCGACACAAGGTGAAACACCCGGTCATAGTAGTAACTCCAGAGGGCATCCCTTGGGTACTAGGGAATTACCTGTTGAGAAGGTTGTCACCCCTAATAGATTGCGTAAACAAGGTCCTCTGGACCCAGACTAGCCTACCAATAAAATTGAAACAGAGTGTCAACCATGTTAGTCTAAACGGCACGTGCCACATGGTTGAACAAAAATCTGACCAAGTCGAATTTCACTTCCAGAACAACCAAATTCCAGACGTGACAGTAATGGCAGTAGGACAACAGACTGGTGATGGGGGGTCCTCTCTATTTCTGAAAATCAACCTTCCTTCCAGTTTAAGGTGGTATTCCACACTGGAAGGAAACACTCTGAAATTCTTTACCAATCCACAATCAGACATTCCCACTCCTATAGTCCAGAAAGATGTGAAATCAGCTCAGAGCCTGGCTGATATTCAGCAAAATGGAGAGCAGTTGTTCATCCCAGTTCAGTTAAATGAAAGGGAGGACTCTGTTCTCGCCCGAGTGTGTGTGAACCACAGTAAGAGCTTCATCAGCGAAGCCATGTTCCGCCAACTCCCAAAAGATCCAGCCATTCCCACATTCAAACTGATAGACAAATGGGAAATGGATCTGGAAACACCCAATTCCAAACATCTCCTGCTAAGCAGGTGTTGCTCAAAATCTCCATTGGCAACAAGAGCATAGTCCATAATTGTTGGTCATGCGAGACGTCACTGCCGCCTTTTACTTAGGCAGTGACATTCTCAATCGCTTTGCCATTAGTTTGGACCTAATAAACTTCAAAGCTTGGTCCTGATTAGCGGATAATCCCATGGGCTTTGATGACCAATAGAAAGCACTTAGGTCAGCTCAATTGCTACCTTATGCAGTTGAAATCCAGATTGGAGAGGAAGTCACCATCCCAGAAAAGACCTGACAATTCTCCCTTGAAGTGAAAGTTAAAAGAGGACAAAAATTGAAAAACCCTGATGCTTATATTCATCTAAATGCTTCTCTCCAACAGCATGGTTTGGGGGTAAACCCAACACCATTAGTCAACATAGAACATGACACCATTCCAATAGAGGTGGATAACAGCGACTTAAAGAGTATCACTCCAGCTGCAGGCACCATTATTGGAATGGCGGTTGATGACTGACATTTTCCCATTGATCTAGGAAATGAGCTGTTAGGACCAATCCCCAAGGACTGTTTTGACAGTGACAGTGATGACAACACAACACCAGACCGGATCTTCACCCGGCATGGGGGGAACTTCCTGGTGTACACTTCCTGCCCTTATGGCAAGGAAGATGTGACTTGTGACTTCAGAAGGGAAGAGGTGATTTTACAGGTCCATGAGGGCTGCCTTTCCCACCTGAAGCCACCAGTCCAAATCAGCACTCTGATCAGGGACTTCTCCACCCAGCAGGAGGCCGCTGAGATAGCAAAACCAGAAGTCTTTCCAGGCTTCAGGCAGGTGGCACTTCCTTGCCATAAGGGCAGGAAGTGTACACCAGGAAGTTCCCCCCATGCCGGGTGAAGATCCGGTCTGGTGTTGTGTTGTCAACCTAGCTGATGCCTGCGTGACTCTGGAGCAGAAGCAAAAGCTGAAACAAGTTTTCTTGGATTTTCAAGGTCTCTTTGCAGTGGACTCATATGACTGTGGTCGCACTGACATCCACACAACAAAAAATTCCCACGGACCCTGGCATGACTCCAGTGTTTGTGAAGCAATAACGCTTGCCTCTCGCATCAATGGAGTCCCTTACTGAAATAATCAAGAACCTTGAGTCCCGCGGGATAATCCTTCCAGTCCACAGCACCTTCAATAATCCGGTGCTGGGGATATTGAAGCCAAAAGGCCAGTTGAGACTCTGCGCCGACCTTAGGGAGCTCAACAAACGGGTCCATACATCCCGATGGCCTCTTCCCTACATTGACAAAGGGCTGGCCCAGATCCAGGGGTCACAGGTATTCACTGTAATAGACCTGACCAATGGATACTGGACTCTGCCTGTCAGTAGGGAGGACCAATACAAGCTGGCTTTTACCTTTGGGGGCCAGCAGTACACATGGACACAGACTCCCTTCGGATACCTCAACTCCGGTAATGAGTTTAACATTTTACTACATAAGGCCATGCCCGACCTGGGTGAGAGGGGTAACCTGGCTTATGTAGATGATGTCCTCTTCAAAAGCTCAACTGTGGAGGAGATCCGTTATGTTCTGACCCAGTTGAGGGCCGCCAGAGCACAACTTTCCTTTCAGAAAGCACAGTGGTGTAGAACCCGTGTTAATTTCTTGGGGCATGAGATTACTCCTCAGGGTCTCTGTACCCAGGAAAAGAAAGTGGAAGTACTTAAGAAACTGAAAGACCCCACAACTCTGCGGGAACTAAGGTGCCTCCTTGGACTTACTAATTACACCAGAAAGTTCATTGAGGGCTACGCAGAGATCATCGGTCCCTGATTCATCTTTTGAGGGGGGGGTCAAGTGGGAATGGGGCCCAGAACAATCCGAGGCAGTAAGACAGCTCAAACGAAGTCCCTCACAAGCGCCTTGCCTAGTTTACCCTGTCAGAAACAAGGAGTTTTTCTTGGAGACAGGGTTCTCTAATACATGCTTGACTGCAGAATTATATCAAAAGCATGACAAGGTCAATAAAGTAATCTCCTATGCGAGTAAAAGTTTATACTCTGTGGAGGAAAAATTCAATGATTGTGATAAGGCACTCCTGGCAACGGTGTGGGAATTGAAGAATTGCCGCCCGTTTATCCAGGGAGAACACATCATAGTGGAGACCCCACACCAGCCTCTGCAATATCTCCAAAGTGACAGAATCCGGGCTGGAAATGTGAGCAATTCCCAAATTACTTCCTGGATTCTGTCAATCCAAGGCTTTCCTGTGGAAGTCAGATATGGCCAAAACAAGAAGAGTCCCCTCGTGCAAGTTCTGGCTGACTTGCATGATTGTGCCAGAGAAAACTGTCTCGAGGACAAAAGTTGAAAAATCAAGGACAACATGGAGGCATACCTCAATTCCCCACACAAAGTCTTTGAAGTAGACACGTGTGAGGGAATGCCCACTGTCTATGTGGGTGGATGCTCTTACCATGTTGATAACAACGGGGAGAAAGAACTTGTTGCCGGCGTAGGGAATGCATGGGTGAATGAGTCCCCAGAACCCTCTGCTGGGTACAAGATTGGTCCCCGAAGTAGTCAAGTAGCAGAGTTGATGGCTGTGCATCAAGCCATCCTCACTGCTGGCCAACATCAACTCCATGAACTGGTCATAATCACAGATTCGGATTATGTACGGAACGGGTTCGTGGAGCACCCGGTTAATTGGAAAACCAGAGGCATGCTATGTTCTAATAATAAACCCTTGAAACATGGGAAGTTAATTCAAAACATTGATGATCTGGTCACCGCGAATGGGATGACCATCTACTGGAAGAAGATCAAGGGTCATTCCAAAGTAGAGGGACCAGACAAAACTGGAAATGATTTAGCTGATCAGCTGGCCAAATCCAGGGCCATCCAAGGGGATCTAATAGAGATCGAGTCCCTGTTGGGGGAAATCCAGGTCACTGCTATCACTAGGTCCCAGACAAATGCTCACAATAATCTTTCAACTGCACAATAGAGTAAGGAGACCCCAGATGCTGATTTGATTACGGCTCAAAAAGGGCATCCAATAATTGGTAAGTTTTACCAACACATTGAGGACCCTGAGAACTTTCCCCTGACGGATACTGATTACATTGGGAAAGAGGACCTCAGAGTGTTGATGAAATGTCCAAAAATTTTCCAAATCCAAGACGGTTTGTTGGTAAGGAAATCCCAAGCTGGTCATGATCAGTGGGTGGTTCCTACCTCATTACGAAGCCTGATGTTAAGTCACGCCCATGATGCGGCCACAGCCGGTCATAGGGGGTTTCTTACAACACTTGAAATCTTAAGAGAGGTTGCATACTGGCCACACATGGGGCAGGACCTCTACCAATACTTGAAGGGGTGTCTCGTGTGTGCACAATTTCAGCCAACATCCCTCACACACCGTGCGCCTCTCCAAAAGAGGGGGATGACACTGCATGGTCAGATTTACAAGTCGACTTTTTCGGGCCCGTGATTCGCTCCTCTAGGGGGAATAAGTACATGTTGACGGTGACATGCTTATTTACTAAATGGGTGGAATGTCTCCCGGCCCCAAACTGCAAGGCAGAAACAGCAGCTGCCCTGATGATCAATCACATATTTTCGCGTTTTGCCCCAAAGTATTGAGTCAGACAGAGGTAGCCATTTCACCAGAGAAGTAATGTCAAAGATGTGGGAGATACTGGGGGTTAAAATGAAGCTACATATTGCTTACTGGCCAGCCTCTTCTGGTGCAGTGGAATGTTACAACAAAACCATTGTGAGCATCTTAAAAATGTTTGTGGCAGATTCTGGGCCAAGTTGGGATATCCGATTACCTCTTGTCCTAATGGCCATGAGATCTACCCCTTCATCTGCAACTAAAATGTCACCGTTTGAGCTGATGACTGGACGCAGGATGGTGCTTCCCCAGCATCTGCTTTACAGGACCCAAGAGTAGACATTGATCAATGCCTCCACAACTCATGAGTATGTTGAAAATTTAAGAAAACACCTTCAACATGCTTTTGCCTATGCTCAGCGAAACCTAGAAAGATCAGCCGATAGCATGAAGACCCACTATGAGTTAAAGACTACCAGGAAAGAATACAGTGTAGGAGACTGGGTTTACTTATACAATTTCCAAAGGAACCAGGCCAACCAGCAGAAATTTCTGCCTACCTGGAAGGGACCTTTTGAAATTGTAGACAAGATCTCACCAGTCGCCTACAAGATCTGCATCCCCAAAGGCAGTTTGGCAGAGGGGGAAGATAAGTGGGTCCATATTAATCAACTAAAGTGTTGCCATCCTAGGCACACTCTGCAGCAACTGGAGGAGTCCTCTGGAATCCCAGAGGGGGCTGCTCCAGATCAATAAAAATTCCAACCCTAAAATATTCCACATATAAAAATACAGTAATAAGAATGCAAATGTCTCCTGATTTATAAAATGTATATGCACCCCACTACATTAATAGTGTTGGGGAAATGTCTGTGAATATGTTTCTGCCGCTTTGCTTTGTCATCCTAGGAGAGAGGAACCATGGAGACTGACGAAGGAGGACGACCCGGGGGCTGGGAGCAAAGATCCGAGGGGCCTGGAGTATCGCTCAATACTCCCATCATGACTGGCGAGGAGAACCGATCGATCCACCCCTGATGGAGGAAAAGATGCTGAACTTTGCCATCTGCGCAATTAGATGAAGATGAGGCTAACATCCCAGTCTTGCGAGTTCTATTGATGGAAAATCAATGAAATCAATGCCATCGCAAGAGGGGGGCTTGTGGGATGTTTTCACCCACGCACCCAAGCCCTACAACAGTAATGTGAATTGCTGGTGGCAGAAACATCAGAATTGCAACTGGAAAACATGCTGCTCGCCAGAAATCACCAGAAAAAGCGCAGTGAAAACCTGACAGATAGGCCACTATCCACTTTTGCCTCTGTCAGTGTTAATACAGGAGACCATTGCCAGACCCCATCCTTTGGCTGCACACAGAGCAAAATCAGTGCAAAGGAATACAGAGCTGTTCAAAATTCTGTTTTTATTTGGTGTCAAAAATTGCTAAAATCATGGCTCACAAAACCACCAAAAAGATCCAACCTTCCTGTTGTGTGTTCCACATTACTCTACTGCAAGAATCCACATCAATACAATATCAGCAGGAATCCCATGCTATCAGAGCAAAAATCCCCTTTCAAAGACAGCTGTCAAAAATGGGTGCAGTACCGTTGCTCGCCTCCGACAGGAGCTGGCGATTCTAAATCCTAACAGGAGAACTGTGTTTCAGAAACTAAATATGCAAAAGAAGAGAATTCTATCAAAATGCCATATAGAGTGTCACACAGTGATTTCATGTTGAAAGAGACTTGATTTAAAGAGATATTGATTATTTTAAAATGTATAAATGTATGTGTTTTTTTTACAAGGAACTCTGTTACAATTGACTAGAAGGCAACCTGATGCAGTTTGGACTTCAAAAGGCTTGCTTTTCATGATAATCCTTCACACCTGGGGACTCCACATCAGAAGGCAGGATATCGCAAGGTCATGTTGATTAAGAGGGAGGAGATTTTCCCTGCAGCTGGCAGGAAACAAGACAATGTATTCTTTCAACTGAATAGAATATGCTGATTTGGGTGTAACTGGTCAAACAACTGCTCTGGGAGAAACAAGACATGTGACCTCTGAGTCAAAGCCAAGCTTCGGGGAGCGGAGATAAACCAATGGGTGAATTCAATTGAGAGCAAATATATGTTTTATAAAATTGCAATTTACAAAGTGTTCCAAGCTGACAGAAATGTACAACTTTGAGAGTCTTAAAATGAAAAATGCACTCACAGTTCAAGACTAAGTTGGACGCCATGGGATGTTCTGAGGCCAAGCCCCGTAATTATTAATATTGTGGATGCAGTGTTTATGCTAGAAACCTAAGAACTTCCAGTAATATGCTCAGAGAGGGTGCGTAGGTCTGTGTAAAATTGGGGGCCGGACCAATATTGCGAAACCCACCAAAATCGCGAATCAGTTGTCATTCCTGAACTAAAGCTCTTAGGAAAATCAGAGTTGGAACATAATGTACCTTAAGTAATCTGTGAGGTGGATATTTATTATGAACAATTTGTGTATCTGGGAAGAATGTTTGTTATCAAAAATTGATTTTCTATGAGAAAGCAAAGCGGAGTGTTCTTTCCTTAAGCCATAAACACAGCATCACTCTGACACACTAATCCTTTCTACAGTCAGGTCACAGGGAATCCTCTAACCTATCAAATCCTTAGTGGGTTGGGCATGGAGAGTCAGCCTCCACACCCACTTTGAAAACACATAAAAAGAGACTGCTTTGGACAGGCAGGCACACACTTCTTTCCACTAGTCACCGATTCCTTGCAAAGTGCTCTGCCAGAAAACTCCAGATCCAGACACACTCCAGAACCAAAATTGTAGAACCCAAACTCTAGAAACTTGGAGAAGCAGAGGCCTAATCCACAAGCTGAACTCTTCCCAGCTGGCTTCAGAATCTAGCAACCTGATTCTAACCCGTAAACCTCAAGGGGCTCTCACCTTCAACAGCCAGGCTGTGCTGTTTGATTCTAGCCAGGAACCCTGTGCTACAACCAGGACTCCAGACCCAGAAAGCAGAGCTGTATCCAGAACCGTCAGATCCCATTCCAGAGGCCGCAGGCCACCATGCAGTGCTGAACGCAGAACCTAGAGGGCCTGAGACCTGTCTGGTGGCGAGAGAACAGCTGCCAAACCCTTTGACCAGATCTTTAAGGAGGTTCATTCTATTCCAAAACTAGGAGTGAGTATCGAGTCTAGAACTGTGCATAGTCATCTCTTAGTCTAAAGTCATCTTATGCCATCCATTTCAACCTGTCCAGAATGGCATTTAGAATTTTTTGTCCATCCAGTGATTTCAAATCTGTAAAAGCGCCATCTGTCATTATGAAATCTTGACTTTATTTCTGAAAATCTACCTCCACAGAAACGTCCGTATCTTTCGGACCATATGTCCTAGAAGCACGTGGAAAATGTGCCGCGAATTGCAATTTAGCTCAATCTCAACACATGTTAAAAAATCGCTGCTTCTTGCTTTCCGCTGCTGAAATTCGTTTTCAATCTGATAATCATTCATGAATCATTGCTAGTGTTGACCTGAACCAATCTAAAGTAACTATTACTCATCCTGAATCTTCTTTAGTGAATTAAATAATTTTAGCATATTTTTCACTTTCCCTGCAACCACCTTCAAAAGTATTTTTGCCTGTTTAAAATCATACCGGTTTTCTCTAAGCTTGCTGGGGGAACTGGAATTGAACTGCATTTGTGATTCTATTCCTGAAACCTGTGTGCTCTTCTTTCCATACATTCATATTGCATAGGGTGGGGAGTAAGTTGTCACAAGGGAGAAAGTGATCAAATTATCTCTTGTTGAAACCATATCAAGTTTATTTCTGTGTTGTATTCTTTCCCACTATTGCATCTCCTTGAACCATAAAAGTATTCTCTGCTACCTTATCCTTCATATTCTAACTCTTCAATGATTAAGGAGAGTGTGCTATTTTAAGATTACCCATTGTTGATCACTACTATACTCATAAGTGTGCTATCATATATTATTTTATTCATAAAAGTGCGCTATATATTGTTTTATTCTTCAAATAAATCTTTTAAATTGAAAAACAAACCTACTTCTTGGCTCAGTGAGGTCAGGGGGATTCAAAGAGAGGGGCGTGATATAAGGGTTCATCGTCCAGATTTAAGAACTTTGACATAAAAATATATAAATAAGGGCTTCCATTGGGCATCCCAAACTAGGCATTGATTTAGTTGGAGTACCGCATTGAAGTCACTTACAGCATTAAGGGTGGCCCTAGATGGGAAGTACTCTTGGCACACTGCTCATCCTCTAGGTGCATCATTACCGTCTATCAGAATGGCACTGTCATGGGCCAGGTTCCAGAACCCAATCCTTCCTCTTTGATCCGCGCCTGCTGGCCCTCATGAACTTCATACCTTCTCCTGCTACTCCTCCTTCCTCTCTTTCTACACCTCCTTCACCACCTCCGACGGGTGTACCACCCCATGTTCCCCTGCTCAGAAAACCTTCAAAGGTAGAGACCAGCTATACTTAGCCACTCTGAACACTCGATCTGCTGTCAAACATTCTTTTGACATCAGCCTCCTCCTTGAAGACTTTGATCTGGAAATCATCGCTCTCACCGAGATGTGGTTCAATGCCAGCTTTGTCACTGCTTTTGACTCCCTCCTCCCGGACGGCTACAAGATCCTCCTCAAACGTTGGCTCAACTGATCTGGTGGTGGAGGTTTCCTGATCTTCCCTGACTGGGTCCCTACCTCTCTCATAACCTCTCAGCCCTGCTTCTACTTTGAAAGTCTTGTCTTCAAGCTTAGTGTCTCTCTGACTCTCTCACTGTTGCCCCTTTCTACAGGCCCCCTGGCCCTGTTTCCCTCCTCCTTTCGGAATGGGCTGGCTTTACCTCCTCTCTTCTGACTTCTACCTCCAAACTGCTCCTCTTTGGAGATTGTTAGGATAGTGTTTCTGAAGTCCAACTAAGGGCTTAGTAAAACCAATCATCTGAGGCAGTACAAGACTCCACTCTTAGTATAAGGCTGTTCCACCTGAGTCTAGGGTAGCGTAGACAGAGCAGCCAGGCCTATCTTAGGAGGGAGAGTGGACTGTAAATAAATTGTAATACAAATAGTCCAAAGAAACACTGAAACACTATGGGCCTCATAACTAGTCCAGCGGTAGCCGTGCTGGAAAAACCGGCAGGCTGCCGCCGGACCCATAATACCATTCTGTCTCTGTGATTTCCGGAATCACAGGGGCATTACAACCCTGGTGACCCTGTAATTCAAGAGGCGGAATTTTGTAAATCCCCATTCCCATGGGATGGGGACCATGGAAACACTGGTTCTCTCTATGACAGAGCCAGTGTTTCCATGTCTGCCTGCAGGTGGGTGGTGTTAATCCCGCCAGGTCAGACCTGGTGAAAGTGACACATCCCGCCTGCAGGACTCTGAATCAGCCGGTATGGAAACAACAGTGGCAGCGGTTTTACCGCCACTGTTGTTTCTGGGTCGTAATGAGCCCCTATGTATTGTAAAAATAAATGGTTTATTTAAAAACATGTAGGCCCAGATAACCGTTGGGGGGAAATAAGTACTATAACAGATCATATAAACACATTATAGAAAAACACAACACTATGCTTGAAGGTACACACACTAAAGCATATAACCTAATTTGGAACACCTAACAGAAGTTCTAGGGAAGCCAAAACCAATAGTTACTTTTAGATGACTTTCAGTAATACCAGGTTAGTAGATCCTAACAGTTGTACCATGATGCTCAGCAAGAAATCATATAGTAAGTCAATGGGAAAATATGCTTTTCAGAATAGAGGAACACCTATTCTAGGAACAGTAAAAACCATATAGGTCTGATTCAAGATAACACAGTTATTCTAGGGGCGTTGGACATTGGGGTGTAATATTCAATTACAGTTACTTTTCAGTTCACAGACTAAGGGAAGCAACTCTAACTTATTTTAGGATAACAAAGTTATACTCAAGATAAGTAAAACCTACATATCTTTTTGTAGGAAGCGACAAGCAACCTAAAAGGTAAGTATGACCTATGGAGACTTATTAAGGACAGGCTAACAGCAAGTCAGGGGAAGCAAGACCCAATTGGGGACACTCATACAATTATCCTAACAGGAACAATAAAGTGAAATCAACAGCATTACTTTTGGGAAAAGGGGAACCTAATTCACAGGTGAGTAAGTGAACCCTTTACCTATTTTCTGTTTGAATGGCAAAACAGTTTCTAAGGAAGGTAACACTATGGGAATACTTATTTAAGAAGGCACACAACATGCATATTCAAGGTAAGTAAATCCTATATATACTTTTTGAATGGCAAAACATATCTAGGGTACGTAATAACTTTTTTGTAACTATTCACTCTGAGAGTTTAAAGTTACCAACTTACTCATTTAAATAAACTTTGTAATGCTTGTTTTACTTTTCAGGGCAGACCCCTTAAAGTACACAGCCCTTCCCAATTCTAGTACATGAGTTCTCTCAGAGGCAGAAGAGGGACCCTAGTGGTCTAGGAGTCAGCTGTAGGCAGGATGAGATAGGGCTCAGTTGCAGGCAAAGTTCAGAGTTCCAGAGAAAGACTGTTCAAATAAGTAAGTACACTGGAATCACAAGAGCCTTAAGGTAAGAAAATACCCAAGCACGCACAGTACCTCAGCACAGAAGAGGATTTTGAAGCAGGAGGTCTTCAGGATCTGCAGCCAAAAACCCAGTTGTTGAATTCCTTCATCAAGAAGACAGAAGACTGGACATTGGAAGGACCTTTGTAGCAAGGATCATGTGGAAGGCTCTGGGCAAGGTTGTCCTGCAGGCTGGATGTGGCTCTTTGTATTAAGCGCCTTTGTCAGGAGTACAGGAAAAGACAGAACATCGCTGGACAGATTCTCATTGTTTGCAAGGTTCAGCACTCTAGTGAGGGGATCTTTTGGACTCGATTCAAGTTTCTGGTGGTCCGGTAGGATGTAAACAAGGTTTCAGCAAGATTTGGAATTCAGAAGACCGTGCACCACACAATGGCTCGAGGTCCATACATATTGGGGTATTGCAGTCCTGCAAGGTCACAGAACGAGGTAGGATGGCTCAAAATGCAGGTCCCCTTGAGACTAATGGGTCTAACTCAGCTCTGCATTAAGGTTGTTGTTTTCTTAGTGCCGAGGGTGATTGGAATGAAAGGTAACAGCAGGCTCTGGCTACACAGCAGGCTCTCTGGAAATCGTTTCAGTTGCAAATTCTTTATCTTCCTCTTTGGTTTTGGGTCCAGTGGTCGACTACCTCTTCAGCTTCCAAGATCAGACGTGTATGCAGGAACCAAAGCTATCAAACAGCCATGCAACATTCAAACTTGGGGAGTTGGCCACCCTCCAAGACAGCCAGCCTCTCAGTTTGAACTGTATTATCACAGTCAGGCTGGAAGACAAGGGGCTGCAGAGTGTTGGACTCCTCCCTCGCTTCCTGCATTCACAGACCCCCTGGAGCCAGGGCAGGGGGTCCACAGGACTCCCACCAAAGGTACAAATCACACAAATGAATTTCCTGCACTGGAGGTCAGGGGAAGGAACAAGAAAGAAAAGGAAATGCCGAAATGGCGAAAAAAAGAAGACAGCGCCCATTTTGTAAAAATGAGTGCCCATGGGTGCCTTTACCAGGGCTGTGCAAACTGCCATGGCAATGGTGCCCCAAATTAATAAAAAGATTCACTGCTACAAGCCATTAAAGGTAAGTTTGTCCTTGTAACAAAAATGTTACATTTAAAATGAGAAAGTGGAAACTCAGTATCTCCCCAGCACTCCACATAAGGTGGGGGGTGCTGGTCTCCCCTAATAAAATATAAAAGGAACTGTAGTTCTCACAAGGTTGGCCAGATAAAGTTAAAAGGGGAGCCTTAGGGCAACCCAGCAACAATAGGCATGTATTGACGAAAAGTTGTCAAAGAGGATAACTTTTAAAAGACACTATGCAGTGTCTTAAAAATGACACCCCTAAAAAGAGTAAAGGTTTCTGTGAGTGTGCGAAAGATTCCCACTTACACAGGTATAAGGAAAGATAATCCACCAGTAAAAGCAAAACGTTCTGGGTTGACACAGGTCAGGAGGATTTATCATTGCTATGAAAATCTTTCCTAACAGAGACTTCAGCATCCACCTTGACTCCACTGTTCCTGCCTCTATACTCTTCTGTGATCTCTGTACCTCTCTCTCTCCCTCACTGTTCTCCCTTCCGGCCTTACCCATTCATCCGGACACACTCATGATGCCTTCATCCCCGCTGATCTCCCTTTCCCCAACTCTCTAGCTATACCTCTCTCCTGGTCTGACCACTCTCTCCTCTTTTCTATTCCGGGACCTCTCAGCTCCCTGACGGAGCCTCCACCAGCACTGCCAACCTACTTTATGGTCATCCGACCGATGGAACGAGTGTCAGCTGCTGTGTTTGCCTCCACCTTCATCCCTCCTCCTTCCCCTCCTCTTGACTCTCCCACTGACTATGTCCACACCAATCTTCCTCTTGCTATCACTAACACGCTTGACATTCTTGCCCCTGTTATGAGGTTCCACCTGAAACCTGCCTCCAAGAGAAATAGCTGGTCCGACTCATGTCTAACCGCTGTGAAACACAAGTTGCTGAATGTAAGTGGAAGACCTCAGGTTCATCCTGCGACAAACTGGCCTGTCACCTACTCCAAAGACAATGCTGTCTATCCATCCATTCCAAGAAGATGACTCACATCCATCCCTGTATCTCTGGAGCCTCTATCAACACGGCTGAACTCTTAAAAATCTGCAAGGAATTAGCCAATCCATCTCCAGTCTCCACTTTGCCTCTTCCTTCTCAGGACCCCTGTACTGCACTGGCCACCCATTTCACCACTAAAACCAGGACATGCTGTCCTCTCTCTCTCCTTTCCCTTCCCCCACCCCTACTCCTGTCCTTCTGCATCCCTTGGCCTCTCTTCCACCCCCGCCCACTTTCTCCTCCTTCTTACCTATCACAACAGACAAGGTCTCTAGAGTAGTCCTCTCTATGAAGATCTCATCCAAACAGGTTTCCCCCTCTTCCACCAGAACAATTAAGTACAACATCTCTCCCATCGCTCTGGCTTTTGCCGACTTCTGTAACCACTCCTAAGCCTCTGGTTCTTTCCCTTCCTCTCTCAAGCACTCCCTTGTGCACACCTCCTAAAAAAAGCCTTCAGCCGAGCTCTTGTGGCCGGCCAACCCGCGCCCTATCTCTACTAAACACTTCCTTGGTAAACACCTAGAGAAGTTTGCCTTCCCCCAACCTACCCAACACCACACTGAGGTTTTTGGTTGTTTACATGACCATCAATCTGCATTCCGAGCATCCAGAGGCACGGAAACTGCTTTCCTGAACACCTGTGAAGAACTGCTTGCAAATCCTGACTTTAACTCTGTTGCTGCTCTCATTCTCCTTGACTTCTCTTCCGCCGTTGACACAGTCAACCACTCTATCCTCATAAAGCGGCTCCATGATACCCTTGGTATCTCAGACCGGGCACTGTATTGGTTTACCGCCTTCCCAGTTTCTCCTGGCATCCTTCTCCTCCACTCTTTCTACATGTGGTGTTCCTCAGGACTCCATCCAGTCACCATGGCCTTTCAACATCTACCTTGCATCTCTTGTTCATCTGATCTCTGCCACCTCTCCTCATTTCCAGTGTTACGCAGATGGCACACAACTGTTCTTCAAGCTCCTCTCCTCCTCCTCTTCCTCCTCTATTATACCTGACTGCCTGCCTGATATTCAGTCTTGGTGCACCTCCAATTATCTCTGTCTTAATGCTAGTAAGTCAGAGATTCTTCCAATCGGGACACCTGTTCCCCATTTCCTTCTGCACTCTGGCCACCATCTATGGTCTCACCTCCCTCTCCTTCCACTGAAGCCAGAAACCTTGGGGTCATCTTGAACTCCTCTCTCTTCTTTACTCCTCACATCTTGGACCTTGTCAAGAAGGCCCACTTTCAACTACACCTCCTAAGAGGCATTCTCTGTTTCCTCACCTTGCCCCAGAAGCTCAATGTCCCTAGAGCTCTGGTCCTCTCCAGGCTTGATTACTGTAACATCCTCTTCCTCAACCTGTTTCTTACTTCACTCTGTCTTCTTCAACTAATCCAGAATAGAGCTGTGAGACTTATCCTTGGCCTCATGCACAGGGACTGTAGCTCTCCAGCTCTAACATCTCTCCACTGGCTCCCGGTTGCTGGAAGGATCAAATTCAAGACCCTCTGCATCATCCACAAGGCTTTCTGGGGGCTGGGACCACACTACCTGCAGCTCTCTCTTACTAAATACTCTCTGTCCAGATCACTTCAATCTTCTCGCTCCAACTCTCTGCTGATTACATGTTTCTCCAAAGAGAGAGCTGGGGAAAGAGCTCTCTCCTCAGCTGGCTCCCTCCTATGGAACAGTCTCCCTCTCTCTCTCTGTCTTGAGCCCGTCAAGTTCCACAAACAACTCAAGATCGTTCTCTTCTCCTCCTCCGTCCCACTCACAGGACTGGCTTTAATATTGATTATGCTACTGTAACCTGACAATTCCTGACTTTAGCATCAGTGTAAGGAATGCTTGAGGGGTGATTGGATAATACGTGAGCAGCCGGAGGTCACAGTTATTGTGGCTCATTACGAGTCCGGTGGTAGCCATACCGGTAAAACCGGCAGGCTGCCGCCAGACCAGTAGTGAATGACCAGAGCCGGACTTGCCAGAATTACCGGTGCAGTAAATCCGGCGCCAGCAAGTCTGTAAATCCCCATTCCCGTGGAGTCCCATAGAACTCCATGAGAATGGGGACGGCAGAAACACTGGCACCATGTTGTAATGGTGCCAGTGTTTTCGTGCATTCCTGCGGGCGGGTGCCGTTCCGCTTACCAGGTCAGACCTGGCAGGTGAGACGGCACCCGCTCACAGAACTCGTAGTTTGCCGGTCCAGAAAACGGTGCCGGTAAGGTTCGACCTGTAAACTTGTAATGAGGACCATTGTTTGTGTAGGGTGACAGGCCCCTTGCAGCCCAAATTGCCACATTTATTACTGGAAAGATATTGACAAATCCTTATTTTTCCTGATGAAAGCTGTTACAATTTATTGCCAGAATTGCTACAGGTTTTAGAGCAATAAAAACAGGATTTTAAAACACCTTAAAGGGAATGTGATTCTGAAATATAGTTTGTGCAGGGAAACCTTCATTTCTTTTCTGCATTGGGATGCTCAAATATTCCTTGATTTATTAGCCCTCATGGCTTACCCCTAGAAGCCAAAATTGTTATGGCTCGGGATGAGGGGGAAATTCACACTTGTTTGAAGTGGTGCCAGGCAACGTAATGGACTGGATGGTAAAGATCATCACTCCATGTATAAAAATGACTTAGTGGCCCTTCCTTGTGCCACACAAGTCATCCTGAGACTGTAATAGCACAGGCTGCAGTAAGCGGTGGGACTCTGCGCCTAAGGTTTCAAGGGGCATGCTCTTGCAGCCTTCTTGAATGAAGGAGTGATGGATATTGTAGAAAGGAATAAAGTAACCTGGTGGGTGGACACATGTTATATTAAGACTTCTTATAAAGTGTGCGGTCACCCGGAGGCATCATGGCGCTGGAGAGGAAGAAAAGAAGCCCCGCAGAGCAGCCATCAACCATCAGCCAGTGAGGTTAAAAAATATGTGCTTTAAGAGCCTTCCTAAAGGACAGATGATTAGATATCTTTTTCAATGCAACAGGTAGATTGTTGCATAGCTGTGCTGAAGCAATAGAGAAGGAACGGCCCTGAATCTGGAAGCAACGGAAGGGTGGTACGCAGAGCAGACCAACTGACTCAGATCTCAAAGAGCGCTTCGGAAGGTAGCGTGAAAATGTAGTACTCAGTTACTCAGCCCCCTGGTCGTGCAGGGTGCGATGCACAATACAGAGCGCCTTAAATTCGATGTGTTGGGCAACCGACAGCCAATGCAAATGGTGCAGGACCGAAGAAATATGCACACCATAAGGTGACCCTGTTGCCACCTGAGCTGCAAAGTTCTGAAGACACTGAAGTCTGCATACCAGGCCGTTAGGCTGTGCAAGAAACAGAGAATTGCAATCGTCCAGCTGGCTAGATACCAATGCAGCCACAGCCAGTCGGCGCAGGGGAAGAGGTATCATATGGAAAATCTGTTTCAGAATTTTCAAGTGGAAGAACCCAGTCTGACAAACCGATGATATCTGAGTGTTCATAGACAAGGTGGCGGTCATCATTACTCCCAAATTCTTAACCTTTGCCGTAGGAACGGGGAGAAAACCCAAGGATGAGGGCAGACAGTCGAGATCTAGTGAAGGGTCCGGGGGAGAACCCACCACCAGGACCTCCGCTTTGTCCCCATTCAGCTTCAGCCAATTTAGGCCCATCCACTCCCCCACGGCCGTCAGGCACCGATGGAGGCACAATGACACCTCAGCCCGATCAAGATCTAAACTGATCAGGATCTGGGTGTCGTCGGTATATGAATAGCACCTGACGCAGAAGGAGCGGATAAGGCGCACTAAGGCCCAGATGTAAATATTGAAGAGAATGGGGAACAAAGTGAAGCCTCTTCAGGCACACCACAGGTGAGATGACTTGAATTAGAGAAAAAAGGAGAGAGCAAAAGAAATTGAGATCTGTCCACCAGAAAAGAGAACCAGGCTAATACTTGACCAGATATACCAACTTGGGTCAGGCGGGGTCGTAGGGTAGGATGGTCGACCGTGTCGAAAGCCACTGATAGGTCTAACAATACCATGGCTCTGATCCCCGCCCCCCGCATCAACCAGCCTGGCCATGTCATCCTGGATGCAGACGAGGATGCTCTCTGTATCCCTGCCTGGCCGAAAGCCACACTGGGATGGGTCAAGACAACCAGATAGTTCAAGAAAGGAAGATAGAAGAGGGGAGACCAGTGATTCCAAAGGTTTCATAAGAGCAGGTAAGGGAGAAATAGGCTGGAAATGAGATGGCAAGGAGGAGTAAAGCAAAGGTTTTTTCAAGAGAGGGATAACCGTTGTGGCTTTTAATTCCGGAGGAATAAACCCTGATTGACAGGAGGCATTAACGGCATCCGTGATCACCCTTAAAAAGTCAGATGAAATCTCCTTCAGGACTCTCATATGCTAGAGATGGGCTAGTATATTTGTTAATATGATCTTTTCCATCAGAAATCATTTTCAAACAGTTGTTTGCTTAATTCTTGAAAATCTGTTCAGTGTACAAATTCTTTAAATGTATACCTCGTATTCTGTTATAACCGAACACTTTGTTTTTACCCCCAACACAAGGTTCTCAGCTTGCTGCAGCTTCTGCAGTGGGATTTGTACTTTATTTATTTGAAATACTACATTTGGCTTGTTTATAGATGGTACATGTTTGTGCATGATTCTTCTAATATTTTCACTCTTTTGTTTCAAGATTTTTTTGGCAGAGTGTATATGAGTACCAGAGAGTTTCTCTGACCCCTCCTGCTTCTTATGCAACGTCTTTCTGCTCTTCCTCAAATTGGGAGGAAACGTTAAGAGAAAAATCTCACCTGAAGTCTCTTGAAATTGAAATTGCAAGGAAGACCTTGCCTTATCAACTGATTTGTCATGGATGCTTCACCTTGGATTGCAGGAACCCTTAGAGACTGCCAGCAGTGGGGAGAACTGTCTGCCTGCTTGCATGAGCCTACATACCAAGGGGGGAGAGCCAGCTGACTACACAACCTCTCCCTCACGCAGTGGGATCCTAAACCAGTGTCCAATAACCTACTTGTCATGTTGTAGGAGCAGGGTGTGCCGCTTATGGAGGACACCGATCCAATTCTTCAAGTCTAGAAAATTCGGACTAGTGGGCCTTAGCCAGTGCCTAGAATAGGCTCTGTCGGAGCTGTGGATATTTGTGGTGCACTTAATTTATTTGGAATTGGCAGGGCTTGACCAAGGCGGTGTGGCCTAAATAGCTGAATCAAACCACTGAAAGACGGATTGAGACCTGAGTGAGCTTCTCAAGTGTGAAAGGAACTACTGAGAGAAGCACCGGCAGGGTGGCTACACTAAAGGGAGCCCTGATGTAACCCCGCCAGCACACTTGCTCTCCAGGAGACAGTCCTCGCCAAGCCTAATGAGTCATCATTTGTTCACGTTTTGATATTCTTTTAAGTAATTAACGCTGCAACCTATATGAAGCAATGTTAACCACAAGCCAATTGACCTCACAATAACAGTGGAGGATGTTTTTGCAAGTGTTCTATTTTTCTCTGTCATAACCTTTTACATGGTTAGATAGTCAAATTGGATATCTGGGTATCTGGGTTTGGACAGAAATATCTTGTGTTGTGTTTCCACTTGAGATTTTTGCCTGGTCGCACCTCTCATGCCTTTTAGGGGTACACCTTGACCTATGATGACGTTACCAAGTTGAAGACAAGGGATCCAAATTGGGTTTATTGGATGGCCTTGTGAAGAACCCTTCCCCTGAAAAGTGGAGATTTCTTGCAAGTCCTGATAAGAGACACGAGGGTGTTGATCACCTCCACTGACCAGATACCTTGTTGGCTATAGATCACTTTCCCCGAGCACTTGGTGAAACAGATAGAAGTATTCTGTCTTTGCACTGCAGTCTAATCTATGAATGCCAAAAAGAACACTTTTTGATCAAAGATTCTGCCAAAGAACCCCTGTATTCACAGTCTTGTCAAAGTGTTCTGTGAAAGAAAGTCCTGCGCTATGATCATGATCCTAAAAAAATCCGAACATATGCTGACCTACCCATGCCCCTACAGGTGCCCACCCTGGGTCATACTGACGAGTGAAGGTCCTCAACAATCCAACATAGATTGATTCTTAGGCTTCAGCACTTAACCATGACCCTAAAATGTATCTAAAAGAAATGCCATCAGCAGGGGAGCATTCCATTGTTGCTGCACACCTCTTGCTCTTTTAACATTAAGGCCAGATTTACATATATGCAAAGCATGCCGGTGTCTAGGGCCACAGAAAAGCATGGCTGTAAATCTACTACAAGTGGTATTCCTACACATATGAAGAAGACCAGTGGCCCCCAGGCGCGAGTCGTGTGGCAAGCTTCGCTCCTCCCTCCTGTTCCAGTATTACTGCACCCATCTTTCACATTCCAACACCAATAGGTGAACTCTGTACCGCGAATGATGCTGGAGACAGGTCAAGCTACCCGTGGTTGGAAGCGTTAGGATTGAGACACAGAAAAAGGCAACAAGACAGATCACACTAGACATACCTACACACAGTGCTTCATTTGTGGGTGTGTTTGCCAGGGCTCAGACCTGGCACTTATTTTTAAGCCCCGGCACTTATTGTCTCAGACTCACTTTAATTATGAAGTGGTGATAGTCAGTGGATCCATCAACCACAAGGAGCAGGTCTGAGCTGCAGTGTAACCCCAAATATGTCGACACTGCGGGGAGCAGCGATGGGAGGTGGCAGCATACTTCCCACCGGCAGTGTCAAAGTGGTGCCCGAAAATATTTGGGCCCTGGCACTTATTTTTTGGGGACAAATTAAGCACTGCATATGCTCACACACTTCTGTGAGTGTGTTCACACATTAAGTGTCCAGGAAGTGCTAATGTGTAAGGACCTCTCTACTTTAACCCAGACTCCCAGGGAGAGCAACTCAGCATGTTGCTTCCTGGCTACCCGATAATATGGACTCATGTTAGAAGTGACCAAAGTGATTTAAGGATTGTACTTTCAGTTTCAGGGCACACTGAATATGTGCAATTTTTAGTGTTGGAAGCATTGGCCCATAAAGAGAGCTTGAACCTCCAGTCTTACATTAGCCTGTCCAACAGAAGCCCATTATGCTGGGGACCCAAGCCCTGGCTATGAAGAACTCAGGGGTACCTGCGCTGTCTGCCCCACTCGTCCAGCCTGACAAGTGGGTTCCAATGTTAGCACAGCATTTAGATATATCCACAGTTGTTTATTAGGCGCACTGTACCCATAGTTGGTTCACTCTGGCACTGGCACGGCTGCCGCCATTAGGATCCCAGAAGTCTTTGAGGCATGACATCATCTCTTGGGTTTCAGCTTCGAGGCCCACTTGCTAGGGTTCTTTGCAGAGAGGCCAAGGATTGACTGTGAATGAATTATGGGGCGTCCATGCCATCGTTTGGGAGTTGGCAGAGTCACACAGGGAGATGTGCCTGGCTAGAGTTCAAAGGTCAGAGGTCAATCTCGGCCCGAAATGCTCTACATGCACAAGGAGTGATCATTGATGTTTAATAAGATAGCACCTCTGAAAACAGTTACGGTCTTTTTTTGTAATGAGTCGATATATATTAAAACCTCTAGGATTGAGGTTTCTATCAATACATGGTCGCTGAGTGGCTAGCAGTGGGTAGGATGTTTTACAACTATATTCTTCGCTTTAATAGTGTTTCCAAGTCACGAACATAGATGTCTTTGGATCAGATCATTTTTAATGAAATCAAAATCATTTTGGCTCTATCCGAACTGGTATAGGTTTAGCAAAAACGACAACCAGAGCGTCCCTGGAAACGAAGCATTCGGGTAAATTCTCAGTGAAGTTTTACTGCGCGCCTACTGTATAAACGCGGTTGCATTCGCTGAGCCGGAGATTATTATTTTTACAGCTAAATTACAGAGTTGCTAGGAAGCCCAAAATGCATAATTATAGGTTTGCAGCCAACTCTCCTTCTTGCTTCTGATACCACGAACCTTACGTCATCCAGATTGCCAAAAGCTGAGAAGATATTTGGTTTTGCAAGACATAGGGCCTCATTACGAGTATGGAGGCAGCCAGTACCGGATTCCTCCAATGAGGACTTACAGGGCTATTCCAACCATGGAGGACCCGGTAAGTCCTTATTGGAAAAACCCATTCCCATTTGAACCCCCATAGGGCTTAATGGGAATGGGGAGGGAGCTAATAAAGGGCCTGTTGATAATGGGCCCGTTATTAGCTCCTTGGTCCCCTCGCGGGACCCGAAAGGACTTCTGGTTTTACCAGACGTCTGTTCCGGGTCCCGCTAGGGGACCTCGTAATCAGGCATCCCGTAATGAATGGTGTCGGTCCCGTACCGGCACCGTTCATTACGGGACCACCAGGGTCATAATGAGGCCCAAAGACATGCCATTCCCGTAGACATTAGGGCATGCACGTATGGTGTAGAATTGAGGCAAGCTCAGGGTTCTGATAGCAATAATCACCCATTCCAGTTACCATGACTGTGTGCCATACCCTATCACCTGGGGCTCTTGGCCATTACCGACTAGTTACTTAATTATGGAATATTGGCAACATTCTACCATTGCTCAATCTGGGGGCTATATGCGGCGGTATAGCTCACAAGTCTCATATAGCCCACAGATAAACCGATGTGGGAATGTTGTGCCACTGGCAGGCTTTCAGCACGGAACTCCTTCTCATTGTGGGAGCACTGGTGCGAGCCCCGCTCCTCCCACCACTCTCCTCCTCACTGGGGCCACTCCTGAAAGACGCAGACTCAGATTTCAAACATCTTTGGCCCTTGGCTACTCCTGATCTACTACTTGTGTGCCTCCTTGCTGATGCGACCCAGGATCTTAACTCTGCCTGGCGCCACTGCATTGATTCTATGCCGGGCGGAACCCGGCAAATGTGGCCCTGTTTTGATCGCGCTGCTGAGATTCTTTGCCATGCCATGACCGATACGGCCCAGCACAATATCAGAAAACACCCTCTTCCTCGTCCCTTTCTTAGGCAACTACAAACTCCTTGCCAGCCCAGCTAATGTCCTGCAACCACCTCACAGAGATTTCTGACACTGTTTCCACCCCAACCCCTTTTTTAAACCACTGAAACAGCACATAAGAGCTTCATAGACCTCATCCTCAGGCGGTCACCAGAGGTAAGGGCCTGTATGCATCTCTCAACACCCTTGCTGCACTCAGGCCTTTCATTCAGTCTTCAGGGCCCATAAATCCAGGTGCGACACTGATTATAGCCATAATAATGTTGATAAAATATTCTCATTGGACAACCTGAATGCCAAAGAACAAGTATAGCTGGCAGATTGTTCAGAACTCCACATTCCAAGCAACCTGGAAGCACGCAGCATACGCACAGCAACATCCACGCGACCACTTGGGCAGGTATCAATAAAATCAGCAGACCCCTGCACACCCTTGTTAATGTCAATATCAAATGCAGAGTGTGTACTGCTCCCAGGAGGGAGAGAATGCTATCAAGCCTACTATATATAAAGTCATATAAAGGCAAGCTTAAGGCCAGGAGTATAACTGAGGGGCAATGCGCTCACCTCGGATACAAAATGCCAAAATGCAGTGCAGCACGGGTTTCATCCCCAGTGCGACACTTGTAAGCTGGAGGAGTCCAGCATTCATTGCAATATAAATCACAAATAAATACATTATTTACTTGTATCCCATATTGTGGCCATGCGACTTTTTTTCATGAAGGAGCGAGGGAGGTTATAACAGCGTTGTATATCCTCCTTCAGGCTGTACCACCGTTACGGGTCCATACACCTTGTTAATTGCCCTAGCTTGCTTTGGCCTTTACCTGTTTCGTCAGGTGCCATAACACCCACTATTAGGACTGGGTCTTTAATGATTACATTTGTCCCACAACAGTTGATTATGGGCCTATTTTACGTCAGGGAGGGTTTCCGAGATATACACAATATGAGGCTATGGGCAGAGAATATCACTCAATCGCAGCATGCTAGGGTGACTTTCAATATCCGCAACAGTGTTTGATTGGGGCACACGAGTCCATATGATATCAAAATACTTGTGCGCATTCAGTAAGTTGGGAACATGCTGCATGGTTTATAAGGACTGTCATTTATTTTGGAAAAGTGCCGCTGAGTGCAGGATAATAAGGCTGCCAACTTGCTCACAGTCGATGATGTGCCGCCGTGGACTGCAGCTGTCTCCCCTGAACTCCGCTTCCTATTAATAATTGTTCAGTGATATCACAACAAGAGGAATATCATATATATTTAAAATTGTGATCTCACAGCTAGATGATTAAGTGCGGGATGAAGGACCTGCTGATGAGTAATAAGGATGCTGGGAGTCACAGAGGAGGTCTACGATAAATAGAGGAAAGAGGCAGACAGCCAACTTTTGTTCTAAGGTGATATAAATCCAAAGGGACTTCCCGTCGCCTTAGAATTGGGGCCATTTGATTCTGAAGGAAGCAGTGAGGAGCAATCCCAAAGGTTATTCTGTGTGGTGAAAGTCTCTGAGGTATGAAAAAGAGATCGGGGGGGGGGGCAAGTAAGAAACACCATACGCTATACTTGGAAAGGACCACCAAAATACAGCAGAGACAATTATCCAGAGAGGAGCAAGTGAGCAGTGGCAGTGAAAAGGCAAAGCTGGAACCCATTTCTGCAATGGAGGTCCTTTAGTATTGTAGAACAGTGTTTTCACAGAGGATTGTGTTTTTATTATGTGCTTTCCTTTTTCCTTCAATTATTTTTAGTTACCAACTTATTGGGCCTCATTACATGGTAGGCGGTAAGGGATTACCGGCACCGGTAAGGGCACCGGTAATCCCTTATGGCCTACTACGAGGTCCCTTAGCGGGTCCCTTCCCTAACACCTGGTTTTACCTGGTTTTACCAGGTGTTAAGGAAGGGACCCGTTGAGGGACTTCAGAGCTAATAACGGTCCCGCTAATAGCGGGCCCCGTTATTAGCTCCATCCCTACTCCCTATGGGGGCTCAAATAGGAATGGGGAATGGGGAACCGGGTCCTCCAAGGTCGGAATGACCCGGTAAGTCCTTATTCCGGGAACACGGTCCCGGAATGCGGTAAGGGGGTAGCCATGGCGCTAAAAGCGCCATGGCTACCGCCTACCGTGTAATGAGGCCCATTGTTTTAAGTGCCCTTTCTTCTTTTTTTCCTTCGGTACTGTGTTAGTTCAGCACATTTTTGTACTTGTATAGCATGCTGTGCTTGCAATATGTTTGTTCCCAGTTGTCAGAACTGGGGACAGTCTGAGAGGGAGTGTAGAACATTGGGAGGTCCTTTCCTCTAATGTGTGTTGCATGGCTCAAGCGCGACTCTCTCGTTATCCTGTTCCTTTCATTGTTTTTTTTTTTATTATCAATTATTGCATTTTGTACCCAGATGCAGGACAAGTAAAGGCACAACAAGACCAGAAGGGGCACGGAACAGTGTTTACCCAATTGAGGATCCAGTCGGGAAGTGCAGCGATGCTGGTGGGCGTCGATATGGCTGGTGGGCGTTCATTACCAAATTGAAGTGTTCAGGTGGATGCCGTTCATAGGTGAGACATATTTATTTGTACGAGTCTCAATTAATCTAAAGCCCACCAGTGGAGCGTATTTGTCTCCACAGTACCGTTTCTCCTACCGTTCACTCTCCCTTATGTTCCAGTCAGCTTCCAAATTGCTTCTTGAACCAAAGCAAACATTGCACCTATAGCAACGGACCCTAATATCAAGCATACTACAGTGGGCATCTCAAAAGTTATGGAAACAGGAAACAAACAAACAGCAATATAGGGCAAGCACAACAATTACTTTCTTTTATGAGTGCTTACAATTATTTTTAGCAGGGTGCGGGACACCTGTTTGAGTTAATATGCAAGCACGTAAAACTGGGCTCTGTAATGAGAATAGAAATAAAAGATCTTTGAGCCTTAACTTTTTCATGTTTTTATCCAAAGAACCAGATAAGTCAAAACTTCAATTAAATGAAAGAAATGAGAAAAGGCTATACACATACAAGTAATCATCACACACAGACGGACCTTTCCATCATTAACATATTATTGTCCAGCGTCTTTTTGTTCATCCCTTTAAACATATGATTATAATCATGCTGCTTCCTGCAAACACGGGCCGAGGCAATTAATTTGCGCCACAATGTGTTCGCCTGACTGTCCACTGAATTCCAGGAATCGTCCTCAGCGCTAATAACGTTTTGATTACGGGCGCTGATTGTTTCTAAAGCTCACGGTGGAGCCCGCAGAGAATGGATTGTGATCTGAAATGTGTCTGTGGGACGCGCCAGCACCCGCGCAGAGAGGCTGCTGGCGCAGAGGCGCTCATCCCGCCACATTCTGAGCAGAACGCCAGTAAATGAAACACTTTCTTCTTCAAAGGAACCACATCTCTCCGATCACAAGAGATTGGACCTTCACACTGTTTTTCTGATTTAGCCATCACAGATGAGAAAAAACTATTAAATCACGTATGTTTGGAGATGGCACACATTAGGTTCATTGACACAGGATATGATATGATATGATAGTTTATTTATATAGCGCCTATACACAATCTGTTTCAAAGCGCTTCAAGGCAAGGGAGGGAACAAGGGAAAAAACAATGACATTCTTACAGGCCATGAACAGTAAGGATGTGAAATTAACTATCGTGCTCGGCCTGACATTTCATATAGTGCAAGAGCTAAAACATAGATAAGGAAGGGAGGGGGAGATTGGGAAAGAAATGGAAACAGATAGGCGACTACCATACTGCCTGACGACATTTCCGGTAGAGCCGGAAAAAAAAAAGAGGTGAGGGAGAAGGGTGCAGAAAGGTAGGGGAGGAACAAAACAAGCGACTATCATATTAGGCCTGACGACATTTCAGATAGTGCTGGAGGGGGGTTGGGGAGGAACAAACCAGTAAAGGGAGGGAGGAGGAGACAGACGAGGTTGCTCTCGTACTAGGTCCAGGGACAATTCTGATAGAGTAAGTGCATAGAAGAAAGTAAGGGGAGGAGATAGGAAAAGGGAGAAGGGAAAGGAGGAGAGAACAGCGAGTTAGCAGTCAAAAGAGTGGAGAAGCAAGAGTGAATACAATTGCAGTAGTCAGTAGTAATACATAATGTTGCAAGCCAGGATACAAGATGAAGATGTGAACAGCATGATTCAGGGCCACCATGAGTACAAGATGCAAAAGAAGTTCATCCTGAGAGTTGAGAAAGGGTGACACACCATGAATGAATGAAGTCCATAAAAGTCAAATCCAGCATTGTCCACAAGACAGTGATGGTGAAACCAGAATGTATCAGGACAGACTCCTGCAGAAATAGGCTTGAGTGGGGTCAGGGGGGAGAAGGGTAGAAGAATCAAGCAAAACAGGCAACACCTGTGTGCGAGAATGGGGAGCACAAGGGAACATCACGGGGGGACCAGAGGGAGTAACACATGTTGGTGCATACCAGTTGCTCTACTCAAAGAAATGTGAGAAGTGCATTAGACATTGGGCCTCGTTACGAGTTTGGTGGTATTCCTGCGGTTAATCTACCGGAGTACCACCCAACGGAATTACCGTTAGCGCCACTTAGTCTGGTAGATTTACCGTCAGATTACAAGTGCAAGTAGTGGTGTTAGTCCCCTTTAATTTAAAGTCCATAGGACCCCATTGGGGTTTCTGTGAAATTATTGCTACGGTTATTCCACCAATTTTGACAATTTCCCAGGATAAGTGAGAGAATTTATTTCCAGCATGATGCTGGGGGTAAATCTCCCACTCCAGGGCCAAACGTGTAGTATGGCGGAGCAGGAACAGTGCTAGTAATTCCGTTACCGCCTCTTTTTTTCCGACACCATCATAATGAGCCCTATTGTTTTTAAACAAGGTCGAAAGCAGGCATACATGCTATGGTTCTGGCTCCTGGCATGCACATGTTTTATTATCCTGCTGTTGAATTGCTTTCAAATGACCCACATCACAGCGTGCCAGGTCCCTGTTCAATGGGATACATTGCAAGGAGTAAGGGATGGCTCTGGTTTCCTACAAATCAGGTGGAGCAGGTGCATGTGCAAAAACCCAAGAAATGATAACATGTGGGCCACCGTTACATTATCAGCAATAAACTGATGTGCACAGACTGCATTCCAAACACAACTTTACAGTTAACATTGACTATTTAGCCTGATTGCTTTGACAAGTTCCTCATGAGAAGGAACATGTGTTTATTGTTTTCCTACCTTCTTGTGAAATACTCTGTGCCTCCAATAGAAACGCTGATGCTTGACATGAGTGTTTTTATGTTTTCCATGTTCACTTTCCAAGCAGCGAAATGTGACCATGCCTTTTGCAGTAACAGACCTTTTGACCTGTCACTGAAAAGGGGTTCAGTGGCCCGACAAGTGTAGGGCGCTGATATCAACACGCCACCTATTTTGAGTCTGTGTCCACACTAAGAAGTCATGAGAGGGCCTGCTACCCAGATGTGCATGATGTGGCTGGCTGCAGGTGCCCCTCCAGCACCTTGGAGCACTCTTTTGGGAATCAGTACCTTGTGCAGTGGTAAGGTCAGGTGTATAGAGAGAGGGAGAAAGAGTGCTTCACATTTTGTGCCACATTTCCTCTGTGATTTGGGCCCTTTCTGCACATTTGGGCGAGACCAGTCCAAAAGGTCATGGCGCAGTCACTCTAATGCGCACGCAAGCACCAGGACTCAGGAATGCACTGTTGGGTGTCCTGACCCACGTTTGAGCTATCATGCTGCAACATTTGGTGCTGTGGGCTTAGAAAATCCAAGATGGCCAAAAAGCCCACATGTGCGCCCAAATCCAGGAGAACCACGCAGTTTGCGCACACCAAAATGGTTGCCTAACCTGCCACCCACCAGTGGGAGCATGAGTGGAATGTGTGCCAAAGGTAAAACAGCAGCGCCTGTTAGCTCAAAAACGCTTTAAAATTACCTTTGGTTTCTCTGAATGCCAGCTCAAAATGCCTATTTCCAAACATTGCAACACATCCAAAAATCTCACTGAACACCAGCGGACATCTGGCAGAATGAAGTATGTGTGCATACTAAATCTGGGAAGTTGAAGAGCCCCAAAACAATGTTCATAACAAGACTGGCTGAGCTCTGCAGGTCTGCAGCAGCCTAACTGAAACTGGATTTAAAACTACCAAAAATGAAAATGTTTAAATTAACTGAGTGACCTACTTTTGAGTGTCACATAGTTTGTAACTGTTAAAATGTCATAGTTTTGAACTTAGAATCAGCATTCTAGCTGCATATGTAAAAATTGTCTTGACTTAAACTGGGGAACAAAAAGTGACATTTTACCTGAAACCTGGCTTAAGGAAACTGGAATTCTGCCAGACAGCTACCCCCAACAGGAGTGGGGGCTTGCCCAACAAATGCATTCCCAGGCCTGGCTGCATTCTGTTGCTCCTGCCAAAAGGAGGTCACACACTCTCTGATTGAATTACCAAGGGACTGCTAGAGACTAAACAAAGGACCCAGGCAGAGGGTTTATTGGGGGGAGGTCATAAATGGCTTCCTCTTGAACAATGGGCCTTCCAGGGCCCAGGCAGATGGTTTATTGGGGGGGGCGTAAAATAGCTTCCCCTTGGCAGAAGCTGGGAGGGGCAGGGTCTCTGAGCTTGGCAGAAACTGGACAAACTGGTTTCTACACCATGTGAACTGGGAAGACACACCCCTGTTGGCCAGAATATGATTTTAAGAAAGATGTATAACTCATGGTGCGGACTTGTCAAAATTAGCTAAATGATACCATAATTCTTGTGATTTTTCTGTGCACGTTTTAAGACGTGTTGGGAATTTGTGTGATGTTCTGGGGCAAAACCCCGCTATTTATTGACACCACATACTCTGTGTTTAAGCTAGCGACCTGGAAAGTTACTGCGATATGTGTGGGATTGGGGTGTACATGTGTATAAATCTGGAGAAAAATACGATGTTGCAAAACCCACTAAAAAGCACAAAATGTTGCCATTTCTGAATGCAAGCCCCCAGGAAGAGCAGAGTTTGAACAGAGTATACCTCATGTGATATGTGATGAGTGCATGTAATTTTAAACAAATGTGTACCTGTGCAAATATGTATTTGGGTCAAATATAGATTTGTGTGCAATTTGACAGGGGAGTATCCTTTCTGCAGACCATAAAACAGCATCCCCATGACACACATTTCCTTCCCCCAATCAAAGCAGTGCGGAAAGCTTGACCAATGGGCAGTTGAGAGAGGGGCTGGCTAGTGATGCTGCACACACACCCACTTTCAAAAGACATAAAAAGAGCCACTGGAAGCTAGAAAGGAGATTCAAATCCAGTTGCTGCAACGCGCTCTGCAGGACCACACAACATCCAGAAGATACCAGATCCAACACTTAGACTTTAAAACTCCAAAGAACTTGATTCAGAACTCAAAGCAAGGGCCTAAACCCACAAACTGAGAACTCTTCTCAGCAGGCCTCAGCATCCAGCAAACCTAACAGCGGTAGCAGTATCCAGAACCAGAGGCCAGAGATCCAGAGTGACCCAGACCGCTGTTAGCAGAACCAGAGAGCTGACCCAGATCACTGTGAAGTGCCGAGACCAGAACCGGAGTCCAGTCCAAAACCTGACCAGATCTGTGGCGAGGCCTATTTCAAAAATATATTGTGAGTACCTAGCAGAACTGTGCAGAACCAATCTCTTAGTTAAAATAATCTAATCCAAACTATTTTAATCTAACCAGAACTGCCTCCTAGAAGTTGTCACTTGTCAATTCTGCAGCTGCATAGCTGTCACTTGTCATTTTGAGTTTACTTAAAATCCGAAAAACTACCTTTATTTAATAGTCCGTATCTCTGGAACCGTTTTGGTTATACTCCTTATACTTTTTCCGCAATCACGATCCACGCACTTGCGAATTTTACCGCGATTTGCGATTTGGTTAAAAATCCAGCCACGTGTAACCATCAGCAGTCATTTCTTTCCTTGCTAAAAATTCATATGCCTCTTAATCACCATCTCTGAATCATTGGTAAAGTGAGCCTGCACTCATCCCTAGTATCTCTCACTCACCCTGAACCTCCTAAAGGGAATTAAAAGCATTTTCAGCATATTTCTCACTGCATTGTCACCATATTCAAAGCATTTTGCCTGTGTTTCAAAACTCCTATCTGTTGTATAAGCTGCTTGGGGGGGGAATTGAACTGAATTCTATTTGATTACATTCCTAAGAACTGTGTGCTCTCATCTTCATCTCCTTACATTGCATAAAGGGGGGGGGTGAATTGTCCAAGAAAGTGATTACATTGTCTTTTGCTGAAATCCTATGAAGTTATTTTCTGTACTGCATTTTCATGCCACATTGCATCTATTTGAAACCATAAAAGTATTGTTGCTATCTTATCCATCCTATACCCACTCATCATTGATTATAAAGAAGTGTGCTAGTGCCAGACTATCCATTATTGATTACTGCTCAGATTAAGTGTGATATTCAATTATTAATTCATTATAAAGTGTGATATATATATACTGTTAATTATTTTTCAAATAAACCTTTTAAACTTGCAAAACAGAACTACTTCTTGGCTCAGTGGGGTCAGGGGGATTCTAAGAGAGGGGTGTTATATAGGGGTAGTCATCCAGAACTCATGAACTGGACATAAAGATATATTAATAAGGGTTTCCATTCAGTATCCCAGACTAGGCATTGACTTAGCTGTAGTGTTGAATTGAATCCTCTTACAGCACGTCGCTCGTGATTGCTAGAGTCAGTAGATTTGTATGTCTCTTCACCTTCAGATCCACTCCCGTTCAAAGTGTAGAGAACACGTTTAGTGGATATGCTGAACTCACTATGATGCAAATCCCAAGAGTCTCCCAGTTGCCTACTCCAATTAGACTGAGGTTGCGGCTGCTAGCCTGGCAACTCTGTGTAAGACATGGAGAAACATTTATCTCAGGAGTTCTTGAAGACCCCTTCTGATCTAGGTTGCCAATGAATAAGTGTGGAGCCATTGAGTGGTTAGTTGTGACAGACACACATCTGTCAATCCCCACAAGTACGAGAAGACTTTTGTAGAGAACCTAATTCAACTAAAGTTTTTGAAGATAGAAATGTTCAGCAGTGACAAAGTTCTCAAAAGTGGATAAATTAGCCAAACAGGAAGCTCGGAACGCTGGTCCTGTAATCACTCGAGTGCTGCTCAGCCTTACACCCCCTTCCACCTTCCTCTTTCAGCCCGTAGCATCCACGTACCTCACATGCGGGTGATAATGGTGTGTTTCACTATAAAAAAAAAAAAAAATGAAATCTTACCTTTTGCTCGACCCCGAACTGCATTTTGAGAAGTCTCTTTTCCGTGTTGATGACATCACGGTAATCAACAAGGAAAATGTACTTCTAAAATACAGCACAACACTGCACTGGGCAAGAAGCAAAGATGTTTTAAAAAAAAAATGTAAATACATCCTTAGCGCCCGAATATGAGGCTGGAGATCAGAGAACATTTCATGCAGCCGTTAAATCATTAAGTGCTGGCAGCATAGTGTATTTTGAAGGCAGGGCTTGGATTTTTTTTAAACGGAGAGTAGAGACGTGATTTCGCCTGTTTTACTGTTTCGTTTTGCCCTTCTTCTTAAACATGTGGAAAGTTGTATGCAGGCACCCAACAGCAGGTATGTACTTTGGTGGTCCCCTTCCAGAAATGCATCAGTTTTACAAAATGGCTACCTGTGTGTTTCTAAAAAGCACCTAGTTTCACTCCCTGTCCTTTAAACCCTCACCTTTTAGACCCATGCCCCTTACCATACCACTCCCTGTATGGTTGGCGGGTGTTCAAGCCGATTCCACAACAGAATTGTTTCTGGCAGGATTCAGACACCAGGATCATTGTCGCCAAATACCATCTTTTTCAAAGTGTGCACTTCAACAGTAGGCAGACCTTGGTCTGGCATGAAACCTTTACCCGAAGACACTTACTTCCGTTTACTTAGTGTCCACAAATAGGTGCTGCCCACACCAAAGGTCAACTGACAACACATATTAACTGGAGCTGTTAGTGTTCTCAGAGATTTCAGTTCTGCTAACTATATATATCTAATATACCCAATATGGTGACTACAGTCCGGATGCACAATGACAGACCCCGTGAACTATATCTCTAGGCAAAATAATATGCAATAATTACTTGTGCGCTAGACTTGTTTTTGCCTTGAACAATTTGCTTCAACTTTGTTGTAATCCTTCTATTCTGATTTCCTACCCATTTTTCTTTTCTTTCCACTTTATTTCTATCTAAGGCACCTCAACATTTGATGTTAGGAATTTTTTGGAGGCAGATTTGTTTTTGTTTTCGTCTCCCTCACAGACTGAAGCAACCAGTGCAATATGTATTGTACTTTATTCAAAGTCCAAATTCATTGATTTGTATATTTTACCAGTAAAATGCATATTGTATCTTAATACAAATTCAAACACACCACCCTCATATGTGAATGCGTGTGTGCACTGTTTGATTTGATGTTTGTTAGTCTTCTATTAATTTTTGTTTACCTTAAGCCTCAGTGTTTCATATAAAAGTCAATATCAAAACACGGACAAAAATTCACGCAACAAAAACATGTTATGCGCAGCACCTTAATATCTGCCACCACAATTTCTTATTGATTTATGTCATAAGACACATTGGGCCTCATTACGAGTTTGGAGGTAGCCATGGAGCTATTAGCTATTAGCTCCATGGCTGCCTCCAAACCGGGCTCGATTACCGGGTTTCTGCAATGGGGACTTACCGGGTCATTCCGACATAGGAGGACCCGGTAAGTCCTCCTTGCAGGAACCATTCCCCGTTCCCATTTGAGCCCCCATAGGGCCCGCAAAGGGAACCTCGTAATCAGCCCTGACAGAATGAAGGGGGCCGGTCCCGTACCGGCCCCCTTTATTCCGTCAGCGCAAGGGTCGTAATGAGGCCCATTGTACTCCTACATTGTTGTCACAAGTGCAGATGAGTGGACCATTAATGATGGGATAACAAAATTAAGTAATCCACACCCAATGACCACAAATCACATTCTGAATCTTTCTTTATGCTATTTACTCCCGTGGTAGACCTTTTTTGTTTGACAACAATGACATTTAACCTTTAATCTTCAGAGTCCCATTGGGTAGCTTTCCTACACAGGAGCTTTAGGGTTGCATATCCAAGGAACAGTCTGATTTGACATAAATCCTCTAACTAGACATGGCGTAGATTGCTGATCCCAACCAGGATGTCATGGCGAACCATCAAACAGGGATCTGACAGTTTCAACATCGATTCCCACACTGGTGTCATCTACCACATGAACTGGCACACATTTCTTTTCATGGGCATGTCAAAAAGGTTGTACACATATTCATCTTATAAATTGGGTTCTTATATGGCACTTTATGTTGGATTCCGGCCGCTAATCACAGGACTAGGTATCAAACATGTGTTGCTTGCCTAGTCAAGTTTCCAAGACGACCATGTTGCCGCTGGGCTATCAAAGAGGCACCAGTGTGGGGATGATCTCAAGATGCAGATCTGTCAGGATCATTTTTTTCCGCAAGCAACTGATGTGGTGGACTGCTCCCTTGTTAACATTTAGACCATGATTGCTCATATGAGTAGCTGGAGGTATGGGTTCTACATCTAACCCCTTAAATCGAAGCAGAGGTTTGTTCAAAGCAACATATTTCAATGTAAAACTGGGGGCAGGATGTCTGGATTCTTTGAATCACTATGAGCATTGAAACAACTAGATTATACTTGGAGTAAAAGGACTGGTCAGCAACTCAGACTCCCTTAAAGAATGGGGTTAGACGTTGAATATTTAATTTGCCTCAAAGAGAAGCCACCAGAAACATTCTTTCTGGCTCAGATGCATGTGAAGACCAGCCAGGGAGGGCATGTGGATGGTGCTACATGTCCATCGACAGCACTGTGATTTGTGGAAGTTATTTCATCAGGCTGCCATATAGTTGGGATGTATTTACATTGTTTCTGCAGACAATGTACTAACAGGTATTAGGATAGCCAATCGGCTTTAAATGTCATATGTCAAATGCAGCCTCAAATGCTCCAACAATGCTTTCTTCTGCTGGCATAGTCACACATAACAATGTGTATGCAGCTCTGCCATTATATGCCATGTGAAGCCTCAAATCAACCAGTTACGCACTACATACAGCTTAGAAATAAATGGATAAATGCACGAGTAATCATGATGGAAATGCTTAAGTATCTTAGGCATCAAACAAGTGCCCTTTTCTTAGAGGGTTAACTGTTCAAATGTTCCCTATAGCCTACGAACAAAATCCGTTTTTAAATCTGCTTATGCGTTTTCCTTTGCATAAAACAATATAAAACAAATCCCCTTGTCTACTGACCTGCCAACTCAGTTTTGTGTTTATATTTCATAATCTTGCTAGTATTGTTAAACTCCTGCTTGTGCTCCATAGCAGCTCGGAGGCAGCAGGTAGCTGCTATATAGAACGGCGTGCAAGGGCAAGTTGGGAGATCAGTTGGGAAGAAAAGAGGAATCTGGAAGCGGGAAAGAGCTCACTGGGCGCTGTCTGCAGATGCGTGGGTATGAGGGAGAGAAAGGGCGTTGCCATGCAGAGGGCAGGAGAAAAAAAAACACCACTGAAGCTTTCTGCAGAGCAGGCCAGCAAATGAAGAAAACTCCATATGTGAGCAACTGGATCCAGTAGAAACCAATTGGAAACAGTATTTTGGCATTCATACCACGGCATCCTGCCTTCTTGTGAAAAACGTTGGTTGGGGGTGTCAGAGGTTAATTATAATTAGAGTGGGATAGCCCAAGTCGCTCTGTGAAAGCGTCCAGTAAATACTTGTCTTTCATTTGGAGTTTGGGATATTGGACTGTAGATGTATATCGTGGTAACAAGCAATACACATTCAAAATCAGACAAGAAAATCACAATGAAACAGGCTTCACAGCATGAGCCTGTGTGTCATAAAATGGGCCAAGTGCAATTCTGTCACATCGTGCACATTGGCCAAATTGAAAGAACGCACTGTTGAAATATGTTTTGTGAGGACAAACCTTCTTCATTGGGTTGGAGCTACCATATTACTTCTTTCTTAGCATCTATGCATGGAAGCTGTGAAACGATCTTACTATCTAACAGTAATGGCACACAATGTTGTCCTCACTATTACGACGGCCGAAAATGCAGACTTTTTTTTGTTTGTTAGACGCCCCCTTACACCATATAAATATGCGGGGGGGTATGTAATAAAATGGTTATATGAGGAGGTGTGGATCATCATTTTCGGCGGTCGTACTTATAGTGGTCGCAATAGTCACATACATCCCTATCTATCTACAGGCTACTACTTGATTACAGGCTACATTTATCAGAATCCAATCTTGACTATGAATTGAATTCCTCTTTGCACATGAATTGTTTCAACCAAAAATTATAAAAATATATCAAACTTTCAGATTTAGCAAACAAATTAACACCTATTAATGCTATATGTAGCATTGCAATTTCTGGACATTGCAGCGGAACGTAACACATCAAAATCTGATTAAAATATTTTGAAAGTACAAGATCAAAGTCACTAAGTGTATTCATCAGTTAGCTTAATTCAGCACAACTGCCCTGCAACACTTTTCAAGTGCATAGAACATTCGTCAATAATCACGTGACGCGGGCTATTGCAGCAAACATGTTTCATTTCACTAAACACCGAAAGAGCCAGAGTTGAACAGGGACATGCAGTGAAGCAGTACACCAGCCGGATCAACGTCTAACACTAGGCAGCATACAATAATGAATGCCATGTTCTGTTGAGTTGTGGGACACCAATGCGTGCATGACATGTTAAGGTGGGGGAAACATGGAGAAAGCACTAACATGAAAAGTACCCATCCAAGAATGTCATCATCACCTCTTCTTAATCATAGCTTTCATTTTTGGCTGCACTTTGTTTCTAGACAAGTCCGATCTATGAAAGTGTCCAAACAGGTGCTTCCCTACACCTCCAGAACCATCAAGGACCACATTGGCAACATCAATCCAGCCTTGGCCGATTTCTGCAATCACTCTTTCGCCACTGGATATTTCCCTTCTCTCCTCAAGCACTCCCTTGTGCAACTGCTCCTCAAAAAAGCTTTTGCAATCCTACCTGTCTGGCTAACTACCACCGAACTCCATCACTCCTTTCCTCCAAATTCCTGGAAAAGCTGGCCATATCTCAGCTTACTCTCCACACTGAATCTGTTGGTTGTATCCATGACCATCAGTCTGGCTTCAGAGCAGCCAGAGGCACAGACACTGCTCTCCTGAACACCCATGAAGATCTGCTCTCTAATCTGGACTTCCTTCGGCCCTCATCCTCCTTGACCTTTCCTCTGTTTTTGACATAGTTAACCACTCCATCCTGATGAAGAGACTCAGTGAGAACCTGGGCATCACAGATCAGGCTCTGGTGTGTCTGACCTCCTTCCTCCGGGACCGACCCACCATGGTTCAACTTGGGTCCGTACTCTACACCATCTCTCTCTCCACAGGTGGTGTTACCCGGGGCTCTAACCTCTCACCCTGGCTCTTCAATGTCTACTTGGCATGTTTGGCCCACCTGATCTTTACCTTCTCTAACTTTCAGTGTTATGGGGATGACATTCAACTCTCCTTCCTGCTCCCCTTAGCCTCCTCTCCTCTCTCGCTCATTCTTGACTGTCTATCTGCGTTTCAGGATTGGGGCACCTGCAATAACCTCTGCCTTAATGCCATTAAGACAGAGATCCTTCACATGGGGACCTCTGCTCCCGCTTTCCCTCTTTCACTATGGCTGCCCTCCTTGGGCCCTCTTCCTTCACCTTCCTGAGAGGCAAAAATACATTGTTGTCATCTTTGACTCCACCCTCTCCTTCTCTCCGCACCTCATGGACCTTGCAAGAAGGCCCACTGCCAGATGCACCTTCTCAGAAGTATTCTTCATTTTCTCATGTTCCCCCAGAAGCTCATTGTCTCTAGAGCCCTGGCTCTCTCTAGGCTGGACTACTGCAAAAGCCTCTTTCTCAACCTTTCTTCCTCTGTATTGTCCACAAGGCTTTCTGGGGCCGGGCCTGCACTACATCCAACTCTCTCTTCCAAAATACCTTCCTTCTCAAGCCTTTTGCTCAGCTACCTCCAACTCTCTGAGGGCCAGAAGGTTCTCCAGGCAGAGAGTGAGGGCTTGATCTCTCTCCTCTGCAGGTGCCTCTCTCTGGAATCACCTCCATGCCCCTCTCAAAATTGAGTGGGACCACCTGATGTTCCGGAAGCAGCCCAAGACTTTTCTTTTCTCCTTTGCTTTCTCTCTCTCCCTTATGTGCTGACCACCTGTGTGCGGTGCCGACTGGTTGCTTGGCTACACTCAGAATCTCACTGGGTACAAGGATCCTCCATGATCAGTCTCCCCTGCACTGCCTCTGGGCCTACGGCGCACTTAGGGGCTGCCACTGTAACCTCTACAGTCACCTGCCTCCTTGCCTACTCAGAGCCGCACTGCCCTGGCTGCACTTAGTCAAAGCAATGCTCACCTGATTGCACTTCATCCTTTCCTCTCCCTGACACTTCCTCTTCTCCCTTCCCCATGCACTTTGCGTTGTCGCACTTGCATGATCTGAATGACATAAGGCCTAATAAGATCATTTGTTTTGTCCATTCTTCTTTCTTCCCCCCCTTGTCTTGTTGCACCTTGAAACACTTGTGTAGCGGCGCATTATAAATGTTCTATCATATCATATCATATATCATGTCATATCATATGAGCCTAAACCTAGGAATGGGAAACTAATCTGGTGGTGCCCTGTCTTCAGGTGGTTAGCTGTTTTCCAATTCCTCCTAGTGTTTTGATAGTACATAGCCAGAGATATGTGCTATATCAAATCCCTAATAAGCATTTTCACTTCTGTGTGCAATTTGGGTGTACGAATCCAGTAAATTGATTTAATTCTAAGCAATGCCACATACGGAATAATGAGCAATGTCAAGTGAAGAGTCATAATACTTTATCATAGCTGCAATGCGGCTAAATGCCATATGGCAGCCAAAAGAACAGTCCATCCTTTTCAGCCAGTTGCACTTCCAATTCAGTAACCTTTATTGATCATTGGTATGACCTACACGTCTCAGCACGAACGTGGTGTTGGTTGAAAATATCAAGACTGGCTGAAGTTACCATAGATGCCATAGGACTACCAGATAGCTATTGGTGACATGTCATTTCCTTTAATTCTTTGACAATCACTGCCCCAATGACACTGTATCAACACATTGGGGTTCATGCTCAATAGAGCCGTAACATAAATGCAAGGTGTATAAGCCTTGAGTGAGTCTTTAACGCCTTGCATTCACAACACACCTCATTTTTAATCATTTGCATGACGTAGCAGAGGGGTGGAGTGCAACTTGCATTTCCGCTGCTTTCTTCCTCTGCGCCATACAAATGCTCCAGCATCTGCACCGGCATGGATTTTCATGCTGACGCAAATGGTGGTGAACCCTATGGGGCCCACCTGCTTCATGCCCGAGCATTGAGCGTGTACAATCACAATGAAACCAGCCCCGACATGCGGGCATGGCAAGCTGTGTTCACAATTGAAATGAAACTCTACTTGAGTTACTTGACATGCGAGCATGTGCCGCTTACAATGAAAAGTAAATGCTGCCTGGCATGCCAGGAAACGTTTACTCTCCTTGCACTATCGAGTGCAAATGTCAAGGGCAAAAGGTGGCATGCACACTTGTTCACCGCCTTTTGCCCTTTACGTTTGCAACCCTCAGTGCAAATGATGAACATTTGATAGCAGGGAGACATTTACGTTGCTTTACAAATGTAACAGCTCTCTGCCGCTAAATATTGTATCATGATGTTTAAATATATTGTTAAAGTATACATAGAAAATATCACAAAAAAAACAGGAAAGGTACATGCAATTGTAATAGGTGTACAGCATGGAACTATGTGCCCCTCGGAAGTGACCTAGTGTAGGATGCAATTGTTGAACCCATCCCGTGCTGATTTCTGACTGTCACATTTAAAACATTTGGGCAAAGTAGGCGGGCAGACACTGAGCATCTCAGTATCATTCAGGGGATCCATAATGGGAGCCCACTGAAGCGATCACATGCCCCTCCATCTTCTGATGGTCAGACAGAGGGCTACGACGAAGCCCCTTATTTCAGACACTTGCCTATTCAGTGTCGTGGTTTTCCACTTTTAGGATCCACGCTATCTCTGAAGGCTCCGATCTAAAGCAGTCAATCCTCTCATTGTTCACTTCATATTATTGAGATGGTCTTGGGGTCTGTCCTTCTCATTTCTGGATGTAACCGTCTAGAATGCTTTGCACCTTACTCAGCATCAACATAAAAAAGATGCCACAAACCTGCCATGTCGGTCAGGCTGAAATAAAACCCACCCCCTTAAGTTTCCAGAAAAGCCAATGCCAAGAGATCACTTTATGGTGTGTGTGCACTTTACAAATTAGTAGTACAAAATAATAGGCTTCAGCCAAGGTGATATTTGGTTGCTTAGCACCCTGCAGAATCTTGCAAACCATAAGGACTGTCTTACTCTTGACTCAGCAGAACTTTGCAACCCATACGTACTACTTGTTAAGTGCAGAGGCTTGTAAACCATAAAGACTCTGTGACCCGTGGCCCTACAGAACCTTGGAACCCACAACGACTGCCTGCAGATCCTTGCAACTCATAGGGATTGCCTGCAGAGCCTTGTAAATCATAAAGACAGTCTTACCCTTGAACCTGCAGAACCTTGCAACCGTCAAGGACTGCCTTTAGAGACTTGCAACTCATAAGGATTGCCTTCCGAGCCTTGTAAACCAAAAAGGCGATTTTTACCCTTGAACCCACAGAACCTTGCAACCCACAAGGACTACCTGCAGAGCCTTGCAACTCATAACGATTGCCTGCAGCCTGCAGAGCCTCGTAAACCATAAAGACGGTCTTACCCTTGAACCTGTAGAACCTTGCAACCCACAAGGACTGCCTACAGAGCCTTGCAACTCATAAAGATTGCCTGCAGCCTGCAGAGCTTTGTAAACCATAAAGACAGTCTTACCCTTGAACCTGCAGAACCTTGCAACCAACACGGACTGCCTGCAGAGCCTTGCAACTCATAAAGATTGCCTGCAGCCTGCAGAGCCATGTAAACCATAAAGACGGTCATACCCGTGAACCTAAAGAACCTTGCAACCCACAAGGACTGCCTGCAGAGCCTTGCAACTCATAAAGATTGCCTGCAGCCTGAAGAGCTTTGTAAACCATAAAGACAGTCTTACCCTTGAACCTGCAGAACCTTGGAACCAACACGGACTGCCTGCAGAGCCTTGCAACTCATAAAGATTGCCTGCAGCCTGCAGAGCCATGTAAACCATAAATACGGTCATACTCGTGAACCTCCAGAACCTTGCAACCCACAAGGACTGCCTGCAGAGCCTTGCAACTCATAAAGATTGCCTGCAGCCTGCAGAGCTTTGTAAAACATAAAGACTGTCTTACCCTTGAACCTGTAGAACCTTGCAACCCACAAGGACTGCCTACAGAGCCTTGCAACTCATAAAGATTGCCTGCAGCCTGCAGAGCTTTGTAAACCATAAAGACAGTCTTACCCTTGAACCTGCAGAACCTTGCAACCAACACGGACTGCCTGCAGAGCCTTGCAACTCATAAAGATTGCCTGCAGCCTACAGAGCCTTGTAAACCATATAGACGGTCTTACTCATGACCCTGAAGGGCACAGGAACACAGCGCAGCTTGCAGGTGACGCCACCATAGGCCCAGATGCTAAAGAGTTTCAAAAGAACTGTGAAAGGTTTTGCTAATTACATTTTTCGGAAATATCCATATCTTTCATCTTAAAGAGGTTTTGGGTATCATAATTATGCTGTGAACTTCTCAGTCCTTGTTCCTTTATAGTTAATGGCCTTTCAAAGTTATTAGGTGAGACAAGGGTCCATTAGAGGATGTTTTTTCAAGGTTTTTTTAGAAGTTCCAATGAAGTGCGATTCTGTCACACTAATGTCTGCTGAAGTCACACTGGCGCTCCAGCAGCATTCTGGCCTTTTGCTGCTTTCCAAATAAATGTGCCTCCAGAATCTCGACGCCGTGGCTGAGCTGGCACACTGCCAGTCGTGTGCCGCATACGGTGGCAAGCTTTTACATCTCGAAAATGTCACGTCGGAGAGGGCAACACGTGACCTCAAGGCGAGGATGTAAGAGACTACTGGAAGGTTCTCGTCCTCGGCTGCGTTCCTGCGCCCCGCGCATGCCTGGCCTAGTTTCTGCCTGTCGCTGCCTGCGCTCTGCCACTCAGAGCGTCAGATCCAGGTTGCATCTGGGCGCCCTGACCCCATTCGCGGCACCTATTTGTATGCACCGGTCTTCGTCCTTCGCCACATTTTCTTGTACTGCACATTTAGAGTGTGTAAATGAGCTCGCGCCTGGGCTGTGATGAGAAATATTAACATGCTCTTCATTGTCTGGTAAACAACTACTTGCGATAACAGTATGCATTGCATGTATTATTAGGGGGAAAGCAGCAGGCCTAGGAGGTACAGAACATTCATAAAACACCCTAGCATGTGTTAGACATAAACTGGATGCTTCTTCTTTAAGCAGAATCTTCTCCTCTGAAACTGACCAAATATACTCTACTATGTACATCTCTCATCGGTGTGGATATGACATCCTCCTCTCTCTCATGCACTGCACATGTAATTGTAAGGTTAATTGAGCTTGCTCTGTTAAATTGACCTGACTTTGTCAAACGGTGTGAATACTGTGTATTGCCGTCCTGCACTCACGCCTGTGCCACTCTTCACCAAAGCAGTTAACTCTTTACAGGTGTTACCCCCTAACCCCTAGACGATCGTACATCACTCCCCCTTCCACCCGGGCCCCTCTCCCACTGCTCTGGCTCACAATCAGTGGTCGAAGTGGTCGGGAGCAGTGCTCCTCTACTTCTTTTAATGAAGTTTTACCGTTCCTATACTTTTAATTTTAAAAGAAATCGTTCCGGAACGGTATCGTTTTAAAATGAAAGTGTAGGAAGCAGTTGAAACTTGCACTTTCAGTGCAGTGCACTCAACATTCCCTTAAACTGCAGACGCATGTATTTGGGGGTTTATATTGTGCTTGGGAGGGGGTGTGGCGATGGGGTTTGCAGGGAGCGGTGCAGACCAGTAGGGAACATAGCTCCAGTACCTCTTTTCGTACACTTCGACCACTGCTCACAATCAAGGGAGACCACCGCTGGCGAGACCAGTCAATCACGTGGGACGTAGGAAAACAGCATCCAAGATGAGCTCCATCCGAGTTTAAGGTATGTATACCATGCAGAACGTCTGTGGACACACGCCACAGGCACGGCCACCCATCAATGCACCATAATATGCAGCTATGGCTATGCAATTTCTGGTCTAGCAGCTTGCATAGCAGTCCACACTAAAACCCTATACTTATTTCAACACCTCTTCCATTAGTATACAGTGACAACCTATGAAGAAATGTTGGTCTAGCTGGGCATATATCGAGCCTCTGGCACTAGCACTCTAACCTAAACCACCAAGAGCACCCACCCACGTGCTTGACCTCTGGGCTGCTTACTGGAGCCTAGCCAGCTCACCTAAATCCTAACCTGGTAAAATGTTATACACGCATCATAAAATGAACTCTTAAAATCTCCCACACATGGGGTCTCATTACACGGATGGCGGTAAGGATTTACCGGTACCGGTAAAATACCGGTACCGGTAAATCCTTATCGCCTTACTACAAGGTCCCTTTGCGGGTTGGGGGATTTAACGCCTGCTTTTTGCAGGCGTTAAAAACCAACCCGCAAAGGGACCCAGGGAGCTAATTACGGTACCGCAATTTGCGGTACCGTAATTAGCGCCTTCCCCATTCCCATTGAGCCCTATGGGGCAAAAATGGGAATGGGGAAAGGCAATGGTGGAAGGGGGAATTACCGCCCCGCCAACCTTGGAATGGGGCGGTAATTCCCCTTTCCGCCAAGGCGGTGCCGGTATTTTACCGGCATGAACCATGGCGCTAATAGCGCCATGGTTCTCCGCCATCCGTGTAATGAGGCCCATGGACTTTGGTCCCTGAGGGCATTCCCACTTAATAGCATATTGAGGTCATACAAATGGGGAAAGGGCGCTATATAAAAGACGAATACAATACAGTACAATAAAAATATTTCCCTGATATTTTCTAATGTAGATCTCCATAAGACGTCTAGGCAATGCATACAGCATGTTTCCTAGTACATAACTCCCCCCACCCTCCCCCAGGGCGTTACAACCACAAAGCACGTTGATGTCATACAAATGGGTGAATGGCACTATATAAAGCATGACTACAATACAATACAACACAGCACATGACTGTTTGACTTCTCGGCACACATCTGGAATTCAGGTACACAGGTGACATCCTTACCAAAAACATTTGAAAATAAAAGTCTTTACTGCTTTCCTGTGCGGTATAGCCCTGTAGACACCCCTGTTCTAACACCTTCAATGTAACCTGTGCCGAGATGCATTTGGAACCACTAGGGGGAATCGTGGTCTGGTGCTGGATTAGTTGATGTGCTCCTTGAGGATAGGAATTGACATTGTCTATCTTAATCTCAGCCTAACCTTAAAATCTCACAAACCGTGAGGCGCACACAATACACAATATATTTCAACCGGTGCCTGTGAGCATAGGTGACAGCTTAGTGGAAATACGCAAAGGAACCCATTAATACATCAGCAGAAGAGAGTATGATTGCAGCTGAGGCCCCAGTGTCCACAAGGCCTCCATGTAGTAGTGAATCACTGCACTAAATAACAAAAACGCTACATAAGGCCCCTGATCTAAGCATATTTCTAGCTGCCCACAGACTGCATTAGTACTGCTTGATTCCATGATGGTCTGAAACTGCACGGTTTGATTCATACTTAGTTTATAGCAAGCACCTTGATACCTCTGGGCTTAGTGCCCTTAATAAATGCAAACATAAATAAATAAATAAATAATCTAAATAAGTCAAATGATAGGTCTTGTGGTCAAAGAGGATCAGATGGTTTCAGGTGTATCCAGGATTTAGGAATACATACACAACACAAGAACCCTCCAGAAGCCCACATATTATAAAACATCACGCACACGGAATGAAATAAGATTCTAACTAGCTATGCTATGCATTCACCTGCTTGATGTCCGAAACAGAACCCATTATTTAAGATAAGTCAAAAGTCTTCTCATAATGAAGCCAAGGCACTGAGTTAGGTCATCATCAGAAGTGGCTGGTCTTCTGGTATATTGCTCATCTATCATCTATTATGGAAGCAGTATTATGTGAAGTGTTTTCATGACAGCAGTGGGCTGGTGGTTCCATAGTTCTGTAATGAAAAAGTGCAAGGGGTACTAGTTGCGCCAAGCCTAGACTGTAGATATCAAATATACATAAATGTAATCGCTGTACTCAGCGTGTCAGACACTGATTGAGTGTACTTTATCCTCTCCTGTTCTCTCTCATGTCTCTCTTTCTCTGCTCTTTATTTTCTCTCTGCGTGTATCTTCTTCACGCTATGCCTCTTTCTCTCTCTGGGCGGGGGTTGGGTCGTCAGATGAGTGTTTGCTAGAGACGCTCCAGCTGTTTCTGACCAGTGGAAAAACACAGATATCTTCAAGTGGGGGGCCGGGGAGGGGGCGTTTTTTGTAATGGTTAGATGCTGGATTAAATGTATTTTTAGGTCACCTGGCTGAGAATAAAATCGTGGTTTATCAAGCTATATCGGCTACTATTACCTCTTTTGGCTTTGGGTTGGGGCTGCGGGGACTAGGCTGGATTCTGAAGGATGGAAAGGACTTCCTGCACTGTCCTATTTATTTGTTTAACACAGCAGGTTTATGCACAACCCTTCACAAGAGTGATGTGAACAGCATAATACACAAGTAAAGTAGAAGAAATATCTGCTACCAGAAGCCACAAGTTATAAGGCCTCATTATACGTATGCAGGTCTAGAAATAATACTGGAAACAATGAGAGTAATTCCACCTCCGGCGTTCTTTCCAGATTGGCACACTTCAAGTTTGCTGGTGAGAGCTGCAGATCTCCTGGCAGGCCTGCCCTGCTGGGAGTTCAGGCCCCTACTGGCAGATAAAGGCCTGAATCACCAGCACCAGCAATAACGGTACCAGTGATTCAGGAAATCCCATCCCAAAGGTTATACCAGGTTATACCAGGATATCAGGCGGCAGAGACAGTAAGGTAGGTATCAGAATTACAGGCGGGACAGCAGCAAACCTATAATGAGGGAAAAAGACTGGAAAAGGCATACACATCTGATGACGAGTTACATAAAGCAACACAAAGTTAAGCCATAGCCTGAAAAGTCTCAAGGTACTGGAGAGTTTTATGTGGGCTCTGTGTGTGTGCGTGTTAAAAAGTTTGTGAGGAACTCCAGTTAAAAAAAACAAAATTGCAAATGAGTTAAGGTTGGTGGGTGACCGATCGAAGACCAAGCAATTACACACGAGTAATCATCCAAATATGCAAAGCACTAGGTTAAGAAAGGACTTCATAAGCCCTTACAGCAAAAACAGAGAACGCGTAGAAATCCCTGAAGTACCTCTTATTGCTTTTTACTTCCTGAAAATTCCAACAGAATTGCCGAATATTTGTTATCGGAGGAGAAACCTAACCAGAGTAACCTGACCTCACGTTCAAGGCTGTTGCAGATTGGCAACAGCCCTGTGAGTGAAGACGCAGGTTTTACTTTTATTTTTGCACACAGGAAAGGGATGGGATAAACACCCGTGCAAACTAAGGGTTTATCAATAATGAAACACGAATGCCCTTCCTGGGTTTCTATTTTTATTTATTTGTGGTTTTATAGCACAAATCACCAAAGAGCTGAACGCAATATCATACAGCAAAATTGAAATGCAACCATAACACATCAAAAATACAGCCTTAAGAAGAAGATAGAAATGCATTTCAAATGAGTAAAAAAGGAAGAGAGAGAAATAAGAGATTGAATAGCGAGTGGAGGAGAGTTCCTTAGGTTTTGTGCCATAAGAGAGAATTAATGAAATCATGGGCACATGCGACATGTGGCACTGATCAAAGAAATAGCGACTGAGAACAAAGGCTATATGAGGGTTTATTCCAAGAAATAAGAGCAGAAAGATAGGAATGATCCATCCAATAGCAACATTTGAATATGGTACACCAAAACATTCAATTGAAGATGTTAAAAAAACAGCCACCGAGGAGAATGAAGCACCTGAGTAATGAAGTTGCGAGGGGATAGAAGACAAATGAGACAAATAGAAAATAGAGCGGAGAAGGGCAAGTTTATAATCAAGTAATCCAAGAAGTAGTGATGACTGGTCAATATGTGAAAGAATGATACTAGGAAGGGGAAGTTCAGTGGTGCTAAATTTTAGAAATGAGACACCCTTACCAAGATGAATGGAAATGGCACACACGGGCAATTGAAGAAATCTGAGAGGCAAAATAAAGCAGAGATTTGAAAATGACGGTAAGATCACTAGCAGTAGTCAAGAGAGGTAATTGAAAAGGGCGACGCAGATGGACGAGGGGGATGGGATCAGAATTTGAGATAATGGATAGGTTTCAGCCTTAGCATTTAAATGAAGAAAATTAGGTGACATCTATGACTGCACGGATGATCAATAAACTGAAAGATATATTAGAATGCCCAGGAGTCAAAGAAAGAAGAGAATGAAAAAAGGTTTTGTGGGTCAAAGCATAGAAGTGATAGGAGAAATGAAAATAAAAAATAATAATTGACGGATGGATAGTACAGCATCAAAACCAAAGATGACCGATAACCAAATCAGGAGGAACATGGAACTGTAATGGGAAGGAAAGAGAGGAGTGATCTGCCCAAGAAACAGAGTAGGTACAGTCAGAGAGATACGTGAGGAACCAATCATGGACAGTACCAGTAATTGCCAAGAGACAAAAACCTAAAAGAAAGAAAAGCACGATCAACAGTGCCAAAGACAACTGATGGAATGAGAAGGATGAGTAGAGAAGAAAGTTTGATATAGCGAGACAAAATAAGAAAGTCAGTCACAGTGAGAAGGGACGTTTCTGAGAAATGAAACGTGTGGAAGCCAGATTGCAAAGGAGGCAGAAGAGAGTAGGAATTGAAAAAAAGGAAACCTGAGGGTAAATGTCTCTTTTGAGGATTTTAGAAGATACAAGACAGGAGTGAGAGCGGATGAAAATTACACAGAATAGTCAGTTCAAGTGAAGATCTACTTAGAATTGGAATTATAGTGCTGTGTTTAAAAGAAAAAGGTAAAACCACGGAAGTCAATGCAGTGTTGAATTAAAAGGTTCGAACAGGGAGTTAAGAGAGGAATAATGTGTAGAATAAGCAAAGAAGATAAGCAATCCGAAGATGTTGCTGTCGGGCAGGCCGTGTTTGCAAGCAAGGATTTAGTAACGTACGCTGTAGACTCAAAAATGCCTTAAGAACAGGATGCCCAAACTGTAACCACTTTGGAAGTAAAATAAGAGGTGTAGTCATCTGAAGCGAGAGGAGAGAAGAGAGAGATGTCGGGTAAAGATGGCCCCAGAGATGAGTACATTCCTGAAACAACTGTTGTGGATAATAAGAAAGTTACATAAGAATATGAGAGCAATAATGTTCTTTTACTAAACTAAAAGAAGTACATTATCACAGAGAATGTGAAATAAGAAAGAGAATCCAAGTTAAAAGAGGAATTCAAATGTTTTCCTTGGCATTAAATACCATGGAGAATGTTGCGTACAAGACGAAGAGGATGCGTAATCCATCATTGTGGAGTCTTACAAGAGGGAGAGAAGCATTGAATAGGAAAAAGATGATTAAGAATAGACTGGAGATCAGAGGATATAGAAGAAGATGCCCTATCAACCGAGAAAGATGAGAAATCACAAAGGGAAAGAAGAACAGGGCTGAGTGAAGAACAACATTCCGAGGAGTTCAAACCTCTAAGATCGCGATGAAGGAAAGACTAAGAGGTAGAGGGAAAGGGAGAAAAATCAGGAAAATATATTGTGAGGGAGAGTAAAGAAGGGTCTGGAAAAAGGTTGCGGAGTATGAAGAACAAGAGAGTAAGAAGGAACACAAGAGAAAATAGGGCCCAAGGAATAACCCAAGCAATGAAGTGAAGTGGATAATTGATACAAATGATATGAATAAAGAATAGGCAGGAAATAACATGAGCTGTGAATAGAAGAAAGACTAAAATTGAATTCCCCAAATAAGATAATAGAGGCATTTGTCGGGAAGAGGTAGGGTTTGGTATAAATAAACAGCATTTATCAGAATGGAATCGTAGGGCTAATGCACTCCTCCAGGTTTTATAAAGCACAACAGAGTCACAGGGCTGCTAAATGATTCCACTTCTTGGCTCATGACTCAGAGTCACAAGGAAATGCAAAGCCATTTGTCCCTAGCCCTCTTCACAGGGATAGAGTGCCCTGCTTGCTTTTTATAATCCATAACGGAAGGCTAGTTTCTGGCAAATCGCTTTCTTTTGTAGGGATAAAGTTTCCCAATTCATTGTGGTGGTCAAGAGACCCTTTACTTTTCCACTAAAGTGACTCAGATAGTTCTACCCCTCCCTTTTGTACTCTCGCGCTGCATAGGGCATATAGTGCACTTGATACTACAAGAGTTGCTTTGCCTCTTTCTATCCTCAGGGTTCTAGTTCCCGTCTCCCTCATTATTGAGATGGTGCCCTTTTTAACTGAGATAACTCCACAGTCTACAATGTAGCAGGGACCAGTTGTTGGGGTTTCTACAGAGGCTCCCAGTCCCAGGGACTTTAGTTTCTCCATACTTGGTCATCTGTGAGCTGACAGGGTTCTGGCTTCCTTGCTCTTGGCTCCTGGACCCTAATGACTCTCCTGCCCCCCCATCTGCCTCTGATCCCAGGATTCCCTGCTCTCTCGCCCTGGTTTCTGCAAGCTCTCCTGCTCCCTCGCCTGCCTTAATGTTTTAGTTCTGGCTTGGTCTTTTATAGGCTCTGCCTCCTTCATATTAAGACTATTATTATTATAATTTTTCTTACAATGTTTATTGAGCAAGGACCTTGCTTCAGGGAGCTAGGCCGCTCTATTTCCTGCAGTGTTTGGCTATCCGTAGTATCTTGCTGCATGTTTAGTTTTTGCATTGTTTGTTTTTGAAAATAATTTCTCCTCCTACTCAGCTCACATTGCCCTGAGTTAAAGGAATAGTGCGCTCAGAAATATTATTGTCCCGAGGGTTCGGGCATGTGTTTTTAGCATATGTTGATCGATTGCACAAACAATGCACCTTACCGTAGTTTTCTTCTTTTGTACACATGCAAAATCAGGCAGCAGGGCACGGCCATCTTGTGATAATCTGATCCGTTGCTGCATTGCCCAAGCAGGACTGCCCTTGCGGCACTAAATCATATCCCCCGCCCCCGAGCCTGACAACACCAAACCTAGTGATATTCTCCGTCTTTCTCCGTGTCGTTACTGGGCAGCGTAGCCAAACGGGCCCAGTCATCACCTACGTGACGTGACGCAGAACCCGGAAATCAACACACATCGTCTCACAACACAGCGTGTCACAATTCGGAATATAAAACTGTACTTTAAAACGACACAGCAATTTGTAAAGTACTTTTATTTCACAATAAACGCTCCGAGAACATCCTGCTATTGCCATATTCAATCAAATTGGAATCTTTTTTCTTTGCTCTCTATCCGAAAATGTTTATCTTGAGTCACGCAGTGTTCGTCTTGGGTAAAGGAAGCGCTTTGGTCTCATGGTGAATTGCAGGGCTTGTGCATCAACATGGGGCTAGACCACCGTAAAGCATGTTATGTTGCTCCTAATGGCTGGTACCGCGTAAGGGCATATCGGCGATCGTCCCAAAAAAGAGTCAAATATATCCAGTTATTGACATGTATCTGCAGCTGCCGGTTGAATAACCCATCAGTTGGTATCTGGAATCAATGACAATCGGAGAATGGCAGGATGTACCTATTTGGAAAACATAATAGAAATGTGTCTCAGTAGCCGATCTTTATTACAATTTATCATTTTACTTATTAATTCAGCGTTGAGTTAAAACTAACGATTATCACAGACGTGAAACAATGTGAACAGAGAGAAAACAACGTGTAAAGTACTACACGTTTGCTTCCGAGAATAGTGTATGGAGTATTTTCAGCTCTAAACGCGATACAGAAACTGACACTACAATTCAAGGTGCACATAGATGGTATTTTAATGACATATTAGCGTAGAACCTGGGTAACAGAGTGGTGGTCTACATGCATCTTGATGCTGGACTGCTCATGTGCCCGGTAGAAAGACCAGTTCACACAAAGGTTGTACTTGCGTTTCATTGCAATATGCCACACAGAACAAACAAGTACAATGTAACCAACCAATAACGGTCAGTTAATGATAAGTTGATGCTCGTTCGGGAATAAAATCGCAGAAAGTCAAACTTACATTGGGCCTCATTACGACCCAGGCGGTAACCATGGCGCTAGTAGCGCCATGGGTGCTGCCGGTATTTTACCAACTCCGCCATGTGGAATGGCGTAATTACTGCCCCATTCGAAGGTTGGCGGGGTGGTAATTTCCCATTCACCATTGGCCCTTCCCCATTCCCATTTTTTGCCCCCATAGGGATCAATGGGAATGGGGAAGGCAGTAATTACGGTACCGCAAATTGAGGTACCGTAATTACCTCGAAAGTCCCTTTGCGGGTTCCTTCCTTAACGGCTGGTAAAACCAGCCGTTAAGGTCGGGACCCACAAAGGGAGCTCGTAATTAGGAAGTAAGGGTTTAACGGCACCAACACCTTTTATGGCGTCGTTAACCCCTTACCGCTTGGGTCGTAATGAGGCCCATTATATTCTGCATTTCCATTCTCTTGGCGTAACTCAGACCGTAACGCAGACTCTGTTTGCATCAATGATTTTTCAAAAACTGAACTTGCATGTTCCTTTGTCCTGTTTTGGAATGGAGAACCTTATCATATCTTACATTATTACAGCCCTCCTTTGATTCAATTCCTTTCAGAATGGTCCCTTTCTCTCAAGGTCAAAAAACAATTGAACCTTATACTATGTGTGCGAGTCGTGGGCTTCCTCAGCTCGCAGCAAAAATTCAAAGCTGGTGACCTTCACTCAGAATGAAGATACATTCTTAGTTTGCAACATCTTGGCTCACCGCATCCATGAGAACTGGAATTGTGATGCATGGGCACAAGAGGAAAAATGTGGGGGCTGTCCTTGCTCAATGATCGTGGCGCTGCTGAGGGGTAGGGGAAACTTGGCAATGACCGAATGCGCCCTACTCCAAAATTGGAGTCGAGGGTACACAAAAAGGAGTCATATGCCCTCATTACGAGAATGGAGGTAGCCATGGAGCTATTAGCTCCATGGCTGACTCAGTTCCGGGCACCATTACCGGGTTCCTGCAATGGGGACTTACCGGGTTACTCCGACATAGGAGGACCCAGTAATTCCTCCTTGCAGGAACCCATCCCCATTCCCATTTGAGCCCCCACATTACATCTGACCCGTTATTGCCTCCCTCTTCCCCTCGCGGGACCCAGAAAACACGCCTGGTTTTACCAGGTATGCGATCCCGGCCCGCGATGGGAAGCTTGTAATCGGCGCTCCCGGGAATGAAGGGGGCCGGTGCTGTACCGGCCCCCTTCATTCCGGGAGCGCAAGCCTTATAATGAGGCCCATAGTGTGTCTAGCAAAAGCCCCACCTCTGCTTATGTCACGGCCTCCTTCCCTTATGTAGCCTAGGTCTCATCCCTTTTTTTGGACAAGCAGTTATTCAGCTATTTGGGCAACTTTATGGTAATGCAACTTCTTTCACACTATTATCCTTCTGGCCCTCCCACGATCAGTGAAGGTCCCACAGTAGCTCGACAAAACTGTGAACTGTGAAAGCACAGTGTTACATTGTAATTCAATTGTAAAAACTGCACTATTTGAAAAATACAATTAACAAAGAGTATACATATTAACAGACAAATTGGATGCTTTATTTGGACACTTCATAAAAACATTGTTGATCAAAAAAACAGATGGTAATCATTTGTACCTGGATTTAAACTGTTCCACTAGCTCTGCTTTAGATGGACAGGGCACATTGGCAATGTTTTGTGGTAATGTATGTGTACTCGGAACAAAATCGCACGCAATTCCATGATTATGCATCTCCAAAACATTAATAATAAGATCTTTCACAAGATCAAATTCCATTTCCTCATATACTGGCTTGACCACCCATGTTTTGCTTCTTTTTGTAAAGGCCATAGTGTAGCGAAGCATCCCAAGGTTTCCTGCAGTCCTCGATTGTTCATGGCCTACATTCTCATTATGCGCTAATACCGCTAGTAATGTCCTATATTTCATCCCTTGAATGCCAAAATGCAATCTCTTTGGCCTGTACTTTAGGCACATTTTGTAGCACACCTCCAAATCTCCCGTGTGACAGAATGCTGTGAGTCCCTTCAGATTTCTTGATAGAGTTTTATCAAACACAATCTTCTCAAGGGCTTTGTGTGGGGCAAAGATGGAATCAACCACTTATTCTTCCGTTCCTGCTCCGGCGACAAAGGGCCATGCTTACATTAGTGGAAATGTTGGTTTTCTGCCCAAGAGTGAATGTTGGAACAGTGGTCCACCATTTTTCTAGTAGAATTTCCACAGACCCATCACAATTTTTGGAGCTCCACCAAAGATGGTTGCTGAAACCACTGTGAAATACTTTCAGAACCTTTTTTTCACCTGCAGCTAATATTTTTTTATTGATGGATTTGGCAACGTGCCATACATAAAATTGATGGAAAATATTGGGAAACTGCTCTCTCATTGTCTTGGCTATTGAAACTTGTCTATCCGTGGCTATGAGGTCGATTTGCATTCCCCTCAATTGTAGATCGTCCAGTGATTTCAGAAAACCAAGTTTCTCCATGGCCACTGAGGATTTACATTCAGACACCTGCACGACCCCCGAACTCACAATTTTTTTACTTTCCATGTCCTGAAAGTGGTATGTGCAGTACTTTGCTGAAAATCCAGGCTGTCACACTGTCCATCATCAGCTAGCCTGAACCGTTTTTCGGAGAATGTACTTTGAATAAATAGCTATTGACATTGATATTTGTAGTAATGCATTTTAGAAATGAAATGGAGTCCCAAAAATTGACATAAACTGAACAACTTAATGAAACTAGAGCCACTGAAAAGTAAAGCTGGTGCACACAGTAGATGGCCAGCTGACAGTTTGCTCAGTATTGGTGGAGCAGACCATGAACATTTTTCATGGAACATTTCACAGGTGGCATGTATTTTGAGGTTACTGCCTTGTGATACACGAGTTACATTCACCAACGGCTTCCCACATATTTCCCCTCTCACTGAATGTACACATTTCAGCATCTTTATAATCTCCATCAAGCTGCTGTTGAATCCTATGTATTTGACCTCCTTTATTACACTGTCATCCTGCATTAATGTTGTTTCTGACTGAACTGTGGTTGACATATCAGCCAAACTGGACATATTGTAGTCGAGATCCATGTCTAGTTCTTCGGTCAATTGTATTGACGCTTGAGTCTCTGTCATTTCAGCGTCTGTTACTTGAACCTGAATCGGAGAAAACATCAATGTCAACTGGTTTTTGGGTGGCCCTTTTTTGGCAGGTGTGGATTGTGTCAAGTGGTCTGCGACTAATTCAAAAGCATCTTTAATACATTCAGTTTCATCGTCATCTGGTGCAGCAGATGCATTGTAGCAATGGTCCAAAAACACTTTGCTGGCTTTGCCAGTCACATTAAATTCTTTTTCTGGCCACTGGGCAAATGCATCTCGAGTCTGAACATGCCACACCTCAATTAATAGTTGCTCCATGGTGAAATCAGTTTGGCAAACAGCATCTTTCATTTGTGTCACTGTCTGTGTCTGCATAGTCCGTACACCATCAGGCAACTAGAAGACAGGTTGGAAAAAGAGGTTCAATGTAAATCCAACATACAGTATTGGACAGTTTACATTACAAAACAAGCATATTATGAAGGCCACAGCACAAAACACTGGTTAAAAATTGAAATGTTTATAAATTACCTTATTTTTTTTTGCTTTTCATTGAAACCTTCTTTAATGTAACGTCAGCAACAGCAAGCTGGTCCACCGACTCGGATCCACGTGCCTTCTCTTCTATATCTGGATCTTGTATACTTCCCTAGAAAAGAGTATCTATTTAAAATAAGTCATTTGTTAAGTCATTTCCAAATCAAATTATTCCTTCGCACACATGGCTTAAACAGATAAACCCGTACATTGTGTACATCATTTAGTCAAAATATACATTTGGGATTTCACCTGATTGATGGATAGTTTACTCGATCAAAGTTGACTGTCCGAAGCACACTCTTTGAAATGTTGCACTCAAGCAATTTGCAAAAACTGCTTGTTTCTAATACTGTCACTGTCTAATAGTATCAGATCTAGAACCGACTTTCTATCATTTGAGGGAAATGTCGGTACGCATACCTCTGGCTCTGGATCAACTACAAGGGATGATGTAATTGTAGTCAAAGCTTCAGCATCTCCCTGAAACTCAGTACTTGTATTAGTATGGATGAAACCATTGAGATTGAACAAACACATTGTGACGCAGACATTGGTATATATCAATAGCAATCCACGACTGAAACATTGTAGAAACAAAAGACAAGGTATGTAAATGTGATCAGATTATCTCAAATTCCATGCATAAAACAATTCCGGAACTGAATAGCTAAGTAAGACTACCTGATACGCGCTCGAAGTGGTTGTTGACTCCAGGCAAGACATGGATGCTGAAACTCGCTCCTTCATATTCAGTGCATATACATGGAGTTGTAAAGGGAAAATATTATTTGATTTAGAAATGCTAATCTTAAAAATTGGCATGTAAGTAGACAGATTACGAAAACATTACGCTTATTTCAAAGGACACTATAGCATAGTTATCTGTGCCCATAAATCAATTTTCTATGAGGCTTCGAAAACCAAGGACAGATGTATAGCAAAATGGTCTTTATTTAAAAAGCAATACAATCCTACTAATATGAAAAGTATTATAAGGGACAAAAACACCTAAAAAACCAATCCGTCCATTTAGTTACATGTTCATGACCCCAAGGGCTACAGCTAAATCTGGAACCGTGACTCACCTGAGGCGGCATCTGAACGAATAGAGTCCGTATTGCATTTGGGAGAAATTTTCGAGTCGTTCTGAGTTGATTCTTCTTTGTGTACATGGATGAGCCATACATATTCTGGGTAAAGTGCAGGCTGCAGATGTGGAATCAATCACCCCTCTTGTCCTCCAAGACATCTCTTGACTCTACTTTCAAGCTCTTCCAGCGCATATCTGCAATATCTGACCCATTCTCTTATTCGATCTACAGTCTTTGGGAATACATGCATTGTAGTGCCTTCAGATTTCTCATGGGCATTAGAAGGACAACCTAAAATCGCACATGCAGGCATTGTAAATTCTGCACAAAAAAAAGGGTGAACATTATTCGAAAATTACTTTGCATAAAAACGTGAGAAAGAAGGATAATACCATACATTCTTCTAAGGTATGTTTTGGTCACCACAGCAAACCCAGTGTAGCGTGGGCCGCTGTATCATAGGATAACTTTCATAAACTATTCTTCGATGTGACAAAAATCAGAACATGTTACTCGTCTCTTGAATGTACTATCGTGCATCAAAAGGAAACATGCTTATAATATTGACACAGTACGCTAAGGATGCAATTCGTTGCCAATTGACACTGATGACAATTGATATATCGATAAAATAACAAATTAAACTCAAGTCAATGGCAATGAGACAAATGAACATAACACTACTGTGTACGTTTGCTCGAAATAGATAGAAATTTAGAGATCAAGGAGATATGATTAGGAGACATGCCCTTACCTTGACCAACAAACAGTTAGATTCAGCAAGCAGGGTAGTTAGTGTCAGGAGAACAGGGAGATGTTCACAGGTTGCACGACGACGAGTAGAGTCGCAGAGGTCACAGAAGTTCTCAGGTAGCACGACGACGAGCAGATTCGCAGTGGTCACAAAAGTTCTCAGGTAGCACGACGGCGAGCAGATTCGCAGTGGTCACCGAGGTTCTCAGGTAGCACGTTCACAGTTGGCTTGCAGTGCTCAAAGATGCTCTCATGATAAATACCAAGTGGTTTATAAAGAATTAGAAAGAGGGTGTGTATGTGAATGAATGATGTGCATATGTTGTGGTTTTATGTTGATTACAGGGGTGCGGCCTGCTTCAGGGATCATGCCTGGAGACACGGGGTCTGTATAGGTCATGTGTAGAATGGCCCCTGTGCAGAAGATACCTTTGAAGTGTACATGGTGTTTGGCACCTTGGCCGTTCCTGCCCCTGCCAGCCCCCTTTGGCAGCGCACATCCACTGGTGCCAACTGCCTTTGATAATGGAGGGGTGATGGATGGTCCTGAGGCATGCAGACAAGGGCTGGAACACTGCTGAATGGAGACACACTTGATTCACTGAAAAACTGAAACAACCATTGATAAAAATTCTGTAGTGCTTTGTTTTGTTTCTTAATTTTATGGCAGAAATGTACTACACATTATAAAGTTGAGGTTGCAACACAGTGAGAGAAAATCCCCTGTATTGACTGCTGTGACTGGGGAATGTGTCTCTAATGGCACAACGGCACAGGCAGGTATTACTCGTCGAACGCGGTGTCCAAGCCTCCCATGAAGCCACCATGTGTATGAACGATAGGCCACCAGCCTGTACCACCTGTGAAAAGAGAAAGATACAAACTGTTTTTAAATGATCAAGATAAGTGTATTAAACCTTAGTTGCCAATGACAATTCTTTTATCCAATGGCATTGTTGCCAGTGCAAATGCGACCTAGACACTGTGCAATATTGAACAGCTATTATACAAATATTACTAGAGAATTGAAAGACTATATTGGTTTGACAATGATATATTGAAGTTACGACAATATAGGAGACAACCTTGAAATAGTAGTGGCCTAAGTGACATCACAACCAGAGTATACTTACTTGTTACTTGAATTCCGAAGACGAACTGTTGTGCGAAGTTCGTGCATAAGCCCCATCAAAATCCTCAACATGGAACGTGTGAGACAGGCTGCCCTGAAGTCTGGCAGCTCGGTAATGCATTGCGGCCGTGGCTTGCCTTCCGATACGTAGGGCAAGCATCCAGAGTTTTCTCGGCAGCAGCAGTTCTCCTCCTCGGTTGGCATTAGCGCGCACCGATTGCAGGTACACCAGGTGGAAATGCTGTCCATGCGACTAGGACCAGGCTCTTTATCTGTTAAATCGTCCTCCCAACTGTCGTCCGAAGCCCCATTATTTCTGCATCTTTCTCTTTCCAGTAATTCCGCCTCAGAATACTCTGGCTCGTACTGGTAGGGGTGTATTGTTGCCATTGTGGGGGAAACAAACGAAAATAATTCATAGTAATGGTAATGGTATCTGTTTGCACGGGCTACAAGCAACGCAGGTAGCTGACCAGAGCACAGAAACGAGGCATAGAATACTCAAAGAAATACAGTGAGAGGAATGGAAAAGAAAATCTGATGTTGTCTGTTGTGAAGCGATCTGTTTATACTTATTGAGGAAAGAGGCGTCCTGCCATTTCCATGGTGACACGTCATTTGTTGAGGTGCAGAGAATGTTGACACGAGACGTGCTTTGGCGTTGTGAAATGGGCGGTACGCGTCTAGTGATGTCAGGCTCAGGGCCGGGGGATATGATTTAGTGCCGCAAGGGCAGTCCTACTTGGGCGATGCAGCAACGGATCAGATTATCACAAGATGGCCACGCCCTGCTGCCTGATTTTGCATGTGTACAAAAGAGGAAAACTACGGTAAGGTGCATTGGAAATGTTTGTGCGATCGATGAACATATGCCAAAAAACACATGCCCAAACCCCCGGGACAAAAATATTTCTGAGCGCACTATTCCTTTAAGGAAATGGGCCGCCACCATTTTGTTTTCAGGATCAAGTCTCACTTTCTTTATGGCTCTGTGTCGGGTCCTCCATGCATCTGAACCCGTTTCCCTGTAGCTAGCTGGAGCTCTCAGCATTTCCCAAGTGCCCTCTGTGTCCTTGCCTGGTTTCAGGACACAGGTAAGGTCGGAGGTCAAATGCTCACTTTTCTGCTTTGCGGGTGGGAGTCTGCATTGCACCCGAGAGTTTCATCAGAGCATCTTCCTCTGACATGGCTCCAGCAAAGGTCGCATGGATTTAGGGTTAGTCTCTTCCTCTGCAAGGCACTTTAGGATTTGATATCAGAGTATATATGTCATTCCTCCATTTGCCTCTCTTACACAAGGCGGCTGACTCTGCAAATTCTTACATCAGGTACTCCATGCCCCAAGGGTTCTAATAACAGCTATATACCTGATGCAGAGGCAAATAGATAGAGGTCTAATTTCAGGCGTCACTTCTTCTCCAACTAATATATTGGTATTAATATAGTGAAGCAATAACTGGCTCCTCAGCGATGAGCAGGACATCACTTTAGTTGGGGGATAGTAGCAGGTCACGACGAGGTCTTTGTAGGTTTGCCATATATCAACCCAAAAGGAAGCTTGTGGTTCGGGTTCTGTAGTCCATGTGCACTGGCTACTGTGGGGTGGAGAGACCCCCCTGGGTCTGGTGATGAAGGCAATGACCTGACTAGGTGCCATCTACTGTATCTGGAAACTCGTCACCGAGCCTGGGAGGTCAAGGCTTATTGAGAACTCCCTTCTTAGGACGTGTAGACTCCTCGTGCAACGTGGCCTAGCCTTTTCTAGGGTACTGCACGGCACTGATGAGGCCACTAGCTGGGCCTTGCACGTGTTCCACCCCACAGCAGAATGCATAAAGCACACTTGTGCTCAGTCATCGGCTGCCTCCTTTTTCATGCACTGCCTTTGTGTTGCCTAAGTGCTTAGGCTCTCAGTTCGATTCGGTCTTTCAATATTCAAGATACCTTTGCTTCGTAAAAACACATGCAATATGTTTTGCCAGAACGTGTATCATACCTGTTTATAGTGTCTAAGGCGCTGGCGCATTTATTGCGCAATGATTCCGTCTCTGTAAAATTATCCATTGGCCTGAGTGCAATGGCCTGCGCTGCTTTTGTGTGATCTGATGAGCTATGCGGCCTTGTGGACCGTTCGTGAAGTCCAAATAAATATTAACGAATGAAAGGCCACGAGTTTCAATTTTTAAAGTACACCACATCCACAACGGACTTTTTCTTCACAAGTGAATAATTACAGCTGCTTGCATGCTACACTTATGTACATTGTGCAGACATTTTATACACTATTCGACCACTATTCGACCACTGTGTGGAACCTGGCAGGGATACAATGAACTCCAGAATATGACTGGGCTTTTTTTAAGGAAATGTGATGAATCTCGAGAGGATATCACAGGGGCAACGTGCTTGCCTTGGAAGCAAAACGACATGGAGAAACACAGGTTCGATCCCCGGGTCCACGCTTAGAAACCTCTGGGTATTTATTGCGTTATAAATAACATATCATATCAATGGTGTCCTGCAACCTACCAATTCTTGCCCAATTTCCTTACCTGGCTAACCTGTTAGCCGAGAGAAACAGGCTCCACAAGGGAATTGCACCGCTGAGTGCCTCACTATTAGTGAACTCTGGTTGTCGAAGTGTTTAAGGTAGTCATCTGGAATGCCTGAGGTCTACCTTTCGCAAACTAAACACTCAGGGCTCCAGATCAGGGTGGTCCTCAGACTCTATAGTTCTTCTCCAGGAATGGCAGTCAAGTCATGTGAACATGAAAAGCATCGGGCTACTACACTTTACTTACTACTCACCGATCAAAGGAAGGAGGAACGGTTCAGATGGATATTATGATCCCCAAGCAGACAGAGGTCAATGAAATGAGTCTCAGCTCAGACTCAGAATGCAAATGGTTTAGGGCATTAATGAAGTATATGGCAGGGCATATGCCATGAATAAAAACATGGTCGTAGACGGAAGGTTTGCATAATTATTATGGACTACTCCCACTAATCATCATCCACGTGGTATTGTATTGTTTTGTATTTTGTCATTTATATAGTGCCTTTTACCATTATTATAGACTCAAAGCGCTGGTAGTTGCAAAGCCCTCGGCGGACCGAAGTCCAGAGTGTTGGAGATCACAGAGTTGGATTACAATGCATGTGTGCATTTGGCCATGCTAAGGCTTAGCGGGCCGGCCAGGCTCTGGTAGAAGCAACCCACGAAGATCAGGCCTGTGGATGGGTGCTGCGAGGGGTCAGGAGATGGTGTGAGAGGTAGAGACTTGCTATGTGTCCAGTGTGCCCTATTCTGTCATAGGTCTTCACTACATACTAATGCCTTAATGCCTGGGGTGCTGAGGCGTAGTCTGGTGTGAGTAGGCTTTAAAACATTAAGGGCCTCATTACACGTACGGCGGTAAGGGTTTACCGGTACCGGTAAGGGCACTGGTACCGGTAAACCCTTACCGCCTTACTACAAGGTCCCTTTGCGGGTAGGTACTTTAACGCCTGCTGTTTAGCAGGCGTTAAAAACCAACCCGCAAAGGGACCAGGGTGCTAATTACGGTACCACAATTTGTGGCACCATAATTAGCACCTTCCCCATTCCCATCATGCCCTGTGGGGCAAAAATGGGACTGGGGAAGGGCAATGGGGGGAGGGGGAATTACCGCCCCGCCAACCTTGGAATAGGGCGGTAATTCCCCTTTCCATCAAGGCGGTGCCGGTATTTTACCGGCATGGACCAAGGTGCTACTAGCACCTTTGAAAGGGGCCCCTAGGGGTCCCTCGTGCTATGGAAACAAGGCAATGACCATACACGGAAAGATGCGCCAGACACGAGGTTTCAAATTCCCAATGCTAGGGTTTATTGCAAGCAAAAGATAGTATCAATTGGCCAATTCTGATCTCACGCCCCGCAACGTGAGTTTCCTAGACCTCCAGGGACGCAAGAGAGCGAATTACGTACATAAGTTACATATATACAAAATGCATATCATACAATCAGCAAAGTCATGTTCAACACCCCTCTGTATTAAGTTCCTTTGAACTCGGGATGACGATGGACATATCCGACGAGTATGACGATTATAATGCGTTCGATGTCTATTCTAGTAACAATGTGCAATTTAGAAAGTGCAGAGGCATCTTTTAGAACATGGTGGTTCTGTTCTTGCAAGCAATCTGTACACGGGGGAAGAGCCACATTCCAAGCTTTGCTATCTAAGAGGTACTATTCGTGTCCTGGGAGCCGACACGTTCTAAAGGGTTTTGTGAAGGGGGGGCCGTAAGAAAAACATAATTCAAGCCTTTAACTGTATTATTCTAATATATTCTACCATCGTACAAGACTGGCTGGCAGCTGTGAAGTGATTAAATGCCCTGCAGCTTCCTCCCAAGGCTTCAGAGAGGGAGCGTGGGCATTCCTCTCTGGGCTACTCATGAGGAGTTTCAGCAAACTCTCCAGTCCCGCGACCTTGTCCTTTCATATTCAGACAACAATGTTAATAGTTGAGCAGAGTAAGCAGAATCTGCAAGAATTGCAAGCTGCAAAGCAGTTTTTAGACAGAAGGCAATGAGCAATGAGCAATGGTTAACAAGCAAAATGGCGATTCTTGCTACATTTAAAATGGCCGCTCGTCAGTCAAGAATAGCAGTTTATATTTCTATAATTTGGTGCATAAGACGGTTGGCCCACGGCCATCAAGTTACGTCTATCATTCAAAATGAAGGGTATTCATTTTTCCAGATTGACACCTTGGTCCTCCGCCTACCGTGTAATAAGGCCCTAAGTGTCCACCTGGCCTGAATGTTGTCATAGGTTGTAGCTGCATTCTACTGTGAGTGAAGCTGATGGTATTTTATTTTACCCCCAGAGATATTTTAGAATTGGCGATACTCATCTTTCTTGTAAAGATTATCCAAACCTAGTTTGTGGCGGGGTAAATGATCCAGAAAACAGCGCACACCTCCTCGCCTTAAGCCACACATCACAACTTCTTCTAAGGTGCAAGCTCAGATTATGGAAATCATAACAGACAGGATTGAGAATCAAGATCTAGATGAGGGAACAGTCTGACTTTGAAAGAATTGGTGGCGACCAATGGTAGAAGGCTGAAAAAAGAAGGCAGTGGGTGGATGTGTGAGGGCGGGGTCAATGCTGGGTCAAGAACATGGAGCAACGCATATATTAACAGCTTGGCGTCCGAGCAGCAACATTAGCACATGGTGCGATCAGTAAAAAAAGCTGGCCATCAAGGAGCATTTGGCTTTTTTTTTCTTTTATCTAAACTTGTTTTAGTTTAGATCTAACTGCTATGAGGTCTTTGGAAGGTTTGCTCTAGCAAATTCCAAACAAAATAATGGGAGGTGTTCATATGCATTTCCTTTTGTTGTCAGCCATCATATGACATTATATAATTAAGCAATAGAACCCGAGCGGCGGGGGCATTACCGAAGGCCCCGGGGCATTACCAGAGTCGGTAATGCCCCCGCCGCGAGGGTTCTATTGCTATTAGTATCCCGGCACGCAAAATTTGCGTGCCGGGGTACTAAAAGTCATTTTTTTCTGTCCCAAAACTCTGCGGCGTTAAAACGCTGCAGCATTTTGGGACAGAAAAAAAATGACCAAGAAAATGGCCGCTGCCATGGAAAGGGAAAACGGAGTCCGTTTTCCCTTTCCATGGCGGTCATCGGGAGCGGACGCGCTGGGAACACTTGTGTTCCCAGCGCGTCCGCTCCCGAAAAAGGATAAAAAAAAGCTAAGTGGGGAACCTCCCTGCTTCCCAAAGAGCTTAAGTCAAAGAGAGGCGATAAAGTGTTGACTTTTGACAGCATGGCAATCATTGTGCCAATTTGTCCCTTCTTCCTTTGTCCAGTCAGCAAGGGGTGCTACTGGCTTTGCTGGTACTGAGCCCCACATGGTCTTGTAGTAATTGCTAAGAGGTAAATATCAATACCAAATGGGTGCATAGTTCCAAGAGGTTAGTTATTGATTTTGGCATCCAGGTTCCCCTATGGCTTTTAAAACGAATACGAATAGGTGCAGAACGTGATGCATATGGGCTCCTCTATTGCATGGAATGCTTCCCAAAATGTGCCTCTGTAAACGGAGCAAGCAGTCCTCTTACACCAGTACAGAAGCTGGGAGCAAGCACCTAGCAAGGGCTTCTGCATTTGCACACTGCTCACCAGCTCAATGGTGGCCAAAGTGTAGTGATACTTTCAAATGGGTACAATGGGAACGAATGCTTTAAACGTAAAACGATCTGGAACTGTGGTAAGAAGTAGTGGATACATGAACAGTCATAGATAAAGTACTGGAACAGTTCCCATTAGTTCCCGCTCATTTCAACTCCTCATGGTGGCTCCTTTTTCAAGAAGATCTTTCTTCCAATGATCAAAAGCCCTGAAACATACTTTGAATGTACAACCTTCCAGTTGTTGGCAAGGTAAATAGAGTGTTGTGTGTCAACATCTGCAGACCCATGCAGAGAAATTCATCCTTCAGGATTTCTATCACCGTGGGTTTTGTCGAGTGAACAGAGACAGGCTTGATCATTGTAGAGAAAGACTTCACCAGGTGAAGGAAACCCAGTCACTAGCAGGCCAATGTCTTATGCAATGGTCACAGGACACCAACCTCTGAAAACAGAGAGATTACAGAATTCGATTCAAACCGCTGGAAGTGCTAAGGAAGGATTCACTCTCTCAGAGATTCCATTTTCATGTATGTATGGGATCACTGACTGGGGTCCTCAGGCCACATGAGCTTGATTTTCAAATGTGTGCTGATGACACCTCCATGTCAGTTAGGTTGAGGACAGCCAGTGGTGGCTGGAACCATTAAAGTGAGGGCGGACAAAGCCAGTGATCATAGGATCCATGACATTCATGTAGCAGAGAGGCAGTGGTCACATGATCCATGACAGCGAGGGTTGAGAGAGCCAGTGGTCATAGGATCCATGACAGTGAGGGTGGAGAGAGCCAGTGGTCAAAGGATCCACAACATCCATGGGGAAGAGAGGCAGTCATCACAGTGTCCGTGACAGTGAGGGTGGAGACAGCCAGTGGTCGTAGGACCCATGACAGTGAGGGCGGCGAGAGGATGGAGACAGCTAGTGGTCATAGGATCCATGGCATTGAGGGTGGAGACAGCCAGTGGTCATAGCACCCATGAAAGTGAGGGTGGAGACAGCCAGTGGTCATAGGACCCATGACAGTTAGGGTGGAGACAGCCAAAGGTCATAGGATCCATGACAGTGAGGGTGGAGAGAGCCAGTGGTCAAAGGATCCACGACATTCATGGGGAAGAGAGGCAGCCATCACAGGGTCCATGACAGTGAGGTTGGAGACAGCCAGTGGTCATAGGGCCCATGACAGTGAGGGTGGCGAGAGGGTGGAGACAGCTAGTGGTCATAGGATCCATGGCAGTGAGGGTGGAGACAGCCAGTGGTTATAGGATCCATGACCTTGAGGGTGGAGAAAGCCAATGGTCATAGGATCCATGACAGTGAGGGTGGCGTGAGCCAGTGGTTATAGGATCCATGACAGTGAGGGTGGCGAGAGGCAGTGGTTATAGGAAGCACATCGTAAAGCAGAGATGCATGCCTGCATGAGAGGTGGTAGGTAACCTGCCCCTTGATGGTGACAAAACCAAGATGATGATGGTGGGGTCTTCAACGTGTTCACAACTCTTCTTCCAGCCACCTGAGCATGCGAGTACAGACCCTACTAATCAAACGAATTGTAAAGCAAATATATTTTATTATTTCTAAGGTTTTTTCCCCACAAGCTCCAGATATATATTTTAATTGGAACTCGGTAACCAGATTGAAGCCCTGGTAGCATTCATTACGGGTTCGCTCTGAGCTCTTTGCTTTAGCAGAGCTAGAAATGTGTTTCAAGGTTTTTTTTCTCCCAATCGCGCTGTTTTGTTTTTAGTGGGACTTTCACAGTTAAGAAGAGACTTGCATCTGCGCGATGGCTTCACACGCCCCAGTTGGCACTGCAAAATGTGTTGAAATTCAAATCAAGGAAATCCCTATTCCATCTGCTACAGAGTGTCTCCAATATGCAAATGTCCAGGCTGGTCTCACCGAGCTTCTCTCACTGAGCAGAAGTACATTTGCACAGGATTCCAAGCCAGCTTGCCACAAGACGCGTATCTACTGTCAATGAGACAAACCATTATCAAACATTGGGCCGCATTACAAGTTTGCCTGTGTGGTAACTACGGTACCGGTAAGTTTGCTGGTACCGTAATTACCGGAACGGCATACTACGAGTTCTGCTCACAGGTGCCTTTTCGCTCACCTGGTCGGACCTGGTGGGCGGACCGGCACCCGCGAGCAGAGCATGTCGGATGCACTAGCACCATTCTGAATGGTGCCGGTGCATCCAGCCTTCCCATTCCTATTGAGCCCGGTAATTGCCCGTAATTTACCAGTAATGACCCGGTAATTGCCCATTCCCGGGCGCTGGTAAGGTTCGGCGGCAGCCTGCCGTTTCTTTACGGTTAGAACAGTAACGCACTTAAACTCGTTTTTATGTAATTTACAGAGGCATCCCAATACGAAAACTGCTCTTCCCTAACTGTGTGTATTGCCACAGTAGAACATACATGCACATTCCAGCTAGAACACGCATGACAAAATACCCTCCCTGTGGGAATACAGATAAATGCTGAAGTGTAGTGGCATCCCAATTTATACAGTGGATTTGATTGCTGAGTCGGCAACATCAGTGATGGTCGGTCAACGCCCACCTTTTCACTTTGTTATGACCTTGAAAAGCATATATATATCCGCATAAAGAAAACGGGTGCCATAGTAGTACCCAGAGGGAAACCACACAAGCCACACATCGAGTTTTTGTCAAAGTTCATCATACTCATGAAGGTATTTTTGGAAGAGTTGTTTGCGGGCTGTACGTGGTAAAATTACCCTATGCCATACAGGAATTGCACTATAGCCCTACTTCATGAATGTCATATCTTTAAACCCTCTGTCAACGCTGTGGGCCCCATCTCACTGTAAGATTCCAGCAGCTGTGTCTGCCCAGGCTCAGCATATCCTAATGTTAATGATTGGCCCCACATAGTACAGGGGCACCAGTGTCACATGATTGGTTAGGAACAAAAAGGTGGCAGAGCTTTTGTGTGGACCAATGTTGTTCTAGACATTCTACAGTGACTGGGCAGGTGACATGTTGTAGTCAGACATGGGGCCTCATTCCGAGATTGGAGGTAGCCCTGGCGCTATTTGCGCCATGGCTGCCTCCAATAACGGGTCCGTGCCCGCTCCAGTTGAATGGGGACTTACAGGGACATTCCGACCTGTGCGGACCCGGTAAGTCGCCATTCAACCAACCATTCCCCATTCCCATTGAGCCCCCATAGGGCTCAATGGGAATGGGGAAGGCGCTAATTACGGGCCTGCTAATAACAGGCCCGTTATTAGCGCCCTGGTCCCTTAGCGGGATCCGTAAAGAACGTTTGGTCAGACCACACGTCTTTTGCGGCTCCCGCTAAGGGACCTCGGAATTGGGCGGTAAGGGTTTAACGGCACCTACTCCTTACCGGTGACCGTTATCCCTTACCATCCAATTCGGAATGAGGCCCATGGTCTCGCCTCAAGCTCTGCCTTGCTTCATGCTCGCTCAAAGACACACCACTCTCTCCTTGCTAGAGTTAGCTGCCAGTCCTTCATTTTACAAGAGCTTCCCCAGACTGTAAGGCTGAGTCATTTAGGGTAAAATCATGAGGGAGTAGGCTACTGTGCAGACCTCGCCACCGAGAAGGTAAAGAGACTTGGGGCCTCATCATAACTCTGGCGGTAGCCATGCTGGTAAAACCGGCGGTCATTTTATTTCCGGCGCCCGGGAATGAGCAATTACCGGGGCATACAGCCCTGGTGGTCCCGGTAATTATCCATTCACAGGTGCCGGAAAATATTTTGTGAATGGTGCCGGTGCATCCAACATGGTCTGCTCGCAAGTGCCGGTCCGCCCGCCAGGTCAGACCTACCGTGTGAAAAGGCACCCGCTCGCAGACCTCGTAGTTTGCCGTTCCGGTAACAACGATACCAGGAAGCTTACTGGTACCGTTGTTACTGCACCAGCAAACTTATAATGAGGCCCTTGGTAAGGGGAGGAATAGAGAACGAGGGTGACCGTAGACCCGGAAGGTAAGAGCCAAGGAGAGATGTTGCAGAAAAGCACAGTAATAGAAAATTGGAAGGCATGGATTTGAGAACATTCGCTGCATCAGTCTAATAGCCTTGAACAAATATTACCTTACACTCTGTCAACATTACAAACAAACATCTGCAGAACTTGCGCCTTTACTACAGTTTTATAAAGTTTACTGATTCTGGAAACATTGCTCAGGTGAGAGTCTTTGCAGCCCCAGTGTGAATACAGCAGAAGGGGTGGCGCAATAACCAGGATGAGCTCAAACGTTCTCTGAGTGTGTGTCATTATTCCATGCCTGAGGATCTGAAAATCCCAGCGCTCCAGCACTACACTGTGACCCCATGCATATCGATCTTTGGTGCCATAGAGTGCCATCCTTAACTTCCGTGTTCTGTTGTTTGCCACTGAGCCGTTCCCTCAAGCAAGGCCCTAGTAGTAGACAAGGCTGAGCTGTGTGCCTGTCTATGATGGATGTCTCTTTATAGATGTTTGCTTGTGTGATGTGGGGCAGTACATGTGTGGTCGAGTATATTTATATATGTGTTTATGTATGATTTTGAAAGAGAACATTTTTATGAGTGTGTGTGTGGGAGACTGGGGGACTTCCTGCCTGTAGATTACTTGTTATCAACATTTTTACAATTGCCCAAGTGATGTGCCCTTTGTCGCAATATGATACATGGCATCAGGATGAGCCACCTTCAAGACATTTACTTCCTTTTTTCGGCATCGTCGATCTGCCAAAAGGAAACTTAACTGCACCCCTACACTCTCTCCAGAGTGTGGCACCTTCCATGAAATTGTCACCTTACGTCCATTACCAATTAAAGCATCAGTCGGGCTATTTCCGGCACTTATAATACCGGTTGCGGTAATACTGACTGTTTTTTGCCGGTGGGGTGCCTGACTTAACTGTAGCTGAAAGTAAATAAAGCGCCCAACCGACAAACTTGCAGTATGCTGGTCCAGAAATGTGCCAGTAAACATAACCCCTGGCACGTTAATTCCAGACCGACGTACTTGTAATGAGGCCCATGATTGAAAAATGACAGTACCAATTTGTTTATGGGGCAATTAACTGACTAGCTGCTTTGATTAGTCCACAGATTGCCATTCTGCCACTCTGGATAAAACGAAAGGGGCGTTTGAAAAAGAAATGAAATCAATGAAAGAATTATAGATTATTGATCATCTGTGGATCAAACATTGGAAGTTAGTTGGGACTATGGCAGGACTATCTCGAGAGCTCTTGAGATATCAATCATGACCACATTTTGAAAGGCCTCAATTTAAGTATTTGTTTAATATTGTGCCTGAGTTCACCAGTTGTACTGTCGAACGGTAAATCATATCATGCCTCCTTTACTGTATATATTGGCCTAAGCCCAGTCGCTCTGAGACGAAATCCGCGTTGCAAGGTCCTGACCTTAGATCGATCAAGCCGCCATTTTAGGTTCATCCGCCATTTTGATTCTCGCTCCAAAGTCACCCTGTGTTCTAAGATGGTTATAGTGTTCTTCTGCTTGTAACATGGCAGTCTTGACCTCTGTACACGAGTTAATGCTTAAACTGCCCGTAGGCCAAATGTTAGGGTCGTGTAATGAGACCTTGTCCTTCGTTGACCTATAGATCGAGGATTACCTGTGCCAACGTAACTGATCCGCGAGCATATATTAAGCACAATGTTGTGTAAATACTAAATGAGAACACTTGTTGAATTACATTGTATGAAATATGTACTAATGCTTAAGTTAGATCAGAGAATATATTGTTGCTATTGTGATTTGTTGAACATGTAAACTGAAGGTGATCCATATGCATATAGCTGGGCGAGTCAGAGGTGAACTCGGCACAAACCCTAGATTTGGAATTATTAACGTACAGAGGGGCTGAACATCATGTTACAAAACTGTATAAAAGAGCGAATATTCTGATGTACAGTCCCACTCACTACACACTCCGAACAGGGCTGGTATTTGCTGTGTTGTACTGAGGGCCTGATAGCTATCTGTTGATTTGTCCTTTGAAAACTGTTCAGGTGTAGAATAAAGATATGTGTATCTTTGTAAGCCCGTGTTGGTGTATTTCCTTTTGGGGTACTCAGCCTCGATATTTCCTTTTGCTTCTACAGATGGCGCCCGAATAGGGACCCTCAAGATTGATGCCAGCTCATTGATGGTTGACACGGCTATCGGACTGGGATCGGACGTGTAAAAGGGGGGCCCTTACTTGGATGTGAAGCGACACCTCAGCAGCGCTGCATGACCCAATCCCTGGACGGTGAGCACGCGGTCCGAGTCAGCATCTTGACGAGGGTCCATGTATCGAGGCAGGCAGATTTGCCAAAATCACCAAACACAAGGGTCCTTTGTTTGTTAGAAAATTTGTATCCGATCGGACCTCCTTAGGATTTGATCAGGTGAGTCGTGACCCGATTCTTAAGCATCCTGATAAATTGTTTTGGTGTATTGCACTCGCGAGTACAATTATTGACCAGGTAACACCAGTATTCTGATATGCCTGAGACATTGTCTGCCTGCTTCAGGGCTTATTCTGCAAGGACAGACAATCTTTGGAATTTGGCCGACCGGCACCAATGGAGGGGTCGCCGGCGTATACTATGTACTGGTAGTATAGTATTTAATGATATTTGGCACAGCAAACTAGACATGCTTCCGAACTTCAGTGGCCAATCAATGGTAGTTTTGAAATCCCTCGTATTGAATACTTAGAATCTATATTGTTGAAGAAAAAGGCTAGACCTGCAGCATTTGACGTACTACAGAATTGGAAGAAAGAAGCTTTACAACAGCTCAAGAGAAGAGAAAAACATGCGCGCCGTCTTATGACGAACGCCGAAAAAGCGTTGTTGTATGACCAAAATAAATTGTCTGAGTCAGCTAGGAATATGGATAGGGCTTTCTCACTTGGTATCCAGAAAATCTATCCTTCTAAAGACTTTCATGTTTCTGACGAACCTATCGATAAATTGTTAAATGAACGAAGGCCTGGTGCCACTGCGCCACCTCCGTATGTTCCTCTTCCTGCTGTTATTCCTCCTCCTGCTCCTCCTCCTCTTCCATGTTGTTCCTCCTGCTGTTCCTCTTCCTCCAGTTGTTGTTCCTCCTTTTGTCGTTGCTCCTCCACCTGCTCCTCCACCCCGCTTGCTGTACCAGTAATAGCACCTCCGTTAAACTTGCCTACTCTCCCTCTTCCAAGTAGTTCTGCGCCGCTTGTAGAAGATCAGGGAGCGGGATCGAGGGTTGTCACTCGTAATACTGTGTCTCCAGAGAAAAAACGTGAGTTAACTGCATGGGCTAAGCATTGTATGGAGAAGGGTGAACAAGCTAGTATTCTTGCCACGCTTTCTAATATAGACAATTTTCCTGAGAAAAACATTTTTATTGAAGGATTAGGAATTCATTTATGTGTAATGTGGAACAGGCTAAATAATACAGATCTCCCACAAGGGTTGAGGGATCTGAATAATTTAGAATTTTCTAGAGATACTGCGGAGAAGGTGCAAGAGCATGTTGAGAGGATTCTTGAGTACAGAAGGGAGCTGGAAAGGTTACGGTATGATGATGAAGATGGTGATAGTTTGGACGTTATGTTCGTGCAGAAACGGTTCTTTCCTTGTCTTAAATCGATAACTGAGGAGATGCGATTTTGCACGAAAGATGCTGTCGATAACTCCCGTTGAAGTATATGACACGTATAGTCAGTATACGCCAGAAATGCAGAGGAAAGTGATACAGGTAATGGTAGAATACCTACAGGATGAGTGTGTAAAAAGAAAGATTTGTTGTCCCGCAGAGTTATTAAGTATTTATAAGAGAGCTTTTTCATTTGGCACTTCTTCGGCTGCTTTAGCACTTGATTTGGCTCTGTTGCTTAGTAAGCGTTCGGAGTTGCCTACTTCTCAGTTGCCTATGAGAGAGGTTCCTCCGACATTTGTCCCAAAAGTAGAGATTCCTGCTAACGCTGTAGCAGGTCCACCAGCTCAGGATATTCCTGCACATTATGTGTCGCAGTTTGTTCACGTCCCGTTCTCAAGACAGGAAGTGAACACCATTAAACAATCCATTCCCGACATTAGGAAAAATCCGACAGGGTTCTATAAAGAAATAGAGTCTGTTTTGCAATCATCGGGATTCACCTTAAGTGATATCGACTTGTTATTTCCCATACTCCTACCTGTTGATTTGTGGAAACAGATTAGAACTGTGGATGATGTACCAGGGTTTGGAGATACATGGACTAACACAGTTAGGCTCGATGGGCAAAGGCCAGCTGGCGAAAGACCGCCTCAGGTAATACTAACTTTGCCTGACCGAATAGTTACGAAATTGAAAACTATAATTCCCGGAAAGAGAATTATTTGGGACAAGCTTACTGCCTCTGACCAAGGGAGGTCTGAGGGTGCTACCAAGTTCTTTAATCGGTTCAAACAGGTATTTTCAGATTTGAGTGGACAAGACTTAGGCACAGAATCTGGGAAAACATTATTCGTAGACAAATTTGTGCGTGGATTGCTCCCTGACATCCAGTCGCAAATGATGTCCTCTGAGAGCGCTTGGCAAGCAAAGTCTCAGTCAGAAGTACTACACAAGGCTCAGTACTACGAGAATCAGGTCAATAATGAAAAAGAAAGAGTCAAAAAGAGAAAAGGTGATTTGTAGACAAAAGTACTATTGCTGCAAATTGTTAGAAGCCCTAAAGGGGGTGGTACGCAAATTAGAGGTCAGTACGTTTCACTTGGCAATGTGCCCTTGGGCCCTGTAAACATTAACCAGTGTGCTTATTGTAGACAACAGGATCATTGGCGTGCACAATGCCCGATCCTCCAGCAGAGGTCAAATAACACATTTGGAAATATGGGTAGACAATCCAGAGGCCACCCAGGTGTAGGGGGGCCTGGTAGAGGTCAGTTTTCATAGGATTCACAGCAACCTTTTTCGCAGGACAATCAGGCATTGAGTGTGGACAATAGAAACATTTTTGAACATCCCTCTGCTGCTTACCTCTCTGAAGAACTTGCTTTTGATGACATTCTGTTTCGCTAGGATTGCCCAAAGCAGGGTTTGGAACAACGCATATTCCCGTAAATCAGAAAGGTCCCTACGTTGAAATGTTAGTGGGAAATAGGAAACATCTATTCTTGATAGATACAGGGGCACAGAAGTGTTCCATTGATCATTCTCGGGTTCCAAACATTCAACTGTCAGGGCAAACCAATGTTTCTGTAGGGTTTTCTGGCACACCAGTTGTCTTTCCGGTTTCTTCGCCAGTACCTATTACTTTGGGTCCATTTACAGACCATTGTCCATTCCTTTTGACTACGAATTGTGGAGAGAATTTGTTGGGGTTGAATCTGTTGAAGGAATTAAATGCGTTAATTCACTGTTCTTCTGATGGAGTGCGTTTGACGATTTCACCACAGCAACTTTCTGTCTCTCAATTCTTGACCAGACCTTTGCCGCCGGAATTTGGTGATGTTCCGGAGTGTTTAAGGGCAATAGACGAGAATGATGTCGGTGTTTTGTAAATCGAACCTGTTAAAATTGTCTTGAAACATGGAGTAAAGTTGCCACGTATTCCCCAGTACAAGATCTCGGTTGATGGTGAGCAAGCTTTCAAATGCATTGTCTCCGATTTTGTGCATTGAGGGGTGATTGAGGAAATTGCAGGTAGTTTGTGCAATAGTCCGATTTTGCACGTGTACAAAAAAGGCGATAATGCAATTCCTTTTCGTTTCATAATTGATCTACGTGCCATCAATAACATCGTTGCTCTACAATTTCCAATTGTGCCTGATGTAATGACGATATTAGCTATGATCCCGGCTTCAGCTACTCACTTTAGTGTTGTGGATCTGAAGAACGCTTTCTTTAGTATTCCGAAACATAAAGACAGTAGATACTTGTTCGCGTTCACCTTAGGGGGACGTTTGTTTACCTTTACCCGTGCACCGCAAGGTTACATGGAAAGTCAGAGCATTTATAGTAGGGCTTTGAAAGAGCAGCTCGATACCCTTGAGTTGCCCTCTACTTGTACACTACTTCAATATGTTGATGACTTACTTTTAGCTGCTGACTCAGAGAGCGCTTGTAAGGAGGGCACTGTGTTGTTGCTTATTCACTTGGCTAAACATGGACATAAAGCTTTGCTTAAAAAATGTCAATACTGTTGTCAGGAGGTCGCCTATTTTGGCTATTTTCTGTCAAAGGAGGGGAGAAGGTTGGCGCCGGAACGGATAAAACTTATTTCTAGCATGTCTGTCCCAAATACACAGAAAGAAGTTAGAGCCTTGATAGGAATGGCTTCTTATTGTAGGCAGTGGATCCCGAACTTCTCCTTAGTGATTAAACCAATGTTGGCCTTGACGAAGAAGGGCATTTCTTCCCCATTGTCGTTGGACTTGGTACACCAGCAATCATTTGATTTTCTCAAGACTGCACTGTGCTTGGCACCGGTTTTGGGCACACCATCTACGAAAAGGCCTTTGTATTATATGTGCATGAATGTGATGGATGTGCTTTGGCTGTGTTAACGCAGGAACATGGAGGGAAGAATAGGCTGTGCGGCTACTTTTCTTCCGCCCTTGATCCTGTAGCATGCGCTTTGCCAAGATGTTTGTGAGCTGTCGATGCTAATGCTGCGTCTGTAAAACAGAGCGAGGGAATGGCCCTAGGCCATCCTTTAACCCTAATGGTACCTCACTCTGTAGATGTTCTACTGAACAGAACTCAAACGCAACACCTCACCTCTGCACGATTAACAAGATCTGAATTGATCTTGTTTGTGCCACACATACAAATCAAGATGGGTTGTGTTCTTGATCCGGCTGAACTTTTACCTTTCCTGCAAGGTACTGCTTGCAGTGACAAAGAGTCACCTGACTGCCTTTACACTACCGAACAAGAGACAAAGGGTAGAATCGATCTGAAAGTTACTCCTTTCAACAAGCCACAAGGGGAGCTGTTTTGTGACGGCTCCTGCTTCAAACTCCCGGATGGTACATCCACAGCTGCTTATGCAATCACTACATTAAGCATTGTCGTGGAGACCAAGAGGATTACGCATAACTCTGCGCAGTCCGCAGAGATTATAGCATTGGCCGAGTTTGTGAACTTTCTGAAGGGCTTACAGTAAATATATATACTGACAGTCAGTATGCCTTTGGGGTGGTTCACAACTTTGGGAGACTTTGGTCAGAAAGAGGGTTCTTAACCTCGCATGGTACGAAAATCCAGCATGGCTCCTTGATAGTACGGCTACTCTCAGTACTTGCACTACCTACTCAGCTAGCTATTATAAAATGCGCAGCGCATCAGAAAATTGTAGATCATGTAGGAAAAGGGAACGCTTTTGCTGACCAGATAGCCAAACAGACTGCCACTGATCTCTCTTCAGAAATGTATACTTCAAGGGAAGCCACAAATGCTTGCACTTTGGATGAGAGTATTGATTCTGTAAGGGATATCCAAGCCGATGCCACGTTAGAAGAGTCCAAGAAATGGGCTGAGAGCTTGGGGAAACTTGATGATGATGGGTGTTTGGTGGACAGAGTTGAAGGGAAGTGGCTACTTCCTGACGCGTATATTATGATGATGGTTGTTATGGCTCATGGTCCCACACACATATGTGCTCGTAAAATCACAAAAATTTTGCAAAAAGTATCGGTAAATGACAAAATCTCTAAAATAGCTGAACACTTTGTTCAGGAATGCATGATTTGTTTGCAGCATAATGTGGGAAAGGGCACATCAACTCCTAGGGGTAGTTTTGGCCCACCTTCTGTCCCCTTTGAGGTCATCCATTTTGATTTTATTGAGATGGAACGTTGAAATAATCTAAAGTATGTGCTAGTCGTCATCTGTGCTATTAGCAAATGGGTTGAGGCTTTCCCTGTCAAAGACGCCACAGCCATGACCACTGCAAAGACTATGTTAAAGGAATACTTCCCGAGATTCGGGTTACCAAGAGTAATGTGGTCGGACAATGGTCAACACTTTATCGCTGCTGTAATTCTGCAGATATGTGCGGGATTACAGATCAATAAACGGTTCCATTCGGCTACACACGCTCAGAGTGCTGGACTAGTGGAAAGAAACAATGACATCATCAAAAACAAGCTCGCCAAAACGTGTGCCAGCACCAAACTAAAATGGCTGAACGCCTTACCGATCATGTTCTTATCAATGCGAACAACCCCTCAAACTAAGACTGGGCTCTCTCCCATTGAGGTGGTTATGGGGAGGCCTGCTAACATTTGGAATATTCCGAAATGTCGTTCTTTGCGAGATGTTGAAAATGTACTTCTTTCAGATTACTGTATTTGATTTATCACCAGGTGCGAGAGGCTTTACCTGTATGATACGAGGGTCCTGGTCACAGCATACGACCTGGGGAATGGATCCTCGTGAAATCCTTTGAGCGATCTTCTTGCCCCGCATCTCGTTGGCGGGGCCTCTTCCAAGTCCTGCTGGTCACACAGACTGCAGTGCGGGTGGCAGGCCGGAAGAATTGGATTCATGCGTCGCACACCAAGAAGATTCCACACCCAGTGCCACACGATACAGAAGAAGCAGAACCCCTCACCAATGCTGTAACCAACGATCCCGAAGCAGCAACTAGCATCGAGAGTGCATCAGAGACTCTGCCTGAGCCTGTGAGGCCTGGGGAAACAGCCATTTTGTCTTCACATTCTCCAACAGTTTTGTCTTGTGAATTTGTTCTGGATCTTGCATCCGATCTTACTTTGGATTCATCGCTTCCAACGGGAAGTGACGGCACGTTGTTCACAGATCACTCAGTACCAGGGATCGCAAAGTACGATCTGCGTCCATGGAAATAGACTTACGGCACGGTTCGGCTGTGCGATCGAGGAAAATAATCAAAGGGCTTGTCTTTTTGGCCCGATCAATTTTGCAAAAGGGGATTCTGTTGGCTAGGGTTTGTGGAACGACTAAGAAAACGCTCAGCCTGGAGGTAGTCAGCAAACTAACATTGGTGCTTTCATTTGAAGATTACAATGCCTGCAACCACTCCCGCTCGTACAGGACTGATAAGAGAACGTGTGACCAGCTGTGAAAATGGACAATCCGTTACGTGGGCCCCATAACGTACTGTTGTCTTGCAATAATGTTAATTGGTTTTATAATAGTCATTGTTTTAGGTTTCTGGTATTATCCGCTTGAGAATTTGTTGCCTACTGAACATGTACCTACTGTTTCTACTCCTTTTGTGCATCTGCATACTCTATCTCCTAGAGACTCCCAGCACAGACAGAATTATCATAACAACACACTTTTACTCATCATGAACGCTACACATGCCATTTTTAACAAATCTAATTGTTGGGTCTGTTCACATTTACCGCAACACAGAGATAAGGGGCTAGGTTGTTATATTCATCCTCTTCCTTTGACTACTGTATGTTATGCTTCTCTTAGAGCACTATTCTTTGGCCGTTGGAACAATAGCATCTCAGGGAACTTTGATGGGACAAATTTGAATCAGTTTGAAAAACGTGTTCTGACTCCCTTGGGATGCTCGCTCTTTGCAAACAGGAGTAAGCCTAACGTTGCTTCTATTAGGCCTTCCGATAGACTGCCCCGTCCTTTTCAATCTTTGATTTCTTTTAAGATGGCTCTTATAAGCAATAAGGATGCCAGGCCTCCTTCTTACACTGTCAATCATAGCAATGATTCAGTTTCTTTCTGCATACAGAGGAATCGTACTCAGTCAATGGGTGATTTTAAAGGTTGCGCCAACCTTTCGAATTTGACTAGCGAGGACAGACCTTTGTATGTAGGCGAACCTGTCTACTTTGTTTGCGGTAATGTAGCATTTCTATGGTTACCCAGGGATTGGCAGGGAACTTGTTATTTAGGGATTCTGTTACCCGGGGTATTCATAGCCGGTACTGTAGAAATTTCGAAGGCTCGTCCACGGCGGGCGAGAATGGTGACACTTCAGCACAAGTTCTGGGAGATGTAGCTAAATCCTTTGTGCCATTTTGGGGGCAAATAATGAACTCTGAAGATATCAGGAGACTAGCGAGAGTACTGGAGAGGACCATCAACCGGACCACTGACATACTCTATAATATGGCTCTAGAACAGAAAGCAATAAGGTTAGTAGCACTTCAGAACCGGAAGGCACTAGATGTCATCCTGGCTGAACGTGGTGGGGTATGTAAATTAGTGGGGTCCGCTTGCTGTGTTTTTGTTCCAGATTCCTCCCCAACTATCTTCAAGGCAATACAGAATCTGCTCGTCCTAAGTTCAGAAGTGCATGTTCCCGAGGGAAACTTGGATCTTACTGCTTGGTTCTGGGACTTCTTGCTATCTTGAGGTTGGAAGCTACTTTCGGTCTTGCTGATCATTTTAGGAATGATGCTGTTTCTTTGTTGTTGTATACAATGTCTTCTTGGTATGTGTTTGATGCTAGGGGTATGTTGCGCACAGGCGATGGGTACATTAGGACGCAAGGTATACGCTCCAGATAAGAGCACCAACGAATATGTGCTGAAAGAAATCTTAGTATCTGATCTTATGGCAATTGACATCTCCGATAGTGTTTCAGGATGTTTGGACATTGAGACGTGGAGTTACTCGCAAAGTGACTAGAAGTAGTATAGCGCTTGGCTTAGGCCAAAAGGAGGGTTTGTCGAACGGAAAATCATATCATGCCTCCTTTGCTGTATATGTTGGCCTAAACCCAGTCGCTCTGCGAAGAAATCTGTGCTGCAAGGTCCTGACCTTAGATCGATCAAACCGCCATTTTAGGTTCATCCGCCATTTTGCTTCTCGCTCCAAAGTCACCCTGTTTTCTAAGATGGCGGATAGTGTTCTTCTGCTTGTAACATGGCCGTCTTGACCTCTGTACATGAGTTAATGCTTAAACTGCCCATAGGCCAAATGTTAGGGTCATGTAATGAGACCTTGTCCTTCGTTGACCTATAGATTGAGAATTACCTGTGCCAACGTAACTGATCCACGAGCATATATTAAGTGCAATGTTGTGTAAATACTAAACGAGAACACTTGTTGAATTACATTGTATGAAATATGTACTAAGGCTTATGTTAGATCCAAGAATATACTGTTGCTATTGTGATTTCTTGAACATGTAAACTGAAGGTGATCCATATGCATATAGCTGGGCGAGTCAGAGGTGAACTCGGCATGAATCCTAGATTGGGAATTATTAACGTACAGGGGGGCTGAACATCATGTTACAAAACTGTATAAAAGACCGAATATTCTGATGTACAGTCCCACTCACTACACACACCGAACAGGGCTGGTATTCGCTGTGTTGTACTGAGGGCCTGATAGCTATCTGTTGCTTTGTCCTTTGAAAACTGTTGAGTTGTAGAATAAAGATATGTGTATCTTTGTAAGCCTATGTTGGTGTATTTCCTTTTGGGGTACTCAGCCTCGATATTTCCTTTTGCTTTTACAGTACTATGGCATTGGTTGACAAGCAGTGATCAAACTAGGCACTGGGTAAAAGTACAAATGTAAGTTCATTCTGCAGGCTAAGCTAAGTTCCCCATGACTACCAAAGCCCTGTCCGAATCCGCATATCTTGTTTATAACATGTAACACATCACTTTAATCCAACCCTTACTTTATCTCTATTTAAATGACTAAACTAGATGCTTTGGCATTTGCAGTTATGCATATCCATTCTGCCCATGTGGTGAAATGATCATGCTTATGAACATGTGTTAACCCTTCTCACATTCCACCGTCAGTCACAGTTACACAGATGAACTACACACATTCTGGAATGCACATTCATTCATTCTTTCAGCAATGGCATGCAATGGACGTTCACTTTGAAGGCATGTATTAAGACCATCCGGGAACAACCATTTCTGCCTAATTGGGATGCAACTCAAGCACTGCATATCATTGATGGTTGCCATGAGGGAGGGACAGAAGAACAACATCCGGACACACTTCTGCCACATAGCAATGCAGAGCAGGAGTTGGGGGTATAGGCAGAAATAATATCAAGGCATTGGCATAGCAACTGTACATGAGCCAGTACAAAATTCCCAAAGGATGAGAAGATACGTGGCTCACCTGAACAAACAATTTATTTATTGATGTATTATTTATTTATTTGTGTGTTTGGTTTGGAATCCAAACCTTTCACAATAATCACATCACTATTTATGCACACGTAGAATAAAATCACAGTATGAAAACAATCATCATCAATACGTTTATTCGGAAACAAATTTCCATAAACAGCAATACAAGATAAAATACAATACAAAATACATGATATAAAAAGAAACACATTAGATAAAAAATGGCAGAACTTTAAAAGTGCATGTGTGAATGGCGATTAATATCCTCCAAGGGAATGCCTGAATAGTCATTAGATCAATATTCAGTTAGATTTTGAGAGATGATTTTAGTTCTCCTGTGCCAGGCCTTTCTCAAATAGTCCACCGAGCCCCATGCCACTGGCAACGTGGCAGCTGAGAGAAAAATAGCAAAGAGCTGGTCAGGCTTGAGACAATCCAGCTGACCTCAGTAGTGGCAAAAGTGTTTTCCTCCTTAAGTCCATATATGTTGGACAAAACAAAACGAAGTGCAAAAGGTCCTCCACGGGGTACTGACAGCAAGGACAAGCCAGAGGTTGAGCATTGTGAGACCAGTTTTTTGTACAGGCCCCCAGCCATAAACAGTCAAATCGTGATCTTGTAAGTGCCCAACAGTCGTAAGGTTTATTACTAAATAACAAGTACGGCTGGATAGTGTCTGCGATAGTTAAAACAACATGCCTTCTATTAGCACAAGTGCCTAGTTCAACAGACTCTCTGTTTGACTCAAGGATGGATTTATATAATTGCTTGTGGGCCCTTACAACACACAGAGTCAAAAAGGCTGGAGGGCAGATGAGGCTAGCACAGTTTAACTGATTCACACATTTCTCAATACAAATGAGCCACAGTATTTTCTTGGCAGCCGGACTTCTTACCAATGCAGTTATGATTTTATGTGAAAGAATGGCTTTCTGATTTGACCATAACGCCAGCCAATGCGCAAGGGGTCCAGTAACCATTCATCACCAATATGGGGGCACCCTAGTTCCAAATGGGTGCCATAATTTGGCGTTGACTGCGGAAGTCCAAGTAGTTTTAAAGAAACTATTATCAACTTTTCGATGCTTGGAATCTTTTCAATGCCCCACAGTGCAGCCCCATAGTTAGTGGCTGTTTTGGTTTGTGCCCTGTAGACTTCAAGGATAAGCTTGAGTGGATGCCCTAGACAGTTATTTTGAAAACGGGATATGCCAGCCAAGGCCTGTCTCATCCTCGTACATTGTTTGTCCACGTGGCCAAACCCTCGCCAGTTCTCAGTAAAGCTGATTCCCAAATATACAAAACTAGTAACCCTGGGAATGGGTTCTCCACACTCAATATCCACCGCATCTTGAGGGATCTGATGCCTGTTCTCCTGCAAGCCGTAACGGCAGATTTTTTGGAGTTCACTGAGAGTTTGTGAGTGGCCATAAATTCAGTGTAAACATCCACCAGGTGTTGTAAGACTATAGGGGTACGCGCTATAAGTACCATGTCATCGGCGTAGCCTAGGACAGGTAGGGGAACACCTCCTATTCTAATGAAGTCTACATTAGAGTTAACGAGGGCCTGGTATACACCGTTTATATACAATGCAAAAAGCACCGGTGCCACAACCCAACCCTGGCGTACACCCAGAAAGGTCTCGAAAAAAGCTGTACACTGTCCCTGGTCACCAAATCTCACACAAGCTGATGTATTTTCATGTATTATTTGGAGCACCTTGACCAGATCTTACGGGCAGCCCATGGACCTGAGCATGGCCCAGAGCATCGCCCTATCCACTTTATCAAATGCGGTGCTTAGGTCCATGAAGGCCAAGTATAGTGGCTCGTCCCTAACATATATTGATGAAGCACCCACCAAATATAAATTCCGAGCCTGGTCTCTGGTTCCCAGTCCTGGACGGAAACCATATTTGGTCTCTGTGAGAACCCCTGAGTCAGAAATCCACTGTTCGAGCCGTGCCAAATCTACCCTACCAAAAATTTTGAATGAGGTATCCAAGAGGGAAATTGGACGATAAGAAAGAGGGCTACCAGGATCACCCTTCTTAAAAATGGGGAAGATTATAGCCTGACCCCAAGTTGCCGGATAGGTGCCCAGTTCTAAATATGCGTTAAAGGACTTGGTCAGTAAAGGAGCCCAAAGGTCCACCTCCATACAAAAAATATCAGCAGGGAGAGCATCTGGCCCGGGAGCGCTATTGGGGAGTTGCTTACTTATGGCCAACTCTACCTCTTGAATTGTAAAACGCAAGGAAGAACCACGTGGACCATCAAAGCAAGAAGAAGGAGGAGCTTTGTATAGGGAGCTAAAGCGATCAGACCAAGCCAGAGCACTTACAGTGTTCTCCTTATATGTTTTCAATCTTTTATAGGGGGGGCCCATTTGCCACAAAATCCCAAAATATTTTGGAATCTCGTGACTGTACAGCCTGGAGTAGTTCCTCCCAGGCTTGCTCATCTAGGTTGGACTTCGTAGTGGCAAGGGCGCATTTATAATGTGCCCTAGTGGCAATTATGTCCCGCTGGGTACTATCTCTTGCACCCAGGATAATTTTAAGGTTTTTCTGTGCTGACTGACAAGATTCGTCAAACCATGTTTCCAATTTCTTTCTCCCCGTTTTGAAATCCCTTTGGAAGATATTCGACATAGTATCCCAAATTTTCTGTGAGGCTAAGATTATGCGACCTGGGGGATGTCCATTTGATAGAATAAGCATGAATTCCTCACTGTTCACTTTGCATATGGAAGACTGTGTGTCCACAGGGTCCAACTTAGCCCATTTTATTTTCCATTTACACAGGGGATTGAGACAAAACAATCAGACGAGTAGGTAATAAATATAAAACACAGATAATATCATTAAACATACAAGCAAGCAAACTGAGAAGAAAAGAGAGGAATGTGGCATAGCAATAGCTTACAAAGAATGGCTAAGAATCACAGCAGCATAATCGTAGCATTGGACCATCAAGCTAATCTATTATTTCTGCTCATTTACAGACCACCCAGAGTAAACTGATTTTTACAGAGACATTTGCAGACAGTATAACCAGCATTGCATTAGAACATGATCACATGATCATATCTGGTTTGAAGAGAAGAATAGCAACGCTACCCAATCAATAAGCTCCCACCCAGCCTGCATGCACCTACAGCAAATGGTGAAGGAGGCAGCTCTTGCTGCCGAACACACATTTGAAGCAATTTTCTGCAAAAATTAACTACAACTGTTCCCCAGCACGCTTTCTATGAAGCAACCACCTTATGATTCCTTTTGTGATTCAAGCTCGAGTGTGAGTATGTGCCACCAACAAAAATATAGCTCCAATCAGGAAAAGAAACTGGAAATCCCTCACCCCAGCAGAACACAACACTATATTGGAATCCATGAAACCGCCATTTTGTCTCCTGCACACTTTCCCACCAGAAGAAAGAATGGATCATAGAAGCCCTAGATTTCACAGCACCAAAGAAACATTTCACCCCCTCCCAAGAGAAATTATCCACAACCCGGTTAATCCCTCACCTCCGAACTTTGAAAACAAACTGTAAATTGGAACATGCATGAGGAAACATCATAACAAACAGGACAAAATTTCACACCAAAACAGATACTTTATATAAAGTTGAAATTCAAAAAGCACATTACATGCACTATGCCAAACGAATCTCATAAGCAAGCAATTCGCAGAAAGAGATGTTCACCATCATTAATGGTATATGAAACCTGACACCATTCAATAACGTCCCAAATCCCTTGCAGAAACTTTAGTACAACATTGCAAACTGCTTTAAAAACAAAGTCATTAATATCCTGCACATCATTAGCCTTATGCCCAAGGGCATCAGCAGCACTGTCACCACCAACGCATCCCCAGAAACAACCACAATGCTGAATTGCTTTGAAGTGATCTCCACAGAATACTTTACTGAACTGGTGAAGGAAAGCCAAAAAAGCCAGCTTCCTAGTAAATCACTGACCACCAGACATCTACAAGAACATCCTCAGCAAAGGAACACCTACACAGGAGTTCATGCAAGAGCATGAACCAGTCGCTGGATACAGAAACTTTCCCCAGAACCTTCAAATCCTCTACATGACACCCCTGCTCAAAAACCCCACAGGAAGCACAGGAAAACTCCACCAACTAACAGCCAATATTAAACATTCCTTACCTGTCTACTCCCCTAGAAACATATGAAAATGGGCACATCCTAATACACATGGAAAACAACCATCTACTGGAACAGGCACACGTCAGTATCAGGCCTATGAGAGTACTGAAACAGCTCCACCCTCCATCTGGGATGACATAAAAATGAACTCATACTCCAACACCACCATTGTACTGATAATTTTAAACCCTTTGCTGCCTTTTGACACTCATCAAAAGAATGTAAGAAACAGGGCTACGCAATATTATGCTACAATGAATGAAATCCTTAATCTCAACCTCATGCGTACTCATTTGTGGTGTTTCATAAAGCTCGTCTCATTCACTTCTACTAATTCATCTCTAAACGGCTTCCCTCATGAAACTCATCAAATGACACAGCCTTACATGCTGCAGCTACACAGATGGCAGCAACAATAGTCATTCTAAGACTCAGCAAGTGAGAACACATCTTGCCACCCTTAGGGCACTACACTGGCTACCAATAAAGAAAAGCATATTTTTCAAAACACAAGCGAATAACAAAAGAAGAACTGACCTTCAGGAATGCATTAAACACATGGCTGTTTTTATGCACAAGCCATAGTCAAAGAGAGACCCAATATAACTTACCAAGGCACAAAAGGTTTCAGTTACCCAACACGCTACCTACGCAATTGTGACTTAACCCAATGCCATGCGGATTACACTCTCTTTCCCTCACTAACCCAAACTAACCCATAGTAAAACCATGCATACTTCTGCAAAGATACCACATGGAAACCAGCAATTCCACCAACACAACTCCACATCTCCTCTAACAACTCACACAATTTAAGCATGGCCAATGAATCCTTAGGCTATGGGTTCACAGGCCTGCAGTATGGCCACAAATGGCTTGCATTCCCACCAACCCAGATCAATTTAAAGAAAACCCACACACAGGGACCGTTATTTTCAGAATTGAAACTACCAACACAATATCAAAAGCACTTTTGCACTCTCCTTATCCTCTGACTAACATACCGACCCCTCTCATATTTTCAGGTCTGCCCTCGTACCTGGAGACCATTCAAATGGCAGCGTTGTGCAGTATAAATCCCTCTACCATAGCATAAAATGACATGCAAGTATGAACCTCAACGATGGGGAGAAAACAAAATAATATGAGAACATTGTTGGGGAGATTTAATCGATTATTTGCAGTGCGCATACACCAAGCAAAATAAACCACATCTGTGTGCAGATGTATTGCTTTAGGATGAGAACCGGGAAGAACAGAGGCATGGACATTTGTTCAACAAATGAGTCTTTAGGGTTTTGTGAAACAGGGAAACAAAAACAGTCCAATAGAAAGTTCTTGTGTAGTGGACATTTTTCTTCTGTGAAAGGATGGTGAGCTAAAGACTCTGTTGAGACTCTAACCCGGGATATAGGCTGGTAGAGAGACACTCCCAGGACCACCATTGTTTGTGCATATTAAGTAGCTTTGGGTTTTCACCCTAAGTTACTAGGGTAATCCTAGACCTGGACCTCTTGCTAACTGTTCTTAGAGAGGCACAGCTCCACCCTACTGATGAGGCCAAACCAGGCCGAAACAAGTGTGGGGTTGCTGTTGGTACTCTTGTTCATGGTATGATATGATGTGATCGTTTATTTATATAGCGCTTATAAACATTGTGTTTCAAAGCGCTTCAAGGCAAGGGAGGGAACAAGGGAAAATACAACCCCATTCTTACAGGCCATGAACAGTAAGGATGTGAAATTAACTATCGTACTCGGCCTGACGACATTCCAGATAGTGCAAGAGCTAAGACATAGATAAGGAAGGGAGGGGGAGAGTGGGACGGAAATGGAAACAGACAGGCGACTACCGTACTAGGCCTGATGACATTTCTGGTAGAGCCGGAGAAAAACAAAAGGTGAGGGAGAGGAGTGCAGAAAGGGAGGGGAGGAACAAAACACGCAACTACCATACTAGGCCTGACAACATTTTAGATAGTGCTGGAGGGGTTGTGGGGAGGAAATAAACAGTAATGGGAGGGTGGAGGAAATAGACGAGGTTGCTATCATATTAGGTCCAGGGACAATTCTGATAGAGTAAGTGCATAGAAGAAAGTAAGGGGAGGAGATAGGAAAAGGGAGAAGGTAAAGGAGGAGAGAAAAGAGAGTAAGCAGTCAAAAAGAGTGGAGAAGCAAGAGTGGAGAGTGAATACAATTGCAGAAGTCAGTAGTAACACATAATGTTGCAAGCCAGGATACAAGATGAAGATGGGAACAGCATGATTCAGGGCCACCATGAGTACAAGATGCAAAGGAAGTCCAGCATGAGAGTTGAGAAAGAGTGACGCACCGTGAATGAATGAAGTCCATAAAAGTAAAATCCAGCATTGTCCACAAGACAGTGATGGTGAAGGAAGGCACCAGGTGGGCGGGGCTTACTAAGTGGTGAAAAAGAACAGCAGGCAGGAAGGTACCAGGTGGGCGGGGCTTAGGCCAGGTGACCTAGATCCACTTGCACCGGCTCCCATCTGCAAAGGAAAAGAAGCTGGAGGGCTCCTTAAGTAGGGAAACAGAGCGGCAAGCAGGAAGGCACTAGGTGGGCGTGGCTTGCTAAGTGGTGAAAAAGAGCGGGAATCAGGAAGGCACCAGGTGGGCGGGGCTTGCTAAGTGGTGAAAAAGAGCAGCAAGCAGGAAGGCACCAGTTGGGCGGGGCTTGCTAAGTGGTAAAAAAAAAACGTTCAGAAGAGAATTGCCTGGTATTTTGGTGCTGGACTGCCCTTGGGCAGGACAAAGACTGATATGTTGTGGACATTAATCTTCCGTGAAAGCATGGTGAGCTAAAGACTCTGGTTAAGACTCTAACCCAGGATATAGGCCAGTAGAGAGACACCCCTAGCACCCCCTTTGTTTGTGCATTAATTAAACACTGTCATCTGTTATCTCAGTTGTAAGATTCTTAGTATGTTCAATATTGCATGCCCTGATCTTATTTATAGTTTTCATGTATAGGAGCCAAGATAATAACATAGGTCTAGAGTAAATCAACATTGCAAGCTTAAAAAAAAGAAACACAAACATTCCGTGTTACAATATGAATGCACACAAGGCAGATTCAATAACAAAGCTCACATTTCAATAAAAGAAATGTTGATGGCCACCATAATGACGATGAACACTGAATTGGCTGAACAGGCCTCAACAGGCTTTGCATCAGTGCTTGGTGCTGATGCAAGTCTTTTCATGCCTGGGGTGCGGATTGGACCCAGAGCTCTTGCAGCTTCATGCTACCCAGGCAGATGTTGCTGCTAAGGGTACGCTAGAGAACCTGAGTGCAAGATCTGCATACATTCATGCAATGCACTGCATGTAACGCGAGGCACAAGTCAGATGAACATTTAAACGTGCAGCAATTAGAGGGGCTTACAATGATTTCCGTAGTAATTCAGGGTAAACATAGGCATCCTTAGCAGTTGATGAGATAGGTTCATGTCGGGCAACCCCTCACAAACAAGCATTGGCAAAGCCAATCAGCTGGGCGTGCAGTGTGTATAGAAGTGTATTAATGGCGAGAGGTGGATGTGCGAGTTTGGATGTTTGTGTGTGTCAGTGTTTGCCTTTTTGGTTGTGTGGTGTGCTACTGTTAAAAGGAATCAGGCAGATAGTTCTACTATGTGCAATGTATACCCACAATATGGGCAAATACAATCACCCAATGCCAGTTCCTGCCATCGTGTATGCCAACGCTGTGCATTTGGCTATACAGTGGCAATAACAAGCATGTGATTGGAGGAACTGACCGTAAGATGTAAAAAAAGAAAGGGGCCTATGATTGAAGCAGCTGCATAACGCCAGATACTTTGGCCATATTGTTCAAAAATATGCCTGGTACTCCTGTGAAATGCAAGACCCGTGCGCCATTGTGTACGGAAGACAAGTCCAAAATATGGCAAGATTCTCACTACATGGTAGCTAAACAGGTTCTCAAACCATATGCCTGTGTTCTATTATGCACCGTGGGACTACACCTACCTGATGTATTGTCATTGGTGGAATTCCATCAACTCAGGAAGAGCAGTAAGCACATCCACCTTTATTGCCAGCGCCCTCCCATACCTTCCATTACCAATTATCATAAGTCTCAGCAGCCCCTCAATGTCAACCCTCTACACTCACCATCCATGAGAGTGTCCCGGCTGGCAGTGTGGGCCTGCACTCTCCATCAGCGCACGCATCATAAGTTATAGCATCAACCTTCAGAGTTTGTTCTTAAGTACTTACTTTCATTTCTTCATCACTAATACGTGAAGGTGTCAACTGGCCAATCCAATGCCACTACCCAGCATACGTGAGATGGGCAATGGCATTGATTGGTATTGCCACAGCACTGCTGAAGAATAGGGACTTGCCTCAATACCATGTTCCACCTGAATGTTCATAAGGGCAATGTCTCAGATCACTGAAAGTGTGTCTGAAAACAGGTTGGCATAGTGGAGCCACTGGTCGTTGGTATGGGCCACTTTCACTGTGGGCCTTATGACTGATGGTGACTGTTGCACTAACTGCATTATCAATCTAGTTTTTCCTATTAATAAGCAGTAGAAAGCAGTGTATGTTATAGCAGTTAGACTGGGAACGCGCGTTCATATTGCCAATTCTAGTTTGATGTTAGACATGATAATAATTCAGTTTTTCCTCATTAACCAATCACCACAACCTACTTGCAGGCTGTCACCGTTTGCCCATGCATCCTCTGTTGCTCCTGCCTTAGAGGCAAAAGAGGGCATTTAAAGTTGGTGGTGTCCTGGGTGACACCTCCAGCCATATCTGACTTCAACTTTGCATACTGACACTTGCAATTTCATGTGTTCTATTAACTGTATGCACATACAAACCCCAGGATGTACAAATCAATAAAGAAACTATCACGTGACATAGCTGCCATTGGCTGCTGGAATCTTCTGTATGAGGCATCTAAAAAGAATGGGGTTGGCTCAGTACTTGCTCCTGTTCCACAGGGCCAAATAAACACATGTTTTCTCTAAACCAAAATTGTCTTCCTGTTCCTTCAGGCCCAGGGACAAATCTTTCCTGCTGAATGTAATTGCAAAAGGTCATACTATTTGGGGTCTCCTTTCCCTCATCTCAGGACCTCTGCAGACATCAGTCTGCCTGGCACTGAGTTGGGTTGACACCTATAGGCACATGCATAATAGCTGCTTCTCTGCACAGGTTGGTGATGCCACATATCAACTCATGCTTTCTCCAGTTGGGGTATTAACAGCAATGTGTAGGAAACACCTACCGTGATATCTACACTCTAGATAATTTATATGACATCAATCCACAGAACACTCTTTGGTATGATGCTGCTGATCAATGTAAAGCCAGGAACACTAACACCATGTTTCTATTCACAGATCAAACAGACACTTGCCATCTGGTACATTTAGCTGTTTGAATGACCACGTCGGCCTACACTTGCAGAACTCTGCCAGATATGTTGCTAGGTCTGGAAAGGATCTGGGGCTACACTAATGTCGGGACTGTCAGGACTCATGGTTAGCTAGCCTTTTGGTTGTTGCCCCTAAACTTCTATCAATGGATACAACCAAAAGACACAGGGCTATAGCTCCCTTGGGCCCTGCTAGCACGCCTTTGTGTGTGATCATGATCAGCATTTAAACTTATATGGACAGTGAATTTCATTAAGGGTGTGAATGAAAATATCTTTGGACTAAAAGCATTCATGCTAACATCCGGTATGCAGCTAATCCATCAACCACATTTACCTTGTGCTTTTCCACTTCGACTCTTCTTTGTCGATACATATACTTTTTTCACAAAATTACCACATAAGTAAAAGAGTGGTCTGTCATCCATCTCCATGGTGCTTTACAATTGCTGACAGAGTGTTGACAAAAACAGTGGCCATCTTAAACCGTGATATTACTCCATACAAGATATAGCAAGTGAATATGAATTGAATGGAAGCCAATGTAGAAATACTAGTACTGGAATTATATTATGAATGAACGTCACTAAATAAGGTGCCTGGTGCATGAGCAGCCCCAAATGAATCACACTGGTTTGTAATTGCAGTGGCCATTTGAGCATGTGTTCTACACTCAAGGTGTTACCAATACACAAAAATCGAATAAAAGATCCAATGCCTAAAATTCATGTGGAAATCTAAATGAGGTGCAACAATAGGAATTATAGATGATTATTAATAAATAAAGTGCATAGTGCATGGCTGCCATTAATACGCCAAAGTGCAACGTGCATAGCAGCTAATGAAACATATAACATGGCCCAAAAAGCACAAGCACTGGTTAGAGCAACAATTTATTAGCACATGGAATAAAAGACGCAATGCCTGAAATTCATGTATAGATCTAAGTGAAATACAACAATAGGTATTAAGAATGGATGCTGGTAAACAAAGTGCATTATGCATAGCAGCCATTGATGTATCAATGTGCAATGTGCATAGCAGCTAATAAAACATATAATTGGCTTTCCGAAATGCAAGGTACAAGCACTCATTTAAACAACAAGGCAGCAGCGTAGTTTATTCATTTTGCAATATGCAGATTCTGGTGTTATGCAATGGAATTATGCACATCAAAATAGGTGCACACAAATGCATCAGGAAACAACCCTATAGAGTGCATGGTGCACACACCTATAAAACCGCATGAGCCACAAAATGCAACAGTAACCCTACATATCTCCTAAACTGCCACATGTTTCAGCAAACCCCAAACTTCCTACAAATTATAAATAAACTCAGAAATCAAATTACAATATGCATCACACTTTCAACAAACTATACGTTCAACCGCAAAAATGTATATTTGTTATGTTGAGTACATAATCAACTAACCAATAAAACACAAAGAAAAAAGGAAAAAGAAACAGTAACCAGATATAAGCAATGATCACAATTCCCGAAATCACTAAACTCCCAAAAAATTGTACAATTCCTCGTCAATGTTATGCCCATCTGGGACTTTAGTGTCAAAGTCCAAAATAATTTGTTTGTCTCTAATTGTGGAAGTTTGAGTTTCCCATTAGTCCAACGCAGATCAGAGGGTAGATGTGCTGCTCCAAAAAAAGACAGTTCCTTTATGCTGCAAGCATGGCAGTTCTGGAAATGTTTAGCCATCAGATACGAATGGTCTACTGCTTTAATAGCCCTCAAGTGCTAAAGTATCCATACTTTTAATTTGCAAGTTGGGCTTCCCACTTACCATTTTATTACATGGACAACTTAAAACATACACCATGAAAGTGGTTTTGCACGTGATATGATGTTGAATGGTGGGTAAAATACCCAACACAGGATTATCTAAGTGCCCTGCATTTCACGCAGTTGTAAAAACCCTTATCTGGAATGGATAACTATGAGTTGGGGCTGCATGCATTTTGACAGGAGTTATAAAAGTCAACACCAGGAGATTTCCATAAAATGAGAAATGGATGACTTGGAATGATGGTAGATAGATTTCTATCCATTCTGATGTCATGCCAATTCCTCTGAATAATGTGTCTGATCTGATGGGATGCATTAGCAAATGTTAAAATAAGATGAGACTCATCTGTCAAATTGGAATCAGCTGGGGTGTGGATCATTGAGCAAGCCTTCCAGATTGAGACCTCTGGCTTTAACACATGCCTGTTGAATGGCATCATGCGCATAATCTTGAGATTGAAAATTGAATTCTGCCCTTGAGTATTCTTCATCCATGTTTGCAATTTCAGTACAATTGCGATGCTATCTAACAAATTCTCCATGGGGCATACCTTTTTTACAACTAGTGGGATGATTACTCGAGCCATGCAAAGAAATTATGTAACTCGTGGCTTTTCTATGTAGGGTAGACCTAAACCCCTGAGCATCAAGGTTAAAACACACACCAAGAAACACAACTTGTGAATTTATTTTTATTTTATTGAGCATTTATAAGGCCCTTTATACAACAGAATTGTATTTCAAAGTGCCCCAGGCTAAATGGGAAGAGAACAGGGGAAATGAAAACAATGTGGTCCTACTAGGCCATGTGGCATTTAGCCATGAAAGTGCATCGAGGGGAAGTGAAAGGGAAGGGGATGCAACAAGGAATTAGGGATGGACAAGTTTTGGGGGAGGGTCAGAGAGGGGAGTGCTAAGGGGAGTCAAGGAGGAGAACCTCAGGCTGAGTGCTGGTACAGGTGACTCTCAAGGTGTGATGGGGCACCACAAGAGTGGCCCACAGGGCAGTGCAGAGGGGGTGCTGGAATTGACTGGGAGGAAGGGCCTGGGATCCAGTGAGATTCATGAGGATCAGACCATCAGTCACAGCAGCCGTGGGGTGGTTAGCAGGGAAGACAAAGAGGATAAGAGGTTGAGAAGAGCAGAGATTTGAGCAGTGTCTGGAATTTAAGGAGGTCCATTTAAAGCCTGAGAGGAGCAGGGAGGCTGTTGCAAAGGGAGGCACCAGCCGAGAAGAGAAACCTGCCCCCCACTCTCTGCTTGGAAAAGCGTTTGGCAGTAAGATAGTTGGAATTAGAGGAGTGTAGGGCTCTGGTAGGGGAGAATTTAGGGAGGGGAAGTTGGAGATAGTGTGATGCCTTGAGGATGATGCAGAGAGTCTTCAATTTGACCCTTGCAGCCACCAGGAGCCAGTGGAGAGATTTTAGGGCTGGAGAGATACAGGCCCTGGGATTGAGGCCAAGGATAAATCTTGCATCACTGTTATGGATTAGCTAAAAGGGATGAAGGGAGATTGAGAAAGACGATGTTGCAGTAGTCCAACCTGGAGAGGACCAGCACTCTGGAGACATTGAGATTCTGGGGGAAGGTGAGAAAAGGAAGAATGCCTCTGAAGAGGTGGAGCGGGAAGTGGGACTTCTTGGTAATGTCCATGATGTGAGGGGTAAAGGAGAGGGCAGAGGGGAAGATGACCCCAAGGTTTATGGCCTCCCAAGATGGAGTGAGAGAGGGCCAAAAGAGGGTGGCCAGAGGGTAAGAGGAGAAGTGGGCATAGGTGTCCCAATGAAGATGATCTCAGTTTTACTGGCATTTAGACAGAGATCATTCTTTGCACACCATGCCTGAATGGTGGACAGACGGTTGGGGATGAGAAAGGAGGAAAAGAGGGAGGTAAAGGGAAGTTTGAATGAAAGCTGTTTGTCATAAGCATGAGGAGATAAGGAGGGAAACAGATGACAAGAGAAGCAAGATAGATATTGAAGAGCAATGGCGATAGGATAGAGCCCTGGGGGACACCACAGATAGAGAAGGTGGTGGCAGAGGAGAAAGGGCTCAGTTGCAGCTGGGAGGGCAGCTATTGAGGAAGGAGGTCAGCCAATACAGTTCCCAGTCAGTGATGCCAAGAGTGTCACAGAGTTGTTTTATGAGGATGGAATGGCTGACTGTGTCCAAGGCAGAGGAGAGATTGAGGAGAATGAGAACAGCAGGAGAGTTGGAGACACGATTTGCAAGCATGGTTTCACGTTTTTTCAGGAGGGCAGTTTCCATGCATCTGGGTCCTTGTAAAGCAGATTTATGGTCATTAAGACAGCTAAAATGGCAGTTTACAAGATCAGTGCGGCGGGCTAGTTGGGGGAGGGCCAACCTGTTCTATTCCAATTACTATGCTTCTCCGTAAATTGTAAAATATTTCTATTGGAATTTAAATACTTAACAAATTCCAACCAATTGCGTTCATTTCCTTTTCAAATGATGAATAAATCATCTAAAAGAAATCCCACAAGATCACCACATGATCCGTGTAATGAATATTTAATGAATTCCTAACCATGGTATCTTCCCACCATCCCATGGTAAGATTGGCATGGAGTGGCACAAAACTACTCCCCATAACTGTTCCCCTTCATTGATGGTAAAAAGTACTTTAAAAAAGGAAAACATTGTTTGTCAAACAAAATTCTAGCATCTCCAAAATAATTTCTGTATGTTTACAAGCAGCAATCCCCACTCGATGTTCTATTGAGGTGTAAAGGGGGACAGCATCAAGTCTGGCCGTAATAAGACCTGTCTCCCAAGGTATCTCATTTATGTTTCAGAAAATGCTTTGTGTGACGTAAATAGTACGATAAAGTGGACACAAAGAAAATAAGTGTCTCATCCACAAACTTTGATACATTTTCCAAAAGAGACACAGATAATGTGACATTTGGTCTGCCTGGTGGCCTTAACATAGATCTGTGGATTTTTCCCAAATGTTTTATGGTGGAAAGACAAGAGAAGTTGGAGACAGAAACATACACATATTTAAATCCAATATGCCTCTATGACTCCATTTTATAATGAGGAAATTGAGTTGAATCTGTTTCTCAGAAAAAGGATTCAGACTCAGTTTATGATAACAAGAAATATCCTTCAATTGATGGGAGGCCTCAGCCACTTAATCACTATGTTGGCATAACACAATATTGGATCCTTTGTCTGAGGGTATTCGTCAACTGTTTGAGGGACTCCATAGTGTGTTGCTGTTGAACGGTAAGATTATAGCTTCTGTCCCCTAAATTGTCAAACCTGAGTTTTCATAGGCCATCAATGACCAGATCCTGGAAGGCCTCCAGATATCCTCATACTGGAAAAGATGGATGGAATCTAAATGTACTCTTTAGACAAGAAGCACATGCCCAATCACAGTGAACATCAAAATCTGTGAGATTTACATTATCCTGATCATACACAATGTCGGATAAATTAACTAGATTTACTGAAGATGTTAAATCAGAGATCTTCAGATCAGTTCTACCAGCATATGAACTAGATGGTAATGACTTTTCAGGACTTGCAAGTAACTGCTTGAGTTTGATATGCCTCACTGAAATCTCCAGAATGGCTAATTCCCCTTACCTACTGAGTCCCTCAGCAGTTTTGCTGGATTTGTAGGATTTTATTTTTACCTGGTAAGAGTGTGAGCCTTTTTTCCCACTCTTACATTTGTTTTGCTGTGTGTGTTTTACATTTTCTTGTGGTTCATAGACTGTAGAGCTTCACCTACTCGATAGGCATGATCTTTTTACTGTGATTTACACAGCACATTGAGTGCAGTGACACAGGATTGTCTTTTTCAACTTCCCACACTGACTCCATTTTCTGGGACTGACTACTGTCTCCCAGAGCATGTAACATTGCCATTGACTTTATTAGTCTCTGTAAACTCACAGACCCAGTACAAACTAGCTTACATAGAGTTGTTTTGGAAAGGGTTAATATTTATCCCTTTTTGTCTGTTTCTCATGGAACATTGTTTTGTTCCCTTTTCATTAAGATTTTGCTGGTGGCAGTGGTAACTACCCTATTTTTCCTACCGCGGTTATTTTAAATAACCTTGGTATTGTTTTAGGCCATGTTAGTAGCCTCGAACTTAAACACTCTGGACCATATACATTTTGTATATGGTCTCGGCTGGGTTTATTCACCATTTCTTTTTGTAAACGTCTTTCTCGTGTTTTACTCTTCGCGCCAAACCAGTCCTTATACACCGCAATGTCGGAAGGGGACAGGATGTGAGGGAGGGGTTTAGGACTCCCTGCACAGGGTCTCCTTGGAGACCCATGTCACACTCTGATGTGATTGGCTGTGGTGAATGTCCCAGCGGGACAGCCACCCTGCTGTGTGATTGACAGCCAAGCTGTGTGAATGGGGCAAAAATGCATAAAAAGCAGGACTGGGGCTGGAAAGGCAGAGTCACCAGTAGATTGAGAGAACCGAAGAGAAGCTAACAGAAGAGGACCTCTACCATGACTGAACCTCCCAGTGAAGCCATGCTGCGGGTCTGAATCTTCAAACTTTGTGGGAACAACCAATTTGCCAAACTGCTAGTCAGGCCTCCCTCCTCTGGTTGAATTTGCTGTACAGAGCTACAATGAACCGGATAGCCAGGAGGAACGGACCCCGCTTGCTTATTAAGGAGCGCAACGTTTATATGTTGCTTTGCTACGCTGCTGGTTTCTTCCCAGGGCAGTGCAGGACCTTCCAGTCTTCCTCCTTCTCATCAGTCCGACAGTCGCTTCAGGAACCATTAGCCTGCAGGACCTGCCAGGAACGTCTGCCTCAGCTACAGCATCCTTTTGCTTTAAAGGTGCTGTGCTAACTCAGTTGTTCGTTCCGTCCAGCCGCGGTGAAAGTGTGAGAAATCTTTCGCCAATCCAAGGGCTTGTCCTTCTTCATTCTTTAAAGTCACTTTTCGTCGGACCAACTTCGTTCTGAACTCTTGGCAAAGACTTAACCGCAAACTACTCTGAACTGTGTGATCCTCTGCAAAGACTTTGATAGTTCCTTTTACTAGTTTGCCCTGCTTACTTACTTGTTGGTGCTGCTCAAATTCTGCCTAAACTTTGTCTTTCCCTCCCTTTCTAATTACTGCAGTGCCATTTTGCTCACACTTCATTTTGAGTCTAACTTGTCCAGAATCTATTGGGTGCGGTGTAGTGTATTAAGATCGTGATTTTTCAACTTCTTGAGAATAGTGACATGTTTAATAACTGATGTGTAAATAAATGTATATTTGTTTACTCAGAAACCTTGAGTCAGTGTTTGTTTGAATCATAGTAATTGCTGTCCTTTGTGTAAGTATTGATACTGCTCACTCTACTCTTGAGATAAGTCTGGCTGCTCAGCCATCGCTACCACTTTACTGTGTGGTACAGGCTTGTGCCAAAGGTGAATTTGTACTGTCACGTGTAGTCCTAATTGTGTGTGGTGTTCCCAAAGGGTACTGCATATAATTCTGCCTAACACTCACATTCTGATCAAAGTCCATTCAAGTTTGCACATAGTCAAAACTAGTGGAAGGACAGAATTTGAAGTCACGTTTCAAAACATAAACTTCTTAATCTGTTAATAAATATGAAAATAGATTGATGACTTGAACATCTGCAAAAGATGTTTTCCTTCCCGCGGCCTCCATAATGTGTTGGTCTGACCTGAGGGGATGGTGCTTGCTGTCTTGCCCCATCTACCGCAGCATGTTTTATTTTTTTCCTGCTGGGAGATTGCATCTTCATCCTCTTCCGTGGCCCCTACCCTGTTTTTGCAATTTGCCATCCTGTCAAAGGAGCAACATTGCCTCTAAAAAATTCAATTTAGTTGCTTGGGTGTCACTCTCAATGTTGGACACGTCAGATTCTGAGGATGATGAGTCTGTAGTCAAAACTGCAGCAGTAGCGTGCCAGAAGTCAGCTTTCTGAGGTTGTCAATCCTCTTTGTAAACCTGTAGATCCTTCCTGTTTCATAATCGACTTTGTCACAAATGAATTTTCTGTGTTTTCGTTGTTTAATTTCTTCTTTAAAAGCCACCAGACTTGTGTCTCATTAGTGGCATCTTCCCACTCTTGTAACATTGCTGGATCCTAATCCTTAAATTATGGGGTAATCATAATGTGCAAACTCTAGGGGTGCATCCTTCCCACATCTATATAGTTTTGCAGATAGTGCTCCTCCCATCATTTGGAGATCTCCCTTTTATTATATTATCCCACTCCCTCAAAGGGGAGATTTCGCAACAATGACTGTCTGCAGAACGCTTCTCATCAAATAAAGCCAGCGTCTGGGTTAAGCGCACCACCTCTCTGGATGCTTGCATGTTAATGGCTGTTATATGGAGAGAGGGGCAGTGTTCAGTTTTCTTCTACAGTGTTAGCCAAGAGTAATATTAAGCATGTTGCTTAAAAGAGGACAACAAGATAATACCTTAGTTAGGCTAACAAAGTCATTTATTTGCAAGCTTTTGTAATCTTCAGATTACTTCATCAGGCATAGGCAGAATACACCAGAAATGTTATAATGTGTATTTAATTGAAACTAACAAATAAATGCACCCGATATAGCAACAATATGTGTTGATTAGCTTTTTTGTCTACTCTCTTTTCAGGAAGCATTTAATATTATAGACGAAAAGGGTGTCTTTTAGTAACATTGACAATATAACAAATAACAGAGCAGAAATGTTGGGATTCACAGTGAAGGAAATAACAAGAATATTACATTGTATTAAGTTTGTACAAAAAGATTAAGTTGCCACTGAAAAACCTGAGAAAATTATTAGACAAATGAGTAGCAAATTATTAGACAATTGGAGACCTTGATACATGTGTCAATGCTTGCACAATACCACAAAGAACAAAGGATACCAAGAGGACTAAAAATAAATTACAATCAACCCTATTTAAGGATGTTCCAATTTTTGTAAAATGGTGGAGACAATTTCTTACCAAATGTCCATTGTACCTGATTATATTGACCATTAAGGAATTAGCAAACTCCAGGCATATTGGGTTGATGTAGAGATAACAGCATTGAAAAGTAAATGAGCAACTACGTTGAGTAAACAAGATTTAGATATTGTTCTAGAAAAGATTAATAGGATATTGGAGGGTTATAAGAAGTAATTGGAGATTTAAAAAGTGAGACCTTTTACATGAGATACAGTTAAATATAAATTGGCAATAATATATTCCTTGCAGGAATACTATCAAATCAGCAGGAGAGACACTTAAGAATCACCCAGCACCTCATATGAAGTATTCTGTGTGGAGCTAGAAGAGATACAAAGAGCAGAGGAACAGAACATTAAGAGTGGGCATGATACAGGGATAAATAGTCCTTCAAGAACATACACAAATACCCAACAGGTTTTTTTTTATTTAAATCAAAGCAAATTAGAAGGAAAATGAAGAATTCCACCAAGAAAGCCCCAAAAGGAGCATTGGACAATGTAGTGATTAACCTGTTGGACCTACATCTTAATACAACTCAGAAGGAGTTACTACAAAAAGAGTTATCACATGTTCCCACTTAAAATAGTGATCTACTCAAAGAAGAGATAGATTTGTTATATATTACTAAATAAGATTAAGTTGAAAGTATGTTGGCTACATTAGATCAAGAACATACTATTGCTATGGAGGAACCTGAGTATAGGGAATTATCTGTTAATAGTAAATGTAATCCTGGGGTACACAACAGCACACTTGATTGGTTTTATAAGGCCAGTGTGAATGACAAAGGAATGATAAGATTTCCAAACAAATCAGGTAATTGTTTAAAAAAGGAACAATAAAAAATACTTAATACGTTAATGTCTAACAATGAGATAGTAATTAAACCAGCGGACAGGTAGTAATTATGAATTAAATTGATTACCTTGAGGAAGCTTGGATACAACTAAATGGCATAGCTACATACATGAAAATTGATTTTGATCTGACAGAAAAAGTTTGAGAACTGATAAGAACAACTTTGGAAGAGAATGGATTTCACATAAAACAAAAATATATTTGACCCAACCACATCCTATAATGTTGATATTTTACATACGGCCTACAATTCATAAAACGTTCTATAAACCACCAGGATGTCCTATTATTGCAGCCACTGATAGTATATTGAAACCTCTTTCAAAATATGTTGATGGAATTGTAAAACCATTAATACAAAAAAGAACAACATATGTCAAGGACACAGGAAACATCTTGAGACTATTGAATAATGTACTGTATGATAATCAAGACATCTTTTTTTACAATGGATGTAGGAAGTTTGTAGACATTGATTGCTCAATTTGATGGGATTGAAACCACATAATGGTTACTAATGCAAACAGATCAAATTCAATCCTACAAGGTGTTTATTATTACACTTCCAAAACTAGAATTGAGTAATACAATTTTTAAGTTTAGGAATCCATTTTTTCTTCTAATATCAGGGACTTCAATGGTGCTAGCATGACATCAACACATTTATGTACTGTTGGGATATGAACAACATATTTGATAATATTTTTTGGAGAACATGTATATGTTCTACAAGTGCTATACTGATGATATTTTTGGAATCTGGCAGGAAACAGTTGGATTCTAGCAATTGTTTGAATACATCAATAGTATCCTACAGAGTATACACCTGATCTTTGAATTAAGTCCTGGAAAAAATACACATTTTAGATACTGATATGTACAAATTTCATTCAATAGTGTATATTAAACCCACAGACATAAATAATACTTTGTTAGCGTCTAGCTTTCATCCACCGACACTAATTAAAAGGATTCTAAATAGTCAATTTTCCAGATGTAAACGCTTTGTTTCTGAACCCAATCACTTAGTTGATAAACTAGATGACCTTAAGAGAAAATGTGTAGAGAATATCAGCAGGACATTTTAAACACATCATTACAGAAAGTGAATTTAATATCCAGAGAGGAATTCATGAGAGAAGGAAAGGAAGGGGAACCCTAATTTGGTATATGCCACTACTATTTTGAGACAAAATAACTTGATTGAAAAATATATTTTAAAAAACACAAACATGTTTTCGAACATGATGCTGTTTTGGCAAACATTTTTTAAAACATACTGACTTTTTCTTACAGAAGAGCTCAACTTTAAGGAACAAATTGGTCAAAGCACTTAGTACAGAAGATGGTGAACACATAACTGAATATGAACATACAGTACCATGCAATAATTGCAAGCATTGTCACAATATTATTAAAACAATTATATCGTACATCCGATGATGGGCAAACAAATCACATTGAGTCACACTTCTACATGTGATTTAAATAACTTTATTTATGATTTAAAGTGCCCCTGTGGCTCTTTTTATGCTAGTTTAACATCACAAAAGGTGAAATTAAGATGGACAGAGTACAGATCTAATCTTCGGACTAAGAACAGGGAATCTGCTCAGGTCGAAAAAAAAATTTAGACAAAGGTCATCTTATTTCACAACTGAGATTTGTCATTTTGAAGAGGGCAACTTTACCCAAAAGGGGTGGAAATATTAATCAGCTACTAGCGAAGAGAGAATTATTTTGGATTACTACATTAAATATGTTATGTCCCTTAGGCATGAACACAGACTTGGATTTAGGTTGCTATCTAAAACCAACAAGGGTTACAGGTCTCGAAATATATAGAACTGGTGTGGTCATTTGGGGCAACTCCCAGCAATCAGACCAAGAAAACACAACACGCTAGGGAAAAAGGCTAGGTGCACCCTCTTTTGAGAAAGACAAGAACTTTTATTTTTTATACAAAAGAGTAAGGCAACAGGGTATTATAAATCCACCGCCAAAGAGCTCTCTGACATCTTTCATACAAGATTCAGGTAATAAACAAACAAATTGTCACTCATTAGGCACTCGATATACAGTGTTAATCCACCACCCTCATTGGCTGACTCCTATATACATGCTAATGATTACATATAGCCCATCCTCTGATTGTTTCCATTGTCTTCTCGCTCATCTTTGACACACGTGAGTAACGTTCTCGTCCATCATGGAATGCTGCAAAGCAATTGATTCACTTCAACTGGCACCACCCTACCTTTAATCCTAACCATGTGACATGCACCTAGTTATCAATGGGAACTCAGTGGGCAACTTCGAGGTCAGCCTGGTCCTTGCGAACAAAGCAGCCCTTTTCTCATCCCAGACACGTTGGTACTCCCATCATGCCATCCCACTGTAAGGGTACCATTCATAGCTCTCCTTAGCACAAAACATAGATCATGCCATTCTCTGTGTTCCCCTTGACCAGTTCCCCTCCCCAAGAGTGAACCTAACAACCCACTAATCAATCCAGATCACAATGGATTTAGAGCCCATTTCCCTCCACTTCTGGTAGTTCAAACAGGGCGATGGACATTCTTCGGGGTGCTAGTGCATTAAATCTTGGTTCGTGTTATGGCATCCCAAAACCTTGTCCTTCGTTCCCAGGAATACGTTCTTGGTACTAGGCTGCTCCCCTTCGCCTCTCCAGCTGCACACATTCCTACCTAATTAGTTCAAAGACCTAACTGATGTGGGGGCATATGTGTGTTCTTTGCCGTGCCTGGGAATTGAGACGCAATGGTAAGGCGAGGGATAAGATCTCATTCCTTTGCGTTTCTGTGAAAACATGGACTGCGAGGATTCAGGCCTACTCGTAGATGTGATGTTAGTTTGTGTTGTGACTGTTGGGTATATATGCATAGTACATCCTATATAATTCAAAGACAACACTACTGGTTAGCTTTCCCCCTTATGATTTCCTACTCCCGCCAATTATCCCCACCTATAACACCCCCCCTCCCACCTGCACCTTCCCATGCTCATTTCCATATTTTAATATATTTTTTGCAATCTAAATCAACAAGGAGAGGCGGTCTTCTAAACCAGCATCCCAACATTCACAAGAATCACAATGTATTTAAATATATCATTTCGATAAAGTTTAACTAAGATAATTAATTATGCTTTAAGTTTTCCAATTATTCGGACTAGAGATACTTGTTTGAGCTTTTCTGAATATATTGGGATATTTCACTCGGTATTGAGTAGCATAAGTTCTATGAACAATAAACTCAGAGGTATATTATAGGTACACAGATGGACAATATCAATATGGCATCTTTATTGGTTCATTTTGAGATTTCTTGACTAGCTTACTAGTCTCTGCACACAATGATGTAACTTCTAGTTCTGCCCGCAATTTTGCAGTTTTTTTTTCAAAGTAAAGGGGAAATGCAGTTTGCTCCAGTTTTCCTCGCACCAGTAGAGAACGAGACAAGTTATTCTTCCACAGAATGGGCATATAAGCGAGTGGCATTTGACAAGTAATTTTGTAGTTAGACAGACTAACTGATTAGTTTATTTAATGATGCACTGTTATCATGATATTTACAGAACAGAGGGAGTTCATACGGTTATCAAGCAATACCGGTTTGAAGGTGGGATCAGGTGAGAGCATCACAGGCTGACATCAAAAATCATATAAACTTATTTTATGCATATATAGATAGTTATCATTTTTTATGCATTCATTTTAGAAAGGACGCCTTCAGGGAAGCCACCATACAGGTTTGTGGACCAAATTTGAAGGAGCCAGTTTTCTTTATAACATTGCTGACCACTAATAATAAATTTGACTGAAAAAAGGTTAGTCTAGATTTTAATTTATCCCATAGTATAGTCATACTGAGTAATGTGGGTCTAAAATATATGTTTTTTATATACTTGAACACATATTGGTTTAGCAATTCGCCTAAAAGAATCACATTATATATTATATGAAGATGTTAAAGGGATTGACCCTTGAGAAGGAAGCAATAATTCAAAACAGGTTTGGAAATCTTAAAAACGTTTAAATCACAGTAAGGTTATATTAACCTTAGTGCTGTTTAACTTCATACATGTTTTCCAAGATGGCTTTAGAGATGTATATGTATTTGTTGAGAATACTGTTTTGAATAATTGATGTGTAAGGAATTTCAATCAGGCACACATCCAAGTCTCGTCTAGCATGTAGTGCGCAAATGAAACCCTTATTTATTTTTGTCTATAAGTTCAATATTCTGAATGATATACCCCTCATATCACACCCTTCTAAAAAAAAAAAAGGTCAGACTGAACCAGGAATCAGGCTAGTTGGCAAAGGTAAAGATGAATTTATTTATTTAATATTCAATCACACCCAGGTTTAATATAGATACATATGGGGCAGCAATCACCCAAAGGGTGACAATGCAATTCAGAAATATAAGTCAAGCAATTGAATTCACGTATAACGAGTCAAAATAGAAAACACAGGGAAAAAGAACAGTCTTGCTTTGCACACAGATAGCATTTAGGTTAATGTTCCCCCTGCCAAGTTTTGTTTAAATACAAATGAGCAATCCTACACCAATGTGAGTAATCAACAGGTTTTCTGAAATGAAATACAATGGGCCTCATTATGAGGTGGGCGGTAAGGGTTAACGGGCACCAGTAAGGAGACCGGTGCCGGTAAACCCTTACTGCCCTATTCTGAGGTCCCTTAGCGGGAGCCGCTAAGGGACCAGGGAGCTAATAACGGGCCCGCTACTTGCGGGCCCGTTATTAGCTCCATCCCCATTCCCATTGAGCCCTATGGGGGCTTGAATGGGAATGAGGAATGGTTCTCAGAATGGGAACTTACCGGGTCCTCCAAGGTTGGAATGACCCGGTAAGTCCCTATTTCGAGAACCCGGACCTGGAATGTGGTAAGGGGGTAGCCATGGTGCTAATAGCACCATGGCTACCTCCTACCTCGTAATGAGGCCCAATTTATAGAGTTATAGGCAATCCTCCCTCCCCCTCAAGAGAGAAAACCTTATTTTAGCAAATGACACTTTGAAATGACAGGTGAAAATGGCTTGGTAAAATACTGCAAAATGGTCAAATGCTAAAATGGAGACAAATTCTAAAGAAAGCAACACTAATCAGGTCCTAACATGCATGGTCTATAATATGAACCACAATATACACTTCAGATCATGACGGGATGGAAAAAAACAATTTGAAATGGACAAAAGACATGTGCACTTTGGCTGAAATTGCAAATTCGTGGCAAACGTTTACTATGCGATATTGAAGAAAAACTGGTCAAATACACTGTCCCGCGGTTGAGACGAAGTAAGCTCTGAGACCGATTCATGACTTCAGTAACAGATCCCCAGCGCCTTCCCCTGTGGAAACAGTCCAAACACTCGAAGTGGGATTTATGGATAAGAATTACAAAAATAAAAATGACTATGAAAATGACGCTTTAGCAAATAGACAGGATAGGATAGCACTAAAGATTTTGACACTGTTACTGGTTATGAAAGTAAGGATAGCTCGGAGGTTAGGGTGGAAAAAAATAAGGCAAGGTATACAATAGTTCCCTAGCGTCCTGTTCATATTCACAATCCTCTGGGATTTAAGATTTGTGGACTGTCAAAGTTCTGGTCAATGGATCGGGTCTATCAGGAAAGGACAGCACATCAGCTAGGCCGGTCGCCAGCACTGCTCAGGATCTGCCCTTCTTGTTTCTGGATATTGTGGATCAGCGGGATGTCGCGTTTAGTAGCAAGCATTTATGGTATCAAGCCAGATAGTTTCAGGATACTTCCCCCCACCACAGCGCTTCACTGGTTTGTGAGGATCAGTTGATTATTGAGGCCTAGCTGAAAATGGTTCAGTTACTGCTTGGCCTGGTGATTGGCATCTGGATCTAGAAGGATGTTGAAGGCTTGATGTTGAATGCTGGATCAAAGTGCTTCACTGGAACCAAAAGAGAGTGTGTGTTCCTATGTGTTGTCAGATGTCCCTATTTATCCTGTGAAATGACATCACCAAATGGGTGTATGGGCCGGCTTAACTAAACCTGCCCCTGTGACATGGGATTGGATCAGAGCCTCATCTCCGCCTTGCATCCGGGTGATTGGATCAAAGACAGATGATGTCAGGTTTATGGTTTGATTTTTACATAACTTAGAAACCTCCCCTAGCCACTAGTATCAAAATTGAATTTTGTCCTAAATACTTATGTATACATGTGTAATCTCTATGAAAATCACATACAAGGATTACATATTTTATGGAGTATCTATTCATCAAAATCCCACTGCTGTAAGATCTTGTTTTGCCTTTCTGCAGTATTTTGTCAATTTTGCCATGAAAACATGTTCCAAAATTTCTCCAAATTTCCACAAATATGCGCGTTTACCATAGTAGTGTGTTTGCAGTTCTAGCATAAATACAGTTCCCATAAAACCACATATATTGCCATTCCTGTTCAGAATATGCTACACAGTTCCACCAAGTTTTCAAATGTAGGGCCAAAAATTAGATTAACAAATCTGTCCGTTTTATATTTTTTACCACTTCTGATAGCGAGTTATAAATCTCTAAAAATGTTCATTACATATTCTTTAGCAGCAAATGGTCAGCCTTTTGTCTGTCTCTGGAGGCAAGGAGCAGCCCCCACCTTTGGGATTTCCTTCAGCAAGCCTAGTGTATGACCTCTTCAAACGTCCATTTCCTGGCCTGGGGAATCTGCCATTGTTTAGTCCCTGCCAGCAGACACATGTCTGGCATTCCCCACAGTTATCATGTGTCAGTGAGCATCTGTTCCACCACACATGAACCATGGGTGGCAGGTTGTGCAACCATCTTTTTGTGTGTTGAAAAACACAGTTTTTGAGGTTTTAGCGCGCACAAGCGTTTGGCTGCCATTTTACGCTTTCTCGCACCATAGATAGCAGAGTGAGGCTGCATAGTATAGCAGAGTGGTTCAATACATCACACAGATGATGTATATTGTAACCACAATTGGAAAATGGGAATAATTTAATGATTGGCTATGTTGTGTGAATCATTGAAATGGTGATATACATTATGTTAATAATTGACTTGAAGATTGTTGGATTAAACACTATATACTTTAATATTATACACGTTAAGAGTTTAATCTTGTTTTGATTGCTGGGGGCATTTGGTGATTGATTCACTGCAATTTGATAGTTGTCTTGGAATAGCAGGACAGCTCAAGGATTCACCTCTGAAACGTTTATCTGTTAGTGTCTTCTTCTGATTTGTTTCCTTTACAAAGAGCTTCACACTTCAGAAGTTCCCACCACACAATCCAGACACAAAGATGTAAGTGGGATACTGAAAATGACCTACAAGAAGACAAGAGGAAGAAGCACTGCTAGGCTACCCTCAAAGAGGCCCAACACAATGGGGTAGTATCAGTTATGGCATGTGTAACATACTGGGGGCCCGTATGTTTTAGACATAGCCAATTGCATGCCCAACTCCACTATGCTTGTTGCCCACCATGCCCACCTATGTTTAAGCTTGTGATAGGAAACAAAGCCAGTCACTTGTTGGACAATTGCATTTAGAATATTATACAGGCTGTTGATCACATTTTCAGTATTGTCTCTAAAAGGCTGACCAGAAAGAAATAGAACAAGACATTTGTCACACTGATACCTTAGCATGATTGGTAGTGTCACAGGCATTCACGTGTTGGGCTTGTGCTTCTAAAATGCCAATAAGGAGGGGAAACCATTAGTCATATTTTGGCCCGTTTGCTTGTGAAGGCTGGTGTGAAAAGGATACTACCATATTCTTCTCTAGATCTGGGTGTGAGGGGAGAAAACCTGACTGGCGTGGAACAGGAACACTCACCAGCCTCTGGGAAGCTTGTGGGGCAAGGCTTTTAAATAGCTGGGAGGGCGTAGGAAGGAGTGAGTGCTGCAACATAACATTGCCTCAGAGAAGCATATGGGGCTGGCGATGTATCAGGCAAATATCAGTAAAGAGCTGTAGAAAATGTTACAGGAAATAACAGATCTATCTGTTTTGACTTCTGGTTCTCAATGGGCACAAAGAATGGGAATTTGTTATTTGGCATAGTTGCTCATGAAGATGCAATGTCTGGTAGAACAATGTTCAAGTGTATTGAAAATATGCATGCATTTGTATTCATATGTTTTTTGTGCATTTTCTGTCCTAAAGTTACCTTTCAGCATTGCCATTTCAAAGTCATCGAAGGAGTGATTTGGTTCCAAAAGGACCGGTGCTCACTGATAGGTTTGCCTTTACTTCATCACCTAACATGTTTTCTATGTTTATTCATCCACTTATATATTTTCTGGGCACTTTCCCCAACATAGTAGCCACCAGCGGGTATTTAATGCACATAATCTGATAGATAATGTAATTTTGTAATCCTGCCATTTATGGGGTATATTAATTGTATCTTAACTGTAGATATGTGGACAGGTCAGGCATCTTTTGTCATTACATTGCTTTGTTCCATTTTGTGTGTGATGTGGATGCAACTTGCTTGTTATCATAATTCTTTATAGATTGGCTCTTGTCTGAAAGCAAGAAATGTCATTTCAGGATTTCAGGGAACTCCTTGCACAGTCGCTCATCTTTTTTCCCAAATGTGTTGCAGATCATGAGCAATCTTGCAGAGCGATTCCAACTCTGGATTGTATGTGACAAAAGCCACTTGATTTTGTGCTTCTTTTGCTCTGAATTCCAGAAAGTTTCTGCAGTGTATTCTTGTTGCCCAGTAGGTCCATTTATCTACAATTCTGCAGTTGTATTCATGCTTTAGGAAGACAGATCTCAAAACATTTATGTTTTTATCACAGGCCCTTGTGTTTGAGAGTATTTTGTTGTACCAGGTCCGGTCTGATGGCTTCTGATATACTGGGATCTGTAGCAGGCCATCTTTTATTGTTATGATGGTGTCAAGGAAATTTCGTGTTTCAGGAGAATAGGAGAGTTTGAAGTTGATGTTTGCTTGGAACATATTGAATCCTTGGTTGAAACTTATAAGGTCCTTTTCCTCAAAACATGAGGATATCATCAGAATATTGCACATGCATTAAATGTCTGCAGTCACAGGTGGCTGGGAAATAATGTTCTAGTTGTGGCATGTATAGATTGGCATACTCAGGCACCATCGGTGTGCCCATGGCCATCCCCATCGTTTAGAGATAAATAATGGTAACAGATCCCATGAGCACTCGGATGGCACCATATGGGAGTTGTCAGCATGAATTCAGTAAGCTATTGTTATCCATTTGTGTTTGTTGAGATTGTATGTGCATATTGTCAACTACACCTATATCGTTTGGTAACCCGTATACACATAGTGACTGTGTCTGCATCTTGTGATCGTATTACTCAGGTGTCAGCATATTTTACATGGCATATTTCTTATAGCCTATGAATCGATCTTGTGAACCATATGTTCATCTTGTCATCTCTGCTGCACACATCCTTTATCTGTGCCCACATTATCTGATGCACATATCGTGTCACCCATAGGGATACACTGTGTAAAGCTTGTGTGTCCTGTATGTGCTTCTGGTGAGGTTTTATAGTTACATATATTGATTCCTAAGAAAAAAAAATTCTCATGTGGCATTCAGCTTGTGACTCATGTTGCTCATGTTTGCTTATTGTGATGACCTGTGTGTGAATTTGTGACATTCATATACAACTTCAAACACACGCACACACACGCCCACACACGCGCACCCACACCCACACCCACACACGCGCACACACACGCGCACACACAGACACCCCCCCCCATTGGCCAATTACCTACCTATGCTGAAAAATAAGATAATAACAGGCATAACGATTACTATACATAGGCAGAACAAATATTTTGAAGGACATTTACGTAAACAAACTTGCGGATGCATGTGCTAAAGCCGTCCCATGATTTGTCAAGGGAAATAGCAAAGTGGTTCTAAGGCAGTATATTGTGAGTTCTGTGCTCCTTCATGCAGATCCAGCAATGACTTATGGTCTGTCGGACTGAAAATAGCCAGAGTGCTGCCCTCATCTCTTACATCCCATGAGAGTTTGGATAGAGCAAGATCAAAGAATAGGTGAAATATGGTCATTTATCATAGAGAAGGTATATATTGCGACATGATCTAAAATATGGTTAAAATAGAGTAATTTGAAACACAATGATATTAAAGAGGAAACTATCCATTTCGAAATTGATTACTTCAATATACATTTTCAATTATTGTGTGTGTGTTAAAAGCATAATACATCACTAATAAAATGCATTGGGACTCATTACGACCCAGGCGGTAAATTACCGCCTGGGTCGTACCTTTACCACCATGGCGTAAACTACGTTTACGCCATGGTGGTTGGCGGACTTACCGCCCCATTCCGAGGTTGGCGGGGCGGTAAGTCCCCAATCCCCATTTACCCTTCCCCATTCCCATTTTTGCCACAGAGGGCATAATGGGAGTGGGGAAGGCGTTAATTAAATTACGGTGGCGTAATTAACATCAAGGTCCCTTAGCGCCATGGATTTTAACACCTGCTAAAAGCAGGTGTTAAAACCTCCATGGCGCTAAGGGACCTCGGAATCAGGCGGTAAGGGTCGGCGCTGTTTACGCCGCCGTAAACCCCTTACCGCCTGAGTCGTAATGAGGCCCATTGAATTTTCTCGACAAAATATCCACAAACCAATTATTATTGTGTGAGGCGCCCTCTCCCCACATTACGCCAATTAACACTGCAGCTTTAGCTTTTCCAAATTGGCTGTTCCTATGCCAGAACCTTAGCCATCATGCACTCAGTCACGGATCATGGAGTATCCTGATCCCTTTACAACTTAAGAAAAATAAACAGAAATGCAGCACATAAGTGGAAAGACATACATTTTTTATGCAAGGATGCAAAATGAGGGGGGTATGGCCAACGGGCTCGAAATGGAGTCGTAATCCTTTTGAGCTCCCGGGCCACCGGCAGAATCCTTCAAAATCCTGCGGATAGCTGAAACAGAAACGCCATCCAGACGTATTAAATGAGAGCTGACAACTACAGCTACGAAGTTTCAGAACAGTGCATAAATCAGATCCAGAAAAAGTCTATGAGCAAAAATACGGGCGCCGGCGCCGACAAGAACCCAAGATGGCCGCCGCGTGATAAGTGAAACGAACGCTCAACACGGACTGATTACCCCAGAGGTGGATAAAGCGGGGCATCGGAGCCCAACGAGACGTGCGTGAGCCCCTGCCAGCCGCTTGCCTCGTCAACATCTAATAAGACAGCAGCAGAGGTGGTCGAGGCCACACGAGAATAGCGGGTCCCTGCCCGCAGATCCAGCAGCCCCGCCACGGGTACGAGCGGACGAGCCCTCGTCTCCCTGCTCAGCGACTGCACCAAGACACGGGGAGCGAAGCAGAACTGGGAGATCGTAGCCTCGAGCGCAGATGAGTGGCGTCACGGCACCACTGCCTCCTGAACTGAAACGATCCATTGCGGGCGCTCCGTTTATCGTTGAGCGCCTGCTGATATCTTACAGCTCACGTAGGTAAGGAAAAGGGAAGGAGGGGGACGCGACTTAACACTGAAGGCACTGTGAACACACTGGGACCCCCAAAACAGTGAAGTGGGTGAAAGGGCGGACCCTGACTCCAGGATGAGATGATAGAGGTTGAATAGACTCTGGAACTGACCAAATGGGGAAGACATAGGCCCCACACCCAGAGTGATCGACTGAGACACCCCCAGGCAACACGTGTGACTCTAACACGGGGGGAGAAGGAAGCTGAGATCCCATAACCAGCCCAGCAAGCAAAGACACCCACTGCAGTGTGATACATACTGAACAGGGAGCCACACAGTACAACACGCGTCTGAGATAGCAACCTCCCAGCAAATACAATTAATACCGAACGGACCACCACATAAGACGAAACGGAACATCAAAGTCCGATTCCCACACAATAACAGCTCTCAAAATGGGCAAAGACAAGACAACAACAAAGAAAGTGGGCAACCAGAGCACTATGGAGCAATTCACAACTGCCACCCTGCCTCCGCCAATGGAACCAGATAGACCGGAAGACATACAAAACCCTGAAGAAACTCTCTCCCTGAGAGACGTGATGACCGCCATTGCAATTCACGGACCTCAATGGAAGTCAAAATGGACAGCATATCGACAGACGTTTTCCTACTGAGGCATGACCTCCAGAAGCTCTCATCCCGCACCGGAGAGGCCGAGACCCGCATATCGCTCGCGGAAGACAAATTGAGAGGTATGGGCCAGCAAAAGAACAGAGCGCTAGAAAGTATTAAAGTACTGGAAAGCAGGGTGGAGGAAGGAGAAGGCAGGTCAAGAAGAAATAACATCTGCATTCTTGGGCTGCCGGAAAAAGCTGAAGGAGACAGCATGGAACTCTTCCTGGAACAATGGATTGTTGACTTGTTTGCCCCTAAGACCCTGTCATCAATATTCTAAATAGAAAGAGCACACCGAGTTCCAACAGGCATCCCAATACCTGGAAAACAACCAAGAACTGTAGTAGCAAAGATTCTTAACTACAGAGATCGGGATGCAGTGCTGCAGATGGCTAGATCAAAAGGAGAGATAACATACAACGGCTCCAGGATTGGTTTCTTACCAGACTTCACCAGGGAAGTGCAGAAGATGAGGCAGTCCTTTGACCCCCTAAAAAAGCATCTACAGACACTAAACGTAAAATATGGCCTCCTATTCCCTGCGCAATTGAAGATATACCACAACGGCACCACAATACACTTTACTGATCCCAGAGAGGCATGGACCTGGGCTGAAAGAAATCTGAAGGGGGAATGCAATCCACACAGACGGCATGAAACAAGAAGGAACAGGTTGCGCCGAAATGAACCATCAGATGGACCAGACCACCAAGAAAAGGGAGGGATACCCCAGAGAGAAGATGAATGACTACAACAATAGATGAAACGTAACTTGCCCAGCAAAAACAGTATCCGGAAATTAAATGCTGGCGGCCCACGGACCAGCACGACACGATTCCCCACAGCAGCAAGTGCATACGGAAGTAAACTCAGACCAAAGAGACCTAAGCACTTAAAATTAGTTAGACTAGACAAATGTTTTGTTTAATGGGCGACAGATGCTTCAGTTGGGGAGGAGTATGGGGAGGGGGAACCGGGAGTTACACAGGTATCCAAATGACACCTGGTCCATCAGGACCACTTCGAACATGACATACTTGAAAATGGCAAGACTCAATCATCTGCATATGACAAGGAACGCAGTGAACAATGGCTACAGCTGGACATAGGGAAAAAAAGCTTGCCTTCATGGCATGGAACGTAAATGGCCTGGGAAATAGCATAAAGAGAAGACTAGTAACACAATACATCAATCGATATGATCCGGATATAGTGATGCTTACCGAAACACACCTAGCGGGCACGAACTGCCAATTCTTCAAGAGAACCAAATACAGAACAGCAATCCATGCAGGCTTCTCCATGGGCTCGAGAGGTCTGTTGATACTGATAAACAAAAGAACCCTGATAGACATAACGAAGGTAATTCAAGACCCGGGGGGCAGATTTGTGTTTATGCATGGCACATTATGGAACCAAACCATAGCTACAATGGTGATATATTCATCCCCAGCACTAATGGCCCACCTAATTGAAGAAATCACGCCGATAATAGTGAACAACCCAGCGGATACACTGGTGATGGGCGGGGACTTCAATGAGGTGATGAGCAACACTGAGGATCGCACACATCAAAGAGGAAGGAATCTGTCGAGACCGACCGAGCTGGCCAGCTTTGCATCAGCACTGGGCCTGAAAGACGCATGGAGAGACCTCCATCCAGACGAGAAACAATTCTCTTTCCACTCGGGTGCACACGGGTCGATGTCCAGGATAGGCTACTTCTTCCTCCCTAGTGTAAATGTGCACAAAGTAGCTGAGGCAACTCTGCAGCCCCAAGGGATATCGGACCACTCCCCACTCACGATGCTGCTTGAGACAGAAAGACCACAACCCCCACCGAGGTGGCGATTGAATGCATACTACCTAGGATTTCCAGAACTGACGGAGAAAATCCAAGAAGCGACTGCAACATACTTTGGACTAAATCAGGACTCTGTGGATGTTACTGGAATAGTATGGGAAGCATATAAGGCAACTCTAAGGGGTGAAATCCTGAGCTGGACTTCAGCACACAAATAAATCACACCGGCGAGAAGTGGAAGAAGCAGAAGCAGACGTGAGACGTGCTGAGGAGAACCTCATAAACTCAGGAACGGCAGAAGACAATACATCTCTACAAGTAGCACAAAAAAAAACTATACAACGTGGCACTGACATGCACAAAACAGGCGCACAGAACTACACGTGCAAGGATATATGAAACAGGAGACAAAGCCAGCAAAATGCTGGCATGGCTGGAAAGGAGAGAGGAAAGCCACCTCCAGGTGCGTCGGATAGGCATCACAAACACTGAATGGGTCTCAACGAACTCCGGCATAGCGGAGGCCTTTGTGTCCTACTATGAAAGTCTATACTCCCCACCGACGATTCCGCTGGACCACACCATATTGGACACAGTGACCATCCCAGCACTGAACGAAACCCAGAGGCTGAATCTTGAAGCCGCAATAACGGAGGAGGAATTGACGACAGCCATCTCCCAGCTTCAGAATGGGAAAACCCCAGGGCCCAATGGCCTTCCAGTAGAAATATGGAAGAAAATTGGCACCGGAGAAGTGGCGCCACATATGCTTAAAATGTTCTTACAGGCAAAGCAAAAGGGCATTTTACCACTGGACCTAAGGAAAGCCAACATCGTAGTGATGCACAAAGAAGGCAAACCTCCAGACGCATGCAGCTCGTACCGCCCAATCTCTCTTATTAACACCGAAGCCAAAATACTGGCAAAAATACTGGCCAACAGATTGCAAACAGTGATACCCTCCCTGGTCCACCCGGACCAATGCGGCTTCATGACACAATGATCCACGCAAATGAATATCCACACACTACACTCTGCCATTGAAAGATCACCCACTCTACAGGACCCATTAGCCCTGCTAACGATCGACTTCGAGAAGGCCTTCGATTCAGTCCATTGGGAGGCCCTGTGGCTCATCATGGGCAGAATGGGATTTGGGGAGCAATTCACAAACTGGGTCAAACTCCTATACAATGCCCCGATAGCTGAAATTAGAGTCAACGGCTGGTCCTCACGAACCATAGAACTTGGGAAGGGCACCAGACAGGGATGTCCCCTCTCCGCAATGCTATTAGCACTCGCAATTGAACCACTAGCGATAATGCTACGAGAGTCCCTGGACTGGAAAGGGTTCCAATGGGCACAGAACTGGGAGGACAAGGTGTCCTTATATGCAGATAATCTCCTAATCTACCTCAGTGACCCAGCAGTCTCCTGTCCCATTGTAACGAATATACTAAACACATATGGAACCTTTAGCGGGTTAAGGGTAAACTATGATAAATCCCTGATTTTTCCAATAAAGGGTCTCGATGCAGCAACTCTAGATAACAGCCCATTTAAGACCGAGAAAGAACAGTTCCGATATCTAGGGATACAAATCTCAACAGACCTAACACAGTATATAGGGGAAAACCTGCACCCAGTAAGGGATAGATTTGTAAATGACGTGAAGCACTGGATGACCCTTCCGCTCACCCTACTGGGAAGAGCCGCCTTATACAAGATGTTGGCCCTCCCCCGATTTCTATACGTTCTCCAGAACGCGCCGCTATACATACCCAAGATAGAATTCGAAAAAATAGATGAATCACTCAGGAAACTGCTATGGGGAGGGGGGCATCCACAAATTGCTCTTAAAACCCTACAGTGCTCAATATGGGAGGGAGGAATCGGACTTCCACACCTACAGACGTATTACTGGGCAGCCCAAATGTCAGTGGTGAATGATATCCTGCATGCCGATCCAATGATACCACACAACAGAGCAGACACCCAGACGGACCATGGAATCACCCCGCTAGAAAACCTCTATCAAAAGAAAACCCGACAAGCCACACCCACAATGGTGGCTCAGAGAACGCAGATTTGGATAGATGTGCATAAATACCTGGGATGGGAGGGGAAGATCACATTGAAACAACCCCTGTGGTGTAATAAACACCTCCCGGAACTTAAAGAAATTCCCAAATGGGTAGCCTAGGAGGAGGCAGGGATACAGACACTAGAAGATTTGGTACAGGATGGAGAAATCAAGACATTCCAAGTCCTGAAAGACGAATTCAATCTTCCCATCACAGAGCACTTCCACTACATACAGATAAGACATGCACTCACTGCAAGCGAAATAGACCTACCGAATGTAGCAGAATGCACCCCGATTGAGAGGAACATAGTGATGGAACGAATTGGGCACAAAGTAACATCCACAATGTACAATGCCATCAATTAATTTGCCATGAAGGAGCTCATAGAACTTAAAGAGAAATGGGAAAGAGACGTGGGTCAAATAAAAGCAGAGGATTGGACAGTGGCACTTATGTACCCCCGAGAATCAGCAATCTCAGCCAGAATCAGGCTGGTCGAGCTTAAAATCCTACACAGGATTTACTATCCCAGAGAGGCCTTGTACCAATGGGGAAGGGCGACGGACCCCAATTGCCTAAGATGTCACCACCTGAGAGGAACCTTCTTCCACATTTTATGGGAATTCCCGCGAATACAGGACTTTTGGCAACAATGCTGCGATAGACTGTCAACAGTACTTGGCCGCAAAATACAGATGGACCTAAAACTCCTGATACTGGGAATATATGCGGATATAGAGCTATCCAGATTTGAAAAACCCATGTTTGCAACGACCACTAGTCTCGCAAAAAGAAATATAGCTCAATTATGGGGCTCAGCCACACCACCGCATTATGCCAAATGGGTAACGGACGTGGACATATGTGTACTAATGGAAGCGAGAGTGTACACTACAAGGGGATGCCCAGAGAAAGCGGCCAAGATATGGCAAAGATGGGAGGACAACTGAAGGCAAACAAGGAAGATCCATGGGGACACTGAGCGCCGAGCAGTGAACTGATACAAGCCATCGAAACGAACTCAAGAAATATCAGATGTTACAACCTCACAATATATGCAAACATAAATCAGATGCCAGGAAGAAGTGTATACCTGTGTGTTTAGATGTTTGAATGTTTGAATATTTAAGTGTAGTGACCAAATGTCAACTACCTTACGTTGTTGTGTTTGTTTGTACCTACAAAACAATCAAAAATATTTTATTTAAAAAAAAGGATGCAAAATGAACTATTACAGGCAACATTCTGCATCCCCCTACTTACACAGTAGTGTTGGCTTCTAGAAAAAAAAGTTAATCCTATAAAAGAGCCTTCATCATTATACACCTGAACACTTCAACATGCATCACAGTGCATTTGATTGCTACCATGGTCTCTCTAATACAGAGGTCTTCAAACTGTGGGGTGCGGGCGCATCCCAGGGGGGGCGCATGAGCCCAGCATGAAATGTGAAAAAACTAAAACATTTTTTTTAATGTATTTTTTTTATTTTTTTTTAGATTGGAGGAAATGGGCAGGAGCAGCTAACAGGGTCAGACTGGACCATAAAACGCCCTAAGGCACCAATGAAAAAGTGGCCAGCAGTTGGAAATGGATATTCAGTCCTTTAGTCACAGACTGTTACTGTTTGAATACTACCCAAGGGGGTGTTTTTTTTTCAAATGTAAACAAATTGTGATATTTAAAGTATATTCATTCAGCAACAATGGTCAAAACTACTAGCTGCATAATGAAGTAACTCCTCAAACTGGCCCACATTGGCCAAAAAAGTGGCCCATTTTGCCCTATTGCCCTATAGGCCAGTCCAAGCCTGGCAGCTTATCCATAATGGGTGAGGGGGCATCCACCCACTGGCCCTCTCACCCATTATGCAGGAGCCAAGGAGCTAGCCCAGTGAAACACTGAGCACTCCCTCAGCTGCTTTTTCCAGCTGAGGGAGTGCTCCTGGGCTGGCTGAACTTTCAAAGGGAAACACTGTTTGCCTTTGATAGTTCAGTTCCCCAGCCGCACATGATCACTGAGCCATGCAAGGCTGGGGGAGTTTTGCTTCGCCAGCCTTGCATAGCTCATTGGAAATACTGGCTGGGGCACTGCATGTCTGTATATACGAGGGGGTGCCCCTGCACCTCCTGGCACATACGGGCAGAGCAACCTGGAGCGGAGCATTTTAGCAACCACGCGCAGGTCCCTGCAGAAGGTACGTTTATGTTGATTTATTTTTTATTTAAATATGTGTATGGATGAGTGTATGCTTGTGTTATGGGACTGTGGTGGGAGCAGGATGGGCGGGAGCACTGGGATAGCGGTGGGAGCAGGGTGGGGAGAGCACAGGGTCGGTACTGGGAGTAGGGTGCGGTGACGGCGTGCAAACGTTCATAGCCGTTTCTACATACTGTCCATCTGGCTCTTTTTGGGGGCCCACATTTTGATCAGGGGGGCCCAGGCCAAACAAAGTTTGAATACCACTGCTCTAATATGTAGCTACAAGAGCTCAGGCAGAGAGCAACAACTCTCTCTAGACTGACCTGAAAATAGGATTGTGACATAAGAAGGTAATTAAAGTCCTCTAAAACATGCCTTCATTATTCACAGTTTGCCCATCATTGCAAACACAGGGTAGCTCTTCTATGAACCTTACACGAATATACATGTTATATAACAACGAAGGAGCTATAAAGCAATGATTCAGAATGTACTGCCAGCATATTTATAAATAGAGAGTGTCTCTGTACGATACACACTGTTCTACTGAAATGTGGGCACTCTACAGAAGAATAACAGAAAATAGATAATAAAACACTTCAAGGTACACTTCAAGATACAAAAAGGTCTCATCAAATATTATGGGATAGCTGTAGCAAAATGGAAAATGGCCTTTTCTTTGAAAATGAAAAACGTCAAAACAGTGACACTGCTGCGAACCCTCAAAATCCTTTATCATCACTTCAACAGTACCCAACACTTACTACTCCAGTTGCTTTCAGATTAATGAATGGCTCAAAGGTTTGCTTAAAAATAAAAGTTGAATATTGACTTTTAACCCTAACAGTTCCCAGCTCGGGATTTTGATTCGTATTAGCATCTAGTCAGGTGGAGTTAACCAATCAGTGTTCTCAAGGATCCTCTCCAGGGTGCCTTCGTTGTCTGCTAAGCATCCTGGCTGCTCACTACATCTCCTCTGACTCTTAGTCCACCCAGCTCCCTCTCTGCTGCTTTCCTCTATGCATTCTCCCCAAAATAAAACAACAACAAAAAAAACACAATTACCTTATCGCTCATCCAGACACAGTCATCATTCGACTTAGGCTTCCATCACAAGAGAAAAGATGCTCTATTTTGTGTGCCATGTTCTTGATTCCATGGCAGCCATATTAGGTCAGTATGCTTTCTTTTCAAGAAAGGTAACCTTTTGTTTATAGACCGGATTTCGTGCCCCAGACAAGTCTCATGGATGCTAGTTGGATTAATGGCAGCACACTGGGGCTTTCCTGGTCATTAAAAGCCATGATGCCTTGCAAAGGCCCGCCCTTCAACCAGACCTATCACCTTGTGCTAGGCGACAATTAACCTCAGGGTAAGCCCTGCTGCATGGCTAGTAATAGTTTACGGTACAGTGATATAAATACTCAAGAGAAAGTGTTTAGAAAGCAAAACATGGATGAAACATAAAAAAGGAATAAACAGATAAAGTGATCATTTTATTCGTGTTATGTCTGCAGTAGACCAGACTGATGCGTGGCTGTCTCTATGTGTAGGCCTTTGAAAGGCACCCGCCTCTCAGGCATTCTCCCAAATTCCCCACAGCTAGTATGACTTTACCTCTGAACATACACTCCAGTCAACTCTTTTTATTTGCCATATTTATTTACAACTGTGCTGAAAGTCAAAGACGTTTTGTTGGCTTTTTAGAACACGGTAGTTCTCAACATCCGCATACAATCCTTAGAAAGACCACGGAAGCTGCACAATGTTTCATCCATGTCTGTCTATCAATGAAGAGAATGGAACTTCCTGACTGAACTTTCTCAACAGAACTGTTCATGCTTCCTCAAAATTCCAAGCGAGATACAAGTAGGTTTGCAAATTCACATGGATTCTTCCTACACCCCGAATCTGCCATGTGACATATATCTCCAGTGAGGTTTGCAAAGGTAGGGACATTTTTGACTATTTTGAGTTCATTCTTAGAACAAAACTAAGAAAAACTGACTTCAAAGGTTGGAAGAAGCAATCGAAATATAAGAAGTAATGGGTGGATGGGGGAGGATTTTCCATGTGGTCATGGCAACACTTTCTTTATTGAGAGGCTCTTATGGTAAGGTTAGGCAAGGTAGGGTCAGAGCAATAGATGAGGAACACTACTTATTAGGATTCTGCATTTGGCCATGGTAAAGCTTTCTTTATTGAGAGGCTCTTATGGTAAGGCAATGTAGGGTCAGGGCAGTAGTTGAGGAGCACTACTTCTTAGGATTCTCCATGTGGGAATGGCAACACTTTCTTTATTGAGAGGCTCTTATGGTAAGGTAAGTCAGGGTAGGGTCAGGGCAATATTTGAGGAACACTATTTCTTAGGATTCTGCAGTTGGCCATGGCAAAGCTTTCTTCATTGAGAGGCTCTTGTGGTAAGGCAAGGTAGGGTCAGGGCAATAGATGAGGAACCCTATTTATTAGGATTCTCCATTTGGCCATGGTAAAGCTTTCTTTATTGAGATGCTCTTATGGAAAGGTAAGGCAGGACAAGGGCAAAGGTTGAGGAACACTAGTGAAGAGGATTCAAGTTATTTCCAGTCTCAGATGTGCCTTGTGTTATGTTGCTGCTCTGAGGTCCAGCTGACATGTTGCAACTGGGCCCCCAGGAATCTGCCCATTTCTAGAAATGTGGAAAGGCAGAATGTGAATATGTCCACATGATATTTTCCAGCATTACAGTCTTCAAAATCTCGAAGGATATACACAAGAGAATCAATGTAATTGTGACATTTCTAGGCAGATCCACAACGTTCTAATCACATGTAAAACATGCCTTGGTCTTCCTTTTATTGTTATGGGGGTCATACAAGGAGTATCATTGCGGTTTATAGTATTATAATATAGGTAGCGCATAGCAGACATGTGTCTCTAATAAGTTCATAGAGTTATAGAAGAGTCAGGAATGTGTTAGGTGAGCATGATATTGTTTCATCCTTCAAAAAAGGTTTCCATGAGTACCACGGAGGTTAGTAATCTTAAACTCGGGAGAATCCATGGCTGATAGTCAACATCAGCAAGGTCACATTGTTGGATGTCATGACCCACGTTTGGACTATTATGCTGCAACACTTGGTGCTGTGGGCTTAGGAAATCCAAGAGGGTGGAAAAACCCACATTTGCGCTGGAATCCTGGAGAACCGCGCAGTCTTTGCGCACAACAAAATGGTCACCTGACCTGACACCCACCAGTGTGAGCGTGAGGGGCCAGAAGCGCCATGGGCGAAATCAGTGCTAAAGAATATGGTGCTGTTCAAAATCTGTTGTTATTAATGTCAAAAATAGGTATAATACCGGTGCTCACCACTACCAGAAAGCCAGCGTTTTAAAACCACCAGACACTTGTGTAAAACTGAACAAATGAACCAAACCAGGCCAAAGAAAGACTTACTAAGAGATGGATACAATGTAAAACTATATTCTGAAATGACTTGAAGGAAGTAATTGTCTAATGTATGTATTGAAAATAGCTAGGGATGCCAGCAGCTTAAGTGAATTTGGGTTTAAAGCCACTAAAATCGAAATGTTTAGCATAAATGAGTGACCAACTTTTGAGTGTCACATAGGTTGAAATTGTTTAAATGTCATAGTTTTGAACTTAGAATCAGTGTTGTAGCTGCATGTGTGAAAATTGCAAGTTTGGTTTGAATGTAGAAAACCGGGAACCAAAGTGACATTTAGCTGAAGCCCGGCTGAAAGAGATTGAATTCTGCCTGACAACTACCCCCGACAGGAGTTGAAACTGGATCAGCAGCTGTGTTCCCAGGCCTGTCTGCATTCTGCTGCCCCTGCCAAAAGGAGATGACACCTCTCTGATTGAATTAGGGGAGTGGCACCTGCGGACTGCAGGAAACTAAACAAAGCACTGTCCTTGGCCCAGGCAAATGTTAAATTAGGGGGGTCGTAAATGGCTTCCTCTTGGAAGGAAACGGGGAGGGGCACTGCATCTGTGAGCAGGCTGAGCTTGGGGGAAGTGGATAAACTAGAAATTCCACCATGTGCTTTGGAAAGCCACACCCCTCGGGGCCAGAGCACAATTTTAAAAAGATGGATAATTCATAGTGCGGACTTGTAAAAATTATATAAATAACATCATCATTCTTGTGATTTTTCTGTGCACATTTTAAGAGGTGTTAGAACTCTGTACCATGTTCTGAGGCAAAACCCCATGAATTATGGAGATTGCAGACACAGGGTTCACGCTAGAAAAATGAAAAGTTACTGGAATATGTGTAGAAAGGCGGTGTACATGTGTGGAATTTTTGGTAAACGTCCGATATTGGTAAACCAACTAAAAACGAAAATAAGTTGTCATTTTTGAATGCAAGCTCTTAAAAACATCAGAGTTGGAACAGAATGTACCATAAGTAATCTGTAATATGTACATGTAACGTCAACCACTTGTGTATCTGGGAAATATGTATTTGGATCAGAAATAGATTTGCGTGCAATTTGACAAGGGGAGGATCCTCTGACCATAAACCTACCTCATCACTCTGACTCACAACTCAGTTCCCCCAATCAAGGGAGAGAGGAGAACAGGGACAATGATAAGTTGAGAAGGGCAGGCTCAGTTATGCTACGCACACACCCAGTTTCTAAAGACATAAAAAGAGCCAGTGGAAGCAAGACTGGGACATTCACTTTCCACTTTCTTGCGGGACGCTTTGCCGGAAGACTGCAGACTTCAAATCCATCAATCTCCAGAGACCAGTACTTAACTCCAGAACTTGTAGCAGACAGGCCTGAATCCACAAGCTGAATCCTTTTTCAGCAGGACTCCAAATCATTTACAAACTATTCAACAGCCGGGCGAGATGTTTGAATTTTTGCCAGAACCGGTAGCTGACCCAGAAGGCAGAATTATCCAGAGAGACCAGAGATCCAGAGAGACCAGACCCAGACCAGATTGCTGAGAGCTGATCCAAATCACTGTGCGCAGAACCAGTACCCAGTGGCGAGAGAACCGCAGCCAATCCTGACCCGATCCTCGAAAGTCACATTCCTGTCCAAAATATAGTGTGAGTACTCAGCCAGAACTGTGCAAAACCAATCTCTTAGTTTAAAATAATATAATTCAAACTATTTTAACCTATCTAGAACTACACCATAGCATTGTGTGTCCTTCTGTGACTTTAAAGCTGCAAAACTGTCATCTGTCATTCTGAAACTTTAAAATTTAATTTCTGAAAATCTACCTCCACAAAATCGTCTGTATATCTTGGACCATTTGTGAGAGATTAACTGAGATTCTAAGCTTTCCAACAAGCTCTAAAACGACTTGCTACTCCTTATACTTCCTCTGTAATTGCGCTCGACGCATGCGACTAAATTGCTGCGATTTGACATTTTGCTTCATTTCAGCCACATGTAAAAATATTTGTCTTTTGTTTCCTTTGCTGAAATTCGTTTGCAACCTGACAATCATTCATAGAGCATTGCTAAAGTGATCCTGAACTATTTTAAAGTAGCTATCACCCACCCTGAATCTCTTATAGGGAATTAAAATCATCTTTAGCATATTTTCCCTTCTTTGCATACCACCTTTAAAGTACTTTGCCTGTGTTTAAAATCATCCCTGTTTCTCTAAGCTTGCTAGGGGGAACTGAATTCATATTGTACTGTGATTGTATTCCTGAAGACTGTGTGTGTTACTTCCACCTCCTTACATTGCATAGAGGGGGGGTGAATTGCCAAAAGAGGAAAAGTGATTATATTATGTTTTGCTGAAATCATATCAAGTTTATTCCTGTGTTGCTTCCTTTCCGCCTTGCATTTCCTTGTACCATATAAAGCATTCTCAGCTACCTTATCCTCTATACTACTCCTAAGTAATTAAACCAGTGTGCTAGCATAACACCATCCATTGTTGATCACTGTCATATGTCTAAGTGTGATATCAAATATTAATTTATTATAAAGTGTGATATATATCTATTGTTTAATTTTTCCAATAAATCTTTTAATTTGCAAAATAAACCTACTTCTTGGCTCAGTGGGGTCAGGGGGGAATCTAAGAGAGGGGCGTTATACAAGGGTTCATCATCCAGTTTATAACTTGTCATAAAAATATATAAATAAGGGCTTCCCTTGAGCAATCCCAGACAAAGCACTGACTTAGTGGGAATGCTTGATTGGAGTCATTAACAATATGTAAAGCATGTGTGATGCAGCCATTCATCCATTCAGGAGTAGTAGTGCAATGTTATTAGCTCAGGGCAGCAATATCCGGATCTGAAAACCATACGTAACATATCTTTGGAAAAAGTGTTTTCCAAAGGAAACTATTTTGGTCTGCTGAAAAAATAGTTAGTTTTGCTTTCACTAGGATGGACATTGCCAGGGATGAGGCATTAGGCCTGCAAACAGACCATTTTCTTTCCTTGAATATGTAATGGCAGGAGAGGCATTGACATTGTCAACCCACTCTTTAATCATCTCGGGAGGATAGCGGAGGGGCAACGCGCTCACCTTGGAAGCAAGGTGACACGGAGCAACACAGGTTCGATCCCAGATGTTCGATCCCCGGGTCGGCGCGTAGAAACTTCGGGGTATTACGCGAGTTATAAATAACCAATCATATCACATCATATCAAAGGTGGATTTGGGTTCAATTGGATTTCTTCACAGGGGCTTTCTCGTGAGGAACTATGAAATTGTTAACATGCAAATAAAACCCCCAAAACAGGGACTATTAAGGAATGAAGGGCAATGTCTGCCCTTTAATTATAGTACATATTTAAAAAAGTGCATACACTTTGAGCCCAAGGGTGGGCGGTTGGAGTAAGAGAATCGACTGCAAGGTAGAAGAGGGAAAACAGAGAGAACACAATAGGAATGAGAGGTAAGAGAGAGGGATTTAATGGAAAAGGTTACATTTAATGACAGAATGAGAGAGAGAGAGGAGGGAGAGAGATAGAGAGAGATAGAAGAAGTGCTAGTGATGCAAGAGAGAGACAGAACAGGTGGACAAGAGGTATAGGAGAAAGAATGGCGTCAGAGAAAAAAGAGACAGAAGATGAATCAGTGGAGGAGGCAGGAGGGAATGAGCGATGGTTGAGAAAGAAAATCCACTGAACAAGAAAAGAGGGGCAACACGGGAGGAAGAGGGGAGTTATAGAGACATATTAGAACAGAGAGACAAGAAGGTAGAGGAGTGCTAGAGAAAAACGTGTGATTAAACAAAGTGATGGTAAGAGAACAAGAGGGGAGAGAATCGACTGCATGGTAGAAGAGGGAAAACAGAGAGAACACAATAGGAATGAGAGATAAGAGAGAGGGATTTAATGGAAAAGGTGACATTTAATGACAGAATGAGAGAGAGGAGGGAGGGAGGGAGAGATAGAGAGAGATAGAAGAAGTGCTAGTGATGCAAGAGAGAGACAGAACAGGTGGACAAGAGGTATAGGAGAAAGAATGGCGTCAGAGAAAAAAGAGACAGAAGATGAAGCAGTGGAGGAGGCAGGAGAGAATGAGCGATGGTTGAGAAAGAAAATCCACTGAACAAGAAGAGAGGAGCAACACGGGAGGAAGAGAGGAGTTATAGAGATATATTAGAACAGAGAGACAAGAAGGTAGAGGAGTGCTAGAGAAAAACGTGTGATTAAAAAAAGGGATGGTAGGAGAACAAGAGGGGAGATTGAGTGATGAAGATATATGGAAGACATAAAAGGGAGAGGGTAAAGAGTTGAAAGAATCAGGGGAGAGAGTGCAGACAGGGAAAGGGGACGGAATGTCATCCATCCGCGGCCGTAGACAGACCAATGTTCCCGTGTCCAAATGTATGGGACCGCCCCTAAAAAGAAAGGTTCTTGAGCCCCCTCATGACAGTGTCCAAAAAGGTCACTCTCATTCTCAAGGTACTAGTGTCCCTCTGACTTTTCCGAATTCTTGTTGGACCATGTCCTCTGACAACCTAGACACAGCTCAGCATCTGTGCCTTGGCTATGTTGCCTCCTGGCATGATTAGATGGTGCCTGGTCGTTGTTGGACCCCCATATCCTCAGAGGTCTTGAATGGGCAAGGGATAGTTCTCCCCCTGCGCTAGGGGTCTCGTGGGTTTGGCACTCCCACCTGGGAAACTCAGGGATTCCCTTTGTAGTGTAATTTGAGAGAGTATGTCCTAACCCCAACTGGGTACCAGTTTTAGGGGCTTGAGGTAAAGATTATGTCCTATCCCTTGTCACCCTACTTTGAACCTCGCCTGGCTTTCTGGGAGTGTTGGTTCTGTAGACATGGCACCCGCGCGACCCGCTAATGTTAGTGAAAAGATATGTATTTACACAGCAACACAGGAAGCCCTGGTCATCGGTACATGATTATGGCTGGACATTACCAAGACAGTGTGTCTTGCAATAAATACAAGAGTAGCAAAGGCAGATCCTTTAACCAGTTAAAGGATCACATACAAATAATGCTGACACACAAATCCAAATAGTAGTTCAATATCTATTGATAATTGTCATGCAGAGTATATACATCTACCTACAGAGGATGTGAGAGGCAAGTGGACACATGAGTGTCCGATGGCAGATTGGTTGCTCCTTCAAGTCTGGGGGAAGAGAGTGGTGGTGGGCAAGTAGGGTGAAGGAACGAAAGAGGCAAGTAGCACAAAGGAAGTGGGACAGATAGAGGTTGAGGAGAACTGCAGACCACAGAGCTTGCAGGGGCAAGTAAGAAGAGATGCAGTTAGCCAAGTGAGGGGTGGCAACCCATTAATGGATTTTTTGAATAGCAGATGTAATATAAGGAGGCTATCAAAATGTAGTCATAGGCGCCCCTCTGCGAGAATGAATCCGGCATATTGACTGGTTCTTTGGGAAGGTACCCACTCGAGAGTCCACAGCCACATGTGGGCTAAACTGTGGCTGCAGACGCTCGAGTGGGTACCTTCCCAAAGAACAGGCCAATGGGCAGTGTTCGTTCTCGCAGAGGGGCGCCTATGAATGCATTTTGATAATATAAGGAGGCACCATCTGCATGTAGGCATCCAGTCTATCCAAAAGTGGTGGGTAAACGTGGGCGAGGATCATGAAAGGTTATAGAGGATATGGGTAGTGAAGTTGTGTTTTGTTGAGTGCGGAGAAGCATCGAGACAGACTCCACAGAAGAAGCTGGAGCAGTAATGCAGCCTACTGAATGCAAGGGTGGAGTTGATAGACTTGTCAGTGTGGAAGAAGCTGAGACAGGGTGGATTGTTCTAGAATTTGAAAAGGGTAATCCTTGCAGATGTGGAGGGTGAGATAATGCATTGTTGGAGTATCAGGTCACTATTGAGGAGAACTCCTAGGATGTGGGCCTTGACGGATGGGGTGAGGATATTGGATGGCAAATAAAGAGAAGAGGAAAAGAAGGCTTAGGCATTAGAAGCCAGCTGGAAGGTTACTTCCATTGTCAAAGCATTCAGCATCAGGCAGGAAAGCATGACAAAGTGGAGAATGGTGATTAAGCTGTCAGTGATGCGAGAGGAAGACGCAGAGGTAAACGCAGAGAAGAAGAGGAATATTTGAGTGTCATTGCTCAAGGAATGACATGGGAACCCAAAGTAGGAAATGTCAAGAATTGATTTTTAGAGGATGAATAGGAAGGGGTGGAAAGAGGGACCCTAGGGGGCGTTTACTGTAGGAGGATTTTACAGAGGGCTAAAAAGAAGCAATCAGATAAGCAGGAGGCAATCTAGGCAAGGGCTGTGCCGTGGAAGCGTAGGCGTAATAGAGTCAGGAAAAGGAATGAGTGGTCAACTGTGCTATAGGCGGCTGAGAGATCAATGGGAATGTGGACAGAAAAGAGATGCGAGTGGTGTGCACTAGTAAGAAAGCTAGAGGTGGGAGGGAATGTTGATTGTGTGGAGTGCCGGCAGCAGATCCTGGGGTGGAGCTAGTTCATGGGTACATTAGGAATGAAGAGTCAAGATCCGGGGCCACCTAATGTCATCCTGGTGGCCTCGAAGAGATGTTTTAATATTTGATAAGAAAATCCAAGATCATAGCTAGGACTGCATGTGAAAAGGAATATACTGCATTTGTGATAAATAAGAATGAGGCCCCGCCCACCATTCGCTATCAGGCTTCTTCCTGGAACATGTCAGCAGTATAACGTGTCAAATGGAAAAGCTAAATGCAATTTATATTTTTATATTTTTTGCGCTCACGACTTAATAAGAACCCGTACATATTTCGTATAAACCAAAAGGCACAATAAATCAACAATAACATTATATACAGTTAACATCCCAGTTAGTCACATCACCATATTATGCAAGAGCTAATTAAACTCTTAAAATTACATTTTCAGAAATGTAAGTTTAAAAATCTACTATATATCTCAGAGTAGCCAGACTCATGGAAACTAAATGCAAAAAGCACCCTGTGAGTTGTCTCTGGAACAAGTAACTAACGCAGATCAGACTGGAGCATCCCTTCCAAGACCTCAGGAAGGACCTGGAGACAGTATGCTTCAGAGAACAGCTCACCCATCGCTGGTCTCTCTACTCACCCCCAGGGAATCCCCGCAGATCTCCCCCTTGCCCTGCTCCCAAACTCATTCCAGCTACTCCAGCACCCTAACTGTAACCACCTGGGTGCGTTCCCAAAGTTACAGTGCTCAGTTGAGGTCCAGCTAGCTCTAAACTCTATGAAATCTGCAAATACATACATACGCCTTTTTTCATAAAAAAAATGTATGATCTTGTTTATGATGTTTCTGTATAAGCTGCCTGCAGCTAGAATCATCCTACAGAGAAAGCAGATGCCACAGACCTCAGTATAGTGAAATAGATGAATGCACCAAGTGTTATGGCCTTGGTTACCTAACAACATGCTTGTGGTCTTGCTTTAGAATCATGTTGCAGATATTACTATGCACTGAGGAGGTCTGTGGGCCTCGAAGATTAGATTAGGTAGAAATGCAGCCTGGCTTTTAGCTCCAAGAGGGACTAAGGGAGAAGATATGCCCCTAGAAATATCCGCAGTGTATGATATCACCAGGAGGATTCTGAAATATCAATACAATGTTTCAGAAATTCCAAAGCATCAAAAACAATGAAACGATGTGCACTTTGTGATGCATGAGAGGAAAAAGATGTAGCCAGCTACCATGGCAAAGGGAGCTTCTCCATCCATTTGGTTACAGGAGAATTGTTTTGATTTTAAAGAGCTCATACGAGTGTCGTGGCACTGTTTCTTTTATTGATTTCCAGTTTTGGCTGAGACGTGGGTTATTGCTGTGGGCAAGAATGGTGTAGTTGTGCACGGTCGGACTGGGGCATTAAATTGTCTCGTGCACCAATGAAAAAGTGTCC